>NC_092131.1:50993294-51618294 GCF_043159975.1 Macaca nemestrina
ATTATACTATAAACACAGAGAAAAACAGAAATTGCCCCACCCTTCCCCCACTTCGTGGTACCTGTTCCTCAGTGGCAACTGCTCTGTGTTGTTTTGGCTCTTTCTTCTGTCATTTACATCCATATCTCTAAAGTACGTACTAATACAACTAGTTTTAAAATTTCAGTTGTGGACACCATCAGTCAATTTCAATGACTTCCTAGTAGAGCAGAGGAATATTTAGCTCTTCTATAACTACCTGCACCCCAAACACACACTTCCTCTCTTTTCCACCAATGTAGGTATATCTCAACTTTTATTATTTTGGTTACATTATTTTGACTATGCAAATATTATTCATACTTCCTTAGTGTACTAGGACTTGACTTCTTATTTTTGTGAAACTTTTTGTTTTACTTCCTTTTTATAAAACTTTTCCTAGACTTAATAATTGCTTCATTTTTTCTTTGCTTGTATTTCTTCCCCAGGTACTTAACACTAATTCTTATTCAAACTCTCCGGTAGAGCTGTAAATCTCTTCTCAATGTAACCAGGTATATAGAATAATCTATAAATTCATTTTTTCCCCTGGAAAACATCCTCTTAGATCCCTTCTTTCTCTATGATCTGCCACACTACTGTCGTTTTGTGAGTCTGCTTCATGATCTTCCCAGGAATTCTGTTGCTTTTTAACCTGTTTTTAGCTCTTCTTAATCTGTATCTCATGTCTTACTCTCATTTGGCTTAAATTTATTTCAAAGGAATACATTTTCCAGTAGCTTTCTGAGGAAGTAGGCATGAATGGTGAAATAAAAATATGCTTCTTGGCCAGATTCGGTGGCTTGTGCCTGAAATCCCAGCACTTTGGGAGGGCAAAAATTAGCTGGATGTGGTGGCGGGTACCTGTAATGCCAGCTACTTGGGAGGCTGAAGCAGGAGAATCTCTCGAACTCGGGAGGCAGAGGTTGCAGTGACCTGAGATCGCACCACTGCACTCCAGCCTGGGCAACAGAGTGAGACTCTGCCCCCAAAAACAAACAAACAAAAAACAAAAACCACTTCTTGTAACTCCTCATAATTGATCATTACTGTAATTTGTTACAAAATTCTAGATTTGATATCATTTTGATTTGAATCATTATGATTGAGTGTTCTGATGTCCTTCCAATTCTTGATCCTTTATAGCCCTTCTGCTTTTTTCTATGAGTTTTTAGAAGCGTCTGTTTATTCCTGAAATTCTCATATTTCACATTTTCATCCCCCTCAAAGGTTTCTTCATGTCACTGGGTAATTCATTTTTTTCTTCTCCCCCAAACCACCTCCTTATAGATTTGGGACAAATTTGCTCTCTGTCCCTATAAATTATTTTCTATAATTTCATAAAAATGGAATAATATATAAAATCACTTCCGTACTTGGCTTCCTCAGCATAATTATTTTGAGATTTATCAGGTTTTTTAAATGTATCAGTAGTTTCTTTTCATTGATGAGTAGAAGTCAGTTACATGGATTTACCACATTTTGTTTATCTCTTCACCTAGTCATGGACATTTGGGCTGTTTCCAGTTTTTGCTATTCATAATAAAACTGTCATAAGCATTAGTGTACAATTCTTTCATTAGACATATATTTCTTTTTTCATCAGTTAATATTTAGAATTAGAATTGTTTAATCATATAGTAGGGGCTTCTTTAAATTTTTAAAAAACTGTCAAAAGTTTTCCAAACTTGTACTATTTTACGTTTTCACTGTCACTGTATGAGATTTCCAATTGTTGTATATCCTTGGCATTCTCGGTCTTCTCAATTGTAGTAAATTCTAGTGGATATATAGTTCCATCTCACTGTGATTTTAAATTACATTTCCCAGGTAGCTAATTACTTTGAGCATTTATTCGTGTTTGGTTTTTTTTGTTTGTTTTTTTTTTGAGATGGAGTCTCACTCTGTCACCCAGGCTGGAGTGCAGTGGCACGATCTCGGCTCACTGCAAGCTCCGCCTCCTGGGTTCATGCCATTCCCCTGCCTCAGCCTCCCGAGTAGCTGGGATTACAGGCATGTGCCATCACATCACATCCAGCTAATTTTTGTATTTTTAGTAGAGGCTGGGTTTCACCATGTTGGCCAGGCTGGTCTTGAACACCTAATCTCAAGTGATCCATCCATCTTGGCCTCCCAAAGTGCTGGGAAAGCCACTGCACCCGACCCATTTGTATATCTTCTTTTGTGATTTTTTTCTATTCAAATATTTGGCCCCCTTTTTTTATTGGGCTGTTTGTTTTCTTATTGTTGAGTTACGAATGATATTTATATAGCTGAGATGCAAGACCTTTGTCAGATATGTGCATTGCAAATATTTTCTTGTAGTCTGTGGTTTGTCTTATGTGTTGTAATCTGCTTACATTGTTGTTGGAAATTATCTTTCAAAGAGCAAAAGGTTTCAATTTTCACATGTCATATAGGTTTTATAGCTATGTTCTTAAATAAATGCCTTAATATTCTAAGTTATTTCATTATTCTAAATGAAATTTTTGCATCATTCTGTTGCTTTTTATTGCTATAATAATAAGTCATATGTACGTTATAACTGAACACCTCGCCAGGTCCCCCATTCAGTAGTTTTTAAACTTATGTTTCTTAGGTATTCAACTATATGATCAGCAAGAACAAATACATTGAGCTTTTTTATTTTCTGGTATCTATATTGGTTATTTCCATTTTATTTTCTTCTCCTAATATTTTTTCTTAAACCTACAAAACAACATTGAATTGGCTTTTTTCTGGTTTTAATAGGACTGTCCTTTAGTGTTTTATCATCTAGAAAGTCATTTGCATTTAATTTTTAGCCAATAATTATAATTGTGTTCACATAGTTTTGATCTGTTCTATGTAGAGGTTTTTGAAATTAGAAATCACTATCAAATTTTATTAAAGGTGCTTTAGTATTTGATATTATTTTTCTTACATAATATAATAAATTATATATATATATGTTTTTAATATTGAACCCTTGCATTGTTGGATGGCCATATAATATTATTCTTTTAATATATTGCTGGGTTCAATTTGTTTATATTTCATTTAGAATTTTTACATTAATACTATAAATTAGATTACTGCTCCCTCTCCCATGGTGATCTCTTCTTCTTGACTGTCTTTAACAAATTTTAGTATTACACTTATATAAACATCATAAAACAAATTGGGGTGCTTTCCATCTTTTATTATAATCTGAAATAATGTAAACGATATTAGAATTATCTCTGCTAACTGTTAGATTGCATTCAGCTGTAAGATCAACACTTTTAATTTTTAAATTTTTTAAAACTTTGAGACATGTATTTACTTTCCCACATCACCAATCACGGCCTAGTATGATTATGAGTGGCTAAGTCTTATATCCCTTCAGGAAAACATAGCACTATTGAATGACTATGGCATCCTATGGAGAACTTCAATCTCTTGTCATAGCCTTTAGAGTTCCTGGCTTCAAGGCCTGCAAACTCTCTTTGAACGACCTACTGAATACTTTTTTTTCAATAAAAAAGCTTCAGCTATTAAATAATCAGATTTTTTTTAGTGCCACATCTTCAATTACCTTTGTAATAGTTTATATATTAATTACTCTTTTAAAGTTTTTTAATTTCTTCTTGGGTTAATTTTGCTCATTTTGTTAGTAAGTCATTTCTTCTAGGTTATCAAATTGCTGTCACAGACTTTTACATGGTGTATTCTTATAATTATTTTCATCTCTTTTGTTTTGCATTTATTTGTAGCTCTGTACTTCCCATTCTTAATCTTTCATGTTTTCTATCTCTTTTCTCTATTCAGGCAAATCGCAGTTTATTTATTTTATTGCTGTGTTCATAGCATCAGTATTTGGCTTTTCTCTACTATTTTGGTGTTTTCTATTCTATTAATTTTATCTTTTGTCTTTGCTAATTCCTACTACTTACTTTCTTTGGTTTATTTTATTTTTCTGTTACTGATTCTTCCTCTTTTTTTTTTTTTTTTAGATGGAGTCTCACTGTGTCATCCAGGCTGGAGTGCAGTGGCTTGATCTCTGCTCACTGCAACCTCCACCCCCTAGGTTCAAGGGATTCTACTGCCTTAGCCTCCTGAGTAGCCAGGACTACAGATACCCCGCCACTATGACCAGCTAACGTATATATGTGTGTGTGTGTGTGTGTGTGTATATATATATATATATATTTTTTTTTTTTTTAATTTTTAGTACAAACGGGGTTTTTTGCCATGTTGGCCAGGCTGATCTCGAACTCCTGACCTCAAGTGATCCACCTGCCTCGGCCTCCCAAAGTGCTGGTATCACAGGTATGAGCCACTGTGCCTGGCCTCTTTTACTAATTCTTAAGATGGGCATATTCATTTGCTGGAGCTGCAATGAGAGATGGCTTAAACAACAGAATTTTATTTTCTCAGAGTTACAGATGCTAGAGTCCAAGATCAAAGTGTCAGCACGTTTGGTTTCTTCTGAGGACTCTCCTTGACTTCCAGATGGTTGCCTCTATGCTGTGTCCTCACATGCATCATCCCTCGGTAAGTGTGTCGTGTGCGTCCTAATCTCCTCTTCTTATAAGAACACTAGTCATATTGGATTAGACCCACCGTGGGAGCTCATTTTACCTTAATTACCTCTTTCAAGGCCCTATTTCCAAACGCAGTCACTTTCTGAGGTTCTAAGGGGTAGGATTTCAACATGTGAATTTTGGGGGAGACTTAATTCAGTCCATAACAATGGGTCTAAATTATTTGATTTTTTATTTTCTTTAAACATGAAGGAATTCGAGGCTATACATTTTTCTCTGACTATAAATTAAATGGTTTTAATACAAAATATTCAATGTGAATCATTCCCCTTTCCATGCTTTCTAGATAGCATATAATTTCAGTTTTAAAGGTCTCTTTGATGCTGGAGTTAAGAGAGTGTTTCTTAACTTCCAAAATGTTTTCAGTCAACATTTTATTACTTATTTCTAATTTTGTTGTGGCCTGTGAGTGTTCTATATTTTAATGTTTTTAAAGGTTTTCTTTGTAGTCAAATACATAGATCATCAATATTTGTACTATTTATATTCCTACAAAAATTCACACTCTATGTCAGTAGGATAGAAATTACACATGATTTTATTAATCTACTTTATTGTTATATTATTCAATTCCTCTCTGTCCTTACTTATCTTTTTGTGTAGTGAATCTTTCTACTTCTGAAAGGGATGTTTTAAAAATTACAACTATAATTTTATTAGGTTTTTGCATTTCTACAAGCTCTTTTTACCTATTCAGCTGCAAAGTTATTTGATGTGTATGTTTGTGACTATCATATCTCCTCTATAAACTGTGTTTTTTTAATTGTCTCTATTCATGTCCTTCTTAAAATGCTACCTGGTAACAGCCTGTATGATGCCACAGTCTCCTAGTTTGGATCCATGTCTTTGCCTACTCCTTAAACGTACATGTTCCTCTGTATTCTGATCTTCCTCTCCTCCTCCTGTAAGCACAAATAAATACACATCTCTCACCCAGATCTCTCTCGGAGCTCAAGACTCATACAACTCATTTCTGCCTAGATTGTTGTCTTGAATGCAGCACACACAGCTCAAAAGCAAAATTCCCCTACTTCACCCTGAACCTGCCTTTTCTCTCTTTAAAACATTACTTTTAGCTTTTTTTCTTATAAACAAAACATTGCTCAGTTTTGTTTTTCCACTAATCTGACATTACGTAATCCAAGCAAACTGCCTAATGTGGTTCCTGACAGGTTGTGAGTTCTCCAAAAATTTAGCTACTATTATCAATAGAATCCAAGTTTACATTCACTGTCAGTTGCCACTTCATGCTGTCAGGAGGTACTTTTTTTGCCACATTACCACAGTAGTGTTGGCTCTTTGATCTTTTATGAACACAAGAAAAAGACAATTAAATCTCAACTCGCATACTGTGGGATAAAACATGTCTTGCACTGTGCTATAGTGGGAATCAAGGAATGGTCATGGTTTAGCGCTTCTTTCCAATGGTCCAATAATTTACTTGACTCCATTAGTTGCATTCTTGAGTTCCAGTGACACGACCAATTTAAAATAGTTTTTGGATGAATCAAACAGAACTATAATGAACAGCCTAAATTTTTGGTTTCTTCTTTGAATCCTAGTTGATGGCAGAGAGCATGTTTACTTGCTGATTGGGTGGTAGATTTGACCACTGTTTAAGAATCAGCTCCAGAAATTTGATTTTGCAGAAAACTTCTGGGTATATTAAGACAAATTCTTCTGTTCACTGGCTTTTCATGTCCTTTAGGAGAAACCTCCACCTGGAAACCACTCCAACACCCACCAAGGCACTTGAGTGAAAACATTAGCATATAGTACATGGCCCAATTAAAATAGAGACTAATAGAAACTGGTAACATGCAGATGTACGCCTCTCATTATATAAGTCCTCACCTCTCACCCTTACCACCAATCACACACATAGCTACTACCACTGACAACACAGCCTTTCCAATATGGAACAAGCCTTGTTTCTGAACAGAAACTGCTTTTTAAAATCAACTAACAATCAACAAATCTGGTCATCGATTAGACTAGAAGAATTTCTCTCCCTTTTCTCATATTTTGTGCCTTCTGTCTCATAATGGTTTTCTGTTTTGTCACCCTCACAGCTCCGTGGAACTTGAATGCCAACAGCTCTTCATCTGTTCACATTAAAGAAAATTAGAAGGAGGAGGAGGAGAGAAGAAAGTCCTATCATCAAGTTTATTACTCCCGGGGTGGTCAGCTTTCTATTTAAGGGAATATGCCCAAATTTCAGAACTGGTTTAGTTTATGCTCTGAAAAACATAGGCAATTATTCACCTGCCTCTTACATATTTGTGTGTCTGGCTGTGACTTTCGATGGAGGGCAATAAAAAGGAATCATTAAGAAGCCTAGTCTAGATGATGTGTTTTCTCTCTCTGAAAAAGAAGAGTGATGGCTTTTGCCTAAGTACCCAAAATTAAATATATAAGCTTTCTACATGGAAGCCTAAATAGCTTATTGAATTAAAAAAAAAAAATCATAGAGCTTTAAAGTAAAAACACTCTTTTTCCCATTTCTGGAAAAATTATATTAGTAAAAATTATTTGGCCAGAATCTCTCAGACTGTGCAATTTTTAATGTAGTGAATAGAAAATTAAATATGATTTTCCACTGCAACTGTCTTTGATAGTGAATAAGACATGTCACCATATGTATTGAAGGCTCCTCCATATATGTGTTAAAGATTTTATTTATCTCTTCCTTGTGCTGTTTTGACTAGTGCTTCTATTTTGAGGGAATTTAACATTTAAAGGAATATGTGATTATACTCTAGTTTTGCATTTATATTTAAAAATAGGTAAAATAGAATTTCTGAATTCAGAAGAGAGAATACCAGTAACCAGGCTGTTTTAAATTTATTTGCTTGATGATGCTGTGTAGGTCTTAAGATTTTAGGACAGCTTGGCTGGGCGCAGTGGCTCACGCCTGTAATCCCAGCACTTTGGGAGGCCAAGGCGGGTGGATCACCTGAGGTCAGGAGTTCAAGATCAGCCTGACCACATGGTGAAACCCCGTCTCTACTAAAAATACAAAAATTAGCCGGGCATGGTGGCAGACGCCTGTAATCCCAGCTACTCAGGAAGCTGAAGCAGGAGAATCACTTGAACCTGGGAAGCGGAGGCTGCAGTGAGCCAAGAGCACGTCACTGCACTCCAACCTGGGTGACAGAGCAAGACTCCATCTCAAAAACAAACAAACAAAAAAAAGATTTTAGGACAGCTTAAGAAGCCAACATTAAGAAACATGTGTGGGCATGTCCATAGTCTGGACTAGGCTGTGTACTGTAGGGATATGTATTGTCTGGCATACTAATGTCAGAAACAATCAGTTCCTCTTCAAACTTCCTGGCTTTCTCTAGTGGCTAGTGTCTTTTCATAGTGCTAGAAATGATAAGTTCTTGTTCTCTAAACAACCCTTCCCCACCTTTGCCGTGCCCAAACATGTCTAAACATGGCCTTCCCATTCTCCCTGCCTCTTCTCTTTGCAAATTGCACATTTACCTTATTTGGAAAAGTTTAAGTCTTTTACCTTATTTAGAGAAGTTTAAAATCTTAGCCAGTCGGGTTAGTTTAGATTGTGTGGTCTGACTCCAGCCAATGGAGAGGACACAGGAACAAGAGCTGTGTTAGGGATAAAAACCCTCCTCTCCTTTGCTCTGTGTGCTCTTGCAATCATGATAGATGCAGGCAGCACCCTCCTGCAGAAGTAAATGTGCCTTGCTCAGAAATTTTCTAAGTGCTGGTTTTTCTTTGGGGCACCAAGCACTTGTTTCCAACACTGAGAAATGCACTGCTACTAGTATTATGTTTAAATGGGCAAACACATTAATTTCAGGAATGTCTTAGATTAGAATTCTGCAAACTTTTCTGTAGAGTGAAACTGTAAATATTTTAGGCTTTGCAGGCCATATGAACTCTGTGACAACTGCTCTACTCTGCCATTGTAGTGCAAAAGCAGCCATAGATGATACATAAATAAATGAGCATGGCTATGTTCCAATAAAACTTTATTAGCCAGGTGTGGTGGTACACAGCTGCAGTCCCAGCAACTTGGAAGGCTGAGTTGGGAGGATCACTTGAGCCCAGGAACTTGAGGTTACAGTGAGCTTTGATTGCTCCACTGCACTCCATCCAGCATGGGTGACAGACTGGAACCCTGTCTCTACAAAAAAAAAAAAAAAAAAAAAAAGAAAAGAAAGAAAGAAAGAAAAGAAAAAAAAATCTCTTGTTGCAACTGACTGAAGGCCAGCTCAAATGAGCTTTAGAAGAAAAGGAGGTGACTGGCATATGGAACTGGAAGAACACCAGCACAGCTGGATTTAGTAGTCCAGGTGAAGTGCCAAGCACCAAGACCCTCACTCACACTCTCTTCAACTCTCTCTTCTGCTAGTTTCTCCTCTTTTCTGTCAATCTCATGTATTTCTGCTGAAAAAAACAAAAGAGACTGACTGGAAATGGCTAGAAAGATGGCTCTGGCTAACCTACACTGATATCCTTACAGTTTATGAAAATAAGGGAAGAAAAACCTCTTTGTTAATGTCCATAGAGGCAATTTCATGCAAGGTTGGCACAGCTAGTTTGTTAGCCCCATGAACAATCACTGTGGCTGAAGAATTGGATATAATGAGAATCATTATGATTGACAGCTCTATTAGGACCATATGGTATAGCCAAAGAGTGCCCTAAAACAGTGGGACTTAATCCTGAAAGCCAATGGTACCCTTTTAAACAACAAATATTTTGTAATGCTCCCTTTTCTATACTGTGTCTGTAAGAGTTTGACCAGAAGAAAAGCAGAACCACTGGGATACATATATTCTCTCTTTCTCTCACTGTCTCTCAGTCTCTCTCTCTCTCTTTCTCTCTCTCTCTTTCTCACACACACATACACATAAACACACACACACAGCACATGTGGAAAATTAGGACTTTATTGACCTTATGAACTGTGGTATCTGGTGAGAGTCTATATGAGGCTGTTGTGCCTCCAGTGCTAAAACCTCAAGTCCACAGGGCAAGTAGTTGAGAAGCGAAGATGGATATGAAATAAGGGAAGTAGTCATAAACTAGAATCTATGAGGCTGAGCTGGAAACATGAGGATGGACTAGACTCCATGTTTGACTTTCATGACCTCCAAGCTTCCAATTCAACCCTGCAGGCATCCTGCAGAAACTGGTGCACTTTACCATGAAGCTAAACATGACCTGGCCCAGGTATCAGGGAAGCTGAAAGAGGATGTTGCAGGAGCTGGAGTTGCTGTGGGCTCACCAACCTGGCAAGCCAGCAGATAAGGACCACATATGTGAGATGCGAAAGCACTCCTTTCCCTGCTTCGATCTTCAGAGGATAAGAAAAATAAAGCCATTTTTTTTTTTACTTCTATCCTTCAAATTGCTCACAAAAGTCTTTTTTTTTTTTTTTTTTTTTTTAGCTGATACTAATCTGGAACTTTGCAGAGAAGAGAATTTGGAGAAATTAGTTCTAGCTTAGCTAAATTGGCACAGTTCAAATCTACCACATATATGGTGCCAGTTACTACTTTTTTCTCAACTCCAAATCCACCCTTCTGTACTTTGCTTTGTGGTACTGGATCTGGTACTCTGAAAAACACATTTCTGCACTATTTGCTGGCTTCATGTTAGAGTCTGCCAGTAAAGGGCACTAAAGAAAAACGATGAGATTAGGACAGGAAGAAGGATGTTTTCCTTCGTATTTCCTGTGGACTTCCTGTCTGCTTGTGTGCATCACCCAGGCTTGCCTCTTCACCTTGGAAATGATAGTTCCTTCCCAAATCAGTGGTTGGATCCTACTTGCTGTTTTTCCCAACCCTTCATCCCACTCCTGCTCAAAGATGCATGCACCAGACAACCAGCATCATTTCTTCAGAAGTTCAGGCCTCAACCCCGCAAGGCTCCTCCTCCCAATGCCAACACAGCCCTAGGCAGGTAGTGCTTCTTTCTCAGAGGCTGAGTTTCATCTCCATAGGGCCCCACCTCTGTGTTCCTAAGTTTTATTAATTCCAAGCTCTTCTCTGTTTTCCCAGTCCTAGTAGTGGTAGCTGCTGCCTATAGTTGCTGTGTCTGTGAGAGGGTATATGTCTTCCTTTTTAGCTGTTTAGTTACTGAGTTGATAATTGTGTATAGCTTACCATTCTTTGTATCAAATTCTTTATGTTCAAATAACTGATATGGTTTTGTCTCCTGAGTGGACCCTGACTGATACATATCCTGAAATAAAACTCATAGATAATAAAATGTACTTATAAATATAATTTTAAAAGTGAAAGATCAATATAATCCCTAATAGAAAAAATGCAATGCAGTCATATGTATTTTAAGACTTTCACATGTGACCAAGATGGAGTAATGAGGATAGGACTTAATCTTCCACATGAAATAACTGAAAACAAAAGAAAACAGAAAAACCACCCAGACAAAGTATACAAACTAATTGGATATAAAAACACTGGTCCCTTTCCGCAGATAAGGGATGATAATAGAAAGGAAAACAAAACAAAATATCAGGCAGCAGGTAACAAAAGACAGTGACCTCTGAGAGACAGGAAACAAAATAAATGATCCGGGCCAGGTGCAGTGGTCACACCTGAAATCCCAAGATTTTAGGAGGCCGAAGTGAGAGGATCACTTGAGCCCAGGAATTCAAGACCAGCCTGGGCAATATGGCAAGATCCCATCCCTACAAAAAACAATTAAAAATCAGCCAGGTGTGCACCTATGTTCCCTGCTACTTGAAGGCTGAAGTGGGAAGACCGCCTGAGCATAGAAGGTTGAGGCTGCAGTGAGCCATGATTGCATCACTGAACTCCAGCGTGGGCAACAGAGTGATACCCTCTGCCTCACACACACACACACACACACACACACACAAGGTGATCCACATGATGGTGTCAGCTTACTGCTTGGAGAGATATTTGGATTGTAGTTTTGGATGAGGGACCCAGGCAGAGCCCCACAGTTTCCCTAAGTTGGGGAGAAGGAGCTAAAAGTCTGGGGAGGCTAATGTGGCTAGAATTCACAGGGCTGAGCACTGGAGAGGAGAAGGCTTCAGAGAGAAGGAACTTAGAAAATCTGCAGATGGTCTCCTTAAGGATCCAGCTGAGAAAGGATCAGCACATGAATGTGAGGAAACTGCTGGAGGCTGAGGGAAGAACCACTCAAAGGAATTATGGGGAACAATCCTCAGAACTCACACAGGGCCTGGAATATATCCTATTCCCACCAGCCACAGTGAAAAAAACCTCATAATTCATGGAACATTGGTAGAGTATTCTGAAAGGTAGTAAGGAAAAATTTACCCTACACTCAATCCTCCTCTGGTCCCACCTAACAAAGCTTAAGAACAAGACCTAAAAGAATCGAACTATTTCCAAATAACTTCATTCCATCCCAGATCAAAGCTCAAAAACATTTATAAAAGTCAAAGATATCCAGCATCTAACAGGTTAAAATTCAGAATGTCAGGCATCTGATAAAAAATTACCAGTCATGTAAAGAAGCAGGAAAATATATTAATAACTTATGGATGAGAAGAAAAATTAATTAATAGAAACTGACCCAGAAATGATACTAATGATGGAATTAACAGACAAGGACATTAAAAGAGTTATTATAACTGTATTCCGTGTGTTCATCAAACTACAAGAAAGATTGACATGTTAAGGAATGACACAGTGGATATTAAAAAGGAGAGGATATTAAAAAGATTCAAATCAAACTTCTGGAGATGAAAACTGCAATGTCTGAGGTGAAAAATACATTGGAGGTAGGGAGATTAATGAAAGATTGGACATTGAGAAAGGAAAGATAACTGAAGGTGAAGTCATAGCAATATAAACAATCCAAAATGAAACAGAGGGGAAAAGACTGGTTAAAAAAGAAAAGAAAGAATTGGCATATCAATGAGCTATGGGGCAACTTGAATAATTTTGAAAGGAGGAGCTGAGCGCAGCGGCTCATGCCTATAATCCCAACACTTTGGGAGGCCAAGGTAGGAGGATCATTTGAGCCCAGGAGTTCGAGACCATCCTCGACAACATAGTCCAAAGAACTTTGAAGAAAAATAAAGATAGAGGACTTACAAAATAATAATAATAATCATAAATTAGCCAAGTATGGTGGCACATGCCTATGGTCCCAGCTCCTGGGGAAGCTGAGGTAGAAGGATCACTGAGCTCAGGAGGTTGAAATATGTTCTCTGATTATGATCCAATTGAACTAAATATCAATAACAGAAAGATAACTGGAAAATTGGTGAATATTGAAAAATAATATAACATGCATCTAAATTAACCATGGGTCTGGAAATCAAATGAAGAGCCGAGCATATTGGCATGTGCCTGTGGTCCCAGCTACTTGGGAGGCTGTTGCAGTGGGGATCCCTTGAGCCCAGGAGTTTGAGGCTGGAGCATGCTGTGTTCTACTAGCCACTGCTCTCCAGCCTGAGCAACAAAGCAAGACTCTGTGTCTAAAAAAAAAAAAAAAAAAAAAAAAAAAAAAAATCAAATGGGAATTTACAAAATGTTTTGAAGTGAATGCAAATGAGAATACCGTATATCAACTTTGGTAATATGCAGCTGAGAGAGTACTTAGAAATTTATAGCACTGCAAGTATCAAATCAGTGACTTTTCTTCCACCTTTAGAAGTTTTAAAAAAGAGGAAAGTTGGCCGGGCTTGGTGGCTCAAGCCTGTAATCCCAGCACTTTGGGAGGCCGAGACGGGCGGATCACGAGGCCAGGAGATCGAGACCATCCTGGCTAACACGGTGAAACCCCGTCTCTACTAAAAAATACAAAAAAAAAAAACTAGCCGGGCGAGGTGGCGGACGCCTGTAGTCCCAGCTACTCGGGAGGCTGAGGCAGGAGAATGGCGTAAACCCGGGAGGCGGAACTTGCAGTGAGCTGAGATCCGGCCATTGCACTCCAACCCGGGCGACAGAGCGAGACTCCGTCTCAAAAAAAAAAAAAAAAAAAAAAAGAGGAAAGTTAAACCCAATGTAAGCATAAGAAAGGGAATCATAAAGATGAGAAAGGAAATCAGTGAAATAGAAAACAGAAAAACAATAGGGAAAATCAATTAAAGTAAAAGTTAGTTCCTCGAGAAAATCAATAAAATCAGTAAGCCCCTAGCCAAACTGATTGTGGGAAGGTGAGGGGAGAAGACACAAATTACTGATATCAGGAATGAGAAAAGTGACATCTCTAGAGACTTTGCTGGTATTAGAAAGACATTAGAGGATTACTATAAAGACTTTATGCCAAAAAATTATAAAATGAACAAATCCCTTGAAAGATACAAACTACTCTATTTCTATGAAAAAAAATCGAATTTACAGTTACATTTTTTTTCATAGAAAAACCTCCAGGCCCAGATGGTTTGACTGGTGAATTTGATCAACAATTAAGAGAGAGAGAAAAAAATACTGACTCTATATAAACTCTTTCTGAAAAAATTGAAGGAAAGTACTTCCCAACTCATTTTATGAGGCCAGCATTACCCTGATACCAAAACCAAAGATATTATAAGAAAAGACACTGCAGATCAATATTCTTATGAACATAGATGCAAAATTTTTCACAAAAGTTTAGCAAATCAAACAGTATATAAAAAGGACAACATATCATGACTGAATGGAGTTCACTCTACAAATGCAAGGTTGCTTTCACATTCAAAGATCAATTAATATTTTATCACATTAACAAGCTAAAAAAGAAAAACCATATGATCACCTCAGATGATACAGAAAAAGCATTTGACAAAAATCTAACACCCATTGCTGATTTAAAAAAAAAAAATCATAAAACTCTTACCAAACTAGAAATAGAAGGAAGCTTCCTCAACCTAATAAAAAGTGTCTATGAAAAAATCTATAGCTAACATCACACTTAGTGAAAGGGTGAATGCTTTTCACATAAGATCAGGGATTAACAGAGATGCCTGCTCTTATTACCTCTATTCAATATTGTATTAGAGGTTCTAACCAGTGCAATAGAGCAAGAGAAAAAAAAGAAATGGCAGTGAGATTAGAAAAGAAACTGTAAATCCCTGTTTATTCATAAATCATCTATGTTGAGCATGTGATGAAATCCACAAAAATTACTAGAATTAATAAGTGAGTTTAGCAAGTTTGGAAGATATAAGAATAGAATATTTTAAAACATCAAAAAGTAAATACATAATGATAGATCTGACAAAAGCCAGGGAAGACCCGTACACTGAAATCTTTAAAATATTACAGAGAGATATTAAAGAAGACCTAAATAAATAGGGAGAGACACCATGTTCACAGCTCAGAGACACAAAATTGTTAAGATGTAAATTTGTCTCAAACTGATCTGTAGACTCAACTCACTTTCAATCAAAATCCCCGCCCCCAGGTGTTTTTTGTTTCAGAAATTGACATGCTAATTCTAAAATTCCTCAGACCTGAAATAATCCAAAGAACTTTGAAAAGGAACAAAGTTGGAGGACTTACCTTATTTCAAGACTTTAATTTTAAGGCTATGGTAATCAAGATAGTGTAATATCAACATAAAAATTAAACAGAATAGAGAGTTTCGAAATGGAACCAATTGATCTGAAAGGTGCAAACGCAATTGTGAAGAAAGGATAGTCTTTTAAACATGGTGTAACAATTGGATATCCACATACACACAAAAAAAAGACCCATACCTTGTACCATGTATTATATAAAACATAACTCAAGATGGTTCATAGACCTAAATGTAAAACTACAAAATCTTTAGAAGGAAACAAAGGAGAAAATTTTTGTGACATTAGATAGACAACGATTTCTTAGATGTGACATCGAAAGCACAATCCAAAAAAGAATACTTTGATAAATTTGACTTCAAACTTGAAAACTTCTGCTCTTTGAAAGATATTCTTAAAAGAATATCTTAAGTACTGGGTCAGGTGCAGTGGCTCACACCTGTAATCCCAGCACTTTGGGAAGCCGAGGTGGGCAGATCACTTGAGGTCAGGAGTTCGAGACCAGCCTGGCCAACATGGTGAAACCCCATCTCTACTAAAAACACAAAAATTAGCCAGGTGTGGTGACACACCCCTGTAATCCCAGCCACTTGGGAGGCTGAGGCAGGAGAATAACTTGAGCCCGGGAGGTGGAGGTTGCAGTGAGCAGAGATCACACCACTGCACTCCAGCCTGGGCAACACAGGAAGACTTCACCTGAAAAAAAAAAAAAAAAGAGAAAGACAAGAAAAAGAAAAAAAGAAAGAAGAAAGAAAGAGAGAAAGAAAGAAGAAAAAGAAAGAAAGAAAGAGAAAGAAAAGAAAAAGAAAGAAAGAAGAAAAAGAAAGAAGAAAGAGAAAGAAAGAAAGAAAGAAAGAAAGAAAGAAAGAAAGAAAGAAAGAAAGAAAGAAAGAAAGAAAGAAAGAAAGAAAGAGAAAGAAAGAAAAAGATAAGCTAAGGACTTTGAGAAAGCATTTGCAAATTATACATTTGATAAAGGACGTACAGCTGGACTATAAGAGTTCTCCAAATTGAATCATAGGAAAACAAGCAGCATTTAAACATGGGCAAAGGAGTTTAATAGACACTTCACTAAAAAAGACTACAGATAGCGAATTATCACATGGAAAAGGAAATGAAAATTAAAACCAAAATGAGATACCACCACCCATTAACATGTGGTCAGAGGGAGATATGACAATGGAATACTGGTCAGAGAGATGCAGTACTGGTGGTTAAGAAGGTAGGGGACAGGGGCCATGATCCAAGTGATGTAGGCAGCCTCTAAAAGAAGGAAATGAATTCTCTTCCAGAACCTCCAGAAGGAGCACAGCCCTGCCAACCCTTGATTTTAGCCCAATGAGACCAGTATCAGACTTTTGACCTACAGGACTGCAAAATAATAAATTTGTATAGCTTTAAGTTATAAAGGTTGTGGTAATTTATTGCAGCAGCAATAGAAAACTAATACAGCAAGAATCCTTAAACATATGAATAAATTGTTCATGTGTTGTTCACTTAAAGTTGGAATAATTTTTCAAAATCCCATGAGAAAGTGAAGTGACTCTAGTTTTTTGCTATTCAGTATGGTAGCCACTAGACACATGTGGCAGCCAGATGTGGCTATTGTGACTGAGGAACTGAATGTTTAGGTGTTTTTAAAAAAAAAAAAACGAAAAAACCGGGTCTCCCTCTGTTGACCAGAGTGCAGTGGCGTAATCATTGCTCACTGCAAGCTTGTCCTCCTGGTTCCAAGTGATCCTCCCACCTCAGCCTCCCCAGTAGCTGGGACCACAGGCACATACCACCATCCCCAGCTAGGTTTTCTTTTAAGTTCTTTTTCATTTTGTAGATACGGAGTCTCCCTTGTTGCCCAGGCTGGTCTCAAACACCTAGGCTCAAGTGATCCTCCTGCGTTGGCCTCCCAAAGTGCTAGGATTACAGATGTGAGTCCCTGCACCTGGCCTGGATTTTTAGTTTCATTTAATTTTAATTTGCATTTAAAATTTAAAACTGATACTCAATTCAGTTACTGGAAAATTATAAAATAGTTTTAGAACAACTTGGGTTTCTGAATGTACTTTTTTCCCCCTGTAAATTTTATGAAATCTAAACGTAGATTATTTCCAATCAAGGGTGAGTGTTCAAATTGAGATGTGTCGTAAGTATAAAAAAATGTAAAATATTAAAAATTTTTATATTGATTACATGTTAAAATAAAAAATTAGGTTAAATAAAATGTACTGTTAAAATTGCTATCACCTGTTTATTTTCTTTTTCTTTTCTTTTCTTTTTTTTCCCTCTGTCATCCATCCAGGTGCAATCACAGGTCATTGCGGCCTCAACCTTCTGGGCTCAAGTGATCCTCCCACCTCAGCTTCCCAAGTTGATATGGTTTTGCTCTGTGTCCCCACCCAAATCTCATCTTGAATTTTAATCCCCACAATCCCCATGTATCAAGAGAGGGACCTGGTGGGAAGTGATTGGATCGTGGGGGTGGTTTCCCCCATGCTATTCTCGTGACAGTGAGTTCTCACGAGATCTGGAGGTTTTATAAGGGGCATCTCCGCTTTCACTCATTCACTCTGTCTCGCCTGCCACCCTGTGAAGAAGGTGCTTTTCCTTCTCTCTCGCTTTCCACCATGATTGTAAGTTTCCTGAGGTCTCCACAACCATGTGGAACTGTGAGTCAGTTAAACCTGTTTCCTTTATACATTACCAAGTCTCAGGTATGTCTTTATAGCAGTGTGAGAATGAACTAATTCACAAGTAGATGGATCACAGGTGCTTGCCACCATGCTTGGCTAATTTCTCTGTGTTTTGTAGAGATGGGGTTTCACCATTTTGTCCAGGCTGGTCTCAAACTCCTGGCCTCAAGTGATCTGCCTGCCTTGGCCTCCCAAACTGTTGGGATTACAGGCGTGAGCCACTGTGACTGACCTTGTTTCTTTTTACTTTTTAAAATGTGACTATTATAAAATTTAAATTATGTATTTGGCTCACGTTATATTTCTATTGGACTGTGCAGTTCTAGATTTTTTTCTACATTTTTATCATGCATTACATGAGGATGAGAATCCAAGGGAGGGCAGAAGAACTGCCAGAAGACAGAGAGGAAGAAAAGGACATTTTTTATCTTCATTTTTAAATATACCCACAGTACTTGAGCCTGATTTTCAAGAATAAATTACATTTCACCATATTTCAGAGGACCATCCAAGGTTTTCTTTTGCACAATAATTTAAGTCTATCCCATATTGTTTGCAATATCTGAGCCATTGGCTAAAGTTCCCTTAAATATTTTTGAATTAAATAGATTAATTTCTGCAATAGGATTTGACAGTGTAGGGCTTTGGCAAAATAAATTTTTTTTGGTTCGACATTTTTAAAAGTATATCCTGGTTTGTTAACAAAGAAAAGAAAAGAAAACAACAGCGAATCTTTTAGTTTTGTTTAAAAACAAAATGTTACAGTGAACTTTAAACATCATAAATACCAAGGCATAAATGGCATAAGCACTGTCATCTGGTAAGATTCATTAACGCTCATTTGATTAGAAAAATGAATTTAAAATTTTAAGTTGAGTTTCAACAGCTTTTGGACATAGAAATCAGTGATGGCAAAAATCGTCAACTTAGAGCATCAAATGGTAATGCTATGCATAAGGGGATCGTTTGACCCTGAAAAGGGGGTTATAGCTAGAACTTAGCCAGAAAGGACTGCATTTTGCCCCGGAATCTGGAACTGAGATCAAGCCTTTTGGGCCTGAATAAGAAACCAATAGGACCAAGTTGTATTCTCTCTTTAAGAAATATTGTTTTTGTTACTCCATAGCTTCTTGTTCTATCAGCAACTGCTCTGCCTCCATCTCATGTGATTCTGGTGGTGGGGTTGCCAGATAAAATACAGAATGCCTGGCTAAATTTGAATCTCAGATAAACAACGAAATACTGTAGAAATAACTAAGGCAACTGTATCTGCTGGCCTTGTCAATCAAAGTGTCCTACCTACTTCTTGCTTCATAGGTGATAGGTGTACGTGTGACCCAGGCTTGGCACGTGACCCTAGTCGCTTGTTCACATTGATTGGCCTTACACATAAGTATTTGTCTCAGTTAAAGTCAACTCAAGCCTTTGCATATAATTTGATCTAGGAGAGAGGTGGTTACTTTTTCAATTGGATTACAAGCTACAAGGATGCAAGCCTTCGGTAGGCTGCAGCCATCTTCCTACCATTGGCAGAGAGCCTTCCTGTGGCAGGAGAAAAGAGGATTAAGTGCAAAGAACCAGGAGGTGAAGGCAAGTGAAAATGCTTTGACGATTTCTTCTATTTGGAGGTGTTCTTGGTGTTCTGTACCAAAGTTTGATAGTGATTAAGTGCACTATTTCTACTAGTATTACACGAACCAGACACTAAGTTCTTACTATACAATACACATTAAGCCAGCATCTTAGCCATAGTGCCACTATAAACCTTGATTTTCTTATTTGTTTGGCATTATTTCTCCAGGGTTCTATTGGGCAGAACGGTAGCGTACAGGTGTGCATTTATTATTTGATAGTATAATCTATGTTAGTAGTGCCATTAACACTTAAAAGAGAGAGCAAGTTTCCTATCCTCTAAAGAGTTCTTATAAGAACGCAGTGTAAAAGCATGTTTTTTATTTCCTATTCTTAACTCTATTACCATTCCATTCATTTTCTAAGACTGTCCTGTCATTAGGCAGTAATTGCAAACATTAATTTGTGAGCTTCTGTTTCTAGGATACCAAAGATATGATGCTATTAGTGCTGCCCTCAGAGGAAGGAGTGGCCCCCTTGCTCCAAGTTAAATTCCAGAATCTTCAGAAGTGCAGTGCAAAAGGAAAAGATTTGAGGGCAGGACTGGATGTTTAATCTGCAGAGTCCCCTGCAAACATTAAAACAATTTTTAAATATATATATATTAAATATATATATATATATTTAAATATATATATATTAAATATATATATATATATATATATATGGGTCCCCTTCTCCAAAGATGCTTGAGAATTTCAAGATGGCAATAGCAGAGCATTAAATGAGCATGAGGCCCCTCAAAGCACAGGGTCCATGAGGCCAGCCCTGCTCGAGGGTCATATTTGATCTCTTGATGCCTTAATTTCTTCATCTGTGGAATAGGAGGTGAAATTGAATATTCAGCGTAAGTATTAAATGAATTTATTGTAAAATTTGTGAAGCTCCAGCCACATTGTGAGTTTTCCGTAAACTAACCACCATCTTACTCTATTATATTAATATACAGTAGCCAGGGATGAGTTTTCTACGGTCAGCTGAATGTGGACTCAAAGCACTTTCCTAGTCCAATTACCCAATGTCTCTAATCCTCCGATTCCTCACCTGTAAATAAGAGATAATTGATGCATCTACTCCTGAAAGATTATCCTGAGGATTAGATGAAATAAGTCATTCAAAGCATTTAGCACAATTCTGGGAACACAGTGCTTATTAAATGTTCACTGTTATGGCTATATACCTGGCCCAGTCCTAAACGTTCTGCATATACTATCTAATTTCATCCTTATAACAACCTAGAAACTTAGATATCATGACCTTTAGTAAACCGAAGCTGCAGAGGTAATTGTCCAGGTTGTTACTATGTAGTGGGACCAAAATTGAGATTCCAGGTATCTCAGATTCTAAAATTCATGTTCTCCTGGAAACCACCATTCTCAGCAAACTAACACAAGAACAGAAAACCAAACACTGCATGTTCTCACTCATAGGTGGGAGTTGAACAACGAGAACACTTGGACACAGGGAGGGGGACATCACACACCGGGGCCTGTCAGGGATTGGCGGACTAGGCGAGGGGTAGCGTTAGGAGGAATACTTAATGTAGATGACGGGTTGATGGGTGCAGCAAACCACCATGGCACGTGTACACCTATGTCACAAACCTGCAGGTTCTGCACATGTATCCCAGAACTTAAAGTATAAAAATAAAATAAATAAATAAATAATAAATAAAATAGCATGACTACAAATTATATAGACACCAAAAAAAAAAAAAAAAAAGAAAGAAAGAAGAAAATCTCTATCAACTGATATGGAGTGATTTCCAGAGATGTTATTAAGTGAAAAAGGTGAAGTACAAAGAGCATGTAATATGCTACCTTTGTGTAAGAAAGAAGGAAAAATTAAAAAAAAAAAAAATTTGAAGTGAAAAAAAAAATAAATAAATAAAATGCATGCTCTCCACTCCGATGCATACTGTCTTGAACTGTTTAGTCTTCCTTCTTCCCATGCATTCTGAAGCCTTAATGTGTGCTCGCCTTCCTGTACCTGTCCTTGATGACAGACGTAGCACACATAAGGAACTTTTTAAGAGTTAACATATTTGAATGGCCATTGTAAGTTTCCTCTCTATGCATCAGTGTGTCTGAGTGTCTGCCTGTCTATCTCACGAAAAGCAAAGGAGAGGTGCTGGCCACAAAAGCAATGACACATTGAAAGAGAAGTGAACACTTGAAGACTGGTTTGAGAGTCGGAGATATTTATCAAACTTCAGCCAGAGCTGGGTTTCTTTACCCTTAATTATATGTTCTTCATTTGGGTGTATCTGAAACAATACAATGAAAGGCCTATTACATGTTTTCCCCACCAAGCAATTATCATTTTTCTTTTGAACAGATGCTGCTAATTTGTTATATAAGACTGAGGTAACACTAGTTACACCCCTGTATATAGCCTCAACACAAAAGCAGTTAAAATTGCAGCAAAGCGAGGATCAGTCTAGTCTCTACTTGTTCACCCTTTGTTTTCTAACTAGCAGGGTTGTTGCTGTTTTACTTAACTTGAGTGCTGGTACTGGAGCCTACCTTCACTCTGCCATCTCTGGAACACTGAAACTGTTTCTGTGGCCCCAGACTAACTCTAAGGCCACTTTGTAATGTCCGGATGGCCAGTACTTTCTAGGACTGTTTCTAGATCAGGAAGTTTTTCTTGCTCTGAAGAAGGAAGAAAACGGCACACAGCAGAGTCAAAATAAATCTGCCTTTATTTTATTTTACTTTACTTTTGCGACAGTCTTGCTCTCTCGCCCAGGCTGGAGTGCAGTGGCACAGTCTTAGCTCACTGCAAACTCCACCTCCCAGGTTCAAGCAATTCTTCTGCCTTAGCCTCCCGAGTAGCTGGGATTACAGACGCCTGCCACCACGCCCTGCTAATTTTTGTATTTTTAATAGAGATTGGATTTCGCCAAGTTGGCCAGGCTGGTCTTGAACTCCTGACCTCAGGTGATCTTCCTGCCTCAGCCTCCCAAAGTGGTGGGATTACAGGCGTGAGCCACCATGCCCAGCCCTGTCTTTATATTTTAACTTAATTAAATGGCAGATCTTTTTATTAAATGCCTGCTGTAAGCCTAGCACTGTGCTAGGATTAGAAAGAAGGCTATATCTAAATTTACAATTGCTAAATTAAACAGAATTATAAAATTAGCAAATTTACCTTTGTTCATTTCACTCCCTTCCATTTCAGTGGTTCTTGGTCCCTTTCTTTCTTCAATAGCTTTTCTTCCTCCTAATATCCCCCAAAGAACATGGTCTGAGAGGTGTGAATAGGTGATTTGCATTTAACAGGCACAGTCTAAGTTTAGAAAATGCGACAATAATAAAAACAGCTAACATTTTAAGTGCTTCTTTGAGCTGGTCAGGGGCTAAGTGTTTTATTCTCATCACCTTATTGAATTGTCTCAATATCCCCTATGAGGGAGGGGCTACTATAATCTTCACTTTGTCTAAGTCACACAACTGTTGGGTGGCAGAGTCACAGTTCTAAGCCAGTGTCCTTAATGACTGTGCCATTCTCACCTGCCCCGAAACTAGCAGACGTACCATTTCTTTACCATGAGACTTCTCAGAGTCTTTAGTATGCTACAGGGCCCTGGGACTCTCAAGATAAGAATATAGAATACTCTGGCTCCCCTACTCATTTGTCTCCCTCCCTTATTTTCTCATGGAAGATCTTGGGAGATTGGAATTCTGCAGAACACATTTTGGGAAATACTGGCCTCGATATTTGTATTTCAGTAAGTGACTTGGAAGATCAAAGTGACTTCAGGAATAATTCTAATGATATTTCAGAGACGACACGATAAGGAAGAAAGAAGTATGGCTATGAGGCCTTCCTGTTGTCCCCAAATGACTCTATGCACAATCCTTCTTCTTACTTATACAACTGGTGGGGTTTTGGAACTTTATTTTTCTGTTGTTAAAGAAAATAAACATAACAGGGTTACTCTAAGGATGAGTGAAATTGTATGGTAGAAAACACTTAGAAAGATTGAAAATAAAAAAATAGTCACAGTCATGAATTTCAACCCATTTGCCAAGTCCTCACTGTGTATCTGTCACTGTGCTCTTCTGGTCGGTCTCTAGAGCTGAGTAAGACACCGAGCCTGCTCTCAAGCACTGAAAGGTATGCTGTTTTCAAAGCTCTATTGTTTGCAGGTAACATAAACCCACTCCAGCTAGTACAAATAAAAAGCAGTTTATTACAGATCTAGTTCTTACAGACACGGAGGATAGAAAATCAAGCTGAATGTGGTATTGTAGTGACTGGAAAGCCTCAGGAATGAAGTCTATTCTGTCTTAGGGCTGCAGATCTCTTGTCTTTACTTTTCTCTAGCATCTTCTCTGTTTGCCTGCTTCTCCATATTGACTGACTCACAGTGTATTAGTCTGTTCTCATGCTGCTAATAAAGACATATCTGAGACTGGGTAATTTATAAAGAAAAGAGGTTTAATGGACTCACAGTTCCACATGGCTGGGGAAGCCTCATAATCATGGCAGAAGACGAAGGAAGAGCAAAGGGATGTCTTACATGGTGGCAGGCAAGAGAGCTTGTGCAGGGGAACTCCACTTTATAAGACCATCAGATCTCGGGAGACTTATTTACCATCATGAGAACAGGGAAAGACCCACCCCCATGATTCAATTACCTCCCCCTGGGTCCCTCCCATGACATGTGGGAATTATGGGAGCTACAATTCAAGATAAGATTTGGGTGGGGACACAGCCAAACCACATCACGCAGTGTCTACTCATCTCACATGTGGCAAAACATGACACCACTCCTGTGTCCAATGGCCTTCCAGTTCTAGCACTTGCTCTGTTTGTCTCTTAGTTCAAATTCACAAGATAAAGAATTGGGTGGGTCCCATTGGTCAGATGTCTGACTCTGATCATCAGCTGTGGCCATGGGATGTATTAATATAATTTATGGCCTCTGAGCAGGCAGGGGCCATGCCAGGAAAGACAATGATAGATATGTCTAGTGTAAGTATTTACAGAAACAAGGCAATAAGACTGAAGATTATTGGACAATAAGTCTAATCTTTTTTCTTATTTGATTACATTTTATGGATCTTCACAGAAAATAGCATTTCAGTGCATCTAGCAGTATATCAGGAATAAGGTTATTCTTTTCAATGAAAGATAAGATTTCATGGAATTAGCAATACCTTATCACTCTGGGACTTTAAGGCCCATCCCATACCTTAGATTCAGAGCTTACGTAGGGTTTTCTGGTTTTGTTTTAAAATAGCTACACTGTGGAGTTGAGGCCAATCCTTAGCTAGACCATGAATCAGTCTCTTTGGATTCTTCCACTACAGGCTTAAAAATCTAAAGATTATTGGAAAAGGCCAGGTGCGGTGGCTCACGCATATAATTCCAGCACTTTGGGAGGCCAAGGTGGGCAGATCACCTGAGGTCAGGAGTTCGAGACCAGCCTGGCCAATATGGCAATACTCCTTCTCTATTAAAAATATAAAATTTAATTGGACATGGTGGCGGGTGTCTGTAATCCCACCTACTCAGTTGACTGAGGCAGGAGAATCACTTGAACCCAGGACACAGAGGTTGTGGTGAGCCAAGATCACACCTGGATGACAGAGCGAGACTTGATCTCCAGGGTGGGGAAAAAAAGATTATTGAAATTATTATTATTAAGAAATTTAAGATGGACCCAACTTTAAAACGTTGATCTTCTAAAAATCACATCCTTAAGGATGACTTTAGGACAGGGACCACCTAAGATGTCCAGAATGGAAGACAGCAACATTTTAATCCTAGTTGTAACTAACTGGTCTGCCCCATAGATATGATGGGAATAAAAGCTGAGTTACTTATTTTTTCATAAATTCTGGCTAGACTTTTTTTAAACAAATGTAACACATACCATCATTAACAAAAAGTTAATAGAGAAGTAGGTGGTATTTTATTGCTGAATAGCATCTTTTATCCTAGTTCTTTTCTTTCATCCAAGAGGAAACTCTGAAGTGGAAAATGGAAAAACTGCAGTAAGGCTTGTTTTCACTTTCTGGAGGAGGGACTATTCTTCATATTAGCTCGATTTTAAATAGACTTAGTAAATAGTTCCCTCCACTGAGAAAGATTTGCTTCTTGCTCAGCAGCCATGAAGTTGATAAGCTAAGAGAGAGAACACTAGCATCGTATGGAATGTGTATGGCAAATAAATGGTGGAAGTATAGACAAAGCAGAAGCAACAGAGGGCATTTCATGTTGTTAGGGCAGCAAACTTTTGTACTATAACGGGACAAGAAGCAATTCTCAGAGGGACCCAGTAAAACCTCTAGACGACTACAGGCAGTATCCTGGCAGACTATGTCCACTATCAACTCTTTTTTTTTTTTTTTTTTTTGAGACAGAGTCTCGCTCTGTCGCCCAGGCTGGAGTGCAGTGGCGCAATCTCGGCTCACTGCAAGCTCCGCCTCCCGGGTTCACGCCATTCTCCTGCCTCAGCCTCCTGAGTAGCTGGGACTACAGGCGCCCACAACCGCGCCCGGCTAATTTTTTGTATTTTTAGTAGAAACGGGGTTTCACCGTGGTCTCGATCTCCTGACCTTGTGATCCGCCCGCCTCGGCCTCCCAAAGTGCTGGGATTACAGGCGTGAGCCACCGCGCCCGGCCACTATCAACTCTTTAGGGAAGGAGAGTTCATATTGATGTGAGACTATGGTACATCTAAGTTAATTGTGAGTCATTCTATATATAAATTCCCTCCTGGTGTTATTTAGATATTTTCCAATAGTTTATTCATAAAAGAACCTCATTTAGATTTCATTGCTGTGAACTATCTGAACTAGGATAGACCTTAATTGTACCCATTCAGGTACAGCTTAAATGGATAGCACACACTTGGGCTTTTTGGAGGGTGAAAGGGTGGGAGGAGGAAGAGGATCAGGAAAAATAATTAATGGGTACTAGGCTTAATACCAGGGTGATGAAAGGATCTGTACAACAAATCCCCATGACACAGATTTACCTATGTAACAAATCAGCACTTGCACCCCTGAACTTAACATAAAAGTTAAAAAAGAAAAAACATTTTTAAAAAAGATAAATTACACCTTTATAAAACAAAAAATCTTAAAAAGAAAGAACGTCCTATCAGAAATGAAATGATAATGCAAACTTTGGTCTTCATTAGAGGAAGGACTGCAACTCTAGAGCTGAGGCATGGATTGGGAGACGCATCAAGCAGCTAAGATTGGCAGTGCATGCACCAGAAGAATATGTGATGTGAAGGCAGCCCAAGTTCTGATTCCAAGGGTCCAGGAGGGATGCATGGCCGCCTGAAAGGTATGCATATCACTTACTTTGTAAGCATTTAGAGAGCATTTATTATGATCTCTAAAAGAGATGTCAGGCTCTTAATGTTTCACATGTATCAATTTACTTAATTCTTATAACAACCTTTTGAGGTGGTTGCTATAGCCTATTTTACAGATTGAAAAACTGAAGCAAAAAGTGATTTAGTAATTTGCCTAAGGTCAAGTAGTAAGTAAATGGTGGAGCCAGGATTCAAATCTAGGCAATCTGGCTCCAG
The DNA here is from genome assembly GCF_043159975.1 of Macaca nemestrina. Classification (NCBI taxonomy): domain Eukaryota; kingdom Metazoa; phylum Chordata; class Mammalia; order Primates; family Cercopithecidae; genus Macaca; species Macaca nemestrina. The sequence goes on from NC_092131.1 coordinate 51,020,253, forward strand.
AGCACACAGTCTTTTGGCATCTGATTTCAATTAGAAGGTCAGTTCTTTATTTTTCTTGAAGTCTTTCTCAACATCCTAGATATTTGAGGAAATCTACCAGAATCTATCCTAGACAACAGCCAAGAGCTAAGTAAAAAAAAAAAAAAAAAAAAAAAAAAAAAGTGGGGGGTTGAGAGGTGCAAGCAAGGATGTTTTACTCATGAAGTTTACATGTTAATGGGGAAGACAGATGATGCAAATAAACAAGTGAATATATAGCACATTGGGTAATGATGAGGGCTATGAAGAAAAATAAAATATGGCAAGAAACTAAGATTGATGAACAGATAGTGTTCTATTAGATAGGGTGGTCAGGAAGGCCTCTGCATTAACATTTCAGCAGAGGCTTAGTAACACATCCTCTTCACAGTTTATTCCTAATAAACAGTTCCTTTAAAAGACTGTACCTTTTATATTTCATAACAGACTTGAGCCCTTGTGGGTTTTATTATAAATATATAGAGCTAAAAAATAAGCACACTGCTATACAGCTATCATGTCCCTACTGACATGGACAAGGACATTGTAAAAAACAAAAAACAGGGAAATACAACATCAATATCCCTTCTAAACACACAGCAAAAATTCTTACAAAAATATCAATAAATCATATTCAACTATGTATTTTTAAAATGAACACATTATGAAAAAAGAAGGTTTATCCCAGGAATACAAGGGGAGTATTTAAGCACCATTAAAGGGGAAAAGACATATAATAATTTCCATAGTCATAAAAAGCTTTTGACAGAATTCAGCATCAACTTATGATTTTAAATAACTGTCGGCAAATTAGGAAACGGGAAATTCTTTAATTCAACAAAGGGCATTCATAGGAAACCTACAGTAATATACTTAATGATAAGAAATTGAATGCTTTCCCTCTGGGATTGGGAACATTGTACAGATGTTTGTTCTCACCACTTCTATTTAACATTTTACTGGGGGCTCTATACATTGCAATAAGACAAGATAAATAAATAAAAGTCATAAATATTAGATAGGAAAAAATTAAAATTCCTTATTTGCTAAAAACATGATTATTTATATAGAAAATTCTAAGGAATCTAGAACATAATTAGAATTAATAAGTAAATTTAGTAAGATCATAAGGTGCAAGGGTAATATAACAAAATCAATTATATATTTATATACTGGTCTCAAGCAACTGGAAATTAAAGGAGATCAGTATATTGAAGAGATATCTGCACTCCATGTTTGTTGCAGCACTGTTCAGAATAGTAAAGATTTGGAAGCAAACTAAGTGTCCATCAACAGATGAATGGATAAAGAAAATGTGGTACATATACACAATGGAATACTATTCAGCCGTAAAAAAGAATGAGATGTAGTCATTTGCAGCAACATGGATGGAACTGGAGATCATTATGTTAAGTGAAATAAGCCAGTCACAGAAAGACAAACATCACATGTTCTCACTTATCTGTGGGATCTAAAAATCAAAACAATTGAACTCATGGACAAAAAGAGTAGAAGGATGGTTACCAGAGGTTAGGAAGGGTAGTCGGGGGCTAGTATGGAGGTGGGGGTGATGGTTAATGGTACCTGAAAAGTTAGAAAGAATGAATAATAATGAATAAGTTAGAAAGAATAAATAAGACCTACTATTTGACAGCACAACAGGGTGACTACAGTCAATAATAACCTAATTGTACATTTAAAAATAACTAAAAGAGTACAATTGAATTGTTCGTCATAAAGGATAAACACTTGAGGGGATGAATACCCCATTATCCCTGATGTGATTATTTTGCATTGCATGCCCGTATCAAAACATACCCCATAAATATATACACCCACTGTGTACTCACAAAAACTGAAAATTAAAAGAGTTAAAAATAGGAAAATATCATTACTTGATTTCTATTTACTATAAAATCACAAAAATTAATTGACGAGAGGAAAAATATATAGATCAATAAAACATAATAGGGAGTCAGAAGTAGACCTATTTATGATTAATCGATGTTTCAGTAAAGGTGCCAGGAAATCCAGTAGGGAATGGAAAATCTCTTCAACAAATGGTGCTGGAATAATTGATTATCTGAATGGGAAAAAAATTAAACACAGACTTTTATCTTACCTCATACACTAAAATTAAGTTAAAATAGATCACCTACCTAAATGTAAAAGGTGAAATTATAAAACTTTTAAAACAAAATGTAGGGGAAAAAAAATCTTTGCAAACTTGGGATAGGCAAATATTTCTTACATAAGTTATAAAAAGGCACAAGGTATAAAACCTAGAATTGCTAAATTGGAGTTTATCAAAATTTAAAATGTTTGTTCTTCAAAATACACCATTAAATAAACAAAAAGTGAATCACAGAACAGAAGAAAATGTTCTTTCTCCCATTTTTTAGATGCAAAAATAACTCTTGCAAATCAATAAAACAAAAATATTTTAAGTGGGCAAGAGATTTGAACAAACAATTCACAAAATAAGATATGAATGGTGGATAAACATATCATTCATCATAGCAAAATGCAAATTAAAACCATAATGAGATTCTATAACACACTTATTAGAATGGCTAAAATTAAGACTGACAACATCAAGTGTTGAAGAGGACATGGGGCAACTGGAATTCTCATACACTACTTGTAAGAATGTAAAACAGTATGATCACTTTGGATGACATTTTGACAATTTTTCAAAAGTTAAGCATATACCTACTGTAAGACCCAGCCATTCTATTACTAGGTGTTTACCCAAGAGTAATGAAAACACATATCCATACAAAGACTTTCACAAGGATGTTCTTTACATCTTTATTTATAACAGGAAAAAACTGGAAACAACTCAAACATCCACTAATTGGGCAATGGATAAACAAAATATGGTATACCCAAATCATGGAATATTACTTAGTAATAAAAATAAATGAACTATTGATATACACAACAAAGTGGGTGAAACTCAAAAATCAATATGCTGAGTCAAAGACACCAGATCCAAAGATGTGTAAATTGTATGATTCCATTTATATAAAATTCTAGAAAATGCAAGATGTGTTATAGTGACATAAGCCAAATCAGTGGTTGCCTGGGACCAGGAGTGGAGGGAGGAATCACTGCAAAGAAGCACAAGGTACCATTTTCAGTTGATGGGGATAGTCTACATTCTGCTGGTGGTGATGGTTTCACAGATATATATGTTTGTCAAAACTCATTGAATTGTACACTTAAAATGGGTGCACTGTATTGTATTCAATTATTCCTCAATCAATTTGAAAAAATAAAAGTACTATTTGGTTCATTTTGGTTCATTTTCAAACCTACTGTCATTTTTGATAGTTTCTTCTTGTTAATGCATTTTAGTGATTCCTATTTTAATTTTTAAAGCATTTTGTACCTGTTTATTTTGCATTCTATATCTGACATTTCATCCTAGAAGATCCAAGTCTGTTATTTATTGTTTCTACTGACTCTCGCTTACAGAGGATTATTTTCCTATGAGATTGGTGATCTTTGGTTGTAAGATTAGATTTCATTAATCTTAATCCCCTGAAAACCTGGGAGTCTAACCTGATGATGGTTTACTTCTGACAGGATTTGGATTTTCTTTGACAGAGATTCAGGGGAACTACTGAGCTGAGGGCACACCATTTTCTACCAGGTTTTCTGGTTTAATGGCAGGACCCAGGTTCAACTGCCTGAACTTATCTCCAGCCCAAAGTTGAGTCCACCTCAGTCTGGCCCTCAGAGAAACCCGGCGTGCTCTTTCTACTCACATGTTCCAGTTCCAACTCATGAACTTCTGCTTTTCCCCAACATCCAAAGGTTTCCCTCTATCTTGCAAGCTCAACTACACGATATAAAATATGGTACATGCAGAATCAATTTTTACTGCAAGAGCCTCAATGAGTCTGTCATACTGCGTGTCTACACTTATCTTTTTGAGTCTCAGAGAAAAGAAAAATAAGCCCTAAAAGGTAAAATGATGGCCCTGCCTTTAAAGGGTCTTGAACTGCAAATACATATGGTAATATGCATCATATTACTAACCCAGGCTCTTTCTCCAAATCTGATTATGGGCAGCAAAGTTAAGCGCTAGTTATATATAGCTATACATTTTGTACCAACATTGGGGAGAGAAATGTTATAGGCCAGGGATAACATAACAAGACAATTCCACAGAGAACAAGGGAGTCATATAAGAATTTAGAGCATCATATTCATACCAAGTAAAATAACTTACAAAGAGGATTGCTATGGCTTTTCACAATCGTCAATATTTTCCTCTTTGAATTTTTACCTAAACTACATTTTATTTATCCTTAGGAAATAATTTATAGTAATTTTAATTATTTGGATATTGAGTATTTGCTCTATTTCAAATGTAATAGACTACTTAGAATGACTAGCTTACCCACAGGATTTTTGAAGTTGACAGTGGTGGAGAGCTGTGTCTAATTCCAGATTTCAGTTCCTGTCTCTCTTTACATAAAAAAAATGGTGTAAAAAGTTCATTGAATGTTTTAATTAGCATGCAAGCTGAGTCTCAAATCCAAAGGAAAACCTAACACTATTTTTAGTTGTAGGGTGAAAAGAGAGTAACATGTTGGAATAGTACAGGGTAAAGGATTATTATTATTTACAATAACAATATAATCATTTAATAAGTACCACCATGTGCTAAGGGCTGAAGGAAAATTTTGTGTTTTTTCTGATTAATACATGACCATAGTGGGGAATTACAGTGGTTTATTGTTCTGGTTTATGATCTTGGTCTGAATTCAGGATAAAGTAGGAATGTGCCAGCTTCAGAGCCTCATATACTTTCCTTATTACCTGGCTGAGTCACAGGGATGTCGGTTCCTATTTTTTTCTTAGTCTCAAGTGTGTAACCAACCTGCTCAAAAACATTGCTTTGGTTAGCCAATCAGGAAACAGAAATTAAGGGACTGCCTCATCCTGCTGTATTTTACTGAATGAACTTGCCTGAATCACTTGGAGACCAAATTCTTCCTGGTTACAGTCTGCATCACATTCAACTATTATCTGTGGGTTTCCTTGGCTGGGCAGCTAGGGGTGGCTAATGATGAGAGGCATATCCAAATCCCAGCAAGCCTCCTCAGGCTTTGAACTCAACTTTGGGACGTGACAGGACCTGGCAAAATGGAAATACCTTCCCTGACATTTTCGCTCATGTTTTTCTAAATTCACTTTCAGATAAGGGCAGTGAGTTTGCTAGAGTGGGAAGTGCTGACAGACAAAGTGTAGTCTACTACAAAATTCTTCCTGGCACTCTAATTATCCTTTCCTTCTCTACTTCAGTATCACATGTAGCCATGTGTAGAATCATAAAATAATTATGCAGTGTACAAGCTTTCTGGGAGCATGTACCACTGTTTTCCTAATTCTTTATCTCTCCCATTGATCGTGGTGTGTGTGCATTGATCCAAGTCGGCCATCTGGTTAGGCAAGATAAGCATGCTAGTGTCTTTGCATTGCACTGTCACGCGGGGAGGGGGCACATTTTGGCTGTAGGGAATTACGGGGGCAGGATTAGCCCTCTTCCTATGAGGAAACTGAATTTTAAATGCAATGTTGCAGCTGCATGGACCATGTTGCTAACTTCTGTTTTTGCCATGAACTGGGTAGATTTTTCTTCTTGTTCATATTGTCTCCAAAGGTATAGAGATGCCTTGTATTAAATAGAGGGGGATGGAATGGGGAGAAGATTCATTTTTAGCACATGTAAGACTTGCAAGTGACTGATACATTAGAGGATTTCTATATGGTAAAATTGCTTTCAAATGACTACAAAAGGCTGCTGAATAAAAAGCATTTTAAACTGAGACTTGTTGGGCACCCCCCTCCAGACAAAATTATTTTCAAGAGGAAAGATATTTGTATTAGTCTATGAAAAAATAAAAGAAAATAGAAGAAAAATATATGCACGTATCATAGCAGAAGGCATTACTGCATGAAGCCCAGAATGGGACTGTTGGATATAGTCTTCGTTTGTTTATCTCTTTCTTTCACGTACTGAAATGAATGTTTGCCCCAAGTTTATGACCACTGGGACTGGCTGAATGTGCTATTTAATTCAAAGAGACTTTTTTCCAGCCCTGTTGGTCACTGTTGTTTTTAAAATTTGATTGCGGCCATTGTTGTCTCATATTCTGCAAATGTGTGGAAGACTCAAAAGCTTTTCCTCTAAAATTGAACAATTCTGTCAAAAAAGATTAGTTCTATTTTGTCTGCTGGGTGCTGACTATTCATGAATGTAAAGAGAGAGGGCTTGGGTGTCATACTAAGTTGCTAAGGTGGCTGGATTTCGGCTATTGACTTGAGGATACCAAACTGGAGGCTACAAAAGAGCAGCCAGAAGGAGAGGGAGAGGCGGCCTGCCATGTGTTTAGCTACACCTTCTTTAGCTGCCCATTTATTTCTTTTGTTGCCAGAACTTTTATTGTCATACAGTTGAAAAAAATGTTAGACACAAGCTTCAGGCAGCACCAAGCAGAAAAAGGGATTAGCATATCACTAGGATCATCTTACACTGAACCAAATTCTTTTCAGGATGTATAATTAGTGAATACAGTCTTTTTTTTTTTTTTTTTTTTTTGAGCTTATGGACAGGAAAAAAATGAGCTCGGATCTCTGGCTAGAATATTAGATGAAATAAAAGATATTTGCCAATTTCAGAGAGACATATACATGTTAACTGTTTCTTCGCGGAGCCTTTGCAATTCCCTCAAGAAATGTCTGGTTGAATGGGAAAACTTGCTATGAATTCTGGTCATTGTCTCAGGTTTTCCAAGAGGGAAACACTGTAGTTGAACACGCTCAAAATTTTAGACTGAGGAAATCAGATTCAGGATTAAATGAATGTAGAACTTTTCTGAGCAGGGGGTACTAAAAGGAAATGTGTGGTTTCACACGATGATATTGTAGTCTGCAGAAGGTACTTTGACAGTAATTAAAAATATAATTGGGAAGTTAAAGGCAGTAAAGTGTACATTTTGGGTCTGTTAGTAAATAATTCTGTGGGGCTAACTTAAAGCTGTCTAAAACTTCCTATTTAATTTGTGGGTGTTAAATATGTTTATCTGAAGAACGAAAATGGAAGTCTTGGATTGCTTCCCTTTTAAATCTCTTTTCTTTTTCTCTTCTCTTCTCTTCTCTTCCTCTTCGTTGTACATTTAAGCTGTTTTACACACAGCGTGTAGGTAAAAGCAGATTTGTCTAATTAATTCATATTTAACTGGAAGGATATCTATTTACATTTCCAGATATGCAGGCTTTTAGAGAAGCACATAGTGAGTGAAGGGAGAAAAAGAACCTTTTATCCAAAAGTGTATTTTAAAGAATTAACAGAATATTCATTAAAAGTAAAAGTGCTTATCTGCATATATCTCAGTTTAAATTTCTCAAGGTAGATGATGTTTCTGTTTAACAGAGGGGTATTGCTACGTTGGTTTGTGTGCTTAGGGATTCTTTATTACAGTAGTTATTACTTATCTTCATTTTTTTTTTTTCACTCTCCTGTGCATGGCATCACCCTGTACCACCATCCTCCCGCTCCCTCCAAATAAATCACAGAATCCTAGCCTTAATTCTGGTTCAGTTTCATATCATATTTCTTAAAGACACTCTTAACTTGTCTTTGAGACACTGTTTTTTTAAAAAAACACACATTTTAACTATTGACAAGAGTAATGCAAACTCGGTTCCGTAGAAAGCAGCTATTTCAAATTTTACAACCCTTAAGATACTAGGGAAAAGATTCGTTGAGCTTTTCCTTGGAATTAGAGAACCCAAGCCTGGCTCTTTATTTTCTTATTGATTCTCTTTTGGAATTTTTGGTCAAATGTCTTTCTGTTGGCTAGAAACAGACTGTGAACCTAGGTAGCACAGAAGACTCAATTGTGTTGTCTTCATTTAGAGAAAATCACTTTAGTTTGCAACGGTTATGTCTCCATGGAAGTTGATGTGCAGAATTAGAAACATGGCAAAAAAGAAAGAATAAACATAAAATTAATGTAAAAATGTGAATTTGGATATCATTCTTTAATTAATTATCATAACGATATTTTAAAGAGTCAATCTTTGTCATTTTAATATTTAGAGTTTGTAACATCTATATTTTTCCTCTGACATTTACTTGTGGACAGAAATATCGGTGGCTACAAGGAACTAGCTACATACATAGTTGCTCATGATTTAAGATGGTCTTCAGTCGCTAACACTTTTGCTAATTTTCTAAGAACATGTTTTAATCAAACTTGTGATTTGCTGTTCCCAAATCATTGGCTCTTTATTATTCACATAAGTTTTTTGGTTTTGCACCTGGTCAGTTCACACTACTTAGATTCTTCTCATGCATAAGCACACTTATGCCCTCACAGATCAGAGACTTGGGCTTCCTTTCAGGGACCGGCCTTCAGAAACATGGCTCTTAATAGTCTAGAAAATAAGAGAATGATTCTTAAATCTAGAGTCCAAATTGTTGAATTCAGAGAAATGTAATGTCAGCCAGACATAGAATATCCTCTGTTGGGTAAACTAAAAGTGAGGTCTGAAGAGTTTTTTTTTTTCCCGGAACTTGAAAGCAATGGCATTGAAGTATAGAGGGCTTCCTATAAAGCAATTTTTAGGTTACTCTGGACCCTGGAATAGCACAATGTCAGGAGTAGACAGGGAAAAAAAGAGTGTGGCCAGGAATAAGAACTTGGCATGGGACAGAGAATTCAGAAAGGTAACGAAGTGGAGGGAAAAGCACAGAGAAGAGGTGATAACAAAGTTTCTATTTTAGAGTTTTATGAAGACCAAAAACAGAGAGACAGAATATCTTTCTGAATATCAGTTTTGAGCTTTAAAATAAAAGTCATTTGTGATTAACCAAAATATAGTTTGCTAATCAATAGAATCCATGTTTTTTAGCTCATCAATGTATCACTAGCAGTGTGATTTTTTATACAGAATATTGCATATACTTTTAACATTGCATACATAGTATTATCATGTTATTCAGATTAACCTACTCGACCTTTCTTTGATATATTCATAATGTCCCTTGTAAAGTTTAACCTCCATGATGGCAATAACTATTTAATATAATGTGTCAGGCCAGGTGCAGTGGCTCATGCCTGTAATCCCAGCACTTTGAGAGGCCAAGATGTGCAGAGCACCTGAGGTAAGGAGTTCAAGACCAGCCTGATCAACATGCTAAAACCCTATCTCCACTAAAAATACAAAATTAGCCAGTTGCGGTGGCACATGCCTGTAATCACAGCTACTGGGGAGGCTGAGACAGGAGAATTGCTTGAACCTGGGAGGTGGAGGTTGCAGTGAGCTGAGATCACGCCAGTGCACTCCAACCTGGGTAACAAGAGCAAAACTCAAGTCTCAAAAAAATAAATAAATAAACAAATAAAAAATATAACGTGTCATCAAGTTCAGTGCCACACAGTCATTAACACCCTTAGCTAAATTATTTTGAATTCTATGATTAGATATGCTTTAAAGATACAGATAAGATTCTCCAAAACATGGGTATGGTAAATATGACTCTAGCCTAATAAACCTCATGACTCCTGTTAGGGATGAATAAAGAGACTGGCCTTTTTAAACATATAATAATGCCATAGTCCACATTTTAAAGATATTAACTTATTTTAATGTATACAAGTAGAATTTTAAAACTGTTTTTTGCAGATAGGCCCTGTATAAATTATTATTTATTTTTCCAAATATTGTTTACTCTATGTTACAAAATCCACTGGCTTTTTTGACTCTGAATGTGTACACAGCTATTAAGAAAGAGGAGACGTTCCAGTCTTAGGAGTAAAAATTGTCACGATGACAATAAGAATGTGTACATTTTTAACAATGTGATAAAAGCATGGGTCCCTCTCAGACATAACTATAAAGGCAGATGTTATAAATAATGTTTAAAAGAGAATAATATTATGAGTCGTGTGTGACATATTCTGATTAATCTATTTTACTGATTAATCTATAATGTGAAAACGAGAGGCTGTTTTATGTTAGTGGCTACTTTTAACTGAGCTCTAACCAAGGTCGAGGTTCCACTCTAAGGTTTTACAATGATCATCTCATTTAGTCCTAATAACCGTATGAAATGTGAATTGTTATTATTATTATTATACTCTTCCTATAGAGGAGGAAACTGAGATTCATGGAGGTTAAGTAACTGGCCCAAGGTCATGCATCTGGTAGGTGGTGAAGCTGGGTTCAAAACCAGGTAATCTGACCTGAGTTTGTTTTAACCACAACACTACACTAGCCTTTTACATATTCAATAGAATTGAGAATACAAAGTTACATCTAGGTCTGCAGGATTATTATAGTGGGACGTATACCTCTAGGCAGATGGAGAGGATATATGTAGAGTCAATGGGACTAGCCAGATAGCAATTGTCATAAGATCCTGCACTCCCGGTTAGGAGTTTTAATCCAGGCCTCTAGATGCATAGGATGTGAGAGGTGGAAAGGAGTTAATAATTCCTAACTTTAACCCTGTTATTTTACAAATGAGGGAGCTGAGATGCAGAAAGGTAAAATGACTAACACTGTCAATGGCACACTGAGACTGAAACTCCCAGGTCTCTTAAACCCCAAACCAGGCCTCTTCCCTGTATTAAAGTCAATAAGCTGCTTCAGGATTTTTTGAGACAGAACAAAATGGGCAAAAGATATGTATGAAAATGATGTCTGCTGGTACTTGTAGGCATAGGAATTGCTGAAATATGTTAATGTTATGAAGGGAAAGTATCTATGGGATTGAATTGGCAGCACAGTCGACATGAACAAAAAAGGAAAATTAAAACTTCAAATTTAATTTCAAGACAATGGTGAAATTAGAAAGGAAGGCAAGGACAGAAAATAATTTCTTGAGTTTTAGCATACTTGCCTTTAACTGGAAACCAGCTCTCCATGTGGAGATGTGCTACTGCCATTAAGAAGTTTAAACGTTCCAAGGGAGAAAAGATCTAAGACAGAGATGTGGAACTGAGAGAGCGAACAGAACACGAGAACTGGCATCAGGAGTTCCAATTTATCTTTAAACACGCACACACACACAGACACACACGTCTTCACCTTTTTTTCTTTTGTACTTCTTGCTGCCAAGACATCTTTTAGATATAGGAAAATATCACTTTTGTTCTAAGTTAGGCTCACACTCACACTCATAGAAATAAATTTGCTCTGGAAAAACCCGTATTCCTTTTGACTTGAATAGATGAGGAAATGGTCTACAATGTGACAAAGCAGAGAGCAGAGCTTTGAAGAGGAGTGATATGTTTTCTTTTTCCATTTTATAAATTCTCATCACCATTTTTCAAAGTCATATTTTTTTGGTTAATAAATATTGTAAGATATTTATTTAAGCAATGTTTTGGACTTGAATTCACAAAACTTTGCACTCTTAACCTGCTGCCACTAACTTAAATCTTGTTCAAATATAGAAGGTTAATTCAATATACATTTTTTCCTCATGTTGTTTATTTCAATTATTACAAAACCTGTCAAGGTAAACAATGATATGGCATTTTTGGCAAAAGATATACCTGAATTATAAAATGGTCAGCTCAGGCTTGTATCTGTGGCTTCATATCCCAACCACTCCCATGTTAGTTTAGTGTCAAAAGTTGGCATTTACCAACGAGGAAAGTGAGTTGGTCCCCAAAGAAAAGGAGTTTTGTTTTTACTACTGGGAGAATGTAGTCTTCATTAGGTAAACAACTAGGGTTTTCATTACACTGTAAACACATTTCACAAAAAAAGACCCCATTTAAGTTTCTTTTTAAATAAACTGGAAAATTTAAGAGAGTTAATTGGAGGTCACTCAAATGACAATTAATGAACAGGCCCAATTATCTTCTGACTACTATGGGGCTTAAAGATGTTTTTATCTTTTATTTATGGCACGAGTTTAAAATGTGGCCATGCCAACCCAAGGAGAGGCAGGCACAATATTAAATGACAGATTTCTCTATTTATATTTAAATAACCATCTGCATGAAATTATGCACAAGTCATGGAATAATTCCTAGCAGAAATTACTGTTTAGAAAATAAAAAAAATCTGAGACATGGTGTGCCTTTCATATTAAATTGCCCATTTCCAGAACATCACATACGTTTGCACAATGTAAAGATGCTGCATTGCAGGACCAATACAAATGGCTCACAATGTTAATGAAGATGGATGGGGAAGGCTGAAAAACATTCATTTACGAGCACAAGAGAAAACGGGAGCAGCGATGTTCACAATCTCTACTTTAATTTTTTTGTCTTGATAATATCCAACTGAATGATGGTAACTTGAATAATATAGCTCTTGGGGAGGTTTTGTGATACATTTTTATTTTCGGTTTTGAATATGGTCTACTTTTTCCCATTTGGGGTGAAAATGTGCATGTGAAGTTTGGAGGCTTACAGCTAAACTAGGAAAAAGAATCTTACTCTAAAGAACCATGGGCCGGGCGCGGTGGCTCAAGCCTGTAATCCCAGCACTTTGGGAGGCCGAGACGGGCGGATCACGAGGCCAGGAGATCGAGAGACGATCCCGGCTAACACGGTGAAACCCCGTCTCTACTAAAAAATACAAAAAAACTAGCCGGGCGAGGTGGCGGGCGCCTGTAGTCCCAGCTACTCGGGAGGCTGAGGCAGGAGAACGGCGTAAACCCGGGAGGCGGAGCTTGCAGTGAGCTGAGATCCGGCCACTGCACTCCAGCCTGGGTGACAGAGCAAGACTCCGTCTCAAAAAAAAAAAAAGAACCATGAACAGGGTAGACTGACTACAAAATTTAAACAGCCTTTAAAATCAAAAAGAAAAAAATACTTCCTCGTACTAAAAAGACTCCCTTTCCAACTAAAGATGTGTTACTTTTCTCCCTCCCTCCTACCCCAGTAAACCATCCACCCTTCCCAAAGCTCCTCAGCCAAGGGGCAGCTGTGGTTGAATCTATGGAGAGTAGGACATGCTCTAAGGACTGGGAGATCTATGCCAGGACGACAGCATCAGGACCTCCCTCGGCCCATTCCAACATGCCACTCTTTGCCTAAATTGTAAGAGGTTGAGGAATGAGCATGTGTATCGGGAAAGGAGGGGCCACCCTTTACCAATCAGTGAAGGGACCTGATGCTGCCCCACCAAGGCTTCATCTCCACCGTTCCCACCAACTCCCTCCAACACCTTACATCCAGCTTCATCCCTCAGTTAGCCAGGACTCCTTGATATCCCCAGACAATTACTGGACTTCCCTTTGCTTTGAAGGTAGTATCTCCATTTTCCAACATCCTTCAGAAGAGTGAAATCAAGGCACAGAGCCACTCAATCAGATATTTCAAAAAACTGCTGCTCCGCAGGCCCCATGATAATTGAGTTCTACGCATTCAGTCATCCCTGTTCGCTAATTTGTTTATTTGTTCAACAGACATTTGTTGAGGTCAGTTCTATGTGAGATACTGGGAATACCACTGTGGACAAGAAAGATACAATCCCTGTCACCACAAGGCTGACAGACCCATGGCAATACAAGATACTAAAGGTAAACAAAGGATACATAATCCAGACTAAGGAAGTCAGGGAAGACTTCCCAGAAGTACAAATCTAAGCTAAGACCTGAACTGATTGAGAGTCTATTTTGTGCGAGACACTGCACCGGATTCTGAGGGCTAAAAATAACCATGAGTTAGTCTTACCAGGTGGTAGGAAGGGTACAAATAACAACAAGCAGATATAATTAGTGCCATTAAGTAGGAACAACAAATGCTTAGGAAGAGGGGCCCATTCAAATTTGCAGGGCAGAGAAAACTTCATGAACAAAATGATCTAAAATTAATCTTGAAGAATGATTGGACATGAGTTCAGAAGTAGAGTCAAAAGCCAGGCAGTCCAGGTGAAGAGCTATGAGCAAGGCTACAGAGGTGAGAAATTCTGAGAGACAGGAGTGGTTGTGTTTCCCTAGAGAGTAGGAAGAGCAGGAGGACAAATGCTGAAGAACTGTGGAGAAATGGACCATGTCTTTTGGAGGACGGACTGTCCCAGGGAGGACACAATGGTAGACACTGCCCTCTGGGTGGTGCTCTACTAGCCCATCCTCCCTGATGTCCTTGGAAGGGGCATGAGGTATGTGTGCCCAGAGACCCCATGGGGCTTAGGACCCACTATTCCTACAAATAAAGAACAGCCAGGGGCCTGGATCACTTGGACCATTCGCAAGTCCTCTGCCTATGAACTAAGGTGCCTTCTTAAGCCCTGAGGCACACAGTAAGATCTTATTGCAGAAGAGCTTGCACAATGCACTGGGCAGTCACTCTGGTCCAGTCTCTGTACAGAGATGAAGAGACTCGCATGGATATGGGAATAACATTCAGCGAGGGAATAGCCATGACCTGTAAGAAATCATTTACAACATAATATAGAAATTGTTCAAAGGAGGTTTTTACAAGGTGTAAAAGGATCATGGAAGAAGGTGCCTGTGGGTAGGGTCCGGGGATTGTGGGGGTGGAGGGCAGTAAAGAACAGAGGGAAACATAAATGCTAAGACTTGAAGGTGGGAGAAAAGTTTTCTGAGTCTACTAGGATATTTCTGACATAGGAAATAACATATCATGGAGGTATACCAGAACAATATGCTCACTAAATACACACATATATACATACATATACACATACATACATACATGCATGCACACATACATAGCACTCTCTCCAGAATGGCTATGGTATAGAGGGGGTGGAGAGATGATATTGAACAGAAAGTCAGAAGCCAACCTTCAGATTGCTTCTGTGTTACGACATCTAGACCTTAGACAACGACAGCCATTGAAACTTTTTGAGAAGCAATGATGTGATTAAAAGGGGACAAGATGGAGGCAAGGAGTTGAGTGATGATGATAATTCATCACCTAGCCTGGTTCCTCAATGGGCCATGTCTTAGCTACTTATAAACAGCAAATTGGAACCTTTCAGTAAATCGTTGAACTGAATGTCTTTAGCGGGCTGGCAAATTAAGATGGAGAGGAAGAGAGAAAGACAAAAGAGCTATTGAGACATAGAATTGACAGGACTTTGGATTTAAATGTGTAAGTCAGGGAAAGGGGAGTACAAAGTCTAGGATTAGCCCAGGTGTCTCCAGCTTTAGAGCAGCAGTGGAGTCACCACAAGACAGGGACTAGAGGAAGAGAAGCAGATTTGCACAGGGAAGAGTCCAGTCTTGAACGTGTTGTATTTTAGGTGGGCAAGTGGAAGTAATGGCTGGAAACTCTGAAGATCTGGACTGGAGGTGTCATTTGGAAGTCACTGGTTTACAGCGTTTGTTGAAGCCACGGATATGGTTAAAGTTGCCCAGGGAGAACAGACAAAGTAAGAACACTTGAGACAAAACCCTAGACTGGGTTTAAGGGGTGGCACCAGTGTTTAAGGAATGGCGTCTGTGAAGAAGCAGCCTAATCTTAGAGTTGAACACTGCAGGGAATACAAAGGACTATCTGAAGATAACTTGTGACTACAGCCATAAGGCTCATGTTGATATCCACAAGACTTTCTGATACCACAATAGTGTTATCTGGGTAAAACTACAAATCTTAGAATGTTACATCTTTTCCAGAAATTGAAATGGATGAATTATGAAAATAGTTATAGTCACAGTTAATTTATAGGCTCCTGTAAGTTAAGAGCTTGGACTCTGTTTACTCTTGTCTCCCCATAACCACTAGCTATTCCAAGATGCTTTCAGTTTCCAAATATGCCATACCTCTGGGCTTTTGCAGCTGTTTTTTTTTTGTTGTTGTTGTTGTTACCCTGGGATGCCCCTCTCCTCATTACACCCTGGCATCCCTGCAACTCCCTACCCCCAGGGATAGGGAGTGGTGTCCACTTGTTTTCAACACCCATCTAAAACACCCCCTCTTTTGGGCATCCTTTATCCCTAAGCCCCTGCACTCCCCACCCCCGGAATAATACTTAGTTGCCTCTCCTCTGGTTTCCCCCTCTGGGCTACCAAAGCACCTTGACACACTGGATAGTAATGATCAATTTTCTGGTCTGTTTCCTCTCCCACATTATAGATAGGTAAATGCTTCTTGCCATGCTTATACTCCCAGCACACAGTATGCACAATATACAATATCTGACATACAGCAAGTATCTGCTAAACATTGTTGAAATATTACAGAAATATGGATCTTCAGCCAGGCATGGTGGCTCACATCTGTAATCCCAGCACTTTGAGAGGCCAAGGCAGGTGGATCACCTGATGTCGGGAGTTTGAGATCAGCCTGGCTAACATGGTGAAACCCCGTCTCTACTAAAATACAAAAATTAGCCGGGCATGGTGGTAGGCATTTGTAATTCCAGTTCCTAGGAGGCTGAGGCAGGAGAATCACTTGAACCCAGGAGGCAGAGGTTGCAGTGAGCCAGGATCACACCACTGCCCTCCAGCCTGGGCAACAGAGTGAGACTTCCTCTCAAAAAAAAGAAAGAAATATGGACCATCTTCACCTTCCTTGCTGTCTTTCTGCCTCTTAACTTGTCTGCCTTTTAATTTGTTAGAGATTGGGAAAGGTGTTTCAAAGTTCCCTACCGACTTTGTCAACTTCTCCATTGATAACCTTTTTCTCCTTACCCCTTTTGCTACAAGTCCAATCTCAGCTTGCCAGAACACTATACTCTTGATGGAACTCCTTTCTGTTCAGCAGTCCTGGACAGCACACACAAGAGAGTCTGAATATTATGTGTGTGGTATTTCAAAGAGAAGTGGTAGGTTTAGGGGAAAAAATGGTATCTATTGTTGGCCAAGTAGGAAATTGGAGCTGACATAAAAAACAAAACAAAACATTAGGTGGAAAAGTCCCGGTGAAGAGTCCAGGTCCCTTGGGGAATCTCCCTAGTCTTGGAATCATATGAAGATCCTGAGGCAAATGTTCTCTTTTGTTGTTGTTTGGAGGTCATGAGTAGGCAATGGGGTGACGGAAGACAGCAAGGGGCTGGGGAGTAGTGAAAAGATGTAGAAGCAGCAGCAAAATTGTTGGCTATCTCTTGTAGCTTAAGTGATAAATATGGTAATACTGGCTGGAGAGATCACAGGAGAGGACACATGTGTGGATTAAAACATCTTGGAGAGTCTCCAAAATGAAGTTAGATATTTAAAAAGAATTGCCCTCTTCTCAATATTATGCTTTGACGCCCCTTGTGAGACCTTTTCTGTTGGTGGGGAGATCCATGCCCACACATTTTACTGTGTTTTCTGCTCTCCAGGCACAATAGACTATAATAGAGATCAGGAAATCCCTGCTCTTGCCCAAAGGAGCCTATCCCAGGTGAGGCTGAATGATGTTATCCCAAGAGAAATCCAGCATTTGCAAACTTACCTATTTTCCAGTTTTTACCAAAGCTTGTTCTAGAAAATAATAATGAGGGACTTATCTTAACAGCCATGTAGGTCCTCAGTGGCCAATCAGAGGAGACTGATTTTAGCAACGCAAATCTAATCAGCTAATATCAAGACAGCAGGAGGGAGGTGCATTCTAAGTAGAAGTAGGACCGTAGAAAGAAGGCAACTCTTCCTACAGCCATGGACAAGTTTCGCGGCATCTGAAGACAAAATGGCTTGAGGCTTAGTCATTGTTTAAAAGCCATTCCTCAAATTCCTTGTTTACTGTCAGCACCGTGAGTTGTGGGTTCTGTCACTTTAGCTGTTAATGGGACTAAACACTTATGCCAACAGATTAATCCTTGCTGAAACATTAAGAAAATTGGCCCAAACACAGTTCAGATGGATTGTTGTTTAGTGGCTGTTTCTTTTGGGTGGGGGGAAGGGGAATGATTGTCCCAAGACAATGGCTTTTTGATACCAGTGAAATAGTGACAATTGTGTAAGAGTTACTGGTAGACTTCTGCTAAAGGAAAGAGATTGTTAAAAAAGCAAACAGTTAATTTCAGTCATTTGGACTGACTACACAGAATACAGATGAGACTTTCTGAAATTAAAACTGACAAATGCAATGAAGCCCATCACCAGTCTCGGGAAGGTTTAAAAAAAAAGTTATAATAAATTTCCAGAAGAAATGAAAAATCACTATGCCTGTCGTTGCAAAAGGATCCTCCGGGCATGTAGGTGATATTGAAGGTGGAAAAGTTTTCTTTGTTACACTGGTACCTTTTAAGATTTGTCAAACCTATTTCCGGTCATTGAGAAGAGGAGCAGTGCCTGCACAGGAGATGTATTTAACTTCAAAAACAGTTTTTCAAGTCTTTCAGGCACCATAACCCTCTTCATGTAAATTCATTTATCTTTACTTGTCATGTCTTCTTAAGCAAGGGTTTTTTAAGGTGGCTTGTAAAAATCTTTTTCCAGGAAAGAATCAAGAACAACCAAATGTTTCATTTTGATTCCAAGTCTTAAACTTAGTTTGGAAGGGGCTTTACATTAAAAGAATTAGAACACTGTTTGATTATTTTTATAATCAGAAAAAATTTAAAATCTTTCAGATTAAGACTTCTTTGCTGGGTCAAAATGGAATGGAAAGTTGATTTTGAATTTGGAAATAAAAAGTTTGTACTCTGTGATGGTCTTTGGGATATGTGTCACAAAAAACACACGATTTGCATTTGTTTGCCTGGAAGAAGTAGATGGAATGATGAATGGCTGTGTTATCTGTCTCACTAGCTCTCCTTACATTTGCATCAATGGCCAAGTTGCTTATTCCACATTTATTATCATGAATCACAAATTTCCTTTTGCTGGATACTTACTGGTAATTTTTACAACAGTTCTTATAAAAGATGGAAGAAAGGAAAGAAGGAGAAAAAGAGGGAAGGAAGAAAAGAGGGAAGGAAGGAAGGATAGAAGGAAGGAAGGAAGGAAGGAAAAGAAAAGGAAAGAAAAGGGAAAAGAGAAGAAGAAAAAAAGAAATCTGCAGTGCTTTCTCTAAATGCTAATATTCAGAGAGGTGCTGAAATATCTGTGATTCTAATGTCTTTGGAAACTTCAAACTTGACTTTGATTAACCATGCTAATAACCAGGGTGCTTCTTTTTAGCTCTACTCCTAATGTCACTTCACCAGAACTGTAAAGACATGCTCATAATATTTGCTTTTCATCTAAATGAAGAAGGCAATGCTAAGCAAAAAAAGTATTTAGCAGTGCATATAGGATTGAAGCGATGATAATCAGGGACCCTGGTAATTGAAGCTTTTGGGGAGGGGGAGAGAAGCTTTCTTCTGGATCCTTCAGTCTGTTTAATAGGATAAAATTAGCTTGAGTGGTTTGGTGTTTGAAGAGGATGTGATGTAATTGGAAGTGCCTCCTGGGTTTGCTGCTGGACAAAGCAATCAGGTGGAGACACGGGAGGGCATGAGAAGCTCTGAAGTGCGCATCTCGGCTTCTGCCATCCTAATTAGCCTAAATTAGCTATGCCAGTTTTCTGCTTGCTTTTGAATTTCCCTGCTAACGTCACTTTCAGGGCTGAAAAGAAAGAAATATGAAATGCCCACCAAGCTCCTATCTAATGGATGATGACAGAGTCTAAAACTGGACAGTCAGGTTTTATCGTTAAGCCCTTAAAAAGTGAGTGACTCACAGGGAATACAAATGGGCACGCGGGGCACAAACCAAAGGGACCGACGGACACGGGCACTGGTCCTGTGTGATGAGGACGTTTACAAAGCATCTGTCTGAAATGGATAATTCTGAGAATTTTCCACACATCACTCCAAGGCCTCACCTGAGTATTCTAATATTGACTATTTAACTTGAGGTGAACTAGGTAGAACTTCTCACAGCAAACATTTTCTTCTTAGATCAAATTTCAAAGTCTGGGAGGGCCAAAGGAGGCATTTGTGCGTGGGGGAGGTGCTGCCATTTTTAAATGTTTCAGTTCTGACCCCAGTTAGTTAACTGTAACTGTGCAAAGAGATTTGCAGTACATTCAGAATAGTCTCCACAAAGCTATTTTAATTGGAGGAGTATTTGGGTAGAAATAAATAATATCTCAACCTAAAAGTCACAGACTCTTTTTTGTTTGTTTGTTTGACCGCCAGTGAGTAAAACAAAATTCAATGGTGTATATACCAAATAATAAAAGCAAATGGGGCCTGAGTGTGGTGGCTCATGCCTGTAATTCCAGCACTTTGGGAGGCCAAAGCAGGCAGATCACTCGAGGTCAGGAGTTCGAGACCAACCTGGGCAACATGGCAAAACATCATCTCTACTAAAAATACAAAAATTTTCCAAGCATGGTGGCGCATACCTGTAGTCCCAGCTACTCACGAGGCTGAGGCACGAGAATCACTTGAACCCAGAAGGTGGAGGTTGCAGTGAGCTGAGATCACACCACCATATTCCAGCCTGAGTGACAGAGACTCTGTCTCAAAAAAAAAAAAAAAAAAAAGCAAATGGGAAATTATTTAGCTAGTCACTTTCTATAGTCATCCAACAAAAGCACAGTTTTCTCCAAGTCTCTGGTCATTAGTCCTCAGAGATAAACTTTCAGTTACTCCTAGACAGGTGTTCTGAGTACAAATGTCATTGGGTTTTTCATTTAAGATAAGTAAACCCTGAACATCTAAAGCCAAATGTTCAAGATGAGTATCAGAAACACACACACACACGCGCGCGCACACACACACACACTACAAGGAACTGTGTACTTTATTTTACACATTTAACGTTATGTATCAAATGGTTATTGAGCCCTACAATGTGGATGGCTCTGTGCTAGGCCCTGTAGGGGATGCCAGAAACCTCACTGATATCTGTTGATGTTTCCCTATAGAAAACGGCCAATAAATGCATTTTCAAAAATTTCTGAGAGTGGCTAGAGAAAGAAGAGGTGGGTGGATCCAGGTTTTAGTGGATGTGAAACAATTTGAGAACCTCTTTAGGAGAAATTAGCTGTCCCCACCAACCTTGAAAGGCACCTGTGTCAGTTACAGGCCCCAAAGCTTCACCTTTATTAGCTTCTGGGCAAATCTGCTTCTGGCCAGGACAGCTGTCCTCAGGTGCACCTGCTGTCCTCCTTACATGCTCAGGAACCCTGGCTCCTTGCTCTTCAGAGATATAAACTTCATGATTTCAAAATATTATCGTTTTGCAACTTGGCTTGGTAACTCAGACAGTGGCCAAGAGCAATTGCAGACTACACAATAGGCATGGTTTGGTTTGTGTCTGAAACATTAGCAAACAGATCATGTGAGACTGGGTGGTGCTCAGGTGGACACGTATGATACCCTGCAGTGTACTTTGCAATTTATTGTGGTGCAACACTGCACATAGGTCCTGTTCGTTTGCTACAGCTCCTTAGGCCATTTCCAGGATCCCTTCACCCAGTGACTCTGGCTCTTAGTAATTGGGAATGGCATTGTTGAAAACTTTCCGTTGTGAAATTCTGTTTGTAAAGTGCACAGAAGCCATGTGTTAAGATTACATGTTGTGAGTGACTCACTAATTTTCAGACTTCAGTTTGTTTAGGAGTTAGGTTTCTGTGACACACTCCTTCTATACCCCAATGCAATATTTTTCTTTTCTTTTTGAGACAGGATTTTGCTTTGTCACCCAGGCTGGACTGCAGTAGCACAATTATAGCTCACTGCAGCCTTGATCTCCTGGGCTTAAGTGATCCTCCTGTCTCTGCCTCCTGAGTATGTGGGACTACAGGCATGCAGCACAATTTCTGGTTAATTTTTAAATTTTTTGTGGAGGCGGGGATCTTTCTATGTTGCCCATACTGGTCTCAAACTCCTGATCTCAGGTGATCCTTCCACCTCTGCCTCCCGAAGTGCTGGGACTTCAGGCGTGAGACATCACACCCAGCCCCCCCAGTGCAATATTTTCATTCCTGTTTACACGTAGTACAATGCAGCCTTAGTATTGGGCAACTAGAAAGGGAAGGAGTGTACAATTCTCCATGCAAGCTTTATGAAAATTTTAATTCACTTTGAATTCCAATTCTAGTAACTAAATTTAATCTGAGGTTGATGCATATATTTTATGACATATCATTTCATTTAAATTGTGTTTAGTCTTCACTTTCAGAAGTCCTAAGATAATGGTGTTTATTGGTTCAAGGCTACACACAATTGCACATTGTGAATGATTTAATGCCACCAAATTCTACCCTCATGAATGGTTAAAATTATCAATATTATGTTATGTCTGTTTTACTGCAACTTTTTTTAAAAAGTTAAGGACCTTGGTGGAGAATGACTGAGAGTGGGAGGGGCACAGCTCTGATGCCTAATACAGACTGTGGACTTGTTACCTAATTCATGTGCTGTTGTTTAAGCACTGGTTTTTGGACAAATAAATTAGCAATGATGGTCATATAGTTCTGCAAGAAGAACATCCACGTATTCCTTTATTTAATATAATTCCTAGGTGTGACAAGAACAGTTCTGGATGCTGGAAATGTAGAAACAAACGTAAAAGAAATGGTTCTGCCTTCATGAATTTCCAGACTAATAAACCCAGTAAGGGAAAATAACAAGACCGTTTCATATAATGTTAAAGACTATGAAAAAACAGGTAAAACCACAAAGAGATACTGCTTCCAATCTATTGGGATGGCTACAATTTTTTTAAACAAGAAAACAACAAGTGTTGGCAAGGATATGGAGAAATTAGAACCCGTATGCATTGCTGGTGGGAATGTAAAACCACACAGTTGAGGTTCCTCATAAAGTTAAACATAGACCTAGCATATTACCCAGCAATTCAACACCTAGATACATACCCAGAAGAATGGAAAGTAGAAACTTGAAGAGACACTCGTATAACCATGTTCGCAGCAGTCTTACAATATCCAAAGAGTGGAAACAGCCCAAGTATTCATCAACAGATAAATGGGTAAACAAAATGTAGCAAACACAGACAATGGAATATTATTTCACCATCAAGAAGAATAGAATTCTTAGGTGGTGCTGCATCACAATGAGCCTTGAAAACATATTTAGTAAAGGAACAGAAGGACAAATATTGTATGGTTCCACTAAATGAGGTATCTGTAATAGTCAAACTCATAGAAGCAAAAATACAATAGTGGTTGCCCGGGTTTGTGGGGAAGAGAGGAAAAAGGGCAGTTTTTGTTGAATGGGTACAGAGTTTATATTGGAAATGATTTTTTTAATGGGGGGTATAGATATTAATAGCAGTGACGGTTGCACAACATTGTGAATTATTTAATGCCACCAAATTCTACACTCATGAATGGTTAAAATGATCAATATTATGTTATGCATATTTTAGCCACATTTTTTTTTTTTAAGTCAAGAATCTTGGTAGAGAAAGACTGGGAGGGAGAGGAACACTTGCTAAGACCCTAAGGTAGGAGCAAGCTTTTCAGGAAGCAAGAAGGCAGGTGTCCCTGGGGCGGAGTGTAGAAGGGCCCTGCTGGCCGAGCTGACTGTGAAGCCAAAAGCACAGACTTTGGTGCCCCTCACTCGCATAGGCCCCTGCAAAGGAGCTGTACTGAATTTTCCATTTGCAATCTTTAGTTCTCCTTAAAGAAGGGCCCTTATAAACTTTAGTCTCCACGAAACTTTAACTTTAGTCTCCACAGAAACCTGGATCTGCTGCTGGGAATAAATGACAGAAAATGAGACCTGAACATTAGCATTAGAGGAAGTGATGGTCATGTGTAGATAGAGTGACAGCTCTGAAAAAGTGAGTGACAGCTCACTTTTGTACA
The DNA here is from genome assembly GCF_043159975.1 of Macaca nemestrina. Lineage (NCBI taxonomy): Eukaryota > Metazoa > Chordata > Mammalia > Primates > Cercopithecidae > Macaca > Macaca nemestrina. The sequence goes on from NC_092131.1 coordinate 51,043,982, forward strand.
TACTGTTGCTTTTTGAAATTAAATTTATGTGTTTATTCATATACTCACTCATTGTGTTACTTATTTGTTCAACAAACATTTATAAGACCCCTAATGTTGTAGGACTTTTCCTTAGTTCAGCTAAAAGCAGTGTCCTTGTCACATGACGATGAGAGATTAGGCTCGCAGACACCTTGAAGGGTGAGAAAAATGGAATTTATTGGGCAAAAAGGGGAAAAAAAGGGTAACGGGAACTCAGCAGAGCGAGAGTCCCGCTCATATAGGCTTCCCGCCTTGCAAATTGAATTCCAAGTACCCCGCAGGAAGAGGAGGGCCCAGGTTCTTCCGCCCTGCAAACAGCACGAGCTTCCGTAGGCTCCACCCTGCTGTCCGCTCCTCCCAGTGCGCAGGCTGGTCAGAGGTTCTCTGGGGACCCGTTTATACTTGACTGTCTCACTAACGTGCCTATCATACACTGAACCTTGGAGGAGATAAAGAAGACACCCACAGCCCTAAGAAAAAAGAAACACCACAGCAATTATAAAGTTTAGAAACATTTCTAAATATTGAAATACTGAACTTGTCTCATCACCTCACTGGATTGTACATTCTTGGAAGACAGGACCTCTGGAATTATCACATTTTATAGCTACAAGGGACTTAAAATGTTTTTAGGTTGAACCTCTCATTTTACATCTAATAAACCCAGGCTCAAGGAAACTAGGTAACTTGTGTGAGGCCAAGGAAATAATTTGTAAGACTCCAAAGTAGAAGGCAGTCCTGCCTGGCACCCAGGTGTGGTCTTGTTCCCGTATTCCATGCAGCCATATTGCCTTGGGCTCCTTCCAGGTCTCCGGCTTCGTTTTTATCCCGTGCATTGTCTAACCTAGTGCTCCAGACATCATGAGCATTCTGTAAACAGGAATTTGGCAGTGATGGTCATATGTAGATAGAGTGACAGCTCTGGAATTTCTACCTGGGATGGTCTTCCGGATTGACATATGTATTTACTTAGCAACTGTCCTCACTTGGATAAAATGTCTATTTGGGTGGCTTGGAGGAGGCAGTTTCTGATAGAGATCATGGTAAATTCAAGTCTTCCAAGCTTCCCACCTCGTTGCCACTATTGGACAGATGACAAGGAGTTGCTGGCTCATGCTTTTGCTGCCTGCTGTACTTCTCTAACCCTTAATTTCCTCATTACTAACATGGAGGTTGTTATGAGAATTATGCGAGATAATGTATGCTAAGATCTTAGCACAGCACTAGGCACATAGTAAGTACGCAATCAATATTAGCTTGTGTTATTAGTGTTACTGTTATTCATGCTGAAAACTATCCTTATGGATTTCAGTGAAGGATGCTTGTATTATGCTTCTTTTCTTTTTTCTTTTTTTTAAAACAGGGTCTCACTTTGTCACCAATGCTGGAGTGCAGTGGCACCATCGCAGATCACTGCAGGCTCAACCTCCCAGGTTCAAGTGATCCTCCCACCTCAGCCTCCTGAGCTGCTGGGGCTACAGGTGTAAACCACCATGCCTGGCTAATTTTTATATTTTGGTTTTTGCAGAGATGGGGGTTTTGCCATGTTAATCAAGCTGGTCTCAAACTCCTGGGCTCAGGCACTCCTCCCAAGGCCTCAGCCTCCCAAAGTGCTGAGATTACAGGTGTGAGCCACGGCACCCAGCTCATTGTGGTCAATATTCTAAACGTAAGAAACTGAGTTTGGGAATTTATTTCTCCAAAACCTAAGGGATATATACAAATGAAATATGATGATAACTGATCAAGAAACCTTACAAATAAATATTGGCCATCATTCTATCACCATTACCATTTAAAATCCACTCAAATGCCCATCACCCTAGCTCACGAGTTACCCAAATAGTGGAGTAATTGAAAACCACATTCTGTGCCTGTCCTTATATAAATTGCTGTTTGCCCCAGGCTATTTCCAAGGCTGTAAATAGATCTTAAAGATGAAACACTGACAGAAGTGTGCATTCAAGAGGCAAGATAATCAAGAAGGCTTGAAAATGATTAAGGTGTTACAGTCAAAACAAAAACCTGAAGCAAAGTTTACAGTTCTCTCTTGAACACCGACCAACTTGTTTATTTCCTATTATGTGGACATTTATATCATTGCTCACTCTATAATTTGAACTTTTACCTAATAAAAACTAAATACTTCTTGTCATGCATTTATTTTTCTCCTGAACTGAAACAGGTATATAGAATGCATAAGATGGTGAACTCCACAGGAATACGGGAAATGCTTTGCTGTATTTCTTGAGAGGAGGAAAGTTGTGCTGACTCATATTACCTTCCTCCTAGGTTCACACAGCTCCTCACTCTGCAAGTGTTTGTCCCTAGAATAGAGGTGAAACTTGAGAAGCACCCACTGTCTGTTTGCAGTGGAGAAAATGTCCATGGAAATATTAGCTTGCATTGCTTCAAATCTTGACGGGTCTTGAGAAGGCAATTACAGATATTATGCAAAGTTGTCTGACGTATCTGTGGCTTTTCTTTTCTATTTTCAGACTTTTTCCTTTATGCATTTAAAACCTGGAGTTCAATTTGCAACACAGCACCAATCTGGATAAATTTCTTTTGCAAAAGCTACAGGTGGCTTCTCTTAAACATCAAGATAAGGTGTGAGTTACTTGAACACCAAATTTGTAGGACGCAAGCTTATTAAATAAGTAGTTCAGTAGAACCAGTTAGTAAGTGACAGCCAGGAGGCAGGAATAGCAAATGGTAGTGGCACATTTCATTTTTTATTGCCTTTAGGTGATTTACACCTAATTTAGAACTTGCTTCTAAAGATGGCTTATGACTTAGAAGCAGTGGAAGTTTCTAATACATTAAGATATACATTTGGCCGGGTGTGGTGGCTCATTCCTGTAATCCCAGCACTTTGAGAGGCCAAGGTGGGCAGATCATCTGAGGTCAGCAGTTCGAGACCAGTCTGGCCAACATGGTGAAACCCCGTCTCTACTAAAAATACAAAACTTAGCCGGGTGTGGTGGTGGGCACCTGTAATCCCAGGTATTTGGGAGGGTGAGGCAGGAGAATCACTTGAACCGGGGAGGTGGAGGTGGCAGGGAGCTGAGATTGTGCCACTGCACTATAGCCTGGGCTACAGAATAAGACTCCATCTAAAAAAATAAATAAATAAATAAATAAAATAATATATAAATTCATGGTGATCTCTATTGTATCGCCATATCTTCATTCTTTGCAGCATTTATCGCCATCTTCCATAAACCTTTTGGTTTACTTGTGGGTGGTTTGGTTTATTGTCTGTCTTCCCGTGCTAGAACGGAAGCTCCATGAAAATAGGAGTCTTGCCTGTCTTGCTCACCATTATGGCCCCACCACGGGCACTGCACCTGTGGGCCCTCCACAAATGTTTGCGGACTCAATCAGCCTGTACTTCAGTAGAGATGTTTAACTCAAATTATGCTCAAGAGGAACAGAGCCTTGGGGGTCCACAAGTGGAGTGAGATTAATTTCATTGCTACAGTTCAAGAATGGAGTTCCTCCTGCTTCCCCATTGCCAGGGGAAAAAAAAGAGTTAATGTATAAAGTTTCACAATTTATAATTTTTCTCCTTTAAATTTCCTATGCTTTAGTTTTCTGTGACTTCCTAATCAGTTTGCAATCAACATGACAAGCAAGTAGCAACCTGATATTGTCAGGAAATTTGGAAAAAGACGACGGCACTAAATTTAACAGGTTCTAAATATGCTTGTAATATATTTACCACAATTAAAAAATAGTTAAAATTAGAATATAGATGAAAAGTTTATGTTTAAAATAGTTTATGAAATATATATATATTTCTAGTTCTAGAGCTGGATGGTGGTGATAGTTGTACAACAATGTGAATGTATTTAATGACACTAAGCTGTACGCTTAAAAATTGTTAAAATGATGAATTTTATGTTACGCATAGCTTACCACAATATTTTTAAATGATCAGAAAAATATATAACCAGTAACTACTGAGTAATTGAAATGTGGCTAGTGCAACTGAGGGACTGAGTTTTTAATTTTATTTAATTTTGATTCGTTTTTGTTTCAATCTAAATAACCACATGTGCCTAGCAGCTACTGTATTGAATACAGTAGCTAAATGTACAGGGCTAAATGCCTAAAGAATTTCATTTAAATAATGCATTTTAGCATGCTAATTTTAAAAGTTATCATTTGAATGGATTTTCCCTTGCTTTTTGTTTTCTGACTTTTTGTTATGAAATTGTCAATCTTACATAAAAGTAAGGAGAATAGTATAATGAATATCCACTTGCTTGTCATCGAGATTTAGCAATTGTTAATATTTTGTTATGTTTCCCATAGTAATTTTTGAGATCCAGCTACTCTAATGAGTTGAGGCCAAAGCTCTGGAACTGAAAAGGGCTTAGTCTGACATCCATCTCTGGACTCAAAACCAATTCCATCGGCACTGCCCTTCCCTATTGTTAACTAGTTACATTTTCATTTTCATATTTTCTAGGTAATGGTGCCAGAAATGATAATAATATAATCACAGTTATTTGTGAACACATTCACAACTTCTAAATTCATTTCAGATTTGAGCTGGGATTGTTTTGTTATTAGACTGTGACTTCTTTGGGTGGGTGGGTGCTAACAGTAAAATGTCACCAGTCACTGAGTGTATGACACCTCAAATGACACACAGGTGTGACCCAGCAAGTATGGCCCAGATGCCAGATGAACTGGTTCTTTGAAATCTATATTCACATTTAATTTAGCCTGGAGGTATGGCTATAAAATAATGACAGCTATAAGACACTGTAACATGATGCTTTAATGTCATGATGTGGTTGTGGTTCTAAGCGTTACTGTGATTATTGAGAACTGCTGAATTCTAGCTTCACTCTCTTCCTTTGGGGTTGTCCATTGGCATGGTTAGAAAGCTGGTTAATTGCGAGTCAAACTTGTGCAACTAAAATGGAGCAGGAAAAAAAGCACCATGTCCCAAAAAAGCATCTAAAAAATGCAATTCCAGAACCACAGAGAAACATGCAACTCTACCCAGATTTCTATAATGAGTCTTCATATTTTTATCTAGTAACTATGGTCTCATGGAAAGAAGGTATAAATAGTACCGTGGACAAACATGCGGACCTGACAAAAGACTTCTTAGTTTCAAATCCTGGCTTTGCCACTCATTGATTGTGGGCCTTGGCCAAGATACTGAAACTTCCTATAACTCAGTTTTTTCATCCATACAATGGAATTAATAATCACATTAAATAAGATACTTAGCAAGGTATGTTGCACATAATGTATGTTCAATAATAAATTAATAGTATTCACATTTTTAAATATAATGATAGCTCTTTGAGGGAAATACCAAATAGGTATAGTTTTATATTGTCTTTATAAACACAGTCCTCATGATCTGAGGAAAATTACATTCCAGGAGACTGGATATAGGAAGCAACATGGAAGGGGCAAAATATATTTGTCAGTGGTCTCTATGGTTTTCTAGAAGCAGCCAAATAATAGATAATTCTAAAATCCAAAAAAACTCTGAAAACAAAAATTTTCACAAGTTTTCAACAAAAATTCATTTGAAGGCAAAAGCTAATCTGAATTAATGTGAGACTATGTATGTCTTTTTTTTTTTTTCTTTTCTTTGTTAGAGATAGGATCTTGCTCTGTCTCCTAGGCTGGAGTGGAGTGGCGCACTCATAACTCACTGTAACCTCGAATTCCTGGGCTCAAATGATCCTCCTTCTTCAGCCTTCTGAGTAGCTAGGACTACAGACAGATACACCATACCTGGTTAATTATAAATGTTTTTTGTAGAGATGGGATCTTGCTATGTTGCCGAGGCTGGTCTTGTTGCCTGGCCTCAAGTGATTCTTCAGCCTCAGCCTCCCAAAGCACTGGGATGACATGTGTAAGCCGCTACACCTGGCCTTATGGTCTTCATTTATCCCACTTAGGGATACTAGTGAATTCTGTTATAATTTGTTGCAGTTAGTTGTGAGGTGCTGCCCTCACAGCACCTCACAACTTCAATGGAGATATTCTATAAGAAGCTGTATATACATCATGTCACCTTCAAAATCAAAATAAATCTGAATTCCAAACCATATCTGGCCCCGAGGGTTTGGGGCATGGAATTCTGGATCTCTACTCTGCTTACATTCCACTGGCCAAAAGTTAGCTAGCCCTGCTAGCTACACGGCACCTGGGAAATGAGGCCTTTATTCTGAGCAGCCAAGGGCACAGCAAAAGTCTATTGATATGGGATGAGGAAGATTGGACATTGAGGCCCAACCAGTAGTCTCTGACACAGTCTCATTCGTTTTCTCCAAAGCTTTATCCTAAAACATCCTCAGAACCTCCTGAATGGGACCAGAATAAATAGGAATTTTCCATTTGGTCTTCTGTAAGTAGCCTAGATTGACTTCAGACAACCCAGTTCTAGCTTCAAAACACCCAACGTGGTTGGTTACCCTTACTCCCATGGAACGCTACCTTGGCTTCTCAGGCGAATCTATAGCAGTTCACAATTCTTCCCCCTGCAGAACCACTTCAATCTCACGGATATTTCCTAGTCTTCCAGTAAATTCAGAACTAGACCTTTGGTTCTAGCCAGGGTACTTATTTAGTTGGGACCCTTCAAATGGACTAATTGTCAATGTCCCTTCAACTTTTCATGGTAGAAGAGTCAGGACATTCCATGAGCATGTCCAAGAAACTTCTGAAAAGGAATATCCAGATTCAAACATTGTCTGTTTGAATTCATCAAACTCCATCAAATGCAAATTTTGCTTCTCTCAAAAAAAATTCAAATTCAACAAATTCAGGTCTGGGCAGAGATAGTATTTTGTTCTAGGAAGCATAGAGAATAAAAGATGAGTGTTTTTTTCTGCTTATTGCAATTGGATACAAAAGGAGGAATTTTTCGTGAACGCTGAAAGAAGAAAAACAACTTAAAATTGGATTTTATTTTCAACTCGGAGGCTAGAGAACTTCAGTCTATGGTACATATTTTTAATAAATGGGTGGGGTTGATATTACGAGAACCCAGAACCTGCCAGTTCTGAAGCCTAATTCCTAGTCATTGGCAAAATGTAATTTTTCCTCAAATAAAGATGAAATGCAAGATGAGCAAAAAAGAGGTAGTCACAGACAGTAACAAAACAAGATTCAGCCTCTGGCTTGGGTGCAGTAAACTGTAAATAGATCAGTGTTTCATAGTTGTGTGAGAGTTGCCTAGTTGGCCTCTAGAATCTTGCTTCATTTTATGCATGCCTTGTTGATTCTATAAGAATGTGCTTTTTGAATGTCCTGTAGTTAATTTATCAAACAGGGATGCCAAACTTTAAGCATTCCATGGGTTCTTTTTAACTTTAAATGGAGTTTGTGCAACTATTCCAAGTAGGTTTAAATAGATAAGTATTCTGGGGAGTGTCAATTTTATTCAGCCTAAAAGCTAAGTTAACATAAATGGAAAAATAGATGGTACCTTCTGCATTTTCATACATTTTAATGGCTAGTTCCTATTGATTGCTGTGCCTCTTTTTGCAAGTAAAGGAAAAATCAGACATCACAATGGACATTTCCTTGCAATGGAAAGTTATTTTGATCATACCTTACAAATGATCCATACTGATATTAAGTTTACAGTGTTGGGAGGAGGAGGAAAGAGTGAACTTAATTTGAATTTAGAAAGTCTCTAAATGATAATTGAATCACAAGTCTGGATTATAATTCTAGGAGCAACACTTGACTTGGTCAAAATCACTGTTATGAAGAGATGCAATTTTTACACAGTACTTCACATTGATTAAGTAATGTGTGAAAATGAAAAAAAAAGTATTTGAATCTTAATCACAGTCATTTGCATGAAATAAAAGTCTGTGTCAAGGGAATGCACATTATAATAACTCGTGGGTGTTTTGGTTGCATCAGTGAGCAAAGAAGTTGTATGCATTTTTTTCACGCTGATATACAAGAATTCCTTTTATATTTATTGTATCTTTGATTGTACAAAAATTTAGCAATATAGGATTTTGGTTGGTGAGAGACGACAACTGATTAACTACCTTAACAATAGCTGTAATTAAAACAGATGCTTGATAATGCATGCACTCGAATTAAACTGGGAACATTCAAAGACAGAAAAGAGAAAGAGGAATTTGATATGAACCTCATTCTCAGTAAGGCTCTCCATTAGATGGAAAGGTAATAAATGAGAGAATGAACTTCAGAAAAATTCTGCCCGTCTCTTTTCTACATATTTTTCTCCCTATTGCTGTATGCTTAGAATACTTGAAATATAGAAACCTAAGCCTCTTGCCCGTGTACCCCACCCCCAAATCATATCTGAGACTGGTCTTCAAATCTACAGATCCTATTTTTCTGCACTGGCACCTATCAATACCTCCAACTTAGCCTCTCTGTTGAGAATCATCCGAGTCCAAAGTGCCTCCAAACTCTGAAGCTAGACTCCCTCCTGCCTTCTTCAGACCCCCAATAACTGAAATCATCAATAACCTGAAATCTCCTATTTGGGTTGATATGTATTTCCTATGATGTTGAGTTATTTTTTTTTCTTATTTTGATAATCTCCCCCTAGTTTTAGGCTGACATTATCTGGGAATAAAGGAGATTTTGGTCTCTGAAATTTTTATCTTCCCTGTTTTGTGGAAGAGAAAAAGAGACTAAGTAAGAGTTTTGATTCCTGAAGAGGTTGAAAATGCCAAAATACACTAATAGCTATTTTCAAAATGTATAAGTCTAATTGTTCAACCTAAGTCAGAAGAAGAAAGTTGGTGGAAAAATATCTGCCAGATATTGGCCATAATAAGGGATAAATGTGAAGCAGAGATGGGATGGTAATGGATGCAATAATTCGTTTAATTAGAATTGAATAACAGTAAAAATAATAGTTATAACAACAATGTTTCACTAAATAAAACAGAGTAAAATAATACATAAAAGTAAAAAATAAAAAAATTAAAAAGATTACTAATTCAGTAATAGCGGAAAACAATTTTGTGCTCAATCTCACTTTAAGGAAGAAACAGACACTCTGAGAAAATGAAGGCATCAATAAAGTTTCAAAATAAATGCACTGACACTAATGTCCTGAAGTTATTACACACTTAAAAATTAAAAACACTCCAAAATACAAGCTAGCTTTCTTGACAATGACATTCTTTCAACTTCAGAATCTAGAAGTTTGCCTTGATTCTTTACCCTTTGTCTTCTGGTGGATAGCAGACACTTCACAATACCTATTGAAAGAAACAATCCCACTTTCCAATCTTGCAAAATCCACTTCCTTTTTTTAGAAAACATGCCATGTGGCTGCACACCTTCCTACGTATGCTTCATTCACCAACCTTGTCAGGCCCTTGCACTTCCAAAGATAGTATCCGTCCTCCTTTTCACCTCTCCAGAATCCCCCGCTTCTCCAACCCTAATTCAGGTTCTATGCCTTGCAAGAAGGTTTCTATGATCACTCCAGGCAGCAGCAGTTTCTTCCTTCTCTGAGCTCCTATTGCATCAACAGAGAATACTCCCTAGTTCAGCACATACTTACTTTTGTAATAGTTTGTAGTTTTTCTCCCTCCCCAGTTACAAGCTCCTTGAAGATGAGAAAGATATCCCAACTTCCTTCCTTCTTTCCTTCAACAAATTTGTATCTAGTACCTACTCTGTACTGATGAGAGCCTTTCTAGATTTCTCCTACAGCACTTAGCAGCATTGCAGCCTGGAGTAGGCATGAAGTACATGCGTGTATTGTTTGAAGACATTTATTAAGCAGCTCTCTATCACCCTGGATGATTCAACTTAACTCATCTGCTCTTTCCTCCCAACGTACATTTAACCCATTCTTTTTAACCGAAGATCAAACCTTCAGTACCATCACCAAGCCTACTCTGTTCTTTCTGATAGAGGGAAGCAGATAGATTTATGACAGGGCAGCAAAAACCTGTTTGTGAAACTTGTTTCTGTTCTTAGTTCCACTTGACTTCCTTTGTACTATTGCTCAAGACACTTAACTTCTTGTGCCATCATAATGTCCCCTTCTGTAAAATAGAGACAATAATATATGCTGTGCCACCCCCAGCACTCCCCAGGGTGAGGGTTGATGAGATAATGGCTGTAAAACACCTTAAGCTCTTCCAAGGAAGGTGCCATAGTGTGGAAAAAAGTAAAGGGTTATTATGTAGCTGATCACATTCAAAATACAGGGTGCAAATGGACCTGTGGAGTTTTGAAACAAAGCCTCGGGGAGACAGGCTAATGCTTCACTTGCCCTTCAGGACCAGGCAGCATTTCTGGAACTTTCTCTTACATAAGTTAACTTTAGAAAATACATTTTATTTGTTTTTTAAAGGGGGTGGTGATTTATGCCTACAAAACAAAGGTGAACTCACACAGCTACAATGCAAGTCCCTGCTGTTGGAAGAGATACTGCCTTTGTCTTTTTCTTGTTTTTGTTTTTGTTTTCCAGTGGAAAATAGGTTTTATTGAGACCCTACCAGTTGCAAAATCTGTTCCTGGCATTAAGCTCCTTCTTCCTTTGCAATTCAGTCTTTCTTGAGTGGTCCCATGAATGCTTTCTTCTCCTCCACGGTCTGGAAGTGGCCATGGCCAAACTTGGAGGTGGTATCAATGAACTTAAGGTCAGTTTTCTCCAGAGCCCGCCGTTTGGTTTGCTGGTGCAAGGACTTGTGGGGAGGGTGAGCTCTCACTTCTTGGTTCCTACCACACAGTCCTTCAGCATGACAAAGTCAATGGTCACTTCACCATAGTGGCCAAAGCCACCCAGAGGGTTGATACTCTTGTCAGACATGTCATAGTCAGTGGAGGCATTGTTCTTGATCAGTTTGTCATCCTTGATAAGATAGCTCTGGCCAATCTTATAGATCTTCTTATTGATCTCAGTGCGGTGACGGTAGCCTTTCTGCTCAGCACGTGCCACAGAGAAGGCAACACGGGCAAGATGCCATGCCCCAATACAGGACTCCATGAGCAGGTCTTGGTGGGTCTTGTGGGGCAGATTCTTGGTGAGCCAACGACTGGTGATCCCTTTGTAGCCTTTGCCCTTGCTCATTCTGATGAGGTCGATCATCCCGTCCTGCCCAAACACATGCTTCACAGGTACCTGCTGCTCAAGCCTCTCGTGGACCCAGTCCAGCTTCTGGGCCATGGTGTCTCCATTCACCTGGATCTCCATCAGGTGGGCCTTCTTGTGGCGCAGAGAAAGCAGGCACATCTGGGTGTGGGCAATCACGCGGATGACTTGGCCATACTTCTTCATGCTGCTGAAGTCCTTCTCCAGCTGCTTCTTGCCATCCTCATCCTGCCATTTCTTGCAGTACTTGGTAAAGGCCTTCTTCTTAGATTCATGCCAGTTCTTATAGAAGCGCCTCTTGCACTCATCACTGATGTGCTCAGCGAAGACGGTCTGGAAGGTCCAGAGGCCTTGAGGGGTTTCCACGTAGCCCACAATGCCCACAACCACCATGGGTGTTATCTCTACAATGGTCACAGCCTCTACCACCTCCTTCTTATTCACCTTGGATCCTGGCCTGTCGACTTCCTGTATGATGTGGGTCATGCCAGCCTTGTATCCCGGGAAGCCTGTGAGGCAGACCGGCTTGGAAGGGTCATCCTTAGGGAGGCTCTTCACCTTCCCACGATGCCTGCTGCTGTGTGCTTCTGAGGCAGGAAGCTGAGGGACCCACGTCTGGGAGCGAACTTTCTGTGAGACATCACGCCGTCAAATCCCACTGGTAGAGTGAGATACTGCCTTTGAATTAACATACAAGCCAAAAGAAAGTAAACTCTAGCTTGGCAGAGCCCATCTCTCAAGCTTAGAATACCTTCTGGCCTGGAAGCTCTGTGAGGGCAGGAACTGGTTTCTTGTTCACAATTATATTGCCATCACTGCAAATAATGCCTGGAATGTAGTAGAGTAGAGCTCAACAAATATTTTATGTTCTCTGTATCACATGAATGAGTCTGGCTTTATTGCATGAATGAACCCATGGAACGAGAGAAGGTGCTAAAATCTGGGCACTGGTAGGTCCAACACTCTCTTATTTGAAGAAGGTGCTCAGGGGTTATATCGCCCACTGGGCTGGCTGTGTAACAGTCACATTTTGTGGGCACTGCCACTGGCTGCTCAAGTCCTCAGGGCTAGGAGAGTACAGGACCAAGGGCATTTTAATCCGACATTCTAATGGAACGTGCAACTTCGGATGTGCCAGGTATAAGTAGGAAACATGCAAGGAACTTGAGCATAGAGTTAATGTGTGGAGTTAGATATTATTGACCCTCCAATATTCTTGTTAAAAAATTTGGGTGCTGGAGGCTACCAGAGAAATCTGATTAGCCTAAATACATGTGGAGTTAGAGTAGTCCATGGGAGGAAAGGAATAGGATTCAGTCTGACCTTTTTCTCCCCACCAGAGGTTCAAAGGTAGTATGATAGATCTGATAAACCAAGTGGCTATGACTGAGGCCATGTTGCAAGAACAGAGGTGCACCTAAGAGAAAGCTCACCACGTGAGAGGAGTTAGCGGGGGCTGGGGACCACTTTCAACCCCAGGACTTGGATCATTAGAGTCAGGCTGATTCTAGGCACAGTGCACAGTGGGTACTAGTGTGCCCAAGTCACACTAACATAGCACTGGTCATACAGTTTTAAAAATAAATCCAGATGCTTATAATGCAAAACAATAAACAGGCTAAACAGTGATTTGGCATCTAAGAAGCCTTAATGCAGTGTAATGTTCTATTTCTTTCAGGCTGCTCTAACAAAATACCAGTAACTGGGTGGCTTATAAACAACAGAAATGTATTCCTCACAGTTCTGGAGGTGGGAAGTCCAAGATCCAGGCACCTGCTGATTTGATGTCTGATGAGGGTCTGCTATTTGGTTCATAGACGGCTGTCTTTTTGCTGTGTCTCCACATGGCCGAAGGCACAGGGAATTCTCTGTGTCTCTTTTATAAGGGCATTAATCCCATTCATGAGTGCTCCCCCCTCATGACCTAATCACTTCCCTAAGGCCCCATCTCCAAATGCCACCACCCTGGAGCTTAGGTTTCAACATATGAATTTGGGGAGGACACAAACATTCAGTCTACAGTAGGAAACAAAGAGAAAAGGAACATCTTCCCCTTCAAAGGATGAAACTACTTGGCCTCAATGACTCAGTGGAGGCCTCTGTGGGAGCCAGCAGGTGTGGAGAGAGTAAGAGTGGAGGCCACCAGGCCAGGCACGGTGGCTCATGTCTGTAATCCCAGCACTTTGGGAGGCCGAGGCGGGCAGATCACCTGAAGTTGGGAGTTGGAGACCAGCCTGACCAACATGGAGAAACCCCGTCTCTACTAAAAGTACAAAACTAGCCGGGTGTGGTGGTGGGCACCTGTAATCCCAGCTACTCAGGAGGCTGAGGCAGGAGAATCGCTTGAACCCGGGAGGCGGAAGTTGCAGTGAGCCAAGATCACGCCATTGCACTCCAGCCTGGGCTACAAGAGCAAAGCTCTGTCTCAAAGAAAAAAAAAAAAAAAAAAAGAGTGGAGGCCACCAAGGAGCTGCAGGATAATGTCACCATAATTACATATGTGGCAAGAACATCCAAAGGAAGGGACGGAGGGAAGGAGGAAGGAAAGAGGAAAGGAAGGAAGATAGATCTGGCTTCAAAAAACTGACAGAAATGCCAAAGACAAGGCTTTCATTCAAAAGTGACGTCCTGGTTCACCCTGTGGTGGTGAGCAAAGGGCAAGTGCAGATTAAAAGCAGAAATGGATGTTTCCCTAATGTGGCAAAAAGGCCTTGACCTGTAATACCAGACTGTCAACAAAAATCCTCAGAATAGATGTGTGTAAGACAGGGTGAGAGAGAAGGTTTTCCCACTTCAGCTATTTAGGTCCTGTGCCTTCTCATTATTCCCTAGAGACAGTTGGGAAAAAAGGAACAAAAAGCACCAAAGTACATACATCCCAATGCCCAGGTTAATTTTACAAGAGAAAAGTCTAATAAAGCCCAAGTAAATAAGAAAAATGAAAAGAATCTACCCAGGAAATTTAGGGGCAGATCACAGGCCAGAATATAAAACATTCCTGGGTTAAAAAGAGAAAAAAAGTTATGTGACCTATGCAATGATTATTATTAAGGAAGGAAGAAAGGAAGGAAGGAAGGAAGGAAGGAAGGAAGGAAGGAAGGAAGGAAGGAAGGAAGGAAGGTAGAAAGGAAGGAAGGAAGGCTGAATACATATAAAGAAGAGGCACATTCAAAAGAGAATGAGAATCAGGAGAAAAATTTGATAAAACAAATGGCTCAGACTTTAATATAATTAAAGAGAACACAGGCTCTATGAAAGATGATATCAAACATAAAAAGACAAGAAAACAATGAAATCTAAAGGAAGCAGGCAGAGGCAAAGGAAAAAATAATTTCATTGCAGAAATCATAAATGATTTAGGCTGGGCATGATGGCTCACACCTGTAATCGCAACACTTCGGGAGGCTTAAGTGGGAGAAGATTGCTTGAGCCCAGGAGTTTGAGTCCAGTCTGGGCAAGATAGTGGGACCCGGACTCTACGAAAAATCTTAAAACAAAAATTAACCTGGTGTGGTGGTGGATGCCTGTAGTTGCAGCTACGTGGGAGGCTCAGGTGGGAGGTTCACTTGAGCCCAGGAGGTTGAGGCTGCAGTGAGTCATCATCCTGTCACTGCACTCCAACCTGGGTGACACAGTGAGACCCTGTCTCAAAAAATACATAATAATAATAGTAATCTTCATAATAATAAATGATTTAGAAACATCAAGTAAAATTGCAGAAAACTGAGTTTGTGATCTTGTTGATAGATGAGAAAACCACACAGAATGAAGAGGAAAGGGGAAAAAATTAAAAAGAAGTTACAAAGAAGTTAGTAGATATGGAAGGTACCCAACCTAGTTACCAAATATAGATAATCGCTCTTCCTAAAGTCAAGGAAAAAATATTCGGATATAGCAGAGAAAAAGTTTCTGATATCACAGAAGAGTGGAATCTTCAGATTAAATTAATTAATATATTATAATTAATCTAAGGCATATTTCCTGCTGAAATTACTAAACTTCAAGGATAGAAAAAGAATTCTCCTAACACCCAGACAGATGAAACAAATCAAAGAAGGGAAATACCAGGCTAGCTTCGGACCACTCCATAGCAACATTTGAGGCCACAGGACAGGGGAGCAATGACTGACAAATTTTGAGTGGAAAATCATGCGACCCAGAGAAGTTGTTGTCCAACATGTAAAGATAACAACAAAATTCTCAAATATGTAAATATTCAAGAGACATACTACCTATAACTTCTTCTTAAAAAAATTATTTGATAAGATAATCTACCCAATTAAAAAATAATTCAAAATTAACTTGGAGATGGAAAAGCTTTGTCCTAAGGACTCCTTATGTGTGCTAAATAAATGTGAACACACTGAATGAAGTCTAAATAGTGATGCTTATTACACCTAGGTAATTATCAAATATAAAGTCAATCTTTAAAACCTTCAAATCAAAGCTAAATAATATTTTAAAAATAATAATGGATTTGGTGTCCTATAGTATTAACAAAAACAGAAGGCTAAAGAGAAAGAGGATCTAAAAGATATAAAGTGACTGGGTGCAATGGCTCACACCTGTAATCCAAGAACTTTGGGGAGCCAAAGCAGGAGGATCATCAGGAGTTCAAGACCAGTGTGGGGAACAAAGCAAGGTCTTGTCTTAACAAAAAATTTAAAAATTAGCTGGGCATGGTGGCGCCTGTCTATAGTCCCAGCTACTCGGGAGCCTGAGGTGGGAGGATCGCCTGAGCTCAGGAGTTCCAGGCTGCAGTGAGCTGTGAATGCACCACTGCACCCCTGCCTGGGAGACAGAGTGAGACCCTGCCTCTAAAAAGAAAAAAAGAAAAAAAAAAAAAAGATGTAAACTGAGCAAATTTCCTCATCTTCAACAAAGGACTAATAGAAATTTTAATTTTTTAAATTGATAATTGAGAAATATAGACATATGAATATTATTACAAGTTGTAAAATTCACTGCTGATGTAATAAAAAACAATGTCTACATTCAATAATATAATGCTGGCAGGGCTGGTTGGAGGAGGGCTAAAGGGGTGGAAACACTGATTACTTACAGTAGGAGATCTTTTATCCAGAATTCCAAGGACTTAACCTGTTCAGATTAATGACAGTATACATATGTACCTTCCAAAAGAGCTGGGTAATCAAAGAACAAATTTGAGTATATAAATGTAGTGTGTAATAAAGGAAATAGGTCAAGTTAAGAAATAGTCTTTAAAAATGTATATATTTTGAATATCTCTTTTTATTATAAATAATATATCATGCCAAAGAATTGAATATTAAATTGCTTATCATAATTTTGCATCAGTTTAAAACATCAGGCTTACCTATAAAAGTTAGCATTGTACACTATAAACATAATAAATATGTTTTACTTAATTCCTTTGTGAAATGCACCCACGTTGCCTTAAAAATGTAGGGAAGGAGATGGGAATATAATGTAAGCATATAAATATATAAAAGTTACATTCACCAAGAAATTCTGCTTGATCTTTATATAGTGGCAAAAATCACTCATTATTAGGATATGTTGTAACAACTTTTGCAAACCAGAAGACAATGGATGAAGTAACAAGCTCTCTGGGAAAGAGGTATCTGCTTGCCCTTGCTAGTCATTTTTTTTCCTCAAATTTTTTTCTCAGAATGTACCTACAGAGCATTTTCTGCTTAGTAACGAATCACCATTTTAAAATAAAATGTATGAAATTTTTTACAACATGGAACAACTAGAAACTGTTTTTCATTCATCATAACCTTTCTACCTCACCTACATTGTTTGAGTTGCACCCCCATAGGAGTTGGACTGGCAGAATAATTTTGATTTTTAGACGTTTAGACTTCCTAAATAAACAATCTCTACTCTTACAAAGACAGCAGTAACAAAGAGGGTGGAAAGAAAGTATTAAACTCATAAAATATGTAATACAAAGACTGACATAAAGTCAAACACATGCTATAACAATACATGTAAATGATAAGAGCACCCAAATAAACGTAAAAGAAAGCAAACCCCAACTTTATGTAAAATATTAAACAATTCTTATCATCTATGCTAATATCAAAACCTGAGTAAAATAGACCATTTCCTTAGACAATATAAGTCTACAAAACTAGATTTCTTTTTTTATTATGAAATGGAGTCCAGGCTGGAGTGCAATGGCGCGATCTTGGCTCACTGCAATCTCCACCTCCCAGTTCAAGCAGTTCTCCTTGCTTTAGCCTCCCATGTAGCTGGGATTACATGTGCCAGCCACCACACCTGGCTAATTTTGTTGTATTTTTAGTAAAGACAGGGTTTCACCATGTTGGCCAGGCTGGTCTTGAACTCTTGACCTTGTGATCTACCAGCCTTGGCCCTCAAAGTGCGGGGATTACAGGTGTGAGCCACCGTGCCTGTCCCTCTTTTCCATTTAACTGATAGAAAACCTATCTAGCCACCACAAACTGGTCAAGGAAGTACTACTCAAAGGCCAGTACCAAATGGCTTTCCATGGACTGAAATAATTAAATCATTTAATTATATCAGAGTTGAAGGAAATCATTCTTCTTACAAAGGCAGTACAACAGTGATGCCAGGGGTTTGCCACAATGGCACAGAAACAAACAAACAAAAACTACAGGCTAATCTGACTAATGAGTACGATTACAAAATACCAAATGGGGGTAATTCCAGACTTCTGAGGAGTTTCATAATATAAATAATAATATAAAATTTGTTAAGAGATTTTACCATATAAATAGATCAGAGAACTTGAACCACAGGATGATTTCAATATTTGCAAACAAAAATAAAAAGTCTTAACTTTTTAATAGATCTTACTATAGTGGTAATAGAATAAAATTTTTAAAGCCATATTTTAAAAACATATATTTATCTGCATATCACAAACTAATAGCCAGTATAGCACTTAATGGTGAAAAACTAGAAGTAGTCTCATTAAAGTCAGGAACAAGACAAGAATACTTGTTATCACCACAGTATTTAATGATTGTTCTGGAAGTGCTCACCAATGTAATTAGATGAGAGAATGAGATAAGAAGCATAAATATTGGGTAGGAAGAGGCAGAAGTGTCATTATTTGCAGATTATAAAGATTATAGTTTTTAAAAACCCAAGTGAATCAACTGAAAAACTATTCGAAATTTAAGAGAATTTAGTAGATTATCTGTTTAAAATATGAACATGATAATAACTTTCACATTGCCTATAAAAAGTAGTCACAACATTCAAACTTATGAAGTAGTTTCCTATTCACACACACAAAAATAAAAACCAGAAATGTGTGTGCTTTATATTAAGGAAGTTATAAAACCTGACAGCAAGCACATCATCCCCTTTAGGGGGCATGGTGGTTCATATCTGTAATCCCAGAGTCTGTGGTGGGAGGACCGCTTGAGCCCAGCCCAGGAGTTTGAGACTAGCCTGGGCAATATAGAGAGGTCCTCTCTCAAAAACAAACAAACAAACAAACAAAACATACAGAGGACACTGATAAGTATGAAAAGAAAAACTTAAAATGTCATTACAGACTAAACTATAGGCCAGGCACAGTGGCTCATGCCTGTAACCCTAGCACTTTGGGAGGCTGAGGCAGACAGATAACTTGAGGTCAGGAGTTCAAGATCCGCCTGGCCAACATGGCAAAACCCCATCTTGCCTAAAAATACAAAAATTAGCCGGACTGGTGGCGGGTACCTGTAATCCCAGCTACTTGGAAGGCTGAGGTGGGACAATTGCTTGAATCTGAGAGGCAGAGGTTGCATTGAGCAGAGATCATGCCACTGCACTCCAGCCTGGGCTACAAGAGAATCTGTCTTTAAAAAAAAAAAAGAAAAAGAAAGAAAAGAAAAGAAAAACAACAAAACAGGCTAAACTATAAATATAATACAAAAACAAATTCCTGGCTGGGCACGGTGTCTCACACTTGTAATCCCAGCACTTTGGGAGGCACAAGACAGGCAATTGAGCCCAGGAGTTCAAGGCCAGCTTGGGTAACATACTGAGGCTCCTGTCTTGAAAAATAAATAAATAAACAAATAAATAAATAAAACAAATTCCTAGTAGGCCTTTTTTGATAAATGTGACAAAAATAATTCTAAAGTTTATTTGTAGAATTAGCATGTGAGAATAACCAAAGCAGAGCTGAGAAATAAGAATATTAGAAAATTAATTTTATTAAAAATGTTTATCTATATTATAAATTTATAATATATAAATTGAATCTAAATTGGTAATTTTTATTATTTTTTAATTAGGAATTAAAAGTGTGGTCATCGTCCAGCAACAGATCAAAGTAACAGAGCCAAAAATCTAGAAATAAATTCACATTTACAAGGAAACTCACTATATGAGAAAGATGATCTCTCCCTGAATGGCAAAAAGATGAATCATTTTATAATTATATCGAGGTATCTGGCTCAGGCTAAATACATAGGGGTCATTGTGATAGTTCCATTTTCCTCCCTAAAAGCCCCTCCATGTATTTTTTTTTTTTTTTTTTTGCAAATCCTACTGACTCTGCCTTCAAAACACACACTGAATCTGATCGCTTCTTGCCACCTGCACAGCAATCGGCTTCTCCACCACTTGCCCAAATTTCTGCAGCTTCCTAATCAATGTCCTGGTTTTTCTCTTCCAATAATCTTCTCCACACTGCAGTCAGGCTGGTCTTTCAAAAGGTAAATCAACTCATGTCAGTCCCTTTCTCAAGGCCTCCCAATAGCATCCCATCTCACTAAAGAAAAATGTCCCACCTCCTTACACGTGCATAGACCCTCCCCGCATTCATGGCCCCCTGCCTAGCTCTCTGACCTCATCACTTCACTCTCTCTCCACTCTAGACAAACCAGCCTTCTAGAAGCTCTGTCTCACCTTAGATCCTTGGAATTTCTTTTCTCTCTGCCAGAGTGCTTCTCCTAGATCTTCAGATGGCTCACCCTTCACATACTTCATGTTTTCCTGTGAAAAGGTTCACTCGGCAAAGGCCACGCCTTGCCATCCTATCTAATGTACTACCTTCCTGTCACCCTCTGCTTCACCTTCATTGCTCTGTCACTCCCCAGGTTGTTCCTTCAGATAGCCTTGCTTATCATCTCTCTCCCACTAGATTGTAAGCTCTGTGAGGACAGGGACTCCATCTGTTTTGTTCACCAGTATAACCCCAGTGCATAGCACAGTGCCTTGGGACATGGTAGATGCTTAATTAATATTTATTGAACAAATGAATTGCAGTGGGTATAGAGAAAAGGGGGTGCAACCTGTAGTTATTGAGGAAGTAGAATTCATAGGACTTTTTGACTTATTCAATGGAGGAATGAAGGTAGCCTGAGGGAAGGACCTGAGGATAATTCTAAGTTTCTGGACCAGGTAACTAAAGAAATACTGCATCATTCTTATGTTGGGAAATTGAGGGCAAGGTTATTCAGACTATGTTGCCCATTTTATTAATTAGAGAAATGGCTAATTTTTATCAGTTTGAGAAAGAATATGATGGGCAAAGTATAGTTTTAGAAAAACTTTCAGCCGGGTGCAGTGGCTCACACCTGTAATCCCAGCACTTTGGGAAACTGAGGTGGGAGAATCACGAGGTCAGCAGTTCGAGACCAGCCTAGCCAATAGGGCGAAACCCCATCTCTACTAAAAATACAAAAACCAGCCAGGCATGGTGGCACGCACCTGTAGTCCCAGATACTAGGGAGGCTGAGACAGGAGAATTGCTTGAACCCAGGAGGCAGGGGTTGCAGTGAGCTGAGATCGTGCCACTGCATTCCAGCCTGAGCAACAAAGTGAAACAAACTCCATCTCACCAAAAAAAAAAAAAAAACCAAAAAAAAAAACTTTTTAAACTTTCTGTGCAATTTTTCTGTAAACCTGTAAAAGACAAAGTCTAATAAAATTTTGAAGAATGAGGCTGTAACATTTACCTCCCAGTGTTTCTAAGGAAATTAAATAAAACAACACTCAAGAACATGCCTGGAACCTAGGCACTACTCTCTAGTTTTCCACCAGTCAAATGCCAGTGGCTAGGGCTGTCCCTTCCTTTTCCTCCCAAATCTCTTAATGGGGTTCATTTTCCTACTAGTGCTCACACCTAAAACTGTTCACATTCAACATCTGATCATCGTGATCAGTTTCCCCGTAAGTCCAGCTGGGTTTCAAATGCACGTGTCTTAGTTGTTGTTTTTTCCCATTACATCACTCCTTTTTTCATTTTAATTTTTTTTTAGAGACAAGGCCTTTCTCTGTCACCAACGCTGGAGTGCTGTGGCACAATCATAGCTCACTTACTCTCGAATTCCGGGGCTTAAGCAATCCTCCTACTTCAGCCTCCCAAGTAGTTAGGACTACAAGTGTGCACCATCATGCCTGCCTAATTTTTAAAAATTTTTAGTAGAGATGGGGGTCTTGCTATATTGCTCAAGCTGGTCTTGAACTTCTGGCCTCAGTTGATGCTCCTGCCTTAGCCTCCCAATGTGCTGGGATTACACATGTGAGCCACCATGCTGGGCCTCCTTTTCTTTTTTTAACCATGATCATCTCAAGTTATGTGTCCTTGAGGCAGTTGGGGCTTGGGGGGTAGGAAGTGCGGGTCAGATTGTCTGCACTGATATCCCAGTGCTGCCATCTTGCACGGTGAGACTGTGAACCAAGTGATAAATCTTTCTCTGCCTCAGTTTCTTTATCTGTTCATTGGGAGTGATAAAAAATAATGTCTCCTTCATGTTTTTTTTTTTTTGACAATTAAATGAGATGACACTTGTAAAGCACTTAGAATGGGAGAAAGCGCATAGTAAAAAATTAACATTATTTTCCTAAATAAGTATTTAAATGTTGAAGCTTTCTTCTTTATTTCTGTAGCTTCCTAATTGATGTCCTGGTTTTTCTCTTCCAACAGTCTTCTCCGTACTTCTCCAGGTTGGTCTTTCAAAAATGTAAATCAACCAATGCCATTTCCCTTCTCAAGGCCTCTTGATAGCATCCCATTACACTGAAGGAAAACGTCACACCCCCTTGTAAGTGTATAGACCCTCCTCGCATGCCTGGCCCTTGCCTAGCTTTGCCCACAGCTACACCTATGCTGTTGAGAAAGAGATGTGTTCTTCCATCCACATCCTGGGTAAACATCGTAATTGTTTTTCAAGCAGACAGCAAAGATGTTGATTGTGAGTTTTTCTGCTGGCGTCAGTCAGGTGCATGTTAGATTTGCCCAATGACTAGATCCGCTCTTCAGATAAGATCATTGCCATCACTTAACCAGGTCTGCATTTTCAGCATTTTATTAAGTAATGCAACAGCCTTCTACATATTGAAAATATCTTGTATCTGTTGTCTGTTTTTCAGTAAAGAAATAAGGATCTTTCTGATCGAGAGTGGGATTGCTTTTCTCTGTTCCTCTCTCACCTCCATACCTTGTCTACAGCCCCCTGAGCTCCCTGGAGTCCAATAGAACTGTCATCCTCAAAAAGTGAGCTTACATGAGAAAATACGTGCTCATTATATTTACATTCAGCACGTCTAGATCAGCAGCTTCATCTGGGACTTAGACCTACAACATTGGTGATGCAGACAGCCAGATATTTAGTCACATCAAAGCAATTTGCTAATTGCAGATGCCTCCTCTCTGTTTAATGTTTCATGTGTAAGATTAGGTGGTTGATTTAACTGGTTCATAGTGCCTGTTTTATCTCATTAGCTATCTCTAAAGGAAATCAAATCATATTAAATATAGACAGAGGACATTAATTATCTGGAAAACATAATAGTATAACCTGTATCTGAGTATGAGAGGAATGATTCAAGTCACTGTTAATTTCCTAGCACTTTAAGTATATGAGAAGTTGTATATACATACATGTTAATCTGCAAGAGTATTCCATACATGAGTTATGCATCTGTGCATGTTAATTACAATATTTGCTTTCAACATATAATTATCAATTAAACTATATACATATATTATTTTAGCATAGATGAATAGATAGTGATTTATAAGTTAAACTAGGAGTTCTGAAGCTCCAGGTTATTCTCATGATGTTTTCTTCATCTCTTTTATCTTTTGTGCATTTTCAACCGTAATTCTAGCAAAACATGCAGGTAGCTTTAGCACTGCTCTAACTGTCTTTTGCTCTATGTTCCTGGCCCAAGCTTTATTTCCATGGACTCTATCTGACCTTTTATTAATACCTGTCATAAGTATATAATTGAAAGATTTTTACCTGAGATCAAAGCAGCATATTCATATTTGAGAGAAAAAAAATAGTCATAAAATTTCCAGAGAAAAAAGAATGCCACAAAATATGTAACGTAAAAATCCCCTGTGATATTAATATCCCCCCAAAAAGTGTTTAGCCTAGTGAACCAGGTTCTTGCCTAGGTTTAGCCTCTAATAAGACCTAATGCTTGTATTATTTATACTGCCACCCCACCAGCATATAGATACCACAATAGCCAATAAGGACTCCTTAGGGGATGTTTATCATGTCACTGAGCTCTGAATTCACAGAGCTTTACCAAGCACATCAGCCACTGAGGATTATCAAGGAAGGAATTCTTCATTTAAATGCTCCCCACTATTTTACATGATAGATTATAACAATCTTTATATCATGTTAATTTTGGAGTTTTTAAATCTCTGAAAATACATGAAGACAAATACAAACAAGAGCGCTATGAGACACTGTTCTCTATCTGTGTCTCCACTCCTACCACTAAAGCAGCGAGTTATTTCTACAAACTCTCAGAATCTGATATTCTAGCCTGAGGGCTTGCATACAGATTCAAGAGAATCACTTGTGTTTCTCAGTGTTTATCTTAGCAATGGGCTCAGAACTATTTGGGCATTAGCAATACCCTGGTCCAACTGGACAGATCTTTCCTACTTTGATTCATGTTCTTGCCACAAGGATTAAGATGCATTGCACAGATATTGATATTTTAAATCAGTTTCTTAATAAGAGAAACTAGTATAAGAGAAATGAGTATAAGTATATTCTCAGTGCTTATACCTTACAATACATTTTTGTCATGCAACTAACATAGTTCACTTTTAGAGATCAACGTACCTCAGAAACCACTCTTTGATGAGGCCAGGTGCGGATCCCTCCGTATATAAAGCAGTATAATGTAATGATGCTCCAATCCACTTAATTATAGAACTTATTAAAGTAAAAAATTATAATAGCCACTGAACACTGCGTTCAATCAGAAAAGATCTACTCCCCAGAGTACAAAGGTAATGGCTATACTATAAAGTTATCATTTCAGTGGAGTTTTACTTTCCACCCAAGGGACAGGGCATTCATCATGAACGTCCTCCATGCCAAGCAATCACAACATCGCTGATCACCTTTTGCTCGGGCCCCATATAATGCAACTATTCCAGTTGTGCCATACCTGGCAGAGAAGATTCTGCAGATCCTAACCTCTTGTTGAGAGTTAAATAATTTCTGAAACGTACGATAGCTACATAACTCTCCCAGCCATTTTCTGCACCACGATTTTGCTCATTTTGCTTCCTTTGTGTTCCATTCAAGGTTTTCCTGTGCTGAGACAATCTTTTACATTTTTTCTTCTTCTGCCTGCATCAAAGTTAGGACTTTGTTAGGGATGCTTTGCTATCGGCATCTGTTACCTCTTTTTCTTAGGGGCTAAGGAGGAGGCTGCTGTGTGGCTGAAAAAGACTCTCATTCAGTTTGGAATTGCCTCCCTTTGCTTTCCTGTCACACTGTCAAGCTCAATCAGAACGCAATGAAAGTGATACAGAGGCGAGGCTTTGCTGGCGAGACTTAGAACAAAGACAGCTCCATAGCCTAGTACAGATTTCACATCCAATTTAACTCTTTGGAAAAGGATTTCAGGAAATACATAGTCAAGAGTTGAAAAAATGGAGTTGGGTCTACTATAAAGGCTAAAAGTATTATCCTGGCTTAGATAAGCTACAAAGATAGGTTGATACTATTTTCTAGCATAAACCACATTAGCCGGCATTACACATTGAGCTTTCTTTACTCGTTAAGTTGCAAGGAGATTTGAGAGGAATTTAGCAGCTACATAAAATGACTCTTTCATGATTCTAGCTTTACCAGTCATTTTAGTTGTACAAGGTGCATGAATAGCAAGGACCTAAATCATGTTGTTTAACAAATCTGGTATTAGAGGGTTAGTCTCAGTTTACTTATTAAGAATTTAGTTGAGTAAAGGATTTTAGGACTCAGTTCTTTGTGTAGATGACAATGAACGGCCCAATACTTGTATTTTTGGGGGAAAACATACGTCAGCTACACATGTTTTGAACTGTGCTGTTGGGCCCATAACTAATGTATTGCACTGAATATATTTTTCTGCAGGAACCAACTGTAAAGAAGAAACTTCATTGAGAAGGACATAGGTCAATGGTGACTTGCTTCAGTGGCCTCTACTATTACTTCCTTTCTGAAGCCTAGTTTCTACTTGTTCTCTGTCTCACAAGAGACTCGGTTTAACTCTCTGAATTTTTCAAAGTGAGGTCATGACAAACTTGGTTTAATTCTCTGAGCTTTCAAACTTAGTTCATGATTCCATTTTGAAGAATCATGGCCCTCATTTTCCCTTGATGGATTTGAAGCATACTGAAAACTGATTCACAAAGCAAATAGAATCTTGAACATTCTATACAGCAGCAGTAATGTTAATGAAATAGTGAAGAGAACTCATGCAGTTTAAATTAACTATTTTTATAAGCAATTCTTTAAAACTGTTATGGTCACAGATATTGTCAAAAATTTCAATGTTTGGTACATAGGTCAGAGGAGATATTTTTTCATGTTTGTGTACTTTATCTTATTGAAAATAGAAACATTTAAGTAACTTTATATACACTTACGTATGTAATTTTATATACACTCAGTGAGAGAGAGAAAGAGATTGAGAGAGTCTGAAGTTAGTTTACATACACAATTGCATTTAAGGGGTGTGCATTCAAATGACAAGCACCATACCATCATATTAAAGAAGATATCTCTTTGGAAAATTTGTCATGAACAAGAGATGATTAGAAGCAGCATATGATAGACAACAACATTTCATCTCTGCATGCAATTATGGTACAAATTAGAAATGCTATTATGTTGGTGCTCCATAATTAAGTAAGCAATTAAAAACAAAAACAGTTCATTAACAAATGTCATAGCTATGCTGACAAATGTCCAGTGAGGTCACGGTCACAGCAATTGCACGAGATGATGACTAAGTCTTCCCAAGAGCAAAAATCCCCACCAACAGCAGTGGTTCTATTTCTAATGCGTGTGTTATATAAATAGCAATTTGGGCTGGAAAAACTGAAATAAACATTGTAGGCAAATGTAGAGAGGAGGTGAGCTCTTTGTGGTAAGTTACTTACTCCATTTGTGAGAGTATAGTTGGAAACTAAAATGAAACTTTAGCATTATTCAAAAAATGAAAATAAAATCTCTCTTGATACTTAATATAGCTGTGGTAATTTCCTTGTAAGTCTTCGGCCCGTTGGCTCAATTCAGTCTCTTTGCCATTGAGAAACTTATGCTCTATCTTAATGAAGATAGCAACTAGAAATTAGCAGTTACTAGTGGTGGCTGTTAGATCTACCTATTTGCATGGATTTTCTTTAATGGCCATCGGTTCATAAGTATTTTCATTTTTTGAAAATGTTTTCCATTATTTCAAGAGAAACCATATAGTGTCACATGAAAAAGTTATATCAACAATGAACAGGTTTGATAAATAAAATGCAGGGGGAAAAAAGTGAAATGGTTAATCTCTGTACTAATTATTTGTCCCATTTTTGTTAATACAAATTAAATGTTTCACTTGGTTAATGACAAGTTTGATCAAACAGTTCATAAACTGATGGATTGACTTTGAAATGAATTCAGGGAAAAAAAATGACATGATGTGGAGCTGGCAAGGGGCCGCCTCTAGTGGGAACAGATGCCCAACAAATTTGGCGAGTAGTTTTGTTCTCTTCTATCTGTTGCAGTTCACAATCCTAATGAATGTTATGTTTAAATAACATGAATAAAGATAAAGTGAAAATGAATTCAACTCCAGTTTGAGCAGCAGAATAAAAATGAGCAAACTGTATTATCTTCTGCCACCTAATCTGGGTTGAATTTCCTCTGTATCTTTTTTGTTTGTTGAAGAATCCTTTTCTTGAGTCTCCTTGGCCATTGACAAGGTCTTTTGAGATGAATATGAAAAGATAGATTTAAAGGTTAAGGCCAGGGTCAGATGGTTGCAGATGTTTTGTGAGAGATTGTTCGGTTCAGTTTGTGGTACTTCTCCTGACTAAGGTATTTCAAACAGGCAGACTCATGGCCAGCAACTGTCAATGAATGTTGTTTGTCTCACAATTGATCCATGCAAACACAAACACAGAGTAGAAAGAGTGTTTGTTTTTCTTAGGCAGATAATTTTCCCCCAGCCCAAAGACTTTGTCTGAAACCAGAGAAGACACTATTTTTATTTCTAGAAAGTAGGACATTTTTAGATTTTGCTCTTCAGATGATCAGCTGAGACCATTTTTCAGGGGACAAATAATGGCACCATGTAGCAGAAGTTGATTAGACTGTAAAAGGTTGCAACATTTTTGGAGAGGAAGTGAAAGGAAGTAGAGCTTGGACATTGAAAAAAAAAAAGATAAATGAACTAGTCTCTTATCTCCTGACTTCAAATTCTAATTAACAGAAAATGTGGAAATAAAGGGACAGAGTTCATGAAAGTCATACTGATTGCCATTGGGATATTTCATTTTTTGATATATTTAGATTGAATCATATCTCCCCATAAGGGAGGTTAGAATACATAGATGTGTATGTATGTATAAAATGTGTGTGTATATACACACAATATATATATGTGTATGTGAATCTGTTAAATTATGTGTATACACATTATATATACACATATATGTGTATGCAGTATACACACATATATATACACATATATATATGTGTGTATACACACACACGCTCACACACACAGATCCTCTTAACAGTCAGATAGCATTAGATGAAAGGTATTTCCTCCAGGAATGTCTTAAGGGTTTTCCTTTAAGAATTTTTATTTACTACCTCCATAGGTTTATAAACATGATTAAGACATTTCCATGGGCCATTTCCCATCCCTTCCCTTGAGTGTTTTAACATTTAAGTTATGAGTGTTGAGAGCCTATAGTTAATTGTCTAAGGCCAATGGGATGGTTCCTTTCCACAATATACAATTCAGAACAATTCAGGTAGGGATGTTTTCTTTCTCAGATCTTGTAAATGGCTTTTATTTATTTATTTATTTTTTGAGACGGAGTCTCGCTCTGTCGCCCAGGCTGGAGTGCAGTGGCACGATCTCGGCTCACTGCAAGCTCCGCCTCCCGGGTTCACGCCATTCTCCTGCCTCAGCCTCCCGAGTAGCTGGGACTACAGGCGCCCACAACCGCGCCCGGCTAATTTTTTGTATTTTTAGTAGAGACGGGGTTTCACCGTGGTCTCGATCTCCTGACCTTGTGATCCGCCCGCCTCGGCCTCCCAAAGTGCTGGGATTACAGGCGTGAGCCACCCCCCCGGCCTAATGGCTTTTAATTAACATATATTTTGGATCATTCTATGTAAAAATATCTAGGATGTTGAAAAATACAAAGGACTATTAATTTTTTAGTCAACACACTGAGAGAAAGCTTTTATAGCTTTTACTTTCCTAGCACCTATTCACTATCAGTTCTTCTTCACATTTACATTCTTCTGAATTTTATGCTGCATAATGCTACAGTGAAGACTGTGTTTATTATTCTGACATGATTCTTTGTGAAATAGGTGCTTGATAAGGATTATTTTTAAAACACCAAAAGCCCCTCAAGTGATTACTCTCTCAAACTTCTTGTAAAGGAGGACAGATAGTGATCCCCACCATCACCAGAGGCAAATCTAGAATTTTCCGATGTTTTCAATGTTTGCATGCCACATAATATCATCAAAATACTTTTTTTTTGCTAAGATGAAAAATTAGATTTTTTTTTCTACCTAAGGCCTGTTACCTGTTGTTCTTTAGAACATTTAGTTACATTTCAAATAACACAGTGAATTTTCTGGTCATTCCTATATATTTGGATCACTGAAGAATGAAGAAGCTTACAAGAATTACAAATAAAATCATTTCTTATGCTTCTTCTTGTTGAAAATGAAGGTGTTTGAAAATACAAATGGAAATTCAATTTGCAAACCTTCTTAGTGCTATGGATACACACATAAAACATATGAAACATTTCCTATTAAAGGGATTCAAGGATGTGTATTTCACTATTTCAGATTGTACAATGAAATTATCTTTTTACACAAAATTCTTCATTTCACTACCTTATCGAACTAAATTGTTTCATTATAGGACACCAAGTTTTAAAGATTGGGATTTTAGTAGAGAGAGTGTTAGCTCTGCAACTTTTGCACACAAGTCAAATGTTATTTGAAATATGTATTTCCCTTTTTTTGACTATTCTGAAGGCAAAAGAAAAAATGTACAGAACAGAAAAGAAAATCTCAAAATAAAAACAAAGAAAACCATATAAGTTATGGTTCCTGCAAGTGTTGTTTTAAAAAGCTTTATTTAAAGCTGCTTCAGGATATTTTTGTGATAAATAAGAATCAAAATAATTTATTCATTTCACAGTTTTCTAAAGCATGTTTACTAGTTCTTTTCTAATTCACATCCTGCCATCATTCTGTTTTTATATATGTTCCTTTCAAAAGATTTGCCAAACATAAATAAGAACAATTACAGAATTACAGAGCAGGATTATTTCTGAAGAAAAAAATTATCATCAGTTGTATTTTCATCAGCTATCCTATTAGACTCCATCATTAAGAAAAGTATTCAGGATGTCTAGTGGGTGAAGAGAGCAGAAGTGTGTTTTCATTTTGATATGATAGCTGCATTCAAGTTATTCTCCTCTTTACAATAGATTTTACCTAGCTTTATCTTCATAGGAAGCTGCTTTCAGTTGAAAAGCAGAAGTGAATAGAAGTGTCATGACATGGGATTAACAGTACAACCAGTTAGTAAATCAAATGTTTGAGGTGAAGAAAGTGGAATGTGACATGCATCAGCAGGATGGACTGGCAGGATTTTATAGAGACAAGTGAAAAGAAAAATTTTAATCATTGGTCAATGCTCCTGATATCTGTACCATTTTGAAAACACGTGGTCCATTTAACCAGTCAGCCACCGTAATGAATCTGAGTGCATTAAGATGTTCCCAGCAATGTTAGTTCATATAGAAGTAATAATCATAGAAAAACTAGTCCAAGTGCTGTTTCCAGCTAATAAAAAAATAGAAAAAGAAAAAGAAAATTTCATCCTAAGACTGACAAACTGGACAGTATGGTTCACTTTTGAGATGGCAATATGACTGTAAGAAACCTCATGGTGGGTTTATCTCATGACACCCTCATTATAGTCACTGACGAACTATTAAAAACAACCTTCTCAAATACTTCCAATTACATAGATTTGATATAGTCCTCATAATTAAGATTTTAGAGTTTCAAGAGTGTTTGTCCACTGTTTTAAGCAGATATAAGCAAGTTATTTAGATCACTTAAAAATGCATGTTTCAGTACAACCATGGATTTCTTCTCTCCTTCTGGTAAGTAACCACACAAATATGTAAAAACTTAAGTTAAAATTGGTAATGCTTAAAGATTTATCTGGGTAGCTTGGGTGAGTAGCTAAAAGGTTAATTTAAAGGCTTAGTAAAGGATATTTCCCATCACCATCAGTGTCTTCACATGGAAAAATATTTAAATTCCGTATAGTCTGGCATTCATTTCATAACTCCATATTTTTTGGTCTCCATTTTTTCACAGCACAAGTTTCCCTAAGAATAGAGTTAAAACTCTTACATGCCTAGTATTTACTTAAAACTTTGTCTAAAAAAAGAGAATTCACACAAAAAAGCCCATTAAATATTCACACTTTAATATAAGTTCCTTAGAAACAAATGTACAGTTAGATAACACATAAAGAATTATGAATGACTAATTATATTTTGCATATTTACAGCAAAGACAATTAGCAAATAGCTTTTATATGCAAAATAAATGAAAAAGTAATTAAGATGCACTAACCAGAGCAGCAATATCAAGTCTGTTGTCTTGTGATTCATTCCTAACAAACATAATAATTATGCATTCATTGTCATATAATTAAAACAGCTCTGTCCTTTAGAAAAATGGTTATTTACTGTATAATAACCTGAAGAGTGGCAGAAGTTCCTCATAATGGTGAGCAGGATAATTAAATATTTCTTCTTAGGAAATGCTCACCCAGTTTAGTTTATTATCATAAACTTCTACCAGCAAGCAGCTGCTCCTCAGGAATGCCAAGTGTTTTCTCTCTGGTCTGGGAAAGTTATTTTCCATTTTGTTCATCGGCTCTCATTTTTTTCCTTGCTGTTGAATTGGGCAGGGGTGCTCCTGAGGCACCCTTCACCTTCCTCAGGCTGGTCCTCCTGGAGGCCATCCCTAGCTGCAGAGGGCTGTGGGAAGCAACTTCAAGACCCAGTTCTGTGGCTAGATCTGCTCTTGGTGATAAAAATGTGTAATGTTTGCCTCTCTGCTGAAACATATTGTCTTTTTGAAGATCTTCTAGGACTTTTTCATCACTAAGATAGACATAAATGTGCAAATAAATAAATGAATACAGTAACATCCAGTGTTTCTCATGTTAGGTAAGCCACCTGCATTTTAGAAATACAGCAACACATTTCAAAATGATCAATACATTTGATATTTCAGCTAATTAAAGTGATATGAACTGTCCTGTGCGTTCCACACAAATAGATCATGGGAGCCATTTTGTTTCCCCAAAGCTGAGAACACGTTGATATCTGTGCCCAGCAGTTACACCATCACCTATTGTTCACTCCTGATATGAGCACAGTACCTACAGAAGTACATGCTGTAATGCAATCAGAAATTACTCCAGCAGGAGATATATATTATTTTGTGTGTATTTGGTGTGTTATCTTAATATTGATACTATTATGTCATCATGTATATATACTCAACAAAATTAACTTATTTTTATAATAAAATCTTGTGTCCAGCAGAATGGAGAGAGCAAGAGTAAATGGGAAGATACGTATTTGTTTATGAGTTACTGCTTGCTTTAAAAATATAATAGGAACCTTAAAAATTATTATATATAATAACTTAGGTATTAGGAAAGGATAAATCTTAAGTAAAAAAGTAATTATTAATTAAAATTAATTTCATGTTGTATGAAATAATGCAACATTTAAGTTTTAAGACATTTTATTTTACATATTACATAGTTTTTAGTAATATTAAATGTAATACTCAACCTCAGAGAGTAAGAAAATAAATGATTTGGGTTAGGTTTTATCATTTGACTTTATTATATATTGACAACTAATTATTTTAGCAATTACTGAGCTATCATTCCTTTCTTTATTAAGTTCAATAAACAAGTAGTAGACACTAAACCCAACATCGTCTTTTGTATAATTTTTTTTTCAAGAAGAATCTTTATTTTTCTTTTCTTTTTTTTTTTGGTGTATAACTTAAATAAAGAGCCATGGCCTTACTTGAAACAGTTTACTCAGAATCATTTAGATATTTTCTAAATATTCTTCACTATAAGCTCCTTTTGGCATGCAATAAAATGAAAATGAGCCAAGGAGAACCTAGAGAGAAAATACGTATTCCTTATCCCTGTGTTACATTTGGGAGAACTTTAACAGACCTCAGAGTACTGAAAAGAAATAATTGCCCTGAAGTAAAACTGGTTAGTATGTTATCAGAGATCCTCTAAGCTAGCAACAGAATTTGGGAAAATAGAAAGAAAACAGAACTGGAATTCATAGCACGACATTCAGATAACCAATTTATTAGTAAAAGGTAGAAGAGACAAACAGCCTCATCTTAGATTCTGATACAAAAATGGTGTAGGATTACCCATTATTAGCACACCGGACACACCAGGAAACGTAAGAGAAAATATTCTAGATTCTATCATTAATATTTTGAGAAATCCTAATAATCCCAAATTAATTCTAAGTAGTCATGATAGAAGAAAATTATATCTTTACTCCTGGTTACATATCCATAGTTTAGTATTTTTTGTTGTTGTTGTTACTTGGGCAGCGGAGGAGACAAGGAACACTACAGCTTTTTTCAGCTCTTAGTTCATATTAAAGGTTTTCATGTAACCCTATATACATATGTATTTCATCTCATTTAAATTCCTACTAAGGATGTCAGTAATCTTCTATCTTGCAACTTTAAAGAATAGGGTTATTCACCATTATAGCAGGAATATCAGTTTATGTATCTGCTATGACAGATAGTAAAGATGATCAAACATTACACTAACTCTTAATAATGAGCTTGTTTCTCTCTTCAAGGAACAAAGTTCATAGGGATGGGAGATGAGAAGGGCCAAAAGGTGAATGTATGCACCTGTTTGTGTGCCTCTTGTCATCCTTCCTTCCCAGAGTGTGCATACTTCTCAGCAAAATGGGAGGTAAGAAGACTAAGCCTCAACTTTCAGACGATCCTCTTTAACCACATCAAGAAACCCATAATTATTCAAAATTTACAATTCATTTTGTAGTTGTTATCTATACCCTTCAATCTGGAGCCTAGTCATCCACCTTGAATTAATTGTTTTATGTATGCATATCATGTGCACCCAGCCAGACTATTGAATGGGAGATCCAGAGAGGCAGAGACAGCGCTCTTTTTTGGTATAAGTATTCCACACAGTACATGAGATGTGGCAGTTGCTTGATAGATGCTGTTGAATGAATACTTCCATCACACATTCAACAGACACACACCAAACGGTCTTTGCCCATTATTAAAATAATGTCTAAGAAGAAATATGCTCCCGTCTTTATATTATTTGTCTCCTACCCTGCTCTGTTTCCCTCTCCTACATCAATTTGCAGTTTCCATGTTATCTTACTAAGATACATATAACTCCAGCTATATATTTTGTTATGTTATGATGCATATGCAGTAGAGCCTCAATCAATAGTCATGAAATGACTAATGGACAGCTGATTGAATGAATGAATGACATAAATATGTGTGGAATGTGCATATGGAGAATGGAAATACATCTGTCAGCAGAAATGAATGAATGTTATTTTGTCTCAGCTCTGGCTTATGTGAAACCTAGTTCGGCCATCAATGTCGTGGCAGTTTGAACGCTTACATACCAAGCCCATGAACTTTTCTTACATGTGTATTTTTTAAAATAAATGCTCTGTATTTAGGGATGGAAGATAAGGGGAAAGTTGAAAAAATAACTGTTTCTGCTGCTTCAGGTGCATACCTGCCATTTCAAACTCCCTTTAGCTCTTAGGCTAGCCAGTGCTATGATTGTCCATATAGAGGGTTCTCTGTTCTCCTGAAGGGCTCAGGTAAAGCTGTATATACTAAATACTTTGATCACCATCACTCCCCTGTATGCACTCCAAACAATTATACTGCAGAAAACTTTACTACAAAGAGGCCAAACTAAATGGAAGTTTTTCAAAATGTTAGTCTGATTACAAAAAAAATTTATAAAGACTTTCTTTCCTCTTTCCCAGGAACTTACTAAAATGTAATATAAACATACTCATAACTCCAATATTTACCTGTAAGTCTAATAAGCTAGGAAAAAAAAAAGACTTTTATAAGGTTGGTATTCAAAAGCAGATCAGAAAGGAAGATCCCAGGTAAAAGTAATGAAAATCATCTCAAAGTGCATTCTCCATTTCACAGTAAGGCTTAATAAGTTAGGTGATGTTCTAGAACTCAGAAACATGAGCATTTTTATTGCTTACAGCCTTCATTTCTGACTACTAGTTTTCGTGAGATTAATAAATCTCCTAAGGAATGAATATGAGCACATGCACAGTAAAAGAAAGTCCATTTATAAACTCCAAATGATGCCACATGATAGAAAATTGGTCCTAGAGTCAAGCTGGCCTAGAATGCTTGAATGTATAAGACACATGGGTCCTAGAGATTACATATAAAATCTTTACTCCTTTCTTTGCCCAGTAAATCAACAAGCATCTTCTGAATCCCCCCACCTCAGTGTCTTAAGACTCCCCTGAAAGCTTGATTAATTTGGAAAACAACACAGTCAAGTAAACCCCAGAAAAGTCACTGTACAAGTACAAACAAAAAATGTCAAACTAGAATGCTGATATGAAATCGAGTTAATATACTGAAATTAAACACAGACTTATTAAAAATTTTTTTAAATTTTGCATGTGTGTTTGTTTTCAGTGGATGGACTCACTCTCAAATACAATTGGTGAATGACCCAGAGAGAGTGTAGGTAAGTTTCCCGTTACCATTGTGGATGCTATGGGCCTGTCAAGACTTAATAAGGGGCTCCATGTTGCATCGTCTCAAACTCCTTAAACTTCTGGGTTCTGGGATTGACTCCTTCCTCTTCCTCATTTATGTCTCAGATCCAGGGGACATGGCAAAAAGAACCTAAATTCATCATGAGGAAGGAACCCATCACGAGGAAGCAACCTGTGAAGGCAGCCATTAGGCAAGGGGCATCTGAGGTGCGCACTGCAAGCATGTTCAAGAAAAAACCTCTTCTGCCAGCTAGAGGCGCCCCCGCCCAGTGGAGGATGAATCAAATTCCACCATCTTTAATCTGGCTACGCCATATTTGAATAATAATCCTGAAATTCACATTGATGCTCAAGAAGTCGCTTCTTCAAAACTTTAAGGCAACAATTAAGTATTCCATTGTCATGGCTCAATTAAATGGTTTGGCCTGAGAAAATTGGGGATTGTAAAGTGAGGATGGAATGTGCTTTGATCCTTTTTCCAGGGTTATTGTTTCATTAATAAATGAACATGTCATTTGTCTCACCAGAGGGAGCTCATGCCCTCCAGGCTTTTTTCCCTTTTTTGTTCAGGTTTTATAAAGATGAATTTCCAGTGCTCTGAAATACCATGGATTAGTAGTTAAGCCTGACAGCACTTCGGGGAGTAGCGAGCTTAAAGTGCCTCACACAGGTCTCCAAAGCACTTGTTTACTAATAGAGAAAATCAGCAACCGTCTGCAGCTGCTGATATCGCATTACCATTTGGAAAGACAGTAGCTGAGATAACAAATCACACAGTTTTAATAATTACTCCTGCATTCCCGTTTTTTGTTTCCTGCATAACTGTAAAGGCTGGATTTCTTCCAAATAAACAGATAAAAACAGTATGGAACTTTTATCTTTTAATGATAATGACAACACATCATGTTTCACTAAAAGTTTCCTGCTGAATTTTTTCTGATTTCTAGAGTTTCAATAAAATGTAATTATACTTTATAATTCCACTCTTTTAATCTTCACTTCAAAAACTATTCACAGTGAGCAAGTTTGCCAGGCACCAAAAGTAGGGGACAAACTGCTTGGACTTACCCACGTTGACTATCTCCTGCTTTCTGTCTTGGAGTAAACCTGTCATTGAAATTGCATCCTGTACATCGAGCTGCTTTGCATTCAAATTAATAGCCAGTTTAATTTGAATGTAAAATAGCTTCATTTATGCCATCATTTCAAAAAAAAAAGAAGTAAGCCATTTGACAATGAATGGATGTTTAAGATATGATACATTTGCAACATATTTTTAATCCCAAATTGAACTTATATTAGGATGGAGACATTTTAATATCAATAGTTAAATCATAAAAGAAACACTTTTAAAAATCTGCATAGTAAATATGTGCGTTAGAGGTCAAAACTACTCCATTGTACAGATACAGTACAGGGTTTAGCTCGTATGGTTGGCGCTGGGTATTTTCTGGCAAATCTGTGCATTGTTACATTTCTATAGTCCAAGGATGGCAATTGATTTTTAAAACACATGCTGCAACTTTATTTGGTCTGTAATTACATGGACTTTATTTGGAGGTCAGCGAAGGAACAACTAAATAGGAAAATGAAGTCTTCCTCCCTTGTGCAATGAAACCATAAAAGTTGGCAGACAGAAAGGAATGCTAAACTTTTTCCCAGAGCTCTGAGTTTGGTTTCCACTGGTCCATGTTCCATTGGGTGATTAGAGAAAGCTTTTTTAAAGCCTTACTTCAGAATGATCTTAATTGGTGCAAGGTTGAGCCCTTTCTAGGAGGGGAGGGAAAAGGTTGAATAGCCTTTTCAAGTCACATGAAAGTTTCTAGGATGAATGTACGATAATTAGATTAATAAGTAGCTTAATTTATCACAGCTGAGGATTTCAACAGCCACACATTAGAGCAAGAAAAAAAGATTAGTGTGATTCTAGTTTGTAAAAAAAAAAAAAAAAAAAAAAAAAATTGTGCTGAAACTTGATTAACCTTAAACACAAAGTGCCTTTCTTTCTTTTTCAGTGTAAATGTCTAACCAGGGGAGGGGTGTGGAGTGGGGAAATCCGGGAGGGGACCTACAATAATCAGAAAAGTCCTATTTTATTCCTTTTTGTCTCCCAGTTAATGAGCAATATCAGGATGCCTTGAACCAACTTTTCCTTTCGCATTTCTTATCCTTAAAATAATGGGCTGACCATAAGCCTGCAGAATCTTAAATTATGTTGCCCGCCCACATCATAGAGATCTGTGTTTTCTGATGTACAATTTGTCATAAGCAGAGTCACTCGTCTCTGTTGAGAAAAAGAAAGGTAGTGCGATTGGAAGGACATCATCATTTTGGTTAGTATGTGGCAGGAACTTTGAGGCTTAGCTTGTTGGGTGACATCTCTAGTTCTCTCAAGGCTGAAAAGCCTGAATTTAGACCCATGTATTCAAAAATTGTAAGTTGCCTAAATAAGGGCAGCAGTGACTTGAGATGAACAGTATTCATTGATAAAACATGAAAATCAAGACGATTATTATAATAGCAAGAATAATTGATTTCAATGGGGTTTAAAAAGTCAGACGAGAACTGACACTGAAAAAAAAAAAATCAATTCGAATTATCCTCCATTGGGATTCTTTTTTTCCATCTTCTCCACAAGTGCACAATAAAATATTTTGAGAAAAAGGAGAATCTGCTGGACCATCAGATGATCAGATCATCGGGGTGGGCTAACGTCAGATTTGATTAACTAACCTTAAACTTCCTGACTTCTGTCTGGCTAAAAACAAAACTGCAATGTGGTGTGGAACAAAGCTGCTGGCATCAGCGTCGTTGTGCTATGGAAGAGCCTGGAGCGTGAATCTGGTACCTATCAACACTCAACAGTCACTGTGGTTGGGAGGCCGGCTAACGCGAGCCCAGCGGTGGAGCAGGGGTTTGGGCATTGCCTATGTGCCTGCGTGGAAAAAAATGTGTGGCTGGATGTGGGTAGGCAGCTATGACACCCTCCAAGTGGAAGGGAAAAATCCAAAGCTAAGATACCAGACAACTTTGCGGACACCAATACTTCCACAACGAAAATCGTTGTGTGTTTCTCTTCAGCCTCCAAAACTTACATAGAAGCTTCCTGAAATAGGTTTGCACACTGCCCCAGCTACAACATTGGGAAGTTACCTGTGGCCCAGCCAGAGCTATGAGGGCAATGCCAAGGGCACTTGTGCACCAGCTTGTTTGATAAGTTCAGTGACTTGAAACAGCGCCAGAGGCGAATCCGTCTCCACTGCTAGGGAATCTTCTCTGAGAGCACCAGCCTTCTCTTCTGCTGGGATGAAAGGAAAGCTTTAATTTTTTTAAAAAAATCATACAATGAAAAATGACATATTGTAGATAAAATATACTGTAGTTTAAAATGTTGCCATTTCCAAACATTAGTGGAATTATAGACCCTGAATAAACTTGGAAAGCTAAGGCACACTGCAGCCAGCAGCCCAAACCTGTAAGTATGCTTATAATCTAAACTGGATATCTCATTACTGGTTAACATTATTTATTTAGGAGGAGATATGACCTCTAATTTGCCTTTAAATGATTAATTTGGTGTTTAAATAAGTGCCTTTTACTTAATAATGTTTTCTTCAACCAATTCACTTATGTCAATAAACTCTTTGTTTAACCTTCTTAAAGGAAACATTTTCTCTGCTCTGAGGCAATTAATGAGCTATCAAATAAATAGGTACAGGAAAATGAACTAAAATTAAGGACTGCCCCAGAAAACAAAAATGCTTTAATCTGTGGAGTGGGCACTGTGAGTTACTGTCACCTACGGTGCAGGAAGAGCGTCAGTCCATTCCTCACCCTCCCGTGAGTCTCCTTTCTGTCTTTAGTTCACAGAGAAGGCAACTCTCACTGTAGGACCTACCAAAACGGGAACAGCCCGTGTATAATTAGAGGCACTTTTCTCTCAATTGCTGGTTCTTTAAGTTTGGTAAAAACAATGATAAATCTTCAAGTTGGGAATGGGTTGCCACTTTTTCATGGGAAATTAAGGGGAAATGAAAATATATGCAATATTAATATAAAATATTAATAATATCAATGTTCATATCAAAGTGTCAAAAAGCATCTTCTGCAGTCTTGGGGCATAAAACTGGTTCACGTATAACTCAGTTATTTATTTTGCAGGTAATTTATTCTTAAATATAGTTTTTCCTGATAATTAAAAATGAAATTAGAATGAATTTGGCTTTTTTTTGTTGTTAATTAATGGAACTAAAGCTGCCAAATTTTGTTTAGCTTTCTATAGTATGTAATAAACTTTTTTTTTTTTTTTTTTACAGTAATGAGGTCTCACTATGTTACCCAGGCCAGACTCAAACTCCTGGGCTCAAATGATCCTCTTGCTTCAACCTCCAGGGTAGCTGGGACTACAGGTATGAGCCACTGCACCTGGCTAAAAAGCATTTTTTTAAAACAATTTGACCAATAGTAACCATCAACATTATTTTAAAATTTGGAATTTTTTTCTAATAAGAGTAAATGAA
The DNA here is from genome assembly GCF_043159975.1 of Macaca nemestrina. Lineage (NCBI taxonomy): Eukaryota > Metazoa > Chordata > Mammalia > Primates > Cercopithecidae > Macaca > Macaca nemestrina. The sequence continues at coordinate 51,084,021 of NC_092131.1, forward strand.
CCACCAAATTTGGTCATTCTCAGAGGAGGAGTGCACCAAGTGTGGCAGAGACTGCCAGCCATCCCCTAATAATCATACCCCCCCTTTTTTTTTATAGTCATAGACTTTTGACCTAGGGCACACAGCCAACAAAAACATAGACGACACTTCCAAGCCTCCTTAACTGCTGACTGTAGTCATAAGACTAAGTTCTGGCCAAGGTGAAGTGAGTGAAAGTGTGTGTGCAACCAAATGGCTGTACCCTGAAAGGACAAGTCATCTTTTCCTCTTCTGTCTTTCACATCAAAATAAAAACAGCCTTTAATGGTGCCCTGGAACACAGCTGCCATTCCAGCTCAAACTTTCATGAGAGAGAAATAAGCTTCCGTCTTAAGCTCTTACTTTTTCAGCTAAACCTTTATCCTAACTAATACACTGACATAGTAGTCATAAAATAGATTCAAACTTTGTGCTGCAAGTGCAACACTCAACTAGTTAATATGTCTCTCTCTCTTTATCCATGAATATTAGCAGTTTCTGCTTTTTAGACTACTCTTCCTAAAATACACCTCTGATTGGGAATCATTCAAAACCTTTTGGATGACTCCCCTTTGTCTCCTAAATCAGGGACAATCCATAACATGACATTCACTGTTCCAGTTTTTTCCAGCCTTCGCTACTCACGGTACTCTTCTCCACACATCTCCCTACCTCTCCAGTCATATCAGACAGTCGCAATTTGGAGGCCTTCCTCTTTGCCTGTGCAAACCTTATCCATCCCGGATTTTTTAAATATGTGGGGGTTTTTGTTTGGTTTTTCTGTTTGTTTTAATGTGGACTTTGAGCTGGGCGTGGTGGCGTTCACCTGTAGTCCCAACTTCTCAGGAGGCTGAGGTGGGAGGATCATTTGAGCCCAGGAGTTTGAGGCTGCATTCCAGCCTGAGTGACAAAGCAAGCCCCAACCTCTAACATTTTTTTGTAATTAAAATGGAGTCGAATAGGCCTGGTTGAAAGCCATGCTTGGTCACTGCTGGTTCCCCTCATTATTACAGCCCGCATGATACCCTCTAACTTTCCCTCACAGCATTTCTCACAGATTGTTGATGCACATTTGATTACCATCTGCTCCCCCATTAGATCACAAACTTCACATGGGCAGGGATGATGTCTATTTTGTCTCAGCATTTTATCTCTGAGGGTAGCATAGTGCCTAGCATTTGATAGATTATCTAAATATTTATTGAGTGAATGAATAAACATCTCTGAATCCATTTTCTTATCTATTAAATGAGTTAATAATACCTCATTTACAGGATTGTGAATGAAATAAAGATAATGTATGTCAATCAAATGATGAGTACATGGTAAGTACCAAATTAATAGGAGGCAATATTGTGCAGTGACTCACTACACAAACTTTGGAGTTAGATCTACCTGGTATGGCTTCAGCCATGTATTCGTAATATGACATTGGACAAGTTATTTATCTTTTCTAGGGCTCCATTTCTTCCTCTATAAAATTGATAATAAATGTGCCTGGTATCATTGTTGAATATATTAACTTTGATGATCTATGTGCTTACTGCAGTGCTGTTACCTAACAGACATTTAGTAATGGGATCTATTGCAATCCGTCACTCATCTAACTATTCATTTGTTCATTCAACAGATTTTTATTGGTCACACACTATGTATCAGACACTGAGCTTTGTACTAGGAATATAATGGGGAACAAATCAGAGTGGACCACAGGATACACCTCATGGAATCTAAAGCCGAGACCATCAAATAAATAAAGATGCCAATAAATATGTAAGAACTAATTGTGAACAACTGCTAAGAAAGAAAAGAACAGGGTGCTGTGAGATGAGGGATTCATTGAATCAGCTGTTCTCCATGATCCAGTTCAGATGCCAGCAGCTCCATGAATCCTGTCTTTGTCTTTCCCACTCTCTCGTAATCATGTGGTCTTCCCCATTTTTTCAAACTCTATACCATACTATACTTTTATTATGATATTTGTTTTATGCTATCATAATGGCAGCTAATATTAGCTACTCTTGCTAATCTAATTTAAGCTCTTGTCTAATCTTTAGCATCTGGACTACAAACTTCTTGAAGTTTGGACTATGTCTTACCTGCCTCTGTTGTACCTACAGGATCCAGCAAGGCTCCTGGCACAAACTAAAGCTCTGGGAGTATTTGTAAACTAGAAAGAAATTTTACACTCTTCTTTGACTTTTGACCGTGAAAAACTTACTCTGGCTGGAATAAACCTTTCTCATATTCACATTAGGTTATTTCTTTAGTCAGTGAATTTTTATACAGTAATTTCTTTCACATAGTATAGATGATGAATAAATCAGGAGCAAGTTAAAATAGTCAGAATTTTAATTATGAAAAGGGTCTAACATCCTATGACAAGAGAGATTCTTGGAAGAACCCTGGACTGAAAACCCTAGATCAACATCTGGAGATATTATTTTCTGCTACGTTTAAAAGTACCTTCCCAACATAAGATCCTGCTGCTGCTTGTCCCATGATCTTGTCAAAAACTATGGTCAGCTGGGTGCGGTGGCTCACACCTGTGGTCCCAGCTACTCACAAGGGTGAGGCAGGAAGATCACATAAGTCCAGAAGTTTGAGACCAGCCTGGGCAACACAGCAAGACCCTGTCTCTACAAAAAATTTAAAATATTAGATGGGTATGGTGGTGTGTGCCTTGTAGTCTTGGTTGTCTTGGTTCCTCTGGAGGTTGACGTTGATGCAGGAAGATAGCTTGAGTCCAGCAGTTCAAGACCAGGTCGGACAACATAGTGAGACCCCATTTCAGGAGAAAAAAGGTCATCATTACAACACAAAGCATTTTTTTTTAAATATAGAGTCTCACTTTGTAGCCCAGGGTGGAGTGCACTGGCATGATCTCGGCTCACTGCAACCTCTACCTTCCAGGTTCAAGCTATTCTCATGCCTCAGCCTCCCAAGAAGCTGGGAGTACAAGTGCCCACCACCATACCCAGCTAATTTTTGTATTTTTAGTATAGACAAGGTTTCACCATGTTGGTCAGGTTGGTCTTGAACTCCTGACCTCAAGTGATCCACCCGTTTCAGCCTCTCAAAGTGCTGGGATTACAGGCGTGAGCCACTGCACTCGGCCAACACAAAGCATCTTTTTTTTTTTTTTGAAACGGAGTCTGGCTCTGCCGCCCAGGCTGGAGTGCAGTGGCTGGATCTCAGCTCACTGCAAGCTCTGCCTCCCGGGTTTACGCCATTCTCCTGCCTCAGCCTCCCAAGTAGCTGGGACTACAGGCGCCCGCCACCTCGCCCGGCTAGTTTTTTGTATTTTTTAGTAGAGACGGGGTTTCACCGTGTTAGCCAAGATGGTCTCGATCTCCTGACCTCGTGATCCACCCGTCTCAGCCTCCCAAAGTGCTGGGATTACAGGCTTGAGCCACGGCGCCCGGCCCACAAAGCATCTTAATGGCTCTTTCTGGCAGCACAAGCCATTTACTGGAAGGAAAACATTTAAGTTACACCCAGATTGAAAGTACGATAAAGAAAATTTATTCGCTCACATAACTGAAAAACCCAGAGATAAAGGTACTTTATATGAGGCTTCATCCAATGTCTCAAGGATATCCCAAAAACCTTGTTCTTCCATCTCTTTGCGTCAGCTTCATCCTAAAGTTGGCTCCACTCCTACTCCCAAGATGGCTGCTCACAGCTCCTGGATTCATATACTTTCTTTTTGTGTGTGTGGCAGAGAGAGTTACTTTGTTTCAGCATTCCCAGAAAAACCCTTATAATTACTGGTCTGCTCCCTTCACACGTCTACCCTTGATTCTATCGCTGTAGTCAAGAGGATGAGATGTGATAATTGGCTTGGCCTACGTCATCTATTCTACCAGTAAATGGGAGGCAGTAAGGTCAGCTTCCACAAAATTATGTTGATCCCCAAAAGAAAACTAGGGACTGCTGGGAAGAGGGAAGCAGGAAATAGATGCTGGCAAGACATCTACTGAATGTTGAATCTACAGTCTTGGTCAGCCTCAGTCTGTGAAGCCTACCTAGTCAGGTGGGTAAGATCACTCGCTCATATTAGTAGGAGAAAAGAACACAGCATGGACTTCTTCCATCTCTTCTGGAAATGGCATCATACTCTGACAATAAAAATGAGCTTTGCTTTGGTATTTGTTCTGCTCAGAGGAAAGGTGTTATGGTCTAACAGAGTCAGCATTTTTAAATAAAATTATTTTTATTCTAAAATGGTGAAATCCTTGTGAATAAGTGGAACCCAAGTAACAGTATTTACAGTCTTAAGTACTAAATTTCCCAGTAGAATGTTGACATTTTATCTCGTGTTCAAGGGAAAATAACTAGAGAGAAGTCTAGGGAGAGGACTGTCATTTGTTTCCACTAATTTTAAGCAAGTGAGAGCTGCTAGAGAATCTAGTCAATATTTCCTATTATCTTTCTCTTTTTCCTCTTCCTCTTTCCTTTGAGACCCACCCTGCGCATGCGCATGCACACACACACACACACACACACACACACACACACACACTCTTTTTCTTCTTTCTCTGCCCTTTTCCTCTTTCCATTTCTTCTTCCTCTACCTCCTCTCATTCTTCTTTGCCTCCACCAAATACCCTTTACTCTTTTTTCTTCTCTCTCTTCTCTCTCATGTTTTTCACTCTTTCTCTTCAAATGGATCCCAATAGGGGGATTCATTTAATATGAGAAAAAAAAGTTATTTTTCCTTCACCAATATCATGGAAACAAGTGTAAAACTCATGACCACGATTTAGGTCTGCTTTAGGGAGAATTACTCCTACTTCTCTGTGGCCTCCAAGATGCATCAGAGGACAAAGTTTGAGCTGTCTGGTAACAAATTTGCTGGTTTCACCAAAACATCCTGCATTAGCTATTAAAGGAGAGAAACTCCAGTCTGTTTACTGGTGAGCTCTACAGTCTAACTCTTATCTCCCTAATCCTCACACCACCTGTGAGAGCTAAGAAGGCAGCTTAGTTTTCTCCCTCCCTTTTCAGAGTCTTGAAGAACCAGTAAGTGCAGACACTAACAGTGTGATAGAATGACCAGATTTTTAGACTTAGGGTATTATTGTCTTTACTTCTAGCTGATTTTTCAACTCTGACATTTTCTCAGAGTAGCATGAAATCTCTTTCCCAAATAACTTTATCCATTAACCATTAGCATTATCGAGAAAGACAGCTCACAAACAAGAGACAATGACATTAAAGTCAAATAAGATGCAGTAACTCATGTTTATAATGTAAAGGCATTATGCTTTGGGGTCAGCCTAAGCCAAATGTAGCCCTCAAATAAGTAAAGAAAATTCATTGCATATTTCCTTAAGGAACCTGCTACTATAAAAATGTTTTGATTTGAAGTTTTAAAACAGCTATTTGTAGTTACCAAAATGCCCTGGCGTAGGCGATAGCTCTGAGAAGATTAATGCCTAAAGTTCTTGTAAGATAAATAGTATAAAAGTTTTGACCAATGTTTTCAAAATATATACATGATCACTTATGATAAAGAAAAAATCTGTTCCTGGAAAGGTAATTTAATACTTAGCGCTTGCTTACGAAAGATGGGAGACTAATGACTTGTATTGTTTTTCTATGTCGTTTTAGGTGTTGTTCTCATGATGATAGACAAACATGCTATTTTCTGGTAGTGAAGAATTTGCATATAACCATCAGCTAACGTTCTTTACTTTTTTTTTTTTTTTGGCGATTCTGCATAACCATAGTGCCATTTGCACTAATAGGAGGATCAATATGGGAGTACAGTCAACATTTAATACACATATATTGAGTGCTTGTTTATTTGTCAACATGCTGTATATCTGGCACTAGGCCAACATAGTTCCTGTCCAGAAGGATCTCACAGTTTCATGAAAATAGCACATTTGTAGTTATCAAAATGCCCTGATGTCGGGGATAGCTCTGAGAAGATTATTTATTCATTCATTTAAATAAGTTAATAACAATTAGCTAATCTCTGTATTATAGGCATGTGCAATATATGAGGGGGATATAAAAGGGGAATTAAGGTTCTATGATGAAGTGTGGGAAGACTTCATAGAGAAGGTAGCTTTTGAGATGGAACTTGAAGAATGAATAAGAACAAAGAGAAGGAAAGAGGAGTGCTGTGCCAAGCAGAGAGAAAAATCACATGTCAAGACATGGAGGTATGGTACAATTTGCCTACATAAGGAAACACTAGTAGTTCATTATTGTTGGAAAATAAAATATGAGAGTAGTGATAGAAGATGAGGTATCATCAGGAAACTGTAGACCAATCACAGAAATTCATTTTATGCCGTGCTTAAGAATGTAGTTTTTATTCCATAGGCCATAGAGAGTCATTGATAAATTTCATGTAACATGATCATCTTTGATTAGAAAATGTACAAAATAAACTGGGAGAGAACATCTTAGAAGCAGAAAAAATAGTCATTAAGCTACTGCAATATTCCAGCCAAGGGATTCTGAAAAATCTGAACCATTCTAATGTACAGAGATAGCAGGGCTAGAAGAGAGGAGAAAGATGTAAGGTATATTTAGGAAATAGAATTGACAGTAGCTACTGATTGATTAGATATGAGTAGAAAGAAAAGAGAAAAAAATCTTTAAATAACCCTCAGGATTTTGCTTGGGCAGTGGAGTAGATGGAATGTAGTATCACTCACTGTAATAAGAAAAATGGAAAAAACAGTGAGTTTTGAGAGGTAGGTAGTAATTTGGGGACATTTTCAGCTTGAGATCCTTTTGAGATATCCAAGTGGAGTTGTCTGATAGGCGAGACTCTTCTTTCTAGACTCAAAAATAAGTCGGAGCTAGAGATATTATTGAATCTTTGAATGTGGATGCCAGAGGGAATGTTTACAGTAAGACATGAAGAGGATTGAACATAGAATCTTAGAGAACTCCATCATTTAAAGGTCAGGAAGACAGCCAGAGCAATCAGGCAAGAGAGAGAAATAAAAGGTATCTAAACAGGAAGAGAGGAAGCCAAACTATCTCTCTTTGCAGATTACAGGATTCTATACCTAGAAAACCCCATAGTCTCTGGCCAAAGGCTCCCAGATATGATAAACAACTTCAGCAAAGCTTCAGGATACAAAATCAACATACAAGAATCAGTAGCATATCTATACACCAAAAAGGTCCAAGCTGAGAGCCAAATCAAGAATGCAATCTCACTCATAACAGCCGTAAAAAGAATAAGACACCTAGGAATACAGCCCATGAGGAAGGTGAAAGATCTCTACAAAGAGAATCACAAAATACTTCTGAAGGAAATCAGAGACAACACAAACAAATGGGAAAATGTTCCATGTTTGTGGATAGGAAGAATCAATATTGCTAAAATCGCCATAGTGCCCAAACCAATTTACAGACTCAATGCTATTCCTATCAAACTACCAAGAACATTTTTCACAAAATTAGAAAAAGCTATACTGAAATTCATATGGAACCAAAAAAGAGTCTGACTAGCCAAAACAATCCTAAGCACAAAGAACAAAGCCAGAGGCATCACCCTACCTAACTTCAAACAATACAACAAGGCTACAGTAACTAAAACATCATGGTACTGATACAAATACAGACACATAGACCAATGGAACAGAGCAGAGAACCCAGAAATAAAGCCACACATCTACAGCCATCTGATCTCTAAAAAAGTCAACAATAACAAGCAATGGAGAAAGGACTCCCCGTTCATAAATGGTGCTGAGATAACTGGCTTGCCATATGCAGAAGATTGAAACTTGACCCCTTTCTTTCACCATATACATAAATAAACTCAAATACCATTTGACCCAGCAATCCCATTACTGTATATATACCCAAAAGAATATAAATCATTCTATTATAAAGATACATGCATACATGTGTTTATTCACAATAGCACTATTCACAATAGCAGCACTATTCACAATAGCAAAGACATGGAATCAGCCTAAATGCCCATCAATGATAGACTGGATAAAGAAAATGTAGTTAGGCTGGGCGCAGTGGCTCATGCCTGTAATCCCAGCACTTTGAGAGGCTGAGGAGGGCGGATCACGAGGTCAAGAGATTGAGACCATCCTGGCCAACATGGTGAAGCCCTGTCTCTACTAAAAATACAAAAAATTAGCTGGGTGTGGTGGCAGGCACCTGTAATCCCAGCTACTTGGGAGGCTGAGGCAGGAGAATTGCTTGAACCTGGGAGGCGGAGGTTGCTGTGAGCTGAGATCGCGCCATTGCACTCCAGCCTGGGCAAAAAGCGAAACTCCATCTCAAAAACAAAAAAAAAAAGAAAAGAAAAGAAAATGTGGTACATATACACCACATGAATACTATGCAGCCATAAAAAGGAATGAGATTATGTCCTTTGCAGGGACATGGATGGAGCTGGAAGCCTTTATCCTCAGCAAACTAATGCAGTAACAGAAAACCAGACACCACATATTCTCACTTATAAGTGGGAGCTGAATGATGAGAACACTTGGACACATGGTGGGGAACAATACACAGTGGGGTCTTTCAAGGTGAAGGGGAAGGGAGCATCAGGAAGAACAGCTAATGTATCCTGGGCTGAATATCTAGCTGATGGGATGACCTGTGTAGGAAACCAACATGGTACCTGTTTACCTGTGCACCAAATCTGCACATCTTGCACATGTACCCTTGAAGTTATAATGAAAGTTGGAATAATTTTTTAAATAATAAAAATAAAAACAAACTCAAGATGGATTAAATACTTAAATGTAAAACCTAAAACTATAAAAACCCTAGAAGAGGCCAGGCACAGTGGCTCATGCCTGTAATCCCAGCACTTTGGGAGGCCGAGGCGGGCAGATCATGAGGTCCAGAGATCAAGACCATCCTGGCCAACGTGGTGAAACCTCGTCTCTACTAAAAATACAGAAATTAGCCGGGCGTGGTGGCAGGCGCCTGTAATCCCAGCTACTCGGAAGGCTGAGGCAGGAGAATCGCTTGAACCTGGGAGGTGGAGGTCGCAGTGAGCCGAGATCGCACCACAGCACTCCAGCCTGGGTGATAGAGTGAGACTCCGTCTCAAAAAAAAAACAACCCTAGAAGAAAACCTAGGGAATACCATTCTGGACATAGGCCCTGACACAGGTTTTTCAACAAAGACTCCAAAAGCAATTGAAACAAAAACAAAAACTAATGAATGGAACCTAATTAAACTAAAGAGCTATTATACAGCAAAAGAAACTGTCAACGGAGTAAACAGACAATCTGCAGAAGGGGAGAAAATATTTGCAAACTATGTGTTAGACAAAGGTCTAATATCTAGAACATGTAAGGAATTTAAACAAATCAACAAGCAAAAAACAGAAAACCCCATTTAAAAATGGGCAATGGACATAAACAGACACTTCTCAAAAGAAGACATACACATGGCCAACAAGCATATGAAAAAATGCTCAAGATCACTAATCCTTAGAAAAATGCAAATCAAAACCACAATGAGATACCATCTAACACCAGACAGGATAGCTATTGTTAAAACGTCAAAAAACAACAGATGTTGGCCATGTTGTGGAGAAAAGAGAACACTTAAACACTGCTGGTGGGAATGTAAGTTCAGCCACTGTGGAAAGCAGTTTGGAGATTTCTCAAAGAACTTAAACTAGAACTACTATTCCACCCAGCAATCCTATTACTGGATATATACCTGTAAGAACATAAATTGCTCTGCCATAAGAACACATACACACATATGTTCATTGCAGTAGTATTCACAATTGCAAAGACATGGAATGAACCTAGATGCCCATCCGCAGTGGATTTTTTTAAATGGGATTTTTTAAACTGAAAATTTTTAAACATGATACATAGACACCATGGAATACTACGCAGTCATTTAAAAAAATCATGTCCTTTGCAGCAACCTGGATGAAGCTGGAGGCCATTATCCTATGAGAATTAACGCAGGACCAGAAAACCAAATGCCATCTTTTCTCACACATAAGTGAGAGCCAAACATCGAGTACACATGAACACAAATAAGGGAACAAGAGACACTGGGGCCTTCTTGTGGGGTAGAGGGCAAGAAGACGGGGAGGATCAAAAAACTACCTATCAGGTACTATGCTCACTATCTGCGTGATGAAATAATTTGTATACCAAACCACTGCAACATGCAATTTACTCATGTAACAGACCTGCACATGTACCCCATGTTCTTAAAATGAAAGCTGAAAGGAAAAACAAGTGAAGATCAGGAAGAGGACAAAGAGTATACAAAGAAAAGTCGGATGAAGTCTGCTCAGAGAAGTAGGAAGAAAGGCAAGAAATCGTGCCGTAATGAAAAAACCAGGGAGGATGAAGATTTTATTTATGCCCTTGATTGCTTCACATTTTTTACCAAGCACATATTTCTTTTGTAATATAAAAAATATTAATAACAGATTTTAAAGAAGAATGAGAAACTCAACAACAAAAATACAAAAAAACCAATTAAATAATAGGCAAATGACTTGAATAGACATTTCCCCAAAGAAGAGACACGATTGGCCAACAACCATATGAAAAAATGCTCAACATCATTAGACATTAGGAAAATACAGATCAAAACACAGTAAGATACCACTTTAAGCCCACTAAGGGTGCCCATAAGTAAGAAAGAAAAAAATAATAGTAAGTGTTGAGAAAGAAACAAAGATGTAGAGGAACTGGAGCCTTCATTCATGGCTAGTGGGAATGTAAAATGGTGCAGCTGCTGTGGAAACTGATTTAGCAGCTCCCCTGGTAAGTTCAACATAAAATTACCCTATGACCCAGCAATTCTACTCCTGGGTGTACACCCATAAGAATGGAAAACAGGTGTTCAGACAAAAATTTAAACATAAATGTTCACAGCAGCTCTATTCACAATAGCCAAAAGGTGGAAACAGCCCAAATGTCCATCGACAAATGAATGGATAAACAAAATATAGTATATCTATACAATGGAATATTATTCAGCCATAAAAAGGATGAAATACTAATACATGCTATAAAATGGGTGAACCTTGAAACCATTATGCTAAGTAAAAGAAGTCAGACACAAAAGGCCACATATTGTATTACAGACAATAGACAGGATAGGCAGACCCCTAGAGCTTAGTGGTTGTCAGAGGCTGGTGGAGAATGGGGAGTAAGGACTGACTGCAGAATGGGTACAGGGTTTCCGTTTGTGGTAATGAAAAAGTCCTGGAACTAGATAGGGTGATTGTTGTACAATATTGTGAATGTGTTTAACACTGCCGGATTGCACATTTTAAAATGTTTACATGGCAAATTTTATGTCATGAATGTTACGCTATTTTTTAAACGAGAGAATGTGAGGTTAGCAGTGTCTTGTTAGATGAGGACGATAAAGAGGAGGGTCTTAATGACAACACTGAGGGCTGTGTCAGGGAGACAGGAGCAGTGCCAGGCTGCAGTAAGTTGGAGACTAAATCAGACCTGGGATGTGAAGACAGCAGATGAAGATAGCTTTTTCTTGAAGCTGAACAATGAACTGTAGCATGTATCAATACTTCATCTGTCAGTAGTCAGGGAGACACAGGTTCAAGAAAGGTGGTGTGTGTGTGTGTGTGTGTGTGTGTGTGTGTGTGTGAGCTTGAATACATTTATTTGCTGGGAGAAGGAAGCCCTAGAAAAGACGAATGAAGACTTACAGACAGAGGTAATTGATAGAACTGGATCTTCAATAAGGCAGGACACAAGTGTGAGTAGAAGCCTTCAGCTTTGTAAGGAAAATGAGTCCTAATCTTCAGAAAAGTAGTTACCCATGAAGAAACATTTGTAGGTAGGAAACCAGAGGCTGAAGGATTTTGTGCCCAAGGGCTTCTATCAGAGATTCTGAGAGTCGGAAGTAACCTCAAACACCATCAGGGTAAGTTACTGTCAATGCTAAATGCACACTAAAATCATCTAGGTATCCTTTTTTTAAAAAAATATTGATATTGGGCCTTCTCTGCAGAGATTCTGATTTAATTGGTCTGGAGATTATTTTTCAAAAGCTCTTTGGGTGTACAGTGTGGTAAGTATCACTCTTATTCCCACTTTATAGATAATGCATTTGTCTGGTAAAGAATTTGTTGGAGATCACAAAATTTGAGTATGGCAAAGGGAGCCCTAACACAAGAACACAAGTCATTAATCGCTATGCTATATAGTCTAATGTTAATAGATAACACTGCAAATAAGGGATGGCTCAGGCCAGCTGCATTTTCATCACAAGTTTAGAGCCTTTTAAAAAATGAAATTGGGTAGGATGTGATGGCTCCCATCTGTAATTGCAGCACTTCATAAGGCCTAGGTGGGAGAATCGCTTGAGCCCCGGAGTTCAAGACCAGCCTGGACAACAGAACAAAACTTCATCTCCGGAAAAAAACAACACAAAATTAGCCAGATTTGGCGGTATGTGCCTCTAGTCCCAGCTACTCCAGAGGCTGAGGCAGGAGAATCACTTGAGTCCAAGAGTTTGAGGCTGCAGTGAGCTATGATTAAGCCACTGCACTCCAGCCTGGGTGACAGAACAAGACTTTATCTCTAAAAAATAAATAAATAAAAATAAAAAATGAAACTGCATTCTTCTTTTATATCAGTATTACTTTTAAGATATTCCCTTATACTCAAAAAGCAAGGTTTGAGTTGCCTCATCTCAGGCTGTTTTAGCTGAAAACAGTCACAGACGGGAGAGGTTTTATTTTGCATCCATAACTTCATCTTCCATAATTTATGTCATCTCTGATGTTTAATAAGAGAGGGTGTATGGCGGAGTGATTTAAAGCATGAGCTTTGGAGTAAGACAGACTTGTGTTGAACCCAGCTCTGGTATATACTAATTATGTGACCTTGAACACTGCGAATCTTCAATTTCCTCAATCGTAAAATGAGAATAAATAATACATATGGCACAGTGTTGATGGGAGAAGAAATGAGATGTTTATGAAAGGAGATTAATACCATACCTGGTGTGTTGTAAAAGACAAATGGCACTAGCTTTTTATTATTATTATAACTTTCATCATCATACCATCATCAAGTTTCATCAGGAGCATCATGAAAGTCAAAGAGTTGTGTTGCTTCTTTCAGAGATATTTATGGCTTCTAGATTCGCTCTGCCCAACAGAACTTTCGGCAATGACAGAAATGTTCTATAATGTATACTCTTCAATATAGTAGCCACTTGTCACCTGTGACTGTTGGGTACTTGATACTTGGTTAATGTGACTGAGAAACTAAATTTTTTATTTTATTTTCATTAAGATTGAATTTAAATAGCCATGTGTACTTAGCAGCTACCTTACTGGGTAAGCCTCTTACTCCTGCTTGAGTAATTTCTTGACTCAGGTGATCTGTCTGCCTCAGCCTCCAAAGTACTGGGACTACAGGCGTGAGCCACCACACCTGGCCAGTAACTTCTTAGGAGATATCATGGCTGGGTGCTGTGGCCCATGCCTGTAATCCCAGCACTTTGAGAGGCCAAGGCAGGTGGATCACCTGAGGTCAGGAGTTTGAGACCAACCTGGCCAACATGGTGAAACCCCGTCTCTACTAAAAATACAAAAATTAGCTCGGCCTGATGGTGCTCACCTGTAGTCACAGCTACTCGGGAGACTGAAGCAGGAGAATAGCTTGAACCCAGGAGGCGGAGGTTGCAGTGAGCCGAGATTGCACCACTATACTCCAGCCTGGGTGACAAAGCGAGACTCTGTCTTTAAAAAAAAAAAGAGATATCACTAACTAACCTGGGCAACCAGCACGAAACCCCCTCTCTATCTAATGAAGTCCTGTGGAAAGGAATAAGGAATATCTGTCTTTGCATACTCCCATTCTCATTGATTCATCTCCCGGGTATTTTTTTAAGGTAAGTCAAGAAAAGTATACATTTACATTTATATTTATTTGAGTTTATTTGAATGTATACTGAATATAAATATGAATATATATAATATTCAAGTAGAGAAAGTATAGTATGTTTGTTAAAAGCATTTGTGGCCGGGCGCGGTGGCGCAAGCCTGTAATCCCAGCACTTTGGGAGGCCGAGACGGGTGGATCACGAGGTCAGGAGATCGAGACCATCTGGCTGACACGGTGAAACCCCGTCTCTACTAAAAAATACAAAAAAAAAAACTAGCCAGGCGAGGTGGCGGGCGCCTGTAGTCCCAGCTACTCGGGAGGCTGAGGCAGGAGAATGGCGTGAACCTGGGAGGCGGAGCTTGCAGTGAGCTGAGATCTGGCCACTGCACTCCAGCCTGGGCGACAAAGCAAGACTCCATCTCAAAAAAAAAAAAAAGCATTTGTGTGTGAGTGTGCATGTGTAATCTACTTTTATTAATTAAAAAATTGAATGATAAACCATAAAATTATTTAAATGGTTATCTACTAGGGGAGGGAAGGAATAGAATAGAATAGAATTAAGGAAATAAAAACTAGACTTCTTTGAATATACATTGTTTTCTAGATAAATCTTGGGAGGCATACAAAATTAAAATATTAAAAAATCCCTATAAATAAAAAGTAACATAAAATAAATGAATTTACATGTATATCCAGTCATCAATAGAATGAAAAGAGCAGCAAAAGAGAACTGTGAACACTTTACAGTAGTCATATTGTGAGTGGTAACTTTATTATTTTATTTTATTTTATTTTTTTGAGATGGAGTCTCGCTCTGTTGCCCAGGCTGGAGTGCAGTGGCTCGATCTCGGCTCACTGCAAGCTCTGCCTCCCAGGTTCCCGCCGTTCTCCTGCCTCAGCCTCCTGAGTAGCTGGGACTACAGGCGCCTGCCACCTCGCCTGGTTAATTTTTTGTATTTTTAGTAGAGACGTTAACATTTAAATCAGCAGACTTTGAGTAAAGCAGATTATCCTCCATAATTTGGGTGGGCCTCCTCCAATCAGTTGAAGACCTTAAGAGAAAAGACTGAAGTCCTCCAATGAAGGGGGGATTCTGTTTCCAGATTGCCTTTGGACTTGAGCTGCAACATCAAGTCTTCCCTAGGTCTCCATCCTGCCAGCCTACCTTGCCAACCCTCATAATTATGAGTCAATTCTCTCTCTCTCTGCGCGCGCACACACACACACACACACGCACTCCTTATTGATTCTGTTTCTCTGTAGAACCCTGACTAATATACCTGGTCCCCACATGTGGGCCTTACTTGTAGCTTCATTCACATAAACAAACTGTTGAAATGTAATACTGACTAAATATGTTTAATATTTAAAAATTATTAATGTATAATTGTGATAATGGTATTCTTGGATTTGCTTCCAAATAATAAGTGGCTAAAATTAGCCAGGCATGGTGGCGGGTACCTATAGTCCCAGCTACTTGGGAGGTTGAGGCAGGAGGATCATTTGAGTTCAGGAGTTCAAGGCTGCAGTGAGCTATGAGCACCCTACTGCACTCCAGTCTTGGCACCAGAGTGAGACCCTGTCTCAAAACTAATAATAATTATAATAAGTGAAGGTGGGCACCCCCTCTCCCAAGACTGGTCATTAGTTGATTATTGTTGAGGGCTAGTGATTAGTATGTGGAGGTTCATTAGATTATTCTGTCTATTTGGATATGTTTGCTATTTTCTGTAATAAAATGTTCTTGAAAGTGCTTTCTGTAGTAACACATTCACCTGGTTCAAAAATAAAAATGATACAAAAAGGTACACATTGACAGATGTTACTCCCATCTCTGTGTCTCTCTCCTTTGCCATGGTGACCAACGGTCCTGATTTGCCAGGGATACAGGACTTTTAGTGTTAAAACTGGGACAACAGTCAGGTGTGGTGCCTATAGTCCCAACTACTTGGGAGGCTGAGGTAGGAGGATTGTTTGAGCCTAGGAGTTCAAGGCTGCAATGAGCTATAATTGCTTCACTGCGCTCCAGCCTGGAAAATATAGTGAGACCCTGTTTCAAAGGAAACAAAACAAAACAAAACAACCAACCAACCAAAAAACTGGGACGGTCCAAGCCAAAACAGAATGGTTGGTCACCCTACAATTACCTCTTTAAGGAACCATTATTGTTAGATTTTTATTTATCTATCTATTTATTCATTTTTGCTATCCTTCCAGGATTTCTTTACAAAAATAAAACAATTATATCTTTATAAAATAAATATTTAATATCTTTATAAAAATGAAACAAATAGTTTTTCACATTTTCTCATAAAAAGGTCATGTTATATACATTGTTCTATACCTTATTTTTTTTTCCCTTAACAGTATACCCAAAAGATTTTCCCACATCAACACATAGAGAACTTCTTCCTACTTTTTTTTTTTTTTTTTTTTTTTTTGAGACTGAGTCTCGCTTTGTTGGAGTGCAGTGGCGCCATCTCGGCTCACTGCAAGCTCCGCCTCCCAGGTTCACGTGATTCTCCTGCTTCAGCCTCCCAAGTAGCTGGGACTACAGGCGCCCACCATTAAGCCTGGCTAATTTTTGTATTTTTAGTAGAGATGGAGTTTCACTATGTTGGCCAGGATGGTCTCGATTTCTTGACCTCATGATCCACCTGCCTTGGTCTCCCAACGTGCTGGGATTACAGGCATGAGCCACCATGCTCGGCACTTCTTCCCTCTTTTTTAACAGTTTCATCATATTCTATTGTGTGGATGTACCAGAGTTTAAGTAGCTGCTGATGAATATATGGGTTGTTTCCAGTGTTCTGCCATTGTAAATAATGCTGCAATGGATCACCTTAAATATAGATCGGTTCCATATGCAAGCATATCTTTAGGATACATTTCCGCAGTTGGGATTCCTGGGTCAAGGGGTAAATGCTAAACAAATTTGTAATTTTGATCAGTTTGCCAAATCCCCTTCATAAAGGCTGTACCATTTTTAATTCCTACCAGTCGTGTATAAGAGTATCAGTTTCCCCCATGGCTTATAAAACAAAGATATGTAATACTTAAAGTTTTCTATTTCTGATTGCTAGCAAACCATTTTAAGCTCATTATCAAAGTTTAATATGCACATTCATGTAACAAATATATGGCTTGATGAATTTTGTACAGTTGAATACATCTAGGCCAGGAAATAGACACTGCCAGCACCTCAGAAGCCCTTCTCATCACTACCACTTCTCAAAAAGGTATCATCATCCTGATTTGTAACAGCATACATTAGTTTTACATAGTTTTGTACTTTCTATGAATGGAATCATACCGCTAGAAAAAGAAAAAAGAAAATCAATAAATGTATGAAAGGCCAAACGTGAAAGTTGAGGATCAACTGCAAACTGGCTCCCTGAAAACTTTGTATGCCTGAGTACTCCATGAAACATCTTCCATACCTCTGAGGGCTACATGTGTGGCAGATTGAAGACTGCCAGCTAAAGTACAGAACGTCCACTTAGGATGATCTTCTGAAATTGACTTTTTTTGAAAAATGCTTTTTATTATGAGGTGAAAAGAAATTGTAAACATAAATTGTTACTATTTTTCCATATAAATATGCCATTCATTAGGTTCTAGGTGCTATGGACATAAGAAGGTGAGCAAGACACAACCTATGCCCTCAAAGATCTTAAAGTTTATTTATAAAGATATGTATTTAAGTAGTTATAGAACAAAATAGTTTGCAATTAGTTACATGAAAGCAACATTATATAGTCAAATTTTGTTTAAATTTATGATCAAAGTGATAGTTTTCTCAGATACACATATGTATATATACATTAATTATCTTTATAAGGGGAGACTTGCTAATATAACTTAAAAGTCAAAGGTTAGTTCTTTCAAGCAACAGGCCTTGCTTGAAAGATCCTAAGGCCGTGAAGATTCTAAGGCCATAGATTATCATCTTGAAAAGTTAAAACACTGATAGAAAGAATAAAACTGTTGCTTCAGGGTATAGAACATTCAACGGGAAAAAAGAATGTGGAGAGAGGCCGGTCGGTGGCTCAAGCCTGTAATCCCAGCACTTTGGGAGGCCGAGACGGGCATCAGGAGATCGCGAGGTCAGGAGATCGAGACCATCCTGGCTAACACGGTGAAACCCCGTCTCTACTAAAAAAATACAAAAAAAGGTAGCCGGGCGAGGTGGCAGGCACCTGTAGTCCCGGCTACTCGGGAGCCTGAGTCAGGAGAATGGTGTAAACCCGGGAGACTGAGCTTGCAGTGAGCTGAGATCCGGCCACTGCACTCCAGCCTGGGCGACAGAGCGAGACTCCGTCTCAAAAAAAAAAAAAAAGAATGTGGAAAGCAATTATTGAACATGTTTTAAAACCAGGAAACTTTGAAGAGCAATTTGGCTAAATCTAGTTTAAAGTTTATTTGTGAAAAGCAGCAATTCCAACTCTGATACAACTCAAGCGTAGGCACAGGAGACTTGTACAAGGCTGTTCCACAACATTATTTGTAATAAGAAGCATGGAAATTAGGAAAGCACAAATTGTCTACTGGTAGGAGAATGAATAAATAAAATGTGATATGTGGAATACTCATACAGTTGATTACTATACAGCAGTTAAAAATGAACGATATTAACTCACTTAAGAAATATATACATATATTGGCAGGCATAGTGGCTCACATCTATAGTCCCAGCACTTTGGGAGGCCAAGGCAGGAGGATCACTTGAGCAAAGGAGTTTGAGACCAGTCTGGGCAACATGCTGAAACCCTGTCTCTACAAAAAAAAAAAATACAAAAAATTATCCAGGTGACATGGTGCACACCTATCAGGAGGCTGAGGTGGGAGGATTGCTTGAGCCTGGAAGGAGGAGGTTGCAGTGAGCAGTGATAGTGCCACTGCACTCCAGCCTGGGAGACAGAGTGAGACCCTGTCAAAAAAAAAAAAAAAGAAGAAGAAGAAAGAAAGAAAGAGAGAGAGAGACAGAGAGTGAGAAAGAAAGGAAAGGAAAGGAAAGGAGAGGAGAGGAGAGGAGAGGAGAGGAGAGGAGAGGAAGAAGGAAAGGAAGAAGGAAAGAAAGAAGGAAAGAAAGATTGAATGTTTACTTGCCAAATGCTCTTCTAGGTGCTGGAAATTCAGCAATGAGCAAGACAGAGTCCCTGCCCTCAGAGAACTTACAAATAGATCCACATATACTAGCATGGATAGAAGACAGAAACATCACAAAATAGGCTGTGAATATTAAATTTGTAAATTCTTAAATTACCCACTGAACAATCACACATATTATTATGTATATGGGCACATAAATGTATTCTTTAATGACCTCAAACAATACATACAGATATTATATAGGGTTGCTTTGAGGGAGGGAATGTAGGCAACAGGACTGCAAAGGTAGGTCAAAGGGAACTTCAACTTTATCTGTACCTTTTTTATTAGAAAAAAGATAAGCCAACGTTTGATAATATTAACAGTCAATTCTGCATTTTGGAAACAAGCATATTTGTCTTATTATTCTCTGTGCTTTATTTATTATTTTCTCAAAATTAAAGAACATACAACAAGGGATTTTAGTATTTTACAGAACAGAAGGTACAATTCAGCTGGGCGCGGTGGCTCGCATCTGTAATCCCAGCGCTTTGGGAGGCCGAGGCTGGTGGGGGTGGGCGGATCACCTGAGGTCAGGAATTCGAGACCAGCCTGGCCAAACACAGCGAAAACCCGAAAACCTGTCTCTACTAAAAATACCAAAATTTAGCAGGGAGTGATGACGGGCGCCTGTAATCCCAGCTACTGGGAAGGCTGAGGCAGGAGAATTGCTTTAACCCAGGAGGCGGAGGTTGCAGTGACCTGAGATCATGCCACTGCACTCCAGCATGGGCAACAGAGCGAGACTCTGTCTCAAAAAAAAAAAAAAAAAAGAGAGAACAAAAAGAAAGTACAATTTACAGACAAGAGTCCTGGAGAAGTTAGGTTCAACCTAGAAATGGAGGGGTTGTTTCTTCCCCTAAAACAAAAGAGCAGAGGAAGCAAGAGATAAAATAGAAAATAGGATAGGAGTGGAAAGTTGAAGGAGATTGCAGATAATCTTTAACTTCTCAGTAAAGCAGAAAGCAAGATCATCTTCTGAGTGCAAGGGGAAGGGGAGATCACACAGTGAGTTTCAAAAACATGAAAAAAGCTTTTAGACAACCAATGGAGGAAACTAATCAGTGAGTCTCCAAGAGATTAATAAAAGGACTACCAAGCAGCAACAAGAGCCAGGTCAGGTTTGGTAGAATGAATTTGCAATGAACTGAATCAATGGTTTCATGTTTTTCTCCATCACGACTTGGTAGCCTAGAAAAAAAAAAGAGAGAGAGAAATTAATTGGTAATGGTGAACATGATTTAGGGATTGATTGGGTAGGCACTTGGTGGAAATATAAGGTGATATGTTCTAGAGTGATAGTTAAAGCATCTTTTAAAGTTCTCAACTTGAGAGACTGGAATAGAAAAAAAAATGGAACTAGAAAAAACTGTGGCTGTCTTGGACTAAGGGTTGGCAAAGGCATGACATGTATGTTAACTATTCTGTCTACAGGCCAGGCCATAGACAGAAATCACTAATAGATCTTGATACCCTTTCTTACCAACTCAGTACTCCGGGAACTTAGTACCAGTAGATTAGAGAGGATACACAATTAAAACATACCAGACACACCTGTACCTACAGGGGGCTCCTCCAAAGCAGTAAACATGTCATATTAATCTCTCAATCCCCAAGTGTCCCACCTGCCACATACTAAGCTCTCATTCAATAAATGATTGTGGAAAGCAAGAAGAAAATTGTGGGGAGGAAGCAGGGAAGAGAATAGTCTGTGATGAAAAAGAAAGTAAGACTAGAGTCAGAAAGGGGAGGAGCACAAAGCTGATATCTTTGAGACAGAGCTAAAAACAGTTATAGGTTTGCCTCTTCTAATGAATGAAAAAAATATTAAACAGGTTGTTAAACCATAACTCTAAATTTTCTTCTATTAAGTTTTCTCTTTCCTTTCTTGGAAAGAGTTTTTTTAGTAACTTAGCCTATGAAAGGCTAACTTTAACTTCAGGCAGAGTAGTCTAATATAAAAGTTTTAGCATCTAAACATTTAAAAACCAAGAGTTCACTAATGTTTTGTTTATATAATATGGATGTTCTGAGGAATAAATACCTTCTGTCACACTGTTATAGAACTGTAATATTTTCAATTGACAAAAGTATGGGATTTTTGTGTTGATGATTTTTTCCATAAGAAGCATGAAGAATTTTGGCTAAAGTCTGATATAATATAGAATGTAGGGAAAATATTTCTGGTTTTCTGATCCTTAAAGAGAAAATTTAAGATACTTAGTTGTTTGAATTTTTCAACCATTGATAACTGTAATGAATTATGAATGCAAATGGTTTTAGTAATGCTGTCTTAACATTTACCTGAAAATAAAATTAACTACTTTTCTCTGCATGACTCAAAAATTTGTCTTACATGGTTGCTCTCTAACTGGTATTTTTAATGGAAAGATTGGATATTTTCCTTTGTTCATCGTCTGAACTGCCTCTGATGAGCTCATCATGAGGCAAAACATGCCAAGCCTTCTTATCAGCCACATCAACCATGATGAGGCCAGCGACGCTTTGTTAACAGATATTAGCTGCAGATAGCAGAATACAAACAAGACTTGAGTATGGAGGTACAGCCTTAGGAAATATGTGTAAAGTACTTAAAATAAAGGTACCTTCCAGCCAGCCACAGTGGCTCAAGCCTGTAATCCCAGCACTTTGGAAGGCAGAGGCAGGTGGATCACCTGAGGTCAGGAGTTCGAGACCAGCCTGGCCAACCCTGTGAAAGCCCCGTCTCTACTAAAAATACAAAATGAGCCAGGCATGGTGGCGCATGCCTGTAATCCCAGCTACTCGGGAGGCTGAGACAGGAGAATTGCTTGAACCCGGGAGGCAGAGGTTGCAGTGAGCCAAGATTGTGCCATCTGTACTCTAGCTAGGGTAACAAGAGCAAAACTCTGTCTCTAAAGTCAAATAAAATAAAGGAGGCTGGGGGTGGTGGCTCATGCCTGTAATCCCAGCACTTTGAGAGGCTGAGGTGGGTGGATCACTTGAGGTCAGGAAGTCAGGAGACCAGCCTGACCAGCATGGTGAAACCCCATCTCTACCAAAAATACAAAATTAGCTGGGTATGGTGGCACATGCCTGTCTGTAATCCCAGGTACTTGGGAGGCTCAGGCAAGAGAATTGCTTGACCCAGGGAGGCAGAGGTTCTGTGAGCTGAGATTGTGCCATTGCACTCCAGCCTGGGCAACAAGAGTGAAACTCTGTCTCAAAAATAAATAAATAAATAAATAAAGATACCTTCCCTTTATGATACATATATAATGGAATATTATTCAGCCTTAAAAGGGAAGGCAATACTGAAAACACAGATAAACCCTTATGACACTATGCAAGTGAAATAAACCAGGCATAAAAGGCCACATATTGTATGATTCCTGTTTTACCTGGCACTTCCCTAAAGAGGTGGGGAGAATAGGGAGTTATTGTTTAATGGGTACAACATTTTAGTTGGGGAAGATGAAAAAGTTCTGAAGAGGGATGGTGATGATGCTTGCACAGCAATGTGACTGTACTAATACCACTGAATTGTATACCTAAAAATGATTAAAATGGTAAATGTTATGTTCTATATATTTTATCTCAATAAAAAGATAAAATAAAGGAACTTGCAACTATATTTTCATGAGCAAAGGAAACTGTGACTGATTCTGACTCATTAGAATATAAAGTAAGTAGAAGACTTATTTCCCCCGGAAAATGTTGCAACCCTAAAGTAAATACACTTACATTACCATGTTGGCACCAAATTCATTTTATTAAAAAAAAATTGGATAGGACATGTAACAAAGAAATGGCATTTGATTGTGAGATAAAAAGAAAAAATTATAAAGTGTATCCCACGTCGTCAAAAATATATCACCTCGTGGCCTCCAAAGCTTTACTGGAATTAGATTAGAATTAGATTACAGCTATATTACTTTGGTGGGAGATGGTGTGTGTAGTTTCTTTTCTTAACAACAACCTAAAATGTTCATTTTGGTTACTAGGAAAAACCAAAAGTGGAAACACTGAAGAGGGGAACTTGAAAATGTGAAGATTGCTAAAATATGCTAGTATAACCAACACATGCAGGGAGGGCAAGGTAGAAAAGTAAATTGTATTAATGTACTCGTGTTACCAAACTGCTTTCTTGGCCTAAAATTATACAGCATGTAAAAAGATTCCCAATAATGTCAATGACTATGTAGGAAATTGATAACTACTCAACCTCCTACTCCACTCTCCACCCCCACAAAAAATAAAATAAAATCTGAGCCACTGAGCTGCGCAGCACTGTCAGCGGCTTTGTTACCCTGAGAAGTGCAGAGGGTCGGTGGAAATTACCCTGTAATGAGCAATCCATCTGGCTGCACCTAAAAATGGAATAGAAATGCCACCCTTGACTTTTCCATGGTAGTAAATTAAAGCCTAACGTATAGTTCTAATTGCTAACATTTTCTCTCTAATTATGGTTCAGTTTGGCTAGGATTTCCGACAATCCCCTTGTTCTCCTAAAGCAAACACCAGAGAATGTTCTAACCCCACTGGTGGCATTTATTAATAACCCCCTTGACAGATGAAAAAAATCATTATTCTATATGAGACAGGAAAAGATTTTCCAAGTAAAAGCTAATTGATTTTTTTGTAAACCCATTCAGATGCTATACAGGAATTAATTTTATAAAGAGAAAAAGCATACAATAGTGTCAAATAAAAACAGACTCATACATAGTATCATGCAGCCTGGGCACTGTTTGGGGTGCCAGCTAGAAAAAGAAAAACAAAACCTGATAAATGTATAAAAATATCCATGCATACTTATTTACTGGGATGAAGAAAGAAGAAAAAGAAAGCTCTCTTGTGAAGGATTCTTACTTTGTGCCTCCATGAAAGAGATAGGACATGATAAGTTAGTTTCGATGATGGGCAAATACAACCACATATGAAAAAAAACTGTTGGGAATGCGTCCACAGTCTTCTGTTTAATCTCTTTCATTCTTACTTTTTAAAAGGCATTATTCTTTTAAACAAATGTACAAATACATGCTAAATACAAATCAGTATTTATCTATAGGTCTAGCTCTCATCAAACAGTATACAGCTTCCTGAATGACAATTAATAACTTGGAAAAAAGTAAGATTTCTGATATGCTAAGAAGAGGCATGATAGAAAAAAAATTCCACTGTTAAAAAAAAAAAAGATTTCTGAAAACAACACTCCAAACTACCTAGTATAATACTGAAATATAACTTTATAAAGCAAAGCAGTGGTGGACTCAAGGTGGAGGGAGCGGACGCGCTGGGGAACAGTGAGAACCATCCATACAAGTAATGAGGCACTGTCTTTAGAAAGCGGATAATCAATATTAAAATAACCTTAAAAACGGCCGGGCGCGGTGGCTCAAGCCTGTAATCCCAGCACTTTGGGAGGCCGAGACGGGCAGATCACGAGGTCAGAAGATCGAGACCATCCTGGCTAAAACAGTGAAACCCCGTCTCTACTAAAAATACAAAAAACTAGCCGGGCGGGGTGGCGGGCGCCTGTAGTCCCAGCTACTCAGGAGGCTGAGGCAGGAGAATGGCGCAAACCCGGGAGGCGGAGCTTGCAGTGAGCTGAGATCCGGCCACTGCACTCCAGCCTGGGCGACAGAGCGAGACTCCGTCTCAAAAAAATAAAATAAAATAAAATAAAATAAAATAAAATAAAATAAAATAACCTCAAAAACAATCTGCTTTTGCCGAGTATGATGGTTCAAATCCCACCACTTTGGGAGGCCGAGGCTGGCGGATCACATGAGGCCAGGAGTTCAAGAGCAGCCTGGCCAACATGGCAAAACCCCGTCTCTACTAAAAATACAAAAATCAGCTGGGTATGGTGGCTCATGCCTGTTGTCTCAGCTACTTGGGAGGCTGAGGCACGAGAAACACTTGAACCCAGGAGGCAGAGATTGGAGTGAGCCCAGACTGTGCCACTGCACTCCAGCCTGGGCAACAGGGCGAGACTATGTCTCAAAAAAAAAAAAAAAAAATCTGCTTTTTGGTATCATACCCAGGTGCTGATCATTCTAAACAATGTAAGGAATAAAATAATACTCTCCACAAAAATAGTTTGTCTAAGTTCTAAACAATATTTGTGGTTACTGTTAAGTTTTAGTAATATAGTTGTACACTTCAATCATATTATTAAGTTTTAATAATGTAGTGGACAAATTCCCCCCAGGTGTGAGTCTGTGAAATCAAAAGTTTGCACAATTTTATTTCTTAGGCTTTATAAACACTGCATTCTATATAAAAGTTCAGAAAACTGTCAGGCACATTGTCCCCAACATATATGGACTCAGCTACATATGTTCATTTTGAGAGTCAGTTTATAAGAATTGAGAGCCATTGAGTTTGCTTTGGGTAGTTTGTCTTTCAACTCAGTGATACTAACTATATATTCTTGCATATAAACAATATATTTTAAATGAACAGTAGGAGGACAATGATTGTGGCATTTGTCTGTTTTTTGTTAGCTATAACAATACTATAGACTGGGTAATTCATAAAGAAAAGGAATTTATTACAGTTCTATAGGCTGGGAAGTCCAATAACGAAGTGCTGGCATCTGGTGAGGGCCATTTTTGCTGCATTGTAATATAGCTGAAGGCTGTGGCAAGAGGTCAAGAGCTTGCCAGTTCAGGTCTCTCTTTCTCTTCTTATAAAGCCACCAGTCCCACCATGGGGGCCCCACCCTGATGATCTTATCTGACCCTAATAACCTTCCAAAGGCCCTACCTCCAAATACCATCAACATATGAATTTGAGGATTAAGTTTCCAACACATAAATTTTGGGAAACACATTCAAACCACATCATTCAGCCCTTGGCCCCTGAAATTTATGCCTTTCTTGCATGCAGAATACATTTATTCCATTCCAATATCCCTAAAATCTTAAATCATTCCAGCACCACTTCAAAAGTCCAAAGTTCAGAGTTTCATGTTAACCAGATATGGGTAAGACTCAAGGCACAATTCATCCCATGCAAATTTCCTCCAGCTATGAGCCTATGAAATCAAAACAAGATATCTACTTCCAAAATAAAATGGTGGGACAGGCATAGGATAGACATTCCCATTCCAAAAGGGAGAAAGAGGAAAGAAAAAAAGGGGTAAGTGGTCTCAAGTAATTCTGAAACTCAAAAGGGAAAACATCTTTAAATCTTAAAGCTTTTATTCCATATACCACCTCCTAGAAACACTGCGGGTTTAGACTTTCAAATCCTTGGCAGTACCACCCCTATGGCTTTGCTGGACTCTGCTCAAGCAGCTGTTTTCACATGTTGAAGTCTCATGGAATCCTTCCAGCCTGGCACTGCACACTGGTAGTTGTAGTCTGGGGTTTTAGGGGTGATGCTGCCCCTGCAGCTCCACTAGGCATTGCTGTAGTGGGGGCATTCTGTGGTGTCTCCGCTCCTGTGGCAAGTCTCTGCCTGTGTCCCCAGGCTATTTATGGCAATCTTTAAAATCCAAGTGGAGGAAGCCATGCCTCCACAGCTCTTGCATTCTGTGCACCTACAGAATTAACGCCAGGTGGATACCATCAAGGTTTACAACTGTACCTTCAGGAGTGGCTGGTGCAGTCACACTTGGAGCCATTTGAGCTTCAGCTGAGGTGGCCGAGAAGCACTGCGTTGGAATGCAGATAGCAGAGACTGGAAGTGGCACCGGGAAGTAACTTGTCCCCTGAAACCATTTTGTCCCCCCAGAGCTCCAGGACTGTGATGGGAGGGACAGCTTGAAAGATCTCTGAGATACTTTCAGGTTCTTCTCCCATTAGCCTAATGAAGAGCCTCTGGTTCCATTCTGCCCATACTCACCTTCTCAAGCAGTCGCTTGGTCACACTCTTGTATTTCTCTGCTGAAAATACTCTCATTCTTTACTGCATGGCCAGGCTGCAGATTTTCCAAATCTTTCCACTCTGCTTTCCTTTTAATTATAAGTTCTGTCTTTAAATAATCTCTTCTCTCGATGGGGCGCGGTGGCTCATGCCTGTAATCTCAGCACTTTGGGAGACCGAGGCGGGTAGATCACTTGAGGTCAGGAGTCTGAGACCAACGTGATTAACAGGGCAAAACCCCATCTCTACTAAAAATACAAATATTAGTCAGACGTGGTGGTGCACGACTGTAATCCCAGCTACTCAGGAGGCTGAGGGAGAAAATTGCTTGAATGCAGGAGGTGGAGGTTGCAGTGAGCAAAGATAGCACCACTGCACTCCAGCCTGGGCAACAGAGTGAGACTCAATTTCAAAATAATAATAATAATATATATATTCTCTCCTATTTTACTATAAGCAGTTAAAAGCTATGCAGCAACTGGAATAGTTCGTTGCTTAGTTTTTCTGCTAAATATTCAAATTTGTCACTCTTAAATTCTGACTTCCATAAAGCATAGACATACTTCAGCCAAGTTCTTCGCTACTTTATAATAGTCTTTGCTACAGTTTCCAATACCTTGTTCTTTAGTTCCATCTGAGACCTTTACTATCTATCAACATTCTGGCCATGACCACTCAAGTAATCTCTAAGAAGTTCCAGACTTTCCCTAGTTTTCTATTCTTCTGAGCCATCAGCAGAATCACCCTAATGCTCCGTTCATGACAATACAAGCTTATTTTTAGCTTGCTCCTCCAAATTCTTCCAGCCTCTAGTCATTACCCAATTCCAAAGCTGCTTCCACAATTCAGATATTTGTTATAGTAACAACCCCACTTCTGGTACCAATATTCTGCTTTAGTTCATTTTCTGTTGTTATAACAGCATACCACAGACTGGGTGACTTATGAAAAAAAATTTATTTCTTACAGTTCTGGAGGCTAGGAAGTCCAAAGTCAAGTTGCTGGCATTTGTGAGGTCCTGTTTGCTGCATGTACAGAGGATATCATATATCAAAAGGGCAACAGCAGGCCAGCTTAGCTCTCTTTGTCTTCTTATAAAGCCACCTTGCTATCAAGGGGTCCCAACCTCACTAACCTTACCTAACCCTAATTAGCTCTTAAAGATCCCACCTTCAAATTCCATCAACATACGACTTTCGGGATTAATTTCTCAACACATGAAATTTGGGAAAAACATTCAAACCATAACAGTTCTAAAGACAAAGAAATAGAATTGAAGGCACTTAATCCTGTCATCCTGAGTGCTCACGTGGAATTTTTATTTATAGCTAATTTTTTTCTACTGCAGAAATATTTAAGAACCATTAGAATTGATTCTGAAGGAATAAAGACATGGGATTTATTGTAAAATGGGATTTTTATGAATTTCTGCTAAAATTATGTTTAAAACTTTTCCTATTGTTATATTTTGTTTCATATAAAAGAAACATTTCAAAACTAAAGTTAATTAAAATTATTCTTAATATTTTAATTTTTAAAAAATTTTTTTGAGACAGGGACTTTCTGTGTTGCCCAGGCTGGTCTTAAACTTCTAGGCTCAAGTGATCCTCCTGACTCAGCCTCCCAAAGTGCTAGGATTACAGGCATGAGCCACTGTACCCGGCCAAAAGTGTTCTTTAATCAACAAAGGGAAAAGATAAGTCTGACTATATTATCTACTGAATATAAATGTGTAAAGATCAATTTTGACAAAGTCACTGACAAATTTGCAGAAATTATAGCTCAAGGTGAAAAGCAGAAATTATAATATTATTTATTACTGCAACAGACTGAAATGTAGATATAATATTTTTCCCTTTTCTCAAAAAAATGCATTACTATACTTAAAGACTGTTAATTCATTTTTTCCATTTTTGTACTATAATCTCTATTTATTTAGAATTCTTTATTTTTCCTTTACCTGAACAATTATAAATTTAAAGTTCAGCAAAAGAAAATATTCATGGTTTACATTTCTTTTTTAGACAATATTATTATTGATTTCATTTTATGAATTTTACAGAAAATAATTTTGTTGTATAAGACAAGGGAAGTGTGAAAAAATGATCTGCCCAAGGTTTCAAATGCCCTAGGTGTCTACTGGAGCAAAGAAAATAAATTATATTACCTTACATGATAGAAGGAGATGGATATAATTCAAATCCTCTAGCTGATGGTTTTGGTTTTTTATTTTATTTTATTTTATTTTATTTTGAGACGGAGTCTCGCTCTGTCGCCCAGGCTGGAGTGCAGTGGCGCGATCTCAGCTCACTGCAAGCTCCGCCTCCCGGGTTCACGCCATTCTCCTGCCTCAGTCTCCCAAGTAGCTGGGACTACAGGCGCCCGCCACCACGCCTGGCTAATTTTTTGTATTTTCAGTAGAGACGGGGTTTCACCATGTTAGCCAGGATGGTCTCGATCTTCTGACCTCGTGATCCGCCCGCCTCGGCCTCCCAAAGTGCTGGGATTACAGGCGTGAGCCACCACGCCCGGCCTCTAGCTAATGGTTTTCTAATAGATTGTCAATTTTTATAAAATAATAATTAAAAACAAATATCAAGTAAAACTAGATTTGTGTACAACTAAATATTTGATGAAAAGGTCACTCAGTGACTCAAAATCATTGTGATTGATCAATTATAACATCAATTATCATTGTACTATACATATGTAGAAACACTAATTAGTGAAATCCTAGGTAACAAAATGTTACGTAACAGAACATTAGGAAGTTAAAACAAGTGCTTATGGTGAATACTATTTAATTCACACATCTATTTCTTAAATAATATAAAAGTCATCTGATGTTTACTGTGTTCAATCTCAAGTAAAATTTTCATAGCCCTAAAATATAATTTCAAACAGTACTTTTCTGATAAAAAAAAAAAGAGTTGTCACGTATTTCATTGTTCTCATTGAGATTTACATGTTTTGATGAACTAAATAATAATTGTAAGACTTAGTTTCTCCCAATTAGCTGATTAAATTAGTTCTTCGTTAGTCAACTCTTTGTTGATTCCTGGCACCAGGAAGACTTCTAATATACGCACAGGTAAGTCTATGAGGAAAAATAACTGCAACATGAAGTTACAGGCTGTATGATGAAAACAAATCAGTGCTTCATCATTCAGATCTCTTTGAATTTACTTTTCAGTTGTTGCTGAAAACCAGTTGCTGCTGGTCAAGGCTGGGTTGTGGACCTTGGTTAGGTTTTCACAAGAAGGGCTTCTATTTTCCACCCCAATAGCTTCAGGCACAAATAGGCACCTACAGGTTCATTTGGGCATCAATGGAGTGGCATACAGCTCAATATTCATGCTGAAGCTCCCTTAGCTACACAAATCTGACATCCTGTCAACACATTGACCCAAATTTGTATATGCAAAGGTTTGCCTTAGCAACCTTGGCAGCTAGGAGATCTCAGAAAGGAAGCCTACCCTTTGGGGGAGGTGGTGCTTCCTTAAAATCCAGTTTTTATCAAATTTCTCACTTAAAGGGATGCTCATTGCCTTTCATCAAGAAGTAAAATTGTGAATGAATTACAACTCATGGATTTCCAGAAATTGTACCGTGTGGTTTTCACCGCAACTTTTGCTGGCTGTGAAGAAGAAAACAGCCCAAACAAAGCCTAAATAATCACTCAGCAATTAGTTGCTGAGTAAGCAAATATACCAGCCCCAAACTAAGCATTGCAGCTCTAGGAAAAAGCCTGTGGCAGGTGCTCCCGAACACAGGTTACTTGGAATAAACATACACATCTAGCTGGCAAGATTACAGGTGTGTATGTGTAAAAACTGAAACTATCATTAAGAAGCTAATTACGACAAATTCCAAGTGAGTAGTATGGAAAGTAAATGCCACACATGTTCTAAAAAGAGAAATCTGTGTATGTTGAAGAAGCAGGCAGCCGGTCAGCATGTGCTAAGGTGAGTCTTGGATTAATCTGAACATCAAACGGGCCAGTAACATGCTTATAAACTTTAAAAGCTTAGGCCGGGCGCGGTGGCTCAAGCCTGTAATCCCAGCACTTTGGGAGGCCGAGACGGGCGGATCACGAGGTCAGGAGATCGAGACCATCCTGGCCGACACGGTGAAACCCCGTCTCTACTAAAAAATACAAAAAACTAGCCGGGCGAGGTGGCGGGCGCCTGTAGTCCCAGCTACTTGGGAGGCTGAGGCAGGAGAATGGCGTGAACCCGGGAGGCGGAGCTTGCAGTGAGCTGAGATCTGGCCACTGCACTCCAGCCTGGGTGGCAGAGCGAGACTCCGTCTCAAAAAAAAAAAAAAATAAATAAATAAATAAACTTTAAAAGCTTTATGAAAAGTAAAACTTTTGAACAGACAATAGGAATACTTCTTTATTATGTCAAAGCATAATACCTTTCTATTAATGAAAATATTTCTATATTAAATCAAATTCAGTTTCTGATCCCTAAAGATTCCCAAGTCATTTTTAACTATTTTTTGGATCTCCTATTATAAGGCTAATTATTCTTCATATTATGAAGAGTTACTCTACCATCTCACCCTGATGTAAAGTGACAATCTTCCCTTCTCGCTTTCCACAAGTGGAGAATACCTCTTCATCCCTTACCCTGAAGAGAAGGTTGACATATTCTTTAATCTACTTCCTCCTCATCAAACCCATCTCACCTTTATCCCACAACTCATACTAGTAAAGTCTGTGCCCGCCTTGATTGACACCCCTTCTCCTGTTGTCACTACCATCGGCCATTCTTCAGCACATTGATTCAGATTTCTCTCCATCCTATCTCCTGCCATTCCTCAGTGCAGCCTCTAGATCAGGAGTCCCCAACTCCCGGGCCACAGACCATGGCCTGTTAGGAACTGGGCCGCACAGGAGGTGAGTGGAAGGTGAGTGGCAGGTGAGTGAGCCTTATGGCCTTAGCTCCACCTCCTGTCAGATCAGTGGCATTAGATTCTCGCAGGAGTGTGACCCCTATTGTAAACTGTGCATGCCAGGGATCTAGGTTGTGTACTCCTTATAAGAATCTAAAGCCTGATGATCTGAGGTGGAACAGTTTCATACTGAAACCATTGCTCCCAACCCACCCCCATACGTGGAAAAATTGTCTTCTACCCAACCAGTCCCTGGTGCCAAAAAGGTTAGGAACCACTGCTCTAGATTGTATCTCCTGCCGTTCCTGTGTAGCCTCTAGATCTGTTCAGCCTCTGTAACTTTTACTGCTATTCCACTGTTTTCTTTTTTCTTTTCTTTCCCCCGCCCCCCGCTTTTTTTTTTCGGAGATAGTATCTTGCTCTGTTGCCCAGGCTGGAGTGCGATCGCGGTGGCGCGATCTCGGCTCACTGCAGTCTAGATCTCCCCAGTCTCAGGAGATCCTCCCACCTCAGCCTCCTGAGTAGCCAGGACTACAGGAAAACACTGCTACATCTGGGTAATTTTTGTATTCTTTGTGGAGATGGGGTCTCACCATGTTGCCCAGGCTGGTGTTGAACTCCTGGGCTAAAGCAAGCAGCGTACCTCAGCCTCCCAAAGTGCTGACATTACAGATGTGAGCCACTTCACCCAGACTGTTTTCTTTACATTCATGCCATGAATCTTAATTGTCAGAATCATGTTTATAGTATATTTTAATTTGTCAAAAGAAAAAACACTTTGGAGACATCTGCCATCACCTGTTGTAGGACTAAGTATCTAAGAGGAGAGAAGGGGATAAGTTATTGTACCAATGGCAAGTAAATGTCTTTCAACATATAAAACAAACGCCTCCTGAACAAATGATTGTGCAGTCTTTGTGAAAGTTACCAGTGAAAATTTTGTTACTGTCATATCCTTCCAAAGTCAAAGATGCTTGGGGACTGTCCCCCCAAATTTTGAACTCATGGGCCAGGCATGATTGGTCACACACATAATCCCAGCACCTTGGGAGACTGAAGTGGGCAGATCCTTTGAGGCCAGTAGTTCAAGACCAAACTGGGCAAGACAGTGAGACCCTATTTCTACAAAAAGAAATTTTAAAAATTAGCCAGGTGTGGTGGTGTGTGCCTGTGGTCCTAGAAACTGGGGAAACTGAGGTGGTAGGATGACTTGAGACTGACAGGTCAAGGTTGCAGTGATCTGTGATCATGTCACTGCACTCCAACCTGGATGACAGAATGGAACCCTGTCTCAAAAATATATAAATTAATTATAAAAATAGAACTCGTGTAATTTTTTCTTAGTAATGACTTAGTAACTACTAAAATACAATTAGTGAATATTAAAATGGAATTCTTTATTAGTAACTACCAAATGCAGTTGTTTTATTAGAGACTTCTGAAATAGAATTTCTTTTCATATGTCTAAAACCATAAATGTGGGTCTCTGGCCATATTTAAACTGTTGCATGGTAGATGCCAGGAGCTGGGGGTAGGGGAAAGATGGAGGTTGGACTGAGAAGATTTGAGTTTAATTCCCAAGTCTGCCACTTAATAGCACTGTGACTTTTGGCAAATAACTTCATCTCTCAGTTTTCCCATCTGTAAAGTAAGGACAATTATAACATTAGCTTAGGTCACTGAATGTTATTAAAAGAGAAAACAGATGTGAAAATAGTTTATACATTTTAGAAGCACATAGCAAATGCTAATTGCTGTTATTTCTTTCCTTTTTCTCTTTTTCTTTTTCTTTTTTTTTTTTTTTTGAGACGGAGTTTCACTCTCGTCACCCAGGTTGGAGTGCAATGGCACAACCTCGGCTCACTGCAACCTCCACCTCCTGGGTTCAAGCAATTCTCCTTCCTCAGCCTCCAGAGTAGCTGGAATTACAGGCGCCCGCCACCATGCCCAGCTAAGTTTCATAGTTTTAGTAGAGATGTGGTTTTGCCATGTTGCCCAGGCTGGTCTCGAACTCCTGACCTCAGGGTGACCTGCCCACTTCAGCTTCCCAAAGTGCTGGGATTATAGACATGAGCCACCGTGCCCGGCCAAATTGTTGTTATTTCACAATATTGTACTGACAAATTTAATACCGTAGCTAAGGCTGTGGACTCAAAGTCAGACTGCTTGGATTTAAGTCTTACTTTCCTTCCCCAGTTACTAGATATGTGACCTTGGAGGTCCTTTAATTTCTCTAAGACTCAGTCTCCTTACTAAAAAGGTATAGTACCTATTGAGTAGGATGTACTGAAGCTCAAATGAGATAAGGAAAACAAAGCATTTATAGCACTATCTGAAAAATGGCAAAATACAGAGTCATGTATCATGTAACGACGTTTCAGTCAATGACGGACTACAGTATAGTTCCATAAGATTATGATGGAGCTGAAAAATTCCAGTCACTCAGCGATGTCTTAGTCGTCATAATGTCATAGTGCAACACACTACTTACATATTTGTGGAGATGCTGGTGTAAACAAACCTACTGCACTACTAGTTGTGTAAAAGTACAGCACGTACAATTATGTATGTGCATAATATTTGATAATGATAATAAATGACCATGATACCAGATTACGTATTTACTACATAAATACTATGTACTATTATTTTTATTGTTATTTTAGAGTGTAATCCTTCTACTTAAAAAAAGAAAATTCAACTATAAGACAGCCTCAGGCAGGTCCTTCAGGAGGGATTCCAGAAGAAGGCATTGTTATCATAGGAGATGACAGCTCCATGCGTGTTATTGTCCCTGAAGAATTTCCAGTGGGACAGGATATGGAGGTGGAAGACAGTGATATTGATGATCCTGACCTTGTGTTGGCCTAGGCTTAAGTGTGTGTTTGTGTCTTAGTTTTTGACAAAAATATTTATAAAGAAAAAAAAAAAAAACTAAAAATTTAAACATAGAAAAACACTTATAGAATAAGGATACAAAGAAATATTTTTGTACAGTGAGTGCTACAATGTTTGTGTTTTAAGTGTTAGTACAAGAGTCAAAAAGTTAAAAACATTTAAGTTTAAAAAGTGAAAAAGTTACAGAAAGCTAAGGTCAATTTATTATCAAAGAAAGAAAAATTTTTAAATAAATTTTAGTATAGCCTAAGTGTACGGTGTTTATAAAAGCTAGAGTAGTGTATGGTCATGTTCTCGGCCTTCACGTTCACTCACCACTCACTCACTGTCTCAGCCAGGGAAAATTCCAGTCCTGCAAGCTCCATTCATGGTAAGTGGCCTATGCAGGTGTGTACCATTTGAAATCTTTTATACTGTATTTTCATTATGCTTTTTCTATGTTTAGATACATAAATACTTACCATTGTGATATAATTGCCTACAGTATTCAGCACAGTATGATGCTGTACAGGTTTGGAGCCTAGGAGCAATGGGCTATACCATAGAGCCTAGGTGTAGGCCTTACTCTCATGTAGCATATATCTCAGTTGCAGTAAGGAAGGTGTGCAGTAGGCTACACCATCTAGGTTTGTGTATGTATACTTTATGATGTTCGCACAATAACAAAATTGCCTAACGATGCATTTTGCAGAACATATCCCTGGT
The DNA here is from genome assembly GCF_043159975.1 of Macaca nemestrina. NCBI lineage: Eukaryota > Metazoa > Chordata > Mammalia > Primates > Cercopithecidae > Macaca > Macaca nemestrina. The sequence continues at coordinate 51,119,409 of NC_092131.1, forward strand.
GCTGAGCAATGCATGACTGTGCAAATAGATGGTCATTTATTCATTAATTTACTCAACAAATATTTATCGAGTGCCTACTCTATGTCTGTTCTAGGACTGAGAATACAATACAGAATACAAGACAGAAAAAGCCCTTACTCTGATGTAGCATATATCTTAGCTGTGGTAAGGAAGGTTTTATCATTATTGCAAATAACAAAATAAATGTGAAACGTATCTGGAGGTGATAGCACGCTATAATGAAAAAGCAGGGCAAATGTTATAGAAGAACTTAGAATCTCTATTATTAGTAATCAGAAGCTGATTTTTCCCACCACTGCTCTTCCTTTTAAATCTACATTGTGGAGGTGTTTCTTTCTCATGCACGGGCTCCACTTTGACTTAGAGAGACGTAAACACTTCTAAGACATTTCCCCTCCTAATGTCACATAAGAACAATAACACTCTCACACAACATTGGAAATCTAAGCGTCATATAATGAAGCCATGGGTTGTAGTCATAGAAATGAACAGAGAACTCAGTGTAAACACACTTAAACCTATGTAGCCTTTGGAAAGCCAATCTTTTGTATATGGTATTCCAACATTTTTCAAATTAACACATATTTATAAAACAATTACTACATGAAAATCTCTATAAGAGACATAAAGTGATATAAGAAAATAGTTCCTATTGTCAAGAAATTAATAGTCTAGTTGGAAGGGAAAATATAATAATATGTTTAAAGTTAAATAACCTAAAAGACTTAATTTACATTTCAAAATAACAATAAAAATCACTAATTACCAAATAAATTATTTGAATAGAGCAGTTCAAAAGAAAACTCAAAAGACATAACATATCTTTTGTAATATATGATATTACATAACATATCTAATTTGAATAGCCAGGAAAGTCTGCATTTGAAAAACTGGGACAAGACAGTATTTCAGGTGGAGAGTGTAGTTTAAACAAATGTCTGTTGACAGGTGAGTGTTAATACATTTCAAGTAGAATGAGGTAACTATTTGCCTATAGAAAAATTCAGAAGAAAAGGTAGAAATGTGGCTGAAAGACAAACGGCTTCAGGATTTAAAAAAAAAAAAAAGAAGAAGATAGATGCATTAAAAATCTGCACCTTGAGAATGTTTATTTTGTCTATCTGTAATGGTAAACAAAGAAAGAAAGGGAAAAGAAAAAGTAAGTAAAGGGAAAGGAAAGGAAAGGAAAAACATATTAGGAAACTATTGTATATAATAAGGTGGAATATTGTGTTACCATGAAATGGTTATTGTGCAGCCTTTGTGGAAACCTTGAGAAATGTTTGTGATGTCACGTTAAGTGAGCAAATCAAAACTATGATTTGATTCTATCACTGTGATTCTCCACTACCAATTAAAAATAGACCTGTATGCATGTTAATGAAGAAGATATTTACAAAGGTTGTTAACAAAGAATTAAGGGAAACTAACAAGGAACAGTATGGCACCACTGGGCTGGCATCAGTGAAGGGACAAAACCACCTGAGACCTGGAGGGTCACAGGGAGTGGTTATGGGAACCTGGAAAGAGCTGTGGTGGAGAAAAGTTCACCAACAGAGGCTGTGGCCTTAGGATGTGGCCTCATGCAGCCACTGCCTACCAGTGGACCAGCAGAGAGAGAGCCGGGAGAATAAATACCCTCATCCTTCCTCTGACTCTGATCTCTTGCCGATGCCTCCTATAGAGAGATTGTCATCAGGCCAGGAGCAGTGGCTCACGCCTGTAATCCCAGCAATTTGGGAGGCCGAGGCCGGTGGATCCCCTGAGGTAGGGAGTTCAAGACCAGCCTGACCACCATGAAGAAACCCTGTCTCTACTAAACATGCAAACAATTAGCTGGGTGTGGTGGCTCATGCCTGTAATCCCAGCTACTCGGGAGGCTGAGAAGGAGAATCACTCCAACCTGGGAGGTGGAGATTGTGGTGAGCCGAGATCGTGCCGTTGCACTCCAGTCTGAGCAACAAGAGCGAAACTCCATCTCACAAAAAAAAAAAAAAAAAAAAAAGATAAATTGTCCTCAGAGAGAAACCCCCCAAGCAAAGAAAACCAGAAAGCCAGCAAGGAAGCCCTGAATACCACAGTCAAAGAGGTCTGCTTCAGCCTCCCTCACATGTTACCTATGCCTATTTACTATGTTAACACGATGTTTCAAATGTTTTATTCAGCACAAACAGCACAGTGAGTGACTCCATCATCAATGTTTCCATAGTATATTATATATAATCATTCATCCCTCACATAGCAAGTTACAGAGCTAAGGACCCTTTGCAACGCTAGTCGCTCGGGAAACAAAGATGAATGACTTCTGCCCTATTCTGCCCTAAAAGCTCACAGTCTAACGCAGAAAAACAAACATATGCAGAAAAAAATGTGGTGAATATTATCTTAGAAGCACACGGTGGTAAACACAGGAGTACAATGGTAGTCTGGAGAGCTCAGTTTGGGCTTAGGAGTACAATGGTAGGTTAGGAACAGGAAGGAGGAGGGAGGCAATTCTGCCTAGGAGTTTCAGGGAAAGCGTCACAGAAATTACTTTGGAGGTGAGTAGTAAGGGATAAATAGAAGTTTTCCAGAATTGGGAAGTGGGAGAAGAGATTCCAGATTGAAAGTCTAGCTTGTGCAAACATAAAGTGTTTGAAAATTAGGGAAAGTGGAGTGTGAATCATTGCAGGGGGAATCGAGGAGGGTTAGGTGGAGACAGGAAAGGGATAAGGCTAACAGAGAGCCAGGTGATAAGTAGTCCCTGAGTGACAGACTCAAGCCAGCTCCTGGGTCTTTTCTGGGAAGCCTTCCATCACCCCGAAGGCAGGATGAGCCACCAATGCCCTTTGCACACTCTTCATGCATTTCTCACAGCAGTCATTTTATTATATTGAAATTATCTGTTCATGTTTTCATCTTTCCCACTAGATCGTAAGTTCGTGAAGGGCAGAAACTTTTACTCACCTTTGTGGTAACACGTGGTCTGGCATATGGTAAGCAACAAAGAAATGTTTGCTGAACTAAGGGAGCCTGAGAATGTCTTTCTGTTATAGAATGTGTAGTGAGGGGTCTGCAAGCTTTTCTTTTTGGCCACACCTAAGCACAGTTGCTGGGTTTTCCCTCTCCCATGCCCCATCATTCCACATTCCACCAAGTATCCAAAGTTCCACCTGCCATCTTGAGGGCTATGAGTGTTCCAATGTTTTGAAAGGGAGGTTTGTATTCAGCAGATAAATGGAAGAGAACAGCTGTTGTACTTCCATTTCTTTGGGATTTTGATGTATCGAACATGGTGAAGCAGGAAATCTAACTGCCTCCTTGGGGGATGTAGGGGTTGAGTATTAGGAGAAGATCGAAGCCCTGAGTGATGTAGAACCTGAACCAGGTTTGAGTGGAAGGTAAAAATGTGAGTAGCTAATGAAAAAACGGAAAGGCATTCTCAGTCCTGAATAAGCACAATCATCCATTTTCTCTGCTCTTTATTCTGCGTTATTCAGTGATGCTAAAAATGTATGCAAACTCGTGCTGATTCCTTATTGTTGCCCCCCATGTAGTATAACGCCTGGAACATTTTAAACAACAGCTTCAACATGAATTGAATTGACTAGTTATAACCCAGCTCAACTCATCTCTCTTCTACCAGCCTACTAAGGGAAAGACCCATTTAAGCTGTTTCCTAAAAAAGGTAAACTGTCATATAAACAGAGACTGTAAATAATAAGTGTAAAATTCATCTCTTGCTTAGAACTGGATATAACCACATCAACATGTGCTACTAGAAGTGCTTTACAAAACTGAGCTTTCTGAATTTCCTCCTTCATAAGTTGCATAATGCTTCTACTATGCTCAAGACTATGCTCGTATAGGATGTTTATTGCATAAGGATATGCAGCTGAGGGGATACCTGAGAGCTCAAATCCAGTCCAAACTCTATGCAATAAACCATGCCTATGAGTTGCATAGATCCAGAGAAGTCAACTTTTTAAATTTGTACAATAGTTTATGTGGGCTAGCAGTGCCCTCACTATATTCCTTTGCCTCCCTTCCTATTCCCTATTCTCACTGGAAAGGGTGGACTGAAATCTTGATGATGATACTACCATTACCATCTTCATTACATTTTTGGTACACTGGTGTCCTCAAAAGATGGTCCCAAGGCAAAAGTTATGACCTAAGTCTTTATTGGATGGTATAATGCCAGAGTTTTAAGAGTGAGGGAGACTGGGCATGGTGGCTCACGCCTGTAATCACAGCACTTTGAGAGGCCGAGGGGGTGCGGATCACAAGGTCAGGAGTTCAAGACCAGCCTGACCAACATGGTGAAACTACGTCTCTACTAAAAGTACAAAAATTAGCCAGGCATACAAATTAGCCGAGTGTACAAAAATTAGTACATACACACACGCGCGCCAGCAGTCAACAGTCAGAACCTCCATCTTCCCATTCTGGGTCATTTGAATATAGCCCTATCTTCAATTATTTCCAAACTCAGACATAAACAAAACTGTCCTCATATCCTGCAGTCCTTAAGCCACTGCTCTGTCCCTCTCCTTCATAATCAAGCTTCTCAAAGTGATCCAACATCTCTCCTTCCTCATCATCCATTAACTCTTCACCTGTGGGGATGATGTTCTGACTCAAGCCTTCACCATGCCAACCAAACAACCATCACCAAGACACCAGTGGTTCCAAATTGCCACATTATAAGTTGCCAGCTTCTTACTAGACCCCTTTGATGCAGCCCGACTTCAAAATTGGCTTTGCACAGGAGAGACTTCACAAACGAGTAAACAAAGCAAAGCAAAAACAACTTTATTAGAGAAACAGGGTACAGGAAAATGGCTGCTCTGTAGACATAGTAGTAGCAGTAGCAGTAGCAGTAGAAGCAGCAGCAGAAGCAGCAGCCCTCATAGATTGCTGGCTAGCTATATAATGGCTATTCCTTAACTATATGTTAAACAAAGAGTGGGCTATTTGTGAACTTTCTGGGAGTTCCTGGAACCAAGGGTGCCTCCTTTTTTAAGCCATATGAGGTAACTTCCAGGAGTTGCCATGGCATTTGTAAACTGTCATGGCGCTGGTGGGAGTGTTTTTTGGCATGCAAATGCATTATAATTAGTGTACAGCTAGCAATGAGGGCAACCAGAGGTCTCTTTCATTGCTGTCTTGGGTTTAGCTGATTTTGACCAGTTCCTTTGCTGCAAATCGTTTTGATCAGCTCCTGTTTTCTTGAGCAGGGTCTTGTGACCAGTGCTGGGAAAACACATCCTGCTGATTTCCTACCTAACCATAGGTAGTAGTCATTCTCTTCTCCTTCGACTTCCGTGACAACTCTCTTTTCATTCTCCTCCTTTTCCTCTTTCTTCTCAGATTCCTTTGCTGGTTCTTCCTCTGTCTATCCTGTTCATACCGGTGTTACCTAAGATCTTGTTCTCAGCCCTCTTCTCTTATTCTACATATTGTGCGTGTTCTGCATAGACAATCTCATCTGCTTCCATATAATTAGCAGCCACCTGCTCATTTATTTTGATTAATGACTTCACTACCAAACCAGGTGTCCAGACTCTTAGCAGGTGGCTGCTAATAGTCTGACAACTCCCACAAATTTCTCTCTCTATGTATATAGTGTGAGTATAACATAAATATATATGTACATGTAAATATATTACATAAATACATGTGTATATGTATATATGTTTAATTGCCTAGTTGACATCTGCACCTGGATATCCTACGACACTTCTAATTCAGGATGTCCTAAATTAAATTTACTATCTGTGATCCCCACCCCACTCCTAACCTGTGTTCCTTCTTTATTTTGATGAATAACCTCCCCGCCAAACCAGGGGTCCAAACTAGAAAACTTTCAGTCTTCTTAGTGTTCCTCTCTTGCACCAGTTCACTAAGTCCTTTAGCCTCTTCTCCTCAAATGCCACTCTGCCCACTGCCAGACCATCAGTCCCTCAAAGTAGGATTTATCCTATTCATCTTTGAGTATCCAGAGATAGTAAAGTTATGCAAAAAGGTAATAAGGAGGGTGAGGGGGGAGAGATTACATAAAATAATTTTGATAATCAGTTTTTAAAGATATTCATTCATTCAAAAATATATTTGGCTTTTAATATATATCAAAAGATTTACGATTTACTTAAATTATCGCCTGTTTTGTAAATGAATATTCTTCATCTTACCAACTGGCTATAGCAGGCATGTGTATTAGTCTATAAAATCCTAACTCCTGGCCTCCTAATTTAAAATTGTTACTAGCAAACACTATTGTTACCATTTTACAGTAAGGTTCAGGATACAGCCAACAACCAGAAACCATTCATGAAAATGTTCAGTGAAAATTCTGTCTTTACAATGTGTGCACTGCATTGTTTAATTGGAAAGGAAATCTTGAAATATACCTGTTCCTGCAAAGTAATTCTGTCCACAAAATGGGCAAAGGGAGCGATTTCTCTTTTTGTTCACCAACCTGTAATTTGGTGGGAGGAGTTCGGGCTATTTTAATTAATTATTGCAAATTAAATATTTCAACAACTTGAAGTGAGTCCTTAAAAGAAGGAAAAAATATACATAGCTCCCCTCTGCTAAACGGCAGTTGATGATAGAATTCCTACTGTCTAATCTATAAAAATAAAACCCGACTTTTCAGCTAATTCCGTTTTCCTAAACACAAAAAAAAAAACAGTGCCACCCCAGTTAGATCCTTTAACATGCACGTTAATTTCTACTCACAGCTGTGGCAATTAGAAAGTGTACTTAATGGAGTGTCATGTTAATTGTTTTCGGAGTTAACCAATTTCTCTATTTAATTGTCAATTGATTAACCTATTGAAATGTTAAGTGACTCAGTTTCCTTCCAGAGTAAACAGCAGCAGCATATGGTAGCTTCATCAGCCGAAGGCAGCACTCATTTGCTTTGATTCAATGTGCTGGTATTTTTCTACACCTCCCTGAGCTTTTAATTAGATGAGGCGATGTTACATGTATTTGTCTGCTGGAAAGGTTATCAGTGCCATAGCTGACCTGCAGAGGCAAGGTTGAGTCTAGCAGCTTTAATAGAAATGGTTTTCCAGCTATGACTGTTGTACTTGATTGCATTGTGATGTTAATTAACTCAAGACTGCTTTCTTCAGAGTGTATGTGTGTGTGTCTTCCCGTCTTTCCTGTAGCACTAACTATGCAATGAGATGTTTTCTGTCATATATATCCACCTATTAAGTACTCATTGGATTCTAATAAGCATGCAAATAGTCAAGAGTTTCTTTAGGCTAATACCACACTACTCAGATTGTGGTGCCATTAAATAAATACAATGATCTTTGCCTGTAGCACATTTTTCAGAGAAAAAAGCTAGCTCCCTTTGGTAGAATTTTGCTCCTTTATGTTCATGGTGTGCCATGCCAGGGGATCATTACAACTATAAAGTAAAAAGTATTTTATTTTTTCAGTTTAAGCACAGATGATGCCACATAGGGTTGAGAGAATCAGACAGACTTGGATATGGAGGCATTTTCCACTGTTCTCATTAGAGATCACTGTGTTTTAGTAGTCAAATTAATGTAAGATCCTGGTGGTGAGCTATTAACTCAGCCTTCTCCTCTCTTGCACATTGTTTTGTGACTCGGAGTGTGTGTTGCTTGCATGTGTGTTTTTACTGTACCGCGCTATTGTTTAATTACGAGACAATTGCCTCAACTGAGCCAGCATTATCATCCTTGATAATGTTGGTAGCAGGCAACTGAGACAAAATGATTACAAACCTATGTTGTGTTCAATAGTTCTTTAGAGGATTTCTCTCTTCATAGTTCTGGCTCATTCATGTTTGATTCAGCACATTTGTTCTTTAAAAAAGGCATAGCTTAGAAGAGTTTCAGGGTGGGTTAATAACTCAACTGAAAATGGCTGCTCGCATTGTAAAAGCTTGTTCCTGCAGTTGCTTGAGGCTTTCTTCAGTTTTGCCGCTCTGCAGCTTCGGCCCAGTTGGTAAACAGCTTAAGTCCAGACATCTTTTCATTCTCTGAGCAGCAGATTGAAGTAAAAATGCATATAAGTGGCGACTGACTGGCGCTGGCCTAACAATAGCCTGTAACATTATGCAAGGGTATTTACATAGGAATAAGGCCTTACTAAAGGAGATGGGGCAATTAATGGTGTGGGCCACACATATAAGGAAAGTTTGTCCAATCCTTTCCTCAATAAAGATCTTTTGTAAAGTGCTATGGAAACTCATAGAGGCCTCAAAGAGCTTAAGGGTGGGACTCTTCTAGGACTTTCAAATATATATACGTGTGTGTTTGCGTGTGTGTGTGTGTGTGTGTGTGTATATATATATATATATAATCTTTAAAAAGCTAAATGGCATTAAATAAATGCTCAGGAAATAATATGAATTCCTTGTTTTATTTTAGATAGTTTCTCCAACCCTGTAAAAGAAGGCAGTTCAGGCTGGGCGTGGTGGCTCACGCCTGTAATCCCAGCACTTTGGGAGGCCGAGGCGGGTGGTTCACGAGGTCAGGAGTTCAAGACTACCCTGGCCAAGATGGTGAAACCCTGTCTCTACTAAAAATACAAAAATTAGCCCGGCATGGTGGTGGGCACCTGTAATCCCAGCTACTCGGGAGGCTGAGGCAGAGAATTGCTTGAACCCAGGAGGCGGAGGATGCAGTGAGCTGAGATCGCACCACTGCACTCCAGCCTGGGCAACAGAGCGAGACTCTGTCAAAAAAAAAAAAAAAAAAAAAAGGCAGTTCATATTTTCAGTTCTCCTATTTTCCTTTTCTTTTTTTGGTGGTGTTTATTGAATAGAAAATCGTTCTGAGATAGTCAAGTTCTTGAGTTATTTTCCTTCCCTGTTTGAAATTGAAGCATCATCTTTAAAATATTTGAAAAGTTTTGCTATCCTTCTTATTTCAAGTCATGTTTAAGAATGGGAGAAAAAATTGTCCGGTGGCCTGGTCTAAGGGGTAGATCCCAGGATTTTCAGGAGTGTCAAAAGGAGGGCTTGCACAATGAAAATGAACAGCTGCAAAAACAAGGAGGGGTCCGAAAGAAAATGCAGGGTTGTGTCCTAGGAAAATGTGAAAACATTGATGCAAACCTAGCCCCTTTTTGGGATATATATCTTAATAGAATAAATATCTTGTCAGTCCAAATAAAAACTAAAAAGTCAAATGCTTAAATTATTTTCAACCAATACTGTCTCAGTATTATCCCCATTTATTATTATTATTATTATTTTTTGGTGTGTGTGGGGGTGGGGAGAGTGGGAAGTCCTCCTCATTGCACCCCCACCCCTAGCTCACCAATCGCAGCAGTGAAAGACAAATCTGGGGTAGATCTTTCACATGGTTTCATTCTTATCAAAGGCTCCCCATCTGCTTCTGCCCTTGGCCAGATAGCATTACTGTTTTTATTTATTTGCGTCAGAATATTTTTAATAAAGTATCATCAGCATTTAAAAAACAAGAAACAGAAGAATATTACTCTTTGGATAACCCAATCCGTTTTTACATGTTTCATGATCAATTAGAGCATCTACTATGTATTTTAAGCAAAGCCCTTCAGCTTCTTTTTTTTTCTTTTTACATATTCTATCTCACTCAGAGGACATTTTCAAAGAAAGCAGAACTTTGGCTGGGAGTGTTCGAGCTCTGTTTGCACTTTCTAGTGAACCTGTTCTTACTTCCAAAGTTGTTTTTCATCCCATTTCCTCATTTATAGTTGGTTCATGAAATTCATGTCCATATGGGATGAGGGAAATAAAATCTTAATGTGATAACGTATAAGCTTCGTGTGTGTGTGTGTGTGTGTGTGTGTGTGTGTGTGTGTGTGTGTGTGTGGCGTACAGAGAAAGTGATTTCAGCTCCAGCCCTGTCAAGCAGGCAGAAATCAATGCCTCATTCAGGACTATTGATCAGTACTAAATTAATTAGACTCCAAGGCTTATGGCAGTTGATAAGACAACTTATTAATTTAGTCAATGATAGTGTTTTCCCTAAAGCAGCAAATACCCTCTTGTTTAGAAAAGACATTTCTAATAGTTGCTGCCAGTTCTTTTTCATTGTTTTCATCTTTCTGGTTTTCTTTTTCTGGGGAAAGGGTAGTTAGGGGTAGGTGGGTTTGTGTGGGAAGGAGGGCGTTGGGGGAGCTCTATGGGCAAGGGAGTGCTAAAAAAATGTATATACTGAGGCGTCAGTCTGGAATATGCATTAGCCCACTCCTATTTTGGTTCCCTTGCCTAACACTGTAGTTTTAGGATGAAAAGAATGCAGCAGCCAGATTATAAGACGAGACCTTGATTTCCTATGGGGCTTTGGCCACGTAAGGCCACTCCAGCCCTACAAGGATGTTCATTTGGAAGGGGGCTACTTCCTAAACCTTCATTTAGAATTGACTGATACAGATTGCTTTTGCTTTTCATTGAAACCTGCAACAGTGATGGTCATAGTCAATAACAAAGACTTCGGCCTCTGTCGGTAATGCAAACTGTGAATGGAATGAAGGTATCCCAGAATGCCCTGAACATGGGGCAGTACTTCCTGCTGGCTTAGAAGGACAAAAGGACAAAGCCCGGGAGTGTAGGGGTCCCACCAACAGCTCTTGGAGGCAACAGCCTGCTATCAGCAGCACTCCAACCCTCTGAGAATGCTAATAAGCCAGTGAAGAGCTCAGCTTTCTTGCCATAATTCTATAGTGTGGTTGAGGACCCCATAGTGCTCACTAAATAAAGACAACTAATTGAGAATTTTTTGCACATTTTGCCCAGGGGACTTGCTGTTCATTCGATTCTTTGGGGAGAATGTACCCCTACTGACAAGAGTAGCTGACTGTTTTGGCAGCCTCATGTTACTCTTCCCTGGGTCTAAGACTGACTTTCGAAGTATGACAAAAATGTTTAATTTTGATTTTTTTAATTACGTTGCTGGGAATTATTTTAGATCTCAAAGAATAGGCGTTCCAGTGTTCATCTAAAAAAAAAAAATCTTGGCAGAGTTTTTGAATTAAAGCCCCATTTTTTTCTTTCTTTCTTTCTTTTTTTTTTTTTCCTTAAATTGTATTTTCTGTGGTGAGGCCTACATTTTTGTGTCTGCAGGTGACACGTTGATTGAAACTAAAATTAATAAATCAGCTGAAAAGCTCACACCTACAGCTCACAGCAGGGCCTAGAAAACACGTTTATAAAGGGAGCTTTATGCCCTCATATAAAGAAGGAATAAATTACAGAAGCACTTGTTGCCCTGGGACTTGATTTTGCTTTGCAATCTGGTATCTTATTTTGGGGAGGCTTATTGTTAATCAACAGGTTCCTGGTTGCTTTAGCAGGTGACTTTGCTATTAATCTCTTATTTGACCATTATAGCATATTAATGAGGAGGCTTCAAGATGTGGCTCTATCTTCTGACTATGGAATTAGTTTAAAAGGTGCACTTTTTACTCAATGGCTTGCAGTTAGCCACGTTGAGGACCAAATGCAAAGTAGCATTTTCTGTAGCTTGGGTAGTATTAAGGAGTGTTTTACTAACATATGTGTCTTACTGTGCTTTTCTTCTCTCCTACACTTATTTCTTCACCATGGAGGGCAATTATGGAACTTACCAGTCTCTGTTCATTTTTTTTTTAAACAAAATAGAATTACATACAAATGACAAAATGATATCCTTTCTTATTAATGTGCACTCTTATTTTAATTAAACAATGTCAATGTTCTTTGGAGGTGTATTCAGAATTAAAATGTATGATTTGGGAAGGCAAGAGGTTCAACATTTCTCACCAGAACTAGATTAATAAATGTCATTACTAGTGCAGGAATTTAACCATCACGCTTCCCTTTAGAGGCTGAGGTAATTGGAAATGTTTAAGCTTGACAAAAGAAAGAAGTAAATATACCTATGGGGGTAGTTTAGAAGTATAAAGAAGGACTGAGGATTTAAGTCTTAAATTTGTAATTACAAGGATCTCCGAAGCACATAATGGTGCAAAACAGCTCAGACAACCCCATATAGGAGAAGAACTGCTTTGTCCCCAGTCTGCAGCTATTTCAAAGAACATTCTCTGGCACAAAATTATGATTATTATTCATTTCTTTTCAAATCTTCCAGACAATTTGGTTCACACCTCAAGTACCCATGCTGTCTTTCTTCTGAACCTAAGAAATGTCAAGTTTGTGTCTTTCTTATTTTTAACTTTACAAAATTAAGGGTTTCTGCCAACTGGGGTACATTTGATGTCATCGTCTATCTTACCTTTTCAGACTAAGTCCTGAAGTTTCTTCATTCTGGAGGTTAAGGTCAACATCATCATCTCTTTCATTAAGAAATTTTCTGGTTAGGTTTCATGAGAGGAGGAGGCAAGTTAGAGGTATTCGTAAAAACATTTAATGTTAATCACAAGAATGCATGAGTGTGAATGTTAACAGGACCTTCCGACTTGACATTATTTTTGAAACGTTTGTCCTTAAAAATACATACCAACAAAAAATCATCAGGGTTATCCTGATGATGTAGGGCTGTAATATTAGGCCACTCTCATAGATCGGGACAACTGGAAATACTACTATCCTCTTAAAAGGGTTATCCAAGTAGCTAGCTTAAGCATTGGAATTACACTACCAAGCTGATGGTCATGAGAAGCAGAGGGACCCTTATCTGCTCCAAAATCAACAGTGTTACCTGGAATCTGGATCTTCATTCTAGATTTATTTGTTTGGGCCAATAAGCTAGAAGACTTTGGGGAGGGTTGCCCCCACCTCCAACAACCACATACATACACACACACACACACACACACACACACACACACACACACAAATAGTTAACTGAAGCCTTGTTTTTCTTTTAAAACTGGGAGAAAAAAAATTCTGTTCTACACTGCACAATAACAAAACTTATGCTCCAGTGACACAAGTCTTTATGTACTTCTGACAAGCCTGTAATCCCAGCTACTTGGGAAGCTGAGGCACGAGAATCGCTTGAATCTGGGAGGTGGAGGTTTCAGTGAGCTAAGATTGTGCCACTGCACTTCAGCCTGGGCAACAGAGCGAGACTCCGTCTCAAAACACCACCACACACACACACACATACACACACACACACACACACACACACACACCTTACATTAAAAGAAATTGAGGAACTGGCTACTGTATTCTAAGAACAGTCAGGTTAATTCTTTTTTTAAAATAATCGTCCTACAAATTATCAGAAAACAAAGTTTGTACCAGAGTGTTGGAGTCTGTGGCTGCTCTGGCTTGTGTTTGCAATGAAGGAAAGTTACTGTTAGAGAACCTTCCCCTCCCCCAGTTCTCCCTCAAGTCCTTCCAGCCAGGGAGGTTTTCAGCCCTTTTTGTCTTTTACAACTTAAGCAAGATCAGACACATTTCTGCAATGCATATGCAGATTTTACCTCTGGTTACTTTCTCTAATGAGCGTTCACTTAATCAATTTGACAGTAGCCTTTATCCCCCAGGCCCCTCCGCCCCCCTTTTTTTTCCACATCCACTATAAAGTTTTTAGGAAAAAAAGAATGTTAACAGATTCGAGGGGTGTTAGTGATGTGAAATGGTAGCTGGCCTAAGTGGAGTGAGCCACAGCGCTTTACTTCCACCACTGGTTCCGTCCAGCTTCTGAAAACAGGGACCTGGTCTGCTGACCTTATGAGGTAGCATATATTTTCATCGCCAGTAGAAAATGATTTTCCTTTTTCAATAATTGAAAATTACTTTTGTTTGTTTGTTTGTTTAGCACAGGGTCTCACTCTGTCACTCAGGCTGGAGGGCAATGGTACAATCTTGGCTCACTGCGACCTCTGCCTCCTCGGCGTGGGTGATTCTCCCACCTCAGCTTCCCAAGTAGCTGGGACCACAGGTGCGTGCCACCAAGTCCAGCTAATTCTTGTATTTTTTGTAGAGACTGGGTTTTGCCATGTTGCCCAAACTGGTCTCGAACTCCTGAGTAATCTGCCCTCTTTGGCCTCCCAAAGTGCTGGGATTACAGGTGTGAGCCACCATGCCCGGCTGATTAATTGTTACAACTTAACCAAACACTTGAGTATATTTCTCATAGCCTCATATCTTTATCTTGTCAAGAGCATTTTAAAAAATTTTATGCAAGAGACAATCTTGCTATGAGACACCAGGAACCAACCCACATTGGCACTCTTCCACCAAATTGCCCAACAGGGCATCCTAGATCATCTGAGCAGTCTTGACCTTGTTCATTGCCTTTTCTGCCTGTGAGTGGCAAGCGCAGGGGCAGAGGGCAGTTGGGTTTAAATCTAATGTTCAATCCTCCCAGGGAATGAGTGATGATACCCAAATCCTGGGAGTTCTCTCTCTCTCTCTCTCTTTCTTTCTCTGTCTCTGTCTCTTTTGAGATAAGGTCTTGCTCTGTTGCCCAGGCTGGCGTACAATAGCACAATCATAGCTCACTGCAGCCTTGATCTCCTGGTCTCAAGTGATCCTCCCATCTCAGCCTCCCAAGTAGCTAGGACAACAGGAATGTACCAGCACTCATGTTTTGTTGTTGTTGTTTGTTTGTTTTTTAGTAGAGATGAGGTTTCACTATCTTGCCCAGGCTGGTCTCCAACTCCTGAGCTCAAGCAGTCCTCCTACCTTGGCCTCCCTAAGTGCTGGGATTACAGGTATGAGCCATGGCACCCAATCTTTTTTTTTTTTTTTTTTTTTTTTTTTAGAGCTGGGAGGTCTCACCATGTTGCTCAGGCTGATCTCCAACTCCTGGGCTCGACTGATCCTCCGGCCTCAGCCTCCCAAGTAGCTGGGATTATAAGAATGAGCCATCGTGCCCGGCCCTAAATCCTGGGGTTCTTGATCATTTCCTCAACTCAACCTCAGCCTCAACCTGAATCTGCTACTGGGTGATAGAAGACAATATATGGCCCAGCTGCTGGGATTTAGCAGGTTTACAAGAAACAGAGACAAAGAAAAAGTGAGTTCTGCCCTTCTCTTGTCTGCAGCCAAAGTTTTCAACCCTTGTGCATAGAAGCAGCATTCATGAAGCTGGCTCAACCTCTCCTCTGGCCCCCTGCAGCAGAATTCATGTCCTTAAGCCTTAGCCAGTTTTATAGCTCACCCACTTGACTCTCTTTCACTTTATCAGAGCCAGAAAAGTTACCCTAACTGACGAAAAGAAGGAGAAGGCCCCCACTGACCCCTGCTCCAGCCCAGTTCTGTGCTGGATCAGTCTAGTTTTGCCTTTCCTGATTAACTCACCGTCCCTTCTCCCTGACTTCTATCCAATAGGCCCTACTGCCAGCAATTGTTCACATTCGAAGTTCAAATGGAAAGAAATTTGACTTTAAGACAATCAGCGTCTGGTCTGTATTCAGAGGTTATCACTTGGGTTCGTTGGGTCTCTCACGGCCCTTTCTTTTCTGTCTTTTTTTTTTATTCAAGGTGAGAGTCTATACAATCGGTTACGTGCCTGCTCTAACTTGAGTGCCTGTTCTACTTAGGCAGATTCTGTTCTAACCGTCGAGAGAGTTTCCAGCTGAGAGTCCTCTGAGGTCTGGGAGGGAGTAACACTTTAGAGTTCACAGCCCTGCTTCCGCGAGGATACCTTGAATTCTAAGGGCTGCACTGACATTTCAAGAAGAGCTGAAGAATCTGAGTGACGTTACCTGAACTCTGCGCTCCCGGTTAGAAAAGCAGAATAGAAGCCTCACCCCAAGACCTATTTAACCAGAATCTGCATTATAACAAGATCACCAGGTGATTCACATGCACATTTCTTTAATCACCTGAGGGTCGGTGCGAAGGCAAGGATATAGAGTACGCTTGTGGATTCTTTAAATTCATTTTCTGTCTTTCATTCACAATCCCTAGTGAGCCAGGGAGGATGTGCGGTGTGGGTTGGAGGGGAAAGTGAGGTAAGAAGAACAGTGGGAATCAGCAGGAGAGAAACATCTCCATTATTACTAACCTGGTTTTCTAAACCTTTTAGCATGTACACAATTAAAAGTTTATGCTGTTAGGTCCCTATTCCTCCTGGAAATAATTTGGAATTTGATCTGACTCTCCTCTCCTTTGTTTTGCACCTTGAAATGCCTTCCACTGTATTGCCCTTTTCAATTTATTGATCTGGCGATTTGACCCTGATTTCTGCTTTTTATTTAAGATTCATTTCTATTTAGGCTTCATTCTAGAAAACGTGATGGGTTTGTTGGGCTAATAGAAGAACCTGCCGCAGAGGAGAGGATGCCCCTTGAAAAGGTTTAGCCATTCTTCCTCCAACATCTAACGACGGTTCCGTGCCCTGAGCCGATGGGTGGTGAGGGACAGCCATGAGCCGGGATGGAAAAACATGGTCTTCAAGGGCATAGAGATCTAGATTTACAAACCTGGTTCCACCATAAGTAAAACCTGTGACCTTTGACAAATGATTTAACATTTCTCAAAGTTCTGGATCCTGCTCTGGGAAAAGGAGATGGTAACTAGAAGTGTTGTTGGGTTGACTAAAGAGGTAACATTTCAGTAAAGCGTACAACGAAGTCAGGGTTTGGAAAATGAGAAGAACTTTCCCTTTGGGCTTCCCTGGAAAGGCCTCTGACGAGCTCTTTAAAAAGGAAGCTTGGCTGTTTCACCCACTAGAGCAAAGGCCCTCCAACTTACTAACGAGTTATTTTGAGATAGGTGAGAATCCATGTTTCTTGGGTTGATGAATAATAGACTCCATTTACTAAACACCTACAATGTGACTGTGACATTTGGCATGTGCTTTAACCTTCATGAATCATTCCCCATTCCCCCCTGTTCTGTGAAATGGAGATTATAAAGCCGTTTCTTTTTTCTTTTTTTTTTTTTAATTTTTTTTTTTGAGACGGAGTCTCGCTGTGTCTCCCAGGCTGGAGTGCAGTGGCGCGATCTCGGCTCACTGCAAGCTCCGCCCCCTGGGTTCACACCATTCTCCCGACTCAGCCTCCCAAGTAGCTGGGACTACAGGCGCCCGCTACCACGCCCGGCTAATTTTTTGTATTTTTAGTAGAGACGGGGTTTCACCGTGTTAGCCAGGATAGTCTCGATCTCCTGACCTCGTGATCCACCCGCCTCGGCCTCCCAAAGTGCTGGGATTACAGGCTTGAGCCACCGCGCCCGGCCGAAATGGAGATTATAATGCCTAATAGGATTGTTGTGGTTGGTTAAAGAGGTTGCTTTACATTCATTATCTCATTTGATCCTCCCAATGATGGGGTGAAATAGGCCTTGCTTGCCCCCATTTTATAGCTGAGGAAACTGAGTTTCAGAGAGGTCAAGTAATTCACTCAGGATCATAGAGCTGATAAATGAGAGCTAGGTTTTCAGCCTGCCTGTGTCTCTCTAATCCAAAATATATGTGCTCTCCATTGTACTTCCTATGACTTAGGGAGACTGATTAGTGAAAGGGAAACTAGGAAATGCTTGATTATTTCCAGTCTTAATAATATTCTAGGAAACTAGGAAATGCTTGAGTATTTCCAGTCTTAATAATATTCAGTTCAAATTCCAGGAAGGGCAGTGATTTTCAAACTTCTTCACTTTTCTGTTTTAACTTTTCTTTCTGCAAAAGAAAACCTGCCACAGACCAGAGAGGAGAAAGTTCCCCCAAATTGTGTCAATCTTTGCAGATAATAAAGCAACTCTTTCACTTCTGCAGAACTGTCAAGTGGGATGTCCAAACCTGAGAAACAGCGATTTGGTTCTTTACTCTGACCCTGAATAGAGTCAGAGCTTCAGGCTTCAGGGAGGGACAGTTGCCATCAAAAGTCGTCATGCCCGGGAGCAGATGTTGCTCGGAACTGAGAAGACGTTATGAACCAAGGTGACTTGACTCCAGAGTTACAACCCCACTAATGAGAAAGTGAGTCACTCCAATTCAGAAAGTTGGGGGCGGGGAGGGGGGTGGTGATGAGGATTGATGAGAAACTGAAGTGCATCCCTTAGGGACCAGCTGAGGAAGGGAGACACAGGGAAAATGGGTAGGGAAAAGGAGGAAAAGAAGTTGGACAAAGAGAAACAAGTGCATGATGCTGTGAAAAACAGCACAGACTGTCAAAACTCAGGTTGCTACGTTGAACCAGCTTCTTGTATTTTCTTGGGCTTCTGGCATCCTGTTTGATCTGGACAGGTGGAAAATTCGTTTCCTACACAGTCTGTTGAACACTGGATGGGTTGCTGCTGCGCCATGTGAAAATGTTTGTGTCTAAAAATAATGTGCTTACACACAGAAATATTCTTGAAAATCTAAAATGGAATCAGACTTAATAATGAGTGTATTTCAGGTGAAAATATGTCTCCTCTCCTTTGGTAGCTCCGTGGGAAAAATGACCCCATGGATAGTTAGGCTGGCCCTTCAGGACCTTGGCCTCCATTGGCTTCCGGTTTCTCACTATTTCCTAGAACTGAGGTGGGAGTGTGCCTGTAAAATAATGTCAAATTAAAGGCAGTCTCCAAAATAGGTAAGGTTCATTATTCATTTTGAATTAGTGCTATCAGAGTGCCAGGTTTCACACATAAAGCCCAAAAGAGGTATATTTTAATGTGATCAACCTATGATATAAAACTGTCACAACTGGTAGTAACATGAGCTGTATTTTAGTGACTTTCTGATTGTTTTAAAAAATGAAAAAATCTGCTAAGATATGCAACTTCTTTTTTCCTTATATAGGACTTTCTTCTTTTAACCATTGATATCTTGCTCAGCAAAAGTGAAAGAAACTCCAGATGTCTACTTTATTGATAAAAGTACCTGTAATTTGAGTGATTGAAGCCAATAGAGCTTCACAATTCAAATAGTTTGGAATTATAAAATGTCTGATATTTTTAGTGAACTATGAGTATCCCCTTATTTTTATAGGTAAAGGGAATTTGAACATCTCATCCTAATAAAATCCTAAGCGCTACAATCTATCTGCTCCATGTTAATCAGCAAAAAATTGTTGAGGTTGCTCAACTCAAGGAACAATTTTTAGAAAAGCTCAATCTCATGCAAGCTGATCCCTGAAAATAAGAACACCCACAATATTTCTGTTTGAGTTTGTGTTTGTTAGATTTTTTTTGCCTTCATATTATTTTCTTTCTGTGAGCCTGTGCCCTTGTCCCAAGAAGTCCCCTGAACTGGTAATTCCCTGATCTGTCTACTGATATGAACTGCATCCTTGTTTTTTAAGGTGGAGGGCGTTAAGTGATAATGTACCACTATTTAAAAAAAAAAAAAAAAAAAAAAAAAAAACCCCAGACAGGTTTGTTTTTGTAACTGTCAGCAATGTTTGGCCTATTTTGAGAATGTAGGACAGGGTTAAGGATTAGTACCAGCATTCTCCTTTCTGTGTATCAGAGCTGCTTAACAGTAATTAATCAGGACATTAGGTTTTGTACTCTTGGTTCAGGTCATTTGCCTATGAGCTGCTCCAGCCTTTTACAAAGGAATACTGCATATGTTTCTGGGTACCTTTTTGAGAGAAGATTTAAATTGGCCAGATGAATAATACTTTGTTACAAGTGTTTTGCCCTAGGCAAAAAGGTTTTCTTCATATTATCATAGCCTGAAGCTGCAATCCCCAAGCTTGATGTGACTGGTGTTATACTGTCACATGGCAATGATGTAAGAACAGGCCTCTCTGTGTCAGGCAAATCTGGATTTAGGGGAATTATAGCAGATGTTGCAAAATGGCAACAGTTTAGCAAGTTCCTTTTATCCCACTGTTGGGAGGCAGGACTACTAAGTGTACCAGACAGAAAAGAATGTTTTCTTTGATCCCTTACACTCTAGGGTAGGGACTTCCCCAGTTAGAGAACATCGTTAATGATATAGTTATACAGTCACTGATGGATCAGAATACAGAATTAAGGCCTGGCTTTTTTTTTTCTTTCTTTTCTTTTCCTTTTTTTTTTTTTTTTTTTTTTAGTATTTGTTTTGATTGAGCTTAATATTTATAGTCATTTACATTATAAGCTTCAGAAACCCTCTAAGGCTTTATTCTTAGTAAAGAAAGCTTTATTCAGTAGAAGAAACAGTAACAATAACAAAAACTAACCTCCACAAAAAAATATTTTAACTTTGGCAACCCGATCGACTCAAATCTATTATGTACACCTAAGTTACATGAATTCTAAGGAAGAGAAAACGGGAAATATAGCAGTTATTTTAATGTTCACATTCTAGTAAGTTTTAATGAGTATATTCAACCCTGTTTGATAACTAGGTGTGCTGCATTGTCACCGTTCACCCAAGTCTTAGTTTCTTAAAAGAAAAAGCTGTCTTCAAAAGCTTTAGATTCCTCTGATCAAGAATCTCTTCTATTCTATTCTGATAAAATTATTTCATATACATGATTAAGGTAAGTAGGTAGATGATAGTGATGGGGGACAAAAATGAACACAAAAGCCATTCCCTGATAGTAGAAGTGATGCCAGGTTTGAGTTATGGGAACTGTGTTTAGCTGTGGGTTACGTGCATTTGCAGGACTATCTCTGAATCTTTAGAACTTTCAGAACCGCACCAAATATCACTATAGAATGTTGCCTGTTGGATTTGATTACCTACTTGCGAAAGATGGCATGTACATGCAGAACAACAGGAAATAATTTTCCACTACGTAAAGATTTCCAATTATCATTAAAACATACATGCAATGAATTTGCTCTTTTTTATGCGAATGTTTATTGATCATTTCCATTGGAGCATTAGACAGTGAAATGCATGCAAACATTCAGACAATTTCTTTAAATGGCTTCTGTCTTTACAAAAAGTATTTTTTAAAATTTAAGTTCTTTTATTTGCAAATTAAGATCACTGCTTAGAGCCCTGAAATAGTGTATTAATTTTTCAGACAGCTTTTATTTAAATAAAAAAGAAAAAATGATAAACATAAGATGTATTTAAAGAGTATCGATGTAAGTAGCTATATTTTGTATATTTTTTGATAAGATCAGAGGTAAAAACAAACATAAAAGCAGGTTGAGACACGACTGTCAATAATGCTGCATCATTCCTTTTATTATCCATAGTTGTATTTCATTATCTCTGTGGATTTTACCTATTTTACCACTTTTGACCTGGAGAAAAGATTTGCTTATGCAGCACAAAGACGGAGAATCTGGAGGAAGATATTGGGTTTTGTCATTTGAATAATAGAAATTATATAAAAATGGACTATAGTTACAGTAATTGCTGTCCCTTTAATAAGATAAGCATATATTCTCAAAATAAATGCTAGAAATCCATGTAAAACTTACACTTTAATAATTTTGAAATCATATTTTATTTAAATATAAAACTTGGGATATCTGTCTTTATTAAAATGGAAGCTTCCTTAAAAGTGTTAGCTCTAACTTTGGATTTAAGATTACTTGGTAAAACGTACACATTTATTGGACAATACTCATCTAAACCCCTGAATGAATCCTTTCCTATGATTTAAATTAACCTCTTAATGACCCAAAGGCAGATCAGTAACACATTTTCTACTTGGCTACAAAGACAACCCTAATGATTGGGTTAAGCATTGCACTACATATGTTGGGTTTTCTGCAGACATTAGAAGAAGGAAAACTGAAAGTGGCTTTATAAAACCTGCTGTGTTTAAGAACTGACAGACTGTTAAAAATATTTTCAATAAAAGGTTTTTTTTTCTTCTCTTTTTTTCTGGAAATGTCTACTCCACATATCTCAAAAAACAGAAAATGCCTATCTTTTTAAGAAATCCCATTACAACTCTTAAACATCCTGGCATCAGACAGTAATTCCCACACATACGAAGCTCAATCTAAGAACAATTTGGAAGAGGTTGCAACATGGTAGTAGCATCTGTTGTTTCACTGTTCAATAATTCACAGTTAGCAAAGTAGGAAATGCAAACAATCCTTTTTCATATTTGCATACTTGGAATTTGGCTTTTTGATTCATGATTGTTCCGATTAGCTTTGAAAATTCACGTTTCTGTCTAGTTGCATGTTTTGCTTGAGTGAGCTCAAATTATGCTCTTGACTCAAATATTATTACAAGTGTAAATACTTTGGAGATGTAAGTGTCTGCCACTGATTTGGGGGGTATTTGTTTTATTGATTTTCATCTGGCGAGTTTAAAATATGAGCAAACTTTTCATGGAGGGTTTGGGACATTTGTTTGAACACTCCTGGAGTAATTGGAAATGCAACAATTGTTTAAAAAGTGGCATTGTCCATGAAAAGATTTAGTGAGGGATGAAGAAATTTCTTGAACCTAAAGACCTAATCTGGTGATCCAATTCTCCCCACTGTGTCCATTCCCGTGAAACTCCATTTACTTGCCCCTATCGTCACTAGCTCCCCGCATCCTACCTAGCCAATCCTCTAGGTTTCCCACATTGTCTCCTCTTTTGTCTTTTCAGTCTAAACAGAAGAACAACAGATAGGGTTCTGAAGGGCAGGGAGCATCAGGAGCTGCAGGAGAATGGCTGAGATGAGGGTCAGAGTCCTGCCCCTACTGCCAACAGTTACTAGGGTTTGTGCTGCCCGGCTGAACAGTGTTCAAAGGCTTTGCTGGGCTTTGTTCCACTGTGTAGGGATTAGGCCTGGCGGTCTGAGAATTTGCCTTCTAATTAAAAAGGATAAAAGATAGAAGTAGCATTAGACTAAAACAGAGCAGTGATACTTCACAGGCTGATTTTTTTTTAAAGTCACAAGACAACACTAAAAGTTGTCAGGATATTTTATTTCTTTAGGATTGTGCTCAAATTAAGAGAAAACTTTGCAAACTCTTCCCGGCTGTTGTGCATGGCACATGGAAGCCTAATTGCATCTAAAATATCTGCTGTTTACAGTGAGACTGTTTTGGTGGGGGATTTGCAGTCAGCATTGGAGAATGAAGGCTGCTTCCAGAGCCACCTTCCTCTTTTTCAAATGCTGGCAAGAAATTAATTCTACCAAAAGTGATTTCTGCTTTTCACTCCACCCCAGTGTGCCTGGCTCTCAAGCTTTCCAATGCCTACTCTACCTATTCTCTTTTCAGGGATCAATCATTCCTTTCATCTCCTTGCAGCTGTATACACT
Organism: Macaca nemestrina; assembly: GCF_043159975.1. Lineage (NCBI taxonomy): Eukaryota > Metazoa > Chordata > Mammalia > Primates > Cercopithecidae > Macaca > Macaca nemestrina. The sequence goes on from NC_092131.1 coordinate 51,142,441, forward strand.
ATCTTAACCAGGTGTGAAATGCAATTAAGAAATAATTCTGACCTCACAGTCTTTTTTTCTTAATAGCAATCTGATGGAGGGCAATTTTTTAATCTTTCACATCATCACGGTGGACAGTAAATGCAATTCTGTGCCTACATTTTGTTAAGAAAGGAGCCATCTACAGATCCAGGGGAAGACTGGCAGCATCCAAACAGATGATGCACCATCTTAAAACACGATTGCCTGCCATCCAGTGTGGCTCTTTTTGTCGTGTATAAAGAGCTATATGCTTTCAGGAGAAGCACAACTCACACTTGTTGAATTAAACAAGAGGCCCGGGGTGTTTTGCCAAGTACTCCAGAGACTGGTTCTACTCTCACACAGGAAGAAATTTGAGGTGAGAATTTCTGTTAGAAATGCTGATGAGATTATATACATTAGTGGAGGTGGGTTTTTTTGTTTTGTTTTGTTTTGTTTTTTTTGAGGGAGAAAAGGGAGGAAAGAGTTTTGTGGAGGACTTCAGAGCTTTCAAAGCCACTGGGCTCAGATTGCATACAAGTATAAAGGAATGCTCTCTCGCTCCCACAAAGCTCATGTTACGTCATGAAGCTAAAGGACTGAATTTCTTATTTTCCACTTTTCTTATTTTTGTTTTCAATTTGCCCAGCGTAAACAAGTAACGCTCCCTTAGTAAAGGAATTTTTTTTTAAAGTATGAGATTATAATGGGACTAATCTGTGTATTTCAGGACACACATAAGCACGTTACTGTTCACTTTTTAGAAAAATCCATAATGTTTTCAGCTTTATTTTATTCACTTGAGCTAGTTACCAGTTGACTATATTGGGCAAACATGGAAATGCGGAAATCTTCGGAAGAGCACAGAGCCATCTCACTATTTAGTGTATAAATTTTGGGGCAAAGTCTATGAATATTGTTTTCATCGGAAGACAATGTTCAGTATTTCTAATTTTTTAAACTTTAGCTTTTTAAAAATTATAATGCCTGGCTGGAATTAGTACATCAGTGGCTGTATTTTTTAAGTGTCTGAATTACATTAGGCAACTATACTAAATATTTACGAAACAATACTTGTGAAATAATCCATATTGATTTCCATCATAAGCTTTGTGTAAAAGAATAAAAAGGTTCTCTCCAGTTCTGAGTTCAGGGACAGCCATGGTAATTTATGTTAAGTTTCAGTCCCTTCTTTTATTTTTGTCTTTTTGAGATGACCATTCCCCCTGCTGATTTTCCAAATGTAGCAAAGCTGGATCTACTAGTTCCACTCTAAAGAAAACAAAGATAATAATCTGATTTAGACATTGAAGAACATCAGTATGAATGACAACAGTAGTAGGGAACAGTGAGTCAACATTTCTCTCTTTCCAGTTCAGCTTCTCTTTAGCATTTAAAATATGTCAGCCAGTAGTACAAAGCCAAACCATTAAAAGAATGTAATTCACAATATTTTGGCTTCTATTTTTCACCAGCTTCTGAGTAATATATTGTACAAGAAAGGGGCCTTTGTTGTGTTTATAATACATGTATAACCTGGTGGGAAGCCGAATAAAAAATGTATATTATTTGCATAACTTGAACTAAAGAACCTAATGCATTATTGGGTCTTGAATGTCTTAAATTTAAGTGAGCTGGCTTAAGAGTAATATTACTCTATTACTGTTCTGTAATTCATATAATGAAATCATACAGCTAAAAAAAATTTAAGGTTTTAACAATGATAAGTGGAACCTGATTTTTGAACTCCTTTTTAATGAAAACAGTAATTTATAAACTGGCACATATGTGCCCTTTTTTGTTTGCTGACAATAAAAGTCTGTTGCATTTGTATCCTTTCATCTGCTCTCCCCTCTGTGCATGTAAGAGAAGCCAATTTAGCCTAATGGATGTTACAGGAATGCTAGGCACCAAGGACAAACAGCCTCATGGAAAATCAAGGGATCCGCTTCCCAGACAAGACCATTGGAATGCCTGGAGCTCCATGCAATTTTCTGTGTCCTGACAACCTCCCCAACCTGAGTTTCCTTCAAGCCCACCATCTGAGCTGTCTGAGCAAGTTGAGCTAGGCTGAAGCTCCAATGCTCTCACACTTTGTATTGTATATAGAACAAGAATAGACAAACTTCCCCTCATGTGGGTGGTACTAGTCATCTTTAAGTCTTATGGGTGAGGGATGTTTTCCTTTAGTAGAAACATAAACACATAGCAATGCTCCTTTCCCTACTCAGGAGATGTGCATTCACTTTTAAAATAGCTGTTGTTATTTAGTATTCATATGTGTAGAATAGGCTCTTAAATGCTTCTAATAACAGTATCATAGAAGTTCACATTGCCTGCCTAGCTGAGTATCCTAACTTACAGCTAAAGAGAGATTATTCTCTAGCTCTATTTGGAAATAAAGGATGTGGTGTATGACCAGATGTTGGAGGCCTCCCTTCTTGTAATATCAAATAAGTATAATTATAATATATGTAGGGCTGGGCACAGTGGATCAAATAAGTATAATTATATGTTAACTATTTACAATCACTAAAATATTTCTTGGAAAGACTAGGAATGACTAACTTAGTAAACTAATAGAATGAAAAATAAAAGTGGTCAAATGAAACTGGCCAAATGTATAGAAGCAAGGAGAAATTGCCTGAAATAAGATATTACACATTGAAATATTTATGGTATCTATTATCAAATAAATGCAAATGTCAAATACAAACTACATTATCTTTTATTAATGACTTTAAGTATATATTATAAAAATGTTAAACCACTCATATGGAGCCAATAAAAAGTTTTCTACCTAGTGTAGTTTTTTCTACAGTTGATGGAGTGTATCTCCTTCCTGAGAATGTGATGTGAAGGCATAATTGTAATAAATTGTTAACTCTGTAATCTAAAAAACTGTACTGAGAATGTAATATCTAACTGTTTTTAATCTTCCTTTTAAAAAGCAAAGTCTGAAACATATCAGCTCAGTTGCAATCATCCTTTGAAAAGATTAAAACCATCAACCTGGTTCTACAAATGGCAACCTAAAGATCCTTCTGCTTTTTGTTTCTGGAAGGAGAGGGGTGGGGGAAGGGAGAATTTGGAGAGGAGGTGTTGGCTTGAAAATAGGCTTGGACGAGTTGCAAGCTCTGAAAACAGATTTCTTTATCTGCAAGCCAGGTTGGAGCGCATCCCCAGCTTGCTATTCTGAGCCACCTCGTCCAGTTAAGAAGACTGCCATCTCTAGGATGGCGTATGAGCTGGACACTTTTTCACTTCCATGGCTCTGAACTTTTTTCTGTCTTAGGTCTCCTAAGCAGGAAAATTTCAGTTTTGCCAATCTGTGTTCTTGGTGATACGGACTACCATCTACCTGTGTGGCACTGGGATCGCAAAAGTCCTTTCATTGGCAATACGATCTGGATTGGGACCAAGGTCATAAGGTAAATAGCCAGTGCTTTATCCTCTCAGCCAAGCCCTTGATAAGGGGTGCTCTTTGATGTTGAGAATGACAGTTGGCTTTTTCAGAACTAATATCCAAAACAGTAATACATAATGCATTTGTTTCTATCTTACAGCTGCTGATACATGGTTGAAGGTTAATTTAAAGATTATTTAATGACAAGAGCTACTTTAAATCAATCAAATGCTTCACAAAACAAAAATTATCCTCTACTAATTAAAAAAAAATTCTAAGTAAATACACCTACAACTTTCAACATCTTACCAATTCATTATATTTCTTCTTCTAATTCAAGCCGGTCGCTGACTGGGTTGAATCCTTCTTACTGATGATGGCTTTCTCTCCATGGCTGCATTATGGTTGAATTATTTACAGCACACAGTGCCCCTTGTACAAGGCATAAAGACTTCTACTGATGCAGAGAATGATTCTATCTACTATATTGGTAATAAGTGACTTCCACCCTGATGCCTAATTGTGACGGAAGAAAATCTCCATTTCTTCACATCCTTTGGTTCTGAAGATCCTGTCTCTTCTCTGCTTAACGGAACCACATGAACATAGAGCACATAATGTGTTTGCTTTTTCACAGGCCTGTGTCAGATGCTTTATCAGGGCGAGTACTACGCACATCACCCATGGATTTTGCAGTTTTTCCTTGATACATTTATTGCTTCATCTGGGCAGCCTGCTAACCTGATCCTTTACCATTTCTCCTGTGACACCTAGTTTTGTTGAAGCTAACCCTGACTAGATTTCAGAAGATGTTAGGAAGAGAACTAACATAAAAATGTGGGTGAAGGAACAAAAAAAAAAAATAGAGATCTGAAGGCTGAAGTTCACAGTAAGTGATAGGTTACATCAACTCAGATGCCAGATACATACCAAAATCAGGGGCTGAAAAACATCTACTCTCCTTTTATAAAAAGAGGCTACACCACATTATTTAACTATCTTCCAATTTTTTTATTACTGAAAAAAAATGCTGTGGCACTTTGGGAGGCCGAGGCAGGCGGATCAGCTGAGGTTGGGAGTTCGAGACCAGTCTGGCCAACACGGTAAAATCTCCATCTCTACTAAAAATACAAAAATTAGCCAGACACGGTGGCACACACCTATAATCCCAGCCATTCTGGAGGCTGAGGCATGAGAATCGCTTGAACCTGGGAAGCAAAGGTTGCAGTGAGCCAAGATTGTGCCACTGCACTACAGCCTGGGTGACAGAACGAGACTCTGTTTAAAAAAAAAAAAAAAAGCTGTGAAAATATCTTGGGTTAAAAAAACTATTTTCCTGGATATAGGGAGTACAAGTGCAGTTTTGTTGCATGGATATGTTGCATAGGTGAAGTCTTAGCTTCTAGTATAATCGTCACCTGAATAGTATACATTGTACCCATTAGGTAATTTCCCATCCCTCTCTCCCCTCCCACTCTCTGACTTTTCCGAGTCTCCGGTATCTATTATCCCACTCTCTATGTCCATGGGTACACATGATTTAGCTCCCACTTGTAAGTGAGAACATGTGGTATTTGTTTCTGAGTTATTTCACTCCATATAATGGCCTCCAGTTCCACTGAAATTTCTGCAAGACACAATTTCATTATTTTATATGGCTACATAGTATTCTGTGGTATACATACCACAAAAAATACCTTAGGCTTTACTGGCCTCTGTAAGTACAATGTGCTCTTAATCTACTCTCTTCCTAGGTTGACAGTAACAGAACTAGTCACAACAATAACTAGCCTCTATAAATGCTTGCTGTGTACCAACTCATTTAACCCTCACATCGTCCCCATTTTACCAAGCAGAAAACTGAGGCACATAGAAGTTATGTATCTTGTTCGAGGTCACACAGCTGGACCTGGAGCAGCTAAGACCTGAACCTAGTAGTGGGCTTGAAAGCCTGCCCTTTTAACCACTATGCGATGAGCAACCAAACACCATCTCATGGAAAAGAGTGTTATAGAATGACACATCCTATGTTTTTATTAAACATGAATGTTTAAAAGCAGATTGCCTGGGTTCAAGTCTTTCACTAGTTATATGATGTGAGGCAACTTAACCTTTCTGTGACAGTTTTCTCATCGGAAAAATGGGAACCATCATAGTACCTCTCTCAAAGTAGTATTGGTAGGATTAGGTGTAAAACTCTTAGAAGACCACCTGGTTCAACATGGTCAACATTTAGTAAGTGTCTTCTTTTCATTTGTGAATGTCAAGTATCCTAGGCTGATTTTCTTAAACTTGATCCATGTACTTTTCTATGGCATTGATGCATCACTCAGTTCACTCTGCCAGAATATACGTATGTTGTCACCAGATAGCCCAGTGAACAAATAGTCCTTCTCACAATCCAAAAGATTGCAGTTGCCAGGGTCTCCCTTCCTTTATCAGAGCTCTCAATCAAAATGCTCTGTGTGCATGTCTGTGTGTGCATGTGTGTATGTGTGTGTGTGTGTGTGTGTGTTTGTAACTATAGGGAGGGAATAATGCTTGGGTTTAATAAAGTATTGATTATAACTTAGTATACTTTTAAAATCAAAGTGCAAAACTCAAAAGCATTTTAAAATAAGCTCAGAAATAAAATGGAAGTGTACTATCAACATCACTAAATACAAAATCAAACTCTCACAACTTATAAATTGGAACATTCAATAATTTGTAAAAGTGCTTAGCACTGGCATACACAGCCAAAAGTGATACCTGCATATATTCTCTGGACTTGACTATGTGTTTCTGACTGTGATGTTAATGGCTCCTCTGAAGAGGTTAAAAGCATATTGAGAGCAACAATCGATGCAACTGTATTTATATGTAATAATTTGCTCAAATATTAGAATACACCTTAATCAGAAATGCACTCCTCAGACTACAAGATAAAGGACACATCACATTGATAAATATTGCTGGTTGTCTTTGATTTTAACCTAACGACAATGATTTTTTTAGCAAGTACATGTACAGATTTTATTATTAATAATATTCCAATGCCAAATTCTGATAAATCAAAATGTATTCATAAAAATCCTTACAGAAATTTGAGCAAAATTTTCAGAAATTCTTAGCCTAAATCACCACTTATTTAAGCTGGCCACATTTTTATTTCAATGATTTTTGGCCACGTTGAAGTCATGACCGGTTTCCCTGGGAAGTCAACAGAAGTTTGGCAGGTGCGTGAGCTCTGCAGGGCAGAGAGCAAGAGGAGAGGTGAGCTCAGAAGGTAATTGTAAAATTTGGACACCTTTCTGCAGCTTTAATGACTCAAACCTAAAATAGTACTCAGGGAAAGACAGAGTTCGAAAGAATTTTGAATTGGAAGTTGGCCACTTTGGTTGTTTTCTTCTGATCTAGAAACACTGGGGGAGGGGTGGTTCTTCTAGTGAAGTAAACAGGAATTTGTACATAAAACAGTGCTCACGTAAGAGTGAGGGGATGTCCCACCAATGACCAGATGACTCACTAACATCCAGATTTCTACGGTGGAGTTCCCTGGCCTTTACATAGCAGTGGGCAAGTCCATGAGAAACAATCTGACAGGTGGACTAAGGAAAAATGGAAGCATGATGTGGATTTTCTTTTCTTTGTATCTCTTTGTTTTGATCATACTGCTCTTTATCAAAATGCCTCTCTCCAATTTCCTCAGCCCAGCAGTTTGAATATTTGCATGAAGTAGGCACATATCACTACATATGAACCATGAAATGTATTTGAAAATAAATGTTTTAATTAAAATTGACATTTCTGAGCCTACTGCTGAGGGCAGCTGCTTTTTCTCTTAAATTGCTTTGTCTGTCTCCATAGGAGCCCAATAGAAAAGCAGTTTCCATCCCATTTTAATACTAATTTAATATCAAAAGAATAGTAATGCTGTGTATATACAAATTTTCTTCTTTGGGTTGTTAAACCAGTTCTGAAAGACTACAAATGGGTTTTGTACTCTTCTGAAGCATTTGTCTACTTTGCCTATTTTTCCAAATCCCTGCATTTAACAAAATGGCTGTCCAAGACTGGTGAAGTGGAAACCCTCTGGGGGCTTATGGAGAGAGGGAGTCAGGGAACAGACACTGAGACCTGCTCTTACTACTGTCCCCTCCGTGTTGCTGGGGCTGGTATGGTGGGGGAGGTACAGAGTGAGAGGTAGCTGTGTGTCATCAACTGCACTTACAAAAACGTAGTGCAAGACATTTTGGGAACCACCACAGCTAATATGGATTGAGTACTTACTATGTAGTAGGCATCACTTATATAAATATAGCAGTATTTCAGTTCCCATGAAGCTTACATTCCATGGGAGGAGGTAGATAATACATGAAATAAGTTATGTAGTACATTAGCATGTGAGAACTCTTCTGGTAAAATAGCATAGAAGGAATTCAGGAGAGAGAGTGTGTGCTATTCAGAAAAGGGTGGTGACATTTGAATGAAGGCTCAAAGGAGATGGAAGTAAGACATTCTGATATCTTGGAGAAGAGTGCTCCAGGCAGAAGGAAAGTGAGCACGAAGGCCCTGAGGCAGGAGTGTCTGTAGTGAGTTTGAGAAGGTAGCAAGGAGCCCGGAGTGGCTGGAGCAAGGTGAACAGAGGGAGATGGGCTCAGGGAGGTAAGGTGCGGTGGGCCATGGGACTTTGGCTTTACCTGAGCCATTGGAGAGTTTTTATCAGTGGCCTGACATGATATGACTTATTTTTTAGTTTAGTTTTGTTGTTGATGATGTTGTTGTTGTTGTTTTTGAGAGAGAGTCTCACTGTCACCCAGGCTGGAGTGCAGTGGCACGATTTTGGCTCACTGCAACCTCCACCTCCTATGTTCAAGCATTTCTTGTGCCTCAGCCTCCCAAGTAGCTGGGATTACAGGCACCTGCCAGCACGCCCAGCTAATTTTTGTATTTTTATTAGAGATGGGGTTTCACTATGTTGGCCAGGCTGGTCTTAAACTCCTGGCATCAAGTGATCCGCCCATCTCAACCTCTCAAAGTGCTGGGATTACAGGCATGAGCCACTGCGCCTGACCCTAGTTTAGTTTAGCTTTTAGTTTTTTTGTTTTGTTTTTGTTTGAGACAGGGTCTGGCTCTGTTGCCTAGGCTGGAGTGTAGTGGTGCAATCTCAGCTCACTGTAGCCTCTGCCTCCTGGGCTCAAGTGATTCTCCTGCCTTAGCCTCCCAGGCTGCTGGAACTACAGGCTCACACCACCATGCCTGGCTAATTTTTTGTATTTGCTGTAGAGGTGGGGTCTTTCCATGTTGCCCAGGCTGGTCTTGAACTCCTGGCCTCAAGTGATCCACCTGCCTTAGCCTCCCAAAGTGCTGGGATTACAGGCATGAGCCACCGTGCCCTGCTGACTTATTTTTTAAAAGGATAACTCTGGCTGCTGTTTGAAGAACAGATAGTAGGTCTTTCCAAACATACACATGTATTACTAAACTTCACAATTCTCTAACAGGTATTATTATTATCTGCATTTTATAGATGAGTTACTAAGCCACAAAGAAGTTGAGTGACTTGTTCACAGTTACACCTAGGAAGCAGAGGAGGTGGGTTTTCAAACTCAAGCTTCCTGGCCAGAAGCCCTGGTTCCTAACCGCTGTGCTCTCCTGCCTCTCTGCAAATAGAATCAAAAGTGATACATGCTGACTCAGAAGGGACTTGCTTTTAACTGGACAGCTAAACAAATGCATGTCAAGACGCAACTTCCCATTGCACTAAGTGTATATTAAATATGCCATAAACCTCCACACTTTAGTTACCACCTACAAGCCAATAACATAAGACTCTTTCTCACTGAGTCTCCTGAATTCAACTGTCTAGAGTTCAGTAAGCTCAACACACTTGATCCAGAGCTTATTATGTGCCAGGGTCTATATGAAAGAGTTGTATAATCTTTGCCCTTAAGGAATTTATATTCTAGATCACAGGGGAGCAGACACAGAAGATTGCTCAGTGTAGCATGTCTCCCAACCATTTTCACCTGAATGTCTGTGGACACTTCATAGCATCAGGTCCCAAATCAGTGAATCTCTCTACCCTCCTGCCCCTGTCCAGATCCTCCCTCCTGTATTTTGTATGTTGATGATGATACTTCTGAAAACTGAGTTGTCCAAACCAAAATTCCTTGATTCAGCCTTGATATCCCCTCTCATTCCCCACCTCCTCTGGCCAGGATTCCTAAGGGCTTTAAGGAGGACCAGCCTCCTCTTCCTCCCCTTCCTCCCCTTCCCCACTTGCAGGCCACAACCAGCTTTAACTTAGCACAAACATTTTCTGTAAAGGGACAGATGATAAATGCAGTAAGTTCTCACTTTACATCATTGATAAGTTCTTGGAAACTGCAACCACTTTACCATGGGCTAATTGATATAAACAAGAGTTAAGTTTCTACAGCATATTTCCAGTCACAAAAACATCCCAAAACTCTTTTTTTTTCTTTTTTTTGAGTTGGAGTCTCGCTCTGTCACCCAGGATGGAGTGCCGTGATGCAATCTCAGTTCACTGCAACCTCTGCCTCTGAGGTTCAAGTGATTCTCCTGCCTCATCCTCCTGAGTAGCTGAAATTACAAACAGGAAGCACTACGCCTGGTTAATTTTTTGTATGTTTCATAGAGATGGGTTTTCACCATGTTGGCCAGGCTGGTCTCGAACTCCTCAAGTGATCCACCAGTCTTGGCCTCCCAAAGGGTTGGGATTACAGGCGTGAGCCACTGCGCCGGCCTAAAACACTTTTAATACTAAATACTAAAATAAATGTGAGTTATACATAGATTTAAGAAAGATTAATAACAGCAAATAAAATAATTATTTACCCATTTATTCCAGTTTAGGGTGGCAGGTGGTGGGAGCCTCTCCCAGCAACTCAGGGTGCAAGGCAGGAACCAGCCCTGAACAGGGCACCATCCCACTGCAGGACACACTCACACACACTCACTCAGACTGGGACCATTTAGACACGCCAGTTCACCCACCATGCACATCCTTGGGACATGAGAGGAAATGAGAGTACCCAGGGAGAATCCATGCAGACTGGGGAGAACGTGCAAACTCCACACAGACAATGGCCCTGGCTAGAATTGATTTTTTTTCTCATCAACATTATAACAAAACAACATTGAACAAACAATGTTTGTCCTTCTGTATTTTAGGCTTTGCAGGCCACATATTCTGTCTTATTCTGCTGCATATTTTTCTTTGCTTTTTTTGTTTGTTTTACAGCCTTTTAAAATTGTAAAACCTATTATTGAGTCCTAGGCTGGATGGTCATTAGATAACAACAACAGCCGCCAAATAGGTATACTTACTTCCAAAGTGTTCACCTATGCTGTCCCTCCACTCTGACCTCCCCCACTCATCTGTCAATATTAGACATCTTAAAGTCCCAAGACTCCAGTTGCTTACTTTTCATTTAAATCACTGTAAAAGATGCTCTTATCCCTCTCTACCTTTAAAATTTTCAATGTGCCCCCTATTGTTTACAGAATAAAATGTAGACTCCTCATGTATACAAAAGGGCCTTCCACCCCCAGGGTCCCCCATCACTCCATCCTTCACACACCATGTGGAAGCCCCCAAAATGTACCATTCCATGAGTATCCCATGGCTCCCTGAAGCCCTCCTACCTTTGTACATGCTGCTTTTTTCCTATCTGGAATGCCCTTTCTTCCATTTTTTTTTTTCTTTTAATTCTCAATTGGTTTTCCTTTCATGGTACCTCCATTACATTTGCTCTTCCAGGCTCAGTTTAAAAGTCACTTCATCTATGAAGCATGCCAGATCCCTTTTGTGCACCTGCACTGACCAGCTGGAAGCAGTTGCTCCTCATGCTCCCACCAGGATACGTACACCCAGCACAGTGGTTTCCAGAACCAGAAAGGTTGCTTAGGTTCAGCCTCCATCACTAACCGGCTGTGGAATGTTGGACTGAACTCTTCCTTAGTTACCTTATCAGGAAAATAGGGAATGTGTGATCATTCAATAGTTACTACATGTTATGTCCTCAAAACTCACTAACACATCCTCCATACTCAAAGGCCAGCTAAAGCATTGAGGGTGCTCTCTGATCAATGTTTAATTAACGATCTGTCCCCCACCCCCACTAGATTAAGTTGAGGACAGAAACTAGGTTTTCTTCATCTTTAAATACTCTAGACTGGTTGGGTGTAGTGTCTGACACCTGTAATCCCAACAGGCAGGTGGATCGCTTGAGCTAGCTCAAGAGCTCAAGACCAGCCTTAGAAACATGGTGAAAGCACATCTTTACAAAAAAAAAAAAAATCAAAAGTGTCAAGCCAGGCATGGTGGCTCATGCCTGTAATCTCTGTAATCTCAGCATTTTGGGAAGCCAAGGCAGGAGGATCACTCGAGCTCAGGAGTTCAAGAGCACCCTGAGCAACACAGGGAGAATATCAGCCAGGTGTGGTGGTGGTATGCCTGCGATCCTAGCTACTTGGGAGGCTGAAGTGGGAGGATCACTTACGCCCAGGAGGTCATGGCTGCAGTGAGCCATGATCATGCCACTGCACTCCAGGCTGGGTGACAGAGCAAGATCTTGTCTCAAAAATATATAAACAAATACTCAAGGCCTACAGCATAGTTTGTGTTGAATACATGCTTGAGGAATGAATGAATGACCCCAAATAACAATGCATATGTGAAACCGAGTGTGGTTATTCACAAACCTCCCTAGGAAAAACTAGGGTGGGCACAGTGGCTCACACCTGTAATCCTAGCACTTTGGGAAGCCAAGGTGAGCAGATCACCTGAGGTCAGGAGTTCAAGACCAACCTGGCCAACAGGGCGAAACTCAGTCTCTACTAAAGGTACATAAATTAGCTGGGCCTGGTGATGGGCACCTGTAATCCCAACTACTCGGGAGGCTCGGGCATGAGAATTGCTTGAATCCAGTTGGTGGAGGTTGCAGTGAGCTGAGATTGCACTTCTGCACTCCAGCCTGGGCAATAGAGTGAGACTCCGTCAAGAAAGAAAGAAAGGAAGAAACAAAGGAGGAAGGAAGGAAGGAAGGAAGGAAGGAAGGAAGGAAGGAAGGAAGGAAGGAAGGGAGAGAGAGAGACTGAAAGGAAGGAAGGAAGGAGAGAGAGAGAAAGAAAAGAAAGAAGAAAGAAAGAGAAAGAAGAAAAGGAAGAAAGGAAAGAAAGAAACAAAGAGAAAGAAAGAAAGAAAGAAAGAAAGAAAGAAAGAAAGAAAGAAAGAAAGAAAGAAAGAAAGAAAGAAAGAAAGAAAGAAAGAAAGAAAGAAAAGGAAGAAAGAAAGAAAAAGAAGAAAGAAAGAAAAAGAAGAAAGAAAAAAGAAAACAGGAAAAACTGACGGCTTCCCCCGGACTGCTGATAGTAAAGAAGTGTCCCTTTAGCCTTCAGGAGTGAAAAGGCCAAAGAGTGCAATGATTGAGATTGTGGGTTCTTGAACACTTATAAGAGATGCAGCCTTGGGCATATTCCTTCACCTCTCTGTGCCTCATTTTCTTCATATGTAAGGGAGAATAATGGCAGCACCAATCTCATAGAGTTCTTTGTGGATGAAATGACTTACACATATAAAGCACTTAAAACAGTATCCGTGTACAGAGAAAACACTCAGAAAGTGTCGGCTATCATTTTATCATGAATATCATTCTCCTCTCAGGGATTAAGGCTTTGTCAGGATACAGCCATGTTTCAACAACCCTGGACACAATCCCATCGAGTTATATCACTACCTATTTTTATTTTTTCAGATCTCAGGAAATAGCAACATCAGCTCCAAGCACAGGTGAAGTGGGGATATTAGGTATGCCAATATTTCCTTGCCATGTGTGAGAAAGGGATACATTAAGATAATTTAAACTGCAAGTAATAGAGGCCTCTGATTAGACTGGTCTAAACAATGAGGACAATTCCTATGGCACATGATGAGAAGTTCAGAGGTAGGTGGCGCTGCAGCTGGTCAAATTCTCCACTCAATAACATCGTCAAGGACCCAGATTCATTTCACCTTTCTGCTCTGCCATGTTCCATGTGTCAGCTTGGACTGCAGAACAGGACTTTCATGATTACAAGATGACTGCAGTAACTACAGTCTGGGAATTATATTCTGACACAAAATTCACTGGACAAAAATAAATGTCTTTTCTTGTGTGCTGTTTTGAGAAAGAAATTACGTTTTGCAGAACCCCCAAGCAGATCTCCCTTTATATCTTATTGGTCAGATTTGGGTCACGTACTCACCCCTAAACTAATGACTGTCAACGGGATCATGATTTACACTAATCAGGATTTGCCCTAAATTTGGAATGGGGTAAATTCTGGAGAAAGATCAGAGTTCCATAAGCAAGGAAGAAAAGAGGAGCAGCTGTTGGATAGGCAACCAGCAGGGTCTGCTCAGAGAATTTTCGATATTTTTGTATTTCAATACCACTTGTCACAGTGGTTTATTTTGGAAGAAGTAGGGCAGAAAATGGGCTCATCTGGACGAAAGTTTTTCAGCAGACTTGTAAACTTCTTGTTTTGTGTTCTATATGTTTTGTTTGTTTGTTTGTTTGTTTAGTATTTACACCCCTGAGATTCTGGCTTTCAAAATCTGGGCAGTGTGAGCCATGAAATTCAACTCTAAGGTGTCATTGGTATACAATTGGCCAAGGGCTTTACCTAGAAACCTGAGGGACCGTATTAAAAAGAGCAATTTTAGTGTCAACGAAAAGTGAAGGGTCAGTCTTATTGCTGGAATTCATATGCTGAGAGACTTTTACCCTACCCTGAAACAAACATAGCAAACAGAATGGAGGTTCCCAAAGAGAAGCATACTCTGTCTAACAAGTTCAAACGTTTTCCTTAATTATATTTCTCACTGTCCCTGCTTCACCTAAAACTAGATAACAGCTTTTGATGAGCATCGAATTTCTGAAAAGGCACCAACGAGAGCCACTATTGTTTAGAGAACTAGTGTTTCCAACTGGAATCTCCAACTCAATTAGGGCATTGCGTCTTACATTTTGGAAATCTATCTTCTATTCAACATTTCCATTTTGTAAACTATTTGGCTAGCGCAAAGAAGTATGGAAAATTCATAATGAAATCTTGTCTTGATATCTTTTGGGTGACTCAAGTTTTCTATTTATGTAGAATAAAAAGATCCTAGATACTAAAACTATAAAATGTCTACTCCAGAGAAATTTCAAGAAAGGCTTCTATTGCAAATGTTGTGTGTCATTTGAAGGCAGAGAACTCATAATTTTGAAGTGAAAGAGTCTTTAAGATCATCCATGGAATGTTTGGCATTGTACAGATGAGGAAACTATTAATAATTTAATAAACTAATAACTCTCAGAAAGAGCAGGTAATGGACAAGCCTAAGTTCCCAGAGTTTGGGAGCTGCAGAATTGAGATTAAGATCCATGTTCCAGGCCAGGCATGGTGGCTCATGTCTGTAATCCCAGTACTTTGGGAGGCCAAAGCAAGGCAGATTACTTGAGATCAGGAGTGCAAGACCAGCCTGGGCAACATGGCGAAACCTTGTCTCAACTGAAAAGCAAAAATTAGCCCAGCACGGTGGCGCATGCCTGTAATCCCAGCTACTCAGGAGGCTGAGGCAGGAGAATCGCTTGAACCTGGCAGGTGGAGGTTGCAGTAAGCCGAGATCGCACCACTGCTGTCCAGACTGGGTGACAGAGTGAGACTCTGTGAAAAAACAAAAAACAAACAAACAAACAAAAAACATGTTCCTTGGGATAGATTAAAGGTGAAGACAAATTTTTTGCTACTCCTCCCCTTGAATCTGGCCTGATCTTAGTGACATGCTTCAGCAATACTAGGTGACTAAAGTAATGTTCTGGGCCTTCTGAGGCTGGGTCATAGGAAGTCTTGCAGTTTCTGCCTAGGACCCCTTGGACCCCTTGCTCTAGGGAAAGCCAGCAGTAAGGAGTCTGACACCCCTGAGGCTGCCATGCTGTGAAGCAGCTCAATCTAGCCAGTGGAAAGGTGGCATGAAGAAATGGATACCTCATCTGCTCTCAGCTGTTCTAACCATCTCCCAGCTCAGATGGCACATATAGGAGTGAAGCCTTCAGATGACTTCAGCCCTGGCCACCATTTGACTGCAGCCACATAAGAGTTCCCAAGCTAGAACCATACAGCTAAGCCCAGCCAGCACAGTCACCGAAGGATAATAATAAATTGGTTTTAAGCTGTGAAATTGGCCAGGTGCCGTGGCTCATGCCTGTAATCCCAGCACTTTGGGAGGCTGAGGTGGGAGTACAGCTTGAAGCCAGAAGTTTGAGACCAGCCTGGGCAATAAAGTGAGACCGTCTCTACAAAAAATTAGAAACTCGCCAGGCATGGTGGCGCACACCCGTAGTCTCAGCTACTCAGGAGGTTGAGGCAGGAAGATGGCTTGAGCCCTGAGGTTGGAGGCTGTAGTTAGCTATGGTCATGCCACTGCGTTCCATCCTGAGTGACGCAGCAGGACCCTGACCCTAAAATAAATAAATAAACAAGCCACTCAATTTTGGGACAGTTAGCTTGGCAACGATCGATAACTAGAACATCCTCTGACTCAACACCTTTGCCCACAGAATTAGTAAAATACATATAACAGGAAACTCAGATTCAAGACAGAACAAATATTCTTCAGGCCGTTGGGAGTTATGTCCTTGTTCTGCTCAGTAATACCATAGAGCATATTTTCAGTCTAAGTTTATTAGAATACAATCCACAAAATGCTTTCATTCTCCATCATGTGAGAAAAGTGATATTTATTATTCCTGTGACCATGTAGATCAGGAATCGAGTCATGTTCAGATGATCCCAGGCAAGACACTTCTGGATTCTGCTGTCTTTACACCAATATTCCTAAATGGCTGTAAATGCCAGAAAGAGATCTTTCACAATATTCGAAAAGGCCCTCTCAAGGATTATCAAGATTAGAGTACGCTCTTCAATATTACAACAATTGCACAGCTGATATCATTTGAAGGCATTATTGGTCAATATTTGATTTTGCTCCATAAAGTTCCCTCAGGAAGAAACTAGATTATTACCACTAAGGAATTAATGATTTCTTACCACTAAA
Organism: Macaca nemestrina; assembly: GCF_043159975.1. Lineage (NCBI taxonomy): Eukaryota > Metazoa > Chordata > Mammalia > Primates > Cercopithecidae > Macaca > Macaca nemestrina. The sequence goes on from NC_092131.1 coordinate 51,158,940, forward strand.
GAATCAAACATTGGCCGGGGACGATGGCTCATGCCTGTAACCCCAGCACTTTGGGAGGCCGAGGCAGGAGGATCATGAGGTCAGGATATCGAGACCATCCTGGTCAACATAGGGAAACACCATCTCTACTAAAATACAAAAAATTAGCTGGGCGTGGTGGCACGCACCTGAAGTCCCAGCTACTCGGGAGGCTGAGGCAAGGGAATTGCTTGAACCCAGGAGGCAGAGGTTGCAATGAGCCGAGCTCATGCCACTGCACTCCAGCCTGGCAACAGAACAAGATTCTGTCTCAAAAAAAAAAAAAAAAAAAAAGGAATCCATACACTGATTCTATCACAGCAGCTTTCCAGAGGAAGTTGCCCACAAATATCTCCAAGATTTATAAGCTTATAAAGGCAAACCAATATTTTCCCCTGTGGATCAACTATTGCATCAATCTATTTATACCTTTTATAAATCTTGAAAATGCTATGCCAAGTAAAATAAGCCAGACACAAAAGAACAAATATTGTATGATTTCACTTACATGAGGAACCTAGGATGGTAAAATTAATAAAGACAGAAAGTAAAATGGTGGTTAACAGGGGCTGAGGAGCTGGAGTAATGAGAAGTTACTAATGGTTATACCATCACCACCATCCATCTCCATTAAGTTTTGTGAATGTACTTAATGCCACTAAACTGTACATCTAAAAATGGTCAAAATGGTAATTTTACGTTATGTATATTTTATCACAATTTTTAAAAAAACCTTTTACTTGGCCAGGCATGGTGGCTCACGCCTATAATCCCGGCACTTTGGGAAGCCAAGGCCGGTGGATCACCTGAGTTCAGGAGTTCAAGATCAGGCTGGCTAACACGATGAAACCCTGTCTCTACTAAAACCCTGAAAATTATCCAGGTGTGGTGGCATGCACCAGTAATCCCAACTACTCAGGAGGCCAAGGTGGGAGAATCGCTTGAACCCGGGAGGCGTAGGTTGCAGTGAGTGGAGATCGCGCCATTGCACTCCAGCCTGGGCAACAACAACAAAACTCCATCTCAAAAACAAAAACAAAAACAACCAAAAACACAGCTTTTACTTTAAGAAAAAAACTAGAAATAAAAAGAAGAATTCAGGAGTTTTATCAGTCAAGTTCCCAGCAGGAAACAGATGGCACACTCAAATTAGGACAATTTGAGGAGTTTCATAAAGGAACTCTTTACAAAGGTTTGGGCAGAGCATAAGGAAACCACAAGGGGAGAAAGGTGTTCAGGGCTAGGAAGGAAAGCGCACAGAGCAGAAGCCAAAGAAATAGAAGGCTGTGTGGAAAGGGGCTTGTAGAGGAGGTAAGGCTTTCAAGGGAGGAAAACAGCCTGTAACAAACCTGTGAGAAGGGAACCTGGAACGCACCACTCACATCCTGCTCTCCAGCCTCCTACCAGTATGCCTCATTGGCCAAACCCAACCAGAAGTCAAATGGCAAGAGAACCTATTGATACAGCTCATATAGGTCAGCCTCCAGGGGAGAGAGAAGGCAGGGGAACCTAGAGAGTGGATAGAGAAGGTTCAAAAGGAAGACGCCAGCCACAGTATTCTACCTAATAAGGCTGTGGTCCCCAACCTTTTTGGCAGCAGAGAGAGGTTTCATGGAAGAAAACTTTTCTACAGACCTGAGGGTGGGGAAAGTGGTTTCGGGATGAAACTGTTCCACCTCAGAGCATCAGGCATTAGTTAGATTCTCATAAGGAGCATGCAACCTAGATTCCTCACATGGGCAGCTCACAATAGAGTTTGCGCTCCTGTAGGAACCTAATGCCACCGCTGATCTGACAGGAGGTGGAACTCAGGTGGTAATGCTTACTCACCCAGCCCCACTCACCTCCTGCTGTGCGGCCCATGTCCTAACAGGACACAGACTGGTACCATCCATGGCCCTGGCATTGGGCACCCCTGTAATAAGGTGTCTTCAAGGCAGTTAGATTTATCCATTAGCTGTAACAAATACAGTTATCAAAGTCTACCCTATCATTAGGCCACATAGCATAGTTAGTAAGAACTAGACCAAAACATTTGTTTTGTGAAAATAAGGAAACAATAAAATAAATGTGCATATACCTGTATACTCTTTCTTACAAGATGTGGCTTTCTCTCTGAGGCTCAAAGGTGCTATCAGTCCCACTGAAGCTCTGCATGAGTCTATCTCATCTCTGCTGACCTTCTAAGAGCTGACACCCTAACTCTTCAGAGATTGGGATGCAATAGAATGAGACTCAGAAAGAAGGGGAGAAAAACAGTTACCATTCCTTCTCTATTTTGTCTGAAGCTAACCCTGCACGTTGTGGCCTCCAATTTAAGGACCCATCTCTTTCTCATCCATCTCTTAAAAGGGGTGTAGACTTATCCCATGGAATCAGCAAAATGAAAACATCAGAATGTGTAGTCATGAACCCAATCTATTATCGGTTCTGCTTAGTTCTGGTTCTTGCTTCGTAGAGGGGTTTCCAATAAGAATAATTTTGATGCAGCAAGGGAGGTTCCAAGAAATCCTCTCTATTCTTTACAGCCTAGAAATGAAAGGGTTAATGCAACCTCTACTTCGTAGACACTCACAAATGATCTGACAGTCATTTTTGCCTGATTCTAACCCTCTCCTGCCTGCCTCAACTTGGCTATTCCTCCTACTTGACTTAAAAATCTAATTCCATTAATGTCAATCCTCCAGGTTAGACCACTAAAGCCGGGTCGCGGTCTCTAGAAGCTCACTGCTGCTCTGCACATATGTTACCTGGCAGGAGAAGAAGAGCCCCTGATTAGGAGGTAGGGGAAGGACAGCCATCTTCTGTAGTCCTCTTTCATTAGCACATTAGCATGAATGAGCTTATCAGATTAGCTAATTGTCACCTGGACACTTTGGACAGTGCAGAGATACTGGTGAGGCACATTTCCACAAAAAGCAGAGGGAAAAGCACAGCAAATGACAAGTCCTGGAAGGGCTTTGGAGCATCCTGGAAGGGCAGGGTTCAATGAGGAAGGACAAACAAGATGCTCCAGAGGACTGGAGAGGTAGGAGAGAAAGCTCTGGATGAGAAGGCGCTAAAGACGAATTTTACCATTTTCCAGCTTTGCTTTGCCCAGACGTTTGCCTGTTTCCTGCTGGAGGAATAGCAGATACACAAAGCAGCTCAGGCACAAGTGACAACTTGACTCCTGTTTCTTGAAACGGTAACATGAGCAAAGACAAGTGCTGGTAAGATGGAAAACGAGATAACCTGCAATCCCTCCTCCTATAAACACTAGAAAAACTAGATAAACATACAAATATTTTTAATAGATAGATAAGCATCTGAGAAAGAAAAAGAGAGTATAGTCCTTTGTAACACAGAGACTTGAGTTCTGATGCTCAATTAGAAACAGAAGACAAGACTGAGTTAGCATAAAGTGTGGAATTGAACCTAAGATCCTGGCATAAAACCAGGACTCTGACCTTCAGTGAAGGGAAGGACTGGGGGAAAAAAAAATCTACCCAATGCTACTGAGAGGTGATAAAGAAATGTATCTGGATTTTTCTGGGGGCAGGGAACCAGGGGGGTTAAGACAGCGTCTCACTCTGTCACCCAGGCTGAAGTGCAGTGGCACAATCATAGCTCAGCCGCAGCCTGGATCTCCTAGGCTCAAGCAATCCTCCCACCTCAGCTTTCCGAGTAGCTGGCACTATAGGTGCCCCACCACGCCTGGCTAATTTGTTAAATTTTTGTAGAGACAAGACCTCACTAACTCCTGGACTGAAATGATTCTCCTGCCTCGGCCTCCCAAAGTGCTGGGATCACGGGCATGAGCCACCATGCCTGGCCCCCAAGAAATTTATCTGAATCTTCCACAGCTCTAGGTGAGAAAATAACCTCCTCTGGAATTTATACTACAAGGTCAGGGCAGCCCATAAGTGTAGGAACCAACATAAAAAGTGGTTCCAGCTGGGCATAGTGGCTTGTGTTTGTAATCCCAACTACTCAGGAGGCTGAGGAGAAGGATCGCTTAAGCCCAAGAGTTCGAGGCTGCAGTAAGCTAGGATTGTGCTTGTGAATTGCCACTGCACTCCAACCTGGGTGAAAGAGTGAGACCCCATTTCTAAAGGAAAAGAAAAAGTGGTTCCAGGCCAGTGATCGCTAACCTTTGAGATGGCCTTCAACGATCTAGTGATACCACTCGGGTGCCTGGCACCTGCCTCAGAGGGACATACCTCAACCCAGGCCCCAGTGGTTTCTCACAGATAAATTCCCATTGGAGATGCAGTTAGAGTCAAAGCATATCATAAATAATCCTACATAAACAAGTCAGGCAGACATAATTTTTTTAAAATCCACAATAGTTCATCCCCAAGAAGTTCAGATAATAGAAGTGACCATGATATAAGTATATTTTATTTTATTTATTGTTTTGAGACAGTGCCTCACTCTGTCACCCAGGCTAGAGTGCAGTAGCATGACCATGGCTCATTGCACCCTCAACTTCCTGGACTCAAGTGATCCTCCTGCATCAGTCTTGTGAGTAGCTGGGATCACAGGCATGTGCCACCATGACTGGCTATTTTTTAAATATTCTGTAGAGATGGGTTGTCACCATGTTGCCCAGGCTGGTCTCAAACTCCTGGCCTCAAGTAGTCCTGCTTCAGCCTCCAAGGTGCTGGGATTACAGGCACGAGCTACTATGCCCAGCCCCTACGTATGTTTTAAATCATATAAAGAAGGAATTGAAATCACAAAAACAAGACACTGTATTTTTTTAAAAAAAGAAAGTATAGACAGAGTTGAGAAAAAAATAAATAAAACTTCCAGAAACAAAATTTTCACTTATTTAAAAAAATCAGGCCAGGCGTGGTGGCTCACGTCTGTAATCCCAACATTTTGGGAGGCTGAGGTGGGTGAATCACCTGAGGTCAGGAGTTCAAGACCAGCCTGGCCAACATGGTGAAGCCCCGTTTCTACTAAAAATACAAAAATTAGCTGCGTGTGGTGGCAGTCACCTGTAATCCTAGCTACTCGGAAGGCTGAGGCACAAGAATCTCTTGAACCCGGGAGGCGGAGGTTGCAGTGAATCAAGATTGTGCCACTGCACTCCAGCCTGGGCAACAGAGTGAGACTTTGTCTCAAAAACAAATTAATTAATTAATTAATTAATTAACAGATTAGATCTAGATAAAGTAAGGATCAATTGGCTATAAAATAAATCCGAGAGAATGCTTAGAATGAAGTACAGATAGATGAATGTTAGACCTTCTCATTGTCTTCTCAACATTTCTTAACTTTTGATATTTCCCTTTTTTTTTTTTTTTTTTTTTTTTTTTTTTTTTTTTTTTTTTTGAGACAGAGTCTCACTCTGTCACCAAGGCTGGAGTGCAGTGGCGTGATCTCGGCTCATTGCAACCTCAACCTCTGCCTCCCAGGTTCAAGTGATTCTCCTGCTTCAGCCTCCTAAGTAGCTGGGACTTCAGGTGCTCACCACCATGCCCAGCTAACTTTTGCATTTTTAGTAGAGACGAGGTTTTGCCATGTTAGTCAGGTTGGTCTCGAACTCCTGACCTTGTGATCTACTTGCCTCAGCCTCCCAAGATGCTGGGATTACAGGCGTGATTTGGCATGAGACCATTTTTTGTCAATAGGAATGCCAAAAGGATAGACAAGAGAGAAGGAAGGAGATGTACTATTTGAATAGATGGTGGCTGTGAATCTTCCAAAGTATGAAAAGGCATGTATCCTCAAATTCAAGAGCCATAGTGAGTCCCAGGTAGGATAAGCAATAATAAATCCATACCTGAACACACTGTAATGAAAATGCAGAGAGAGAGAGAGAGAGAATGCCACTTCATAGAAAAGATAGATTACCTACAAAAAGAAATGACAGACTTACAGCAGATTGCTTAGTAGCAATGGTGAAGACCAGAAGTAAATGGAATAATGTCTTTATACTACTAAAATAGCTATCAACCTAAAATTCTATATACAAGTCAAGGAAACTGGCATTTGGGAATGGAAGTAAAATTAAAACACTTTCAGACAAAATCTTTAAGAGTTTCTCACTCACAGATTCTTAATGAAAGAACTTTCTAGGGATAGACTTTAAGAGCAGAAAAGGAAAGTCAATCCAGAAGGAAGATGCAAGAAATAAAAGAGAACCAATAAGTTGGTGAGTATGGGGATAAATCAAAGCAAACATTGACTATTAGGCACAGGAACACGCACAAACACACAAAACAAGAGCAACAATAAAATTGAATGAAACCAGACCAAGCACGATGGCTCACGTCTGTAATCCCAGCACTTTGGGAGGCCGAGGCGGGTGGATCCCCCGGGGTCAAGAGATCAAGACTATCCTGGCCAACATGGTGAAACACCTTCTCTACTAAAAATACAAAAATTAGCTGGGCATGGTGGCACATGCCTGCAGTCCCAGCTACTCGGGAAGCTGAGGCAGGAGAATCGCTTGAACCTGAGAGGTGGATGTTGCAGTCAGCCAAGATCATGCCACTGCACTCCAGCCTGGGTGACAGAATGAGACTTCTTCTCAAAAAAAAAAAAAAGGACAGAAAGAAAATAAAAAAGAAAGTAATGGCAAAATCGCAGTTACTTTTGCACCAATTTAATAAGATCCTTATATTGCCCAAAAAGAGGCAGGGATATTAATTAACTTCAGGCTTTGTTAAAGTGAGTATGCTTGTTAAAATCTTACAGGTGACTGTGATTGCCAGGCTTTGAGATGGCTCCCCGGTGAGCCTCACCTCCTTGTACTCATGCCTTTGTGTAGCTCCTTCCCAGTTAGTCTTGTGACTATAAAATATGGTGAAAGACATGGTATGTCACTTCCAAGGCTAGATCATAAAAGACATTCCAGCTTTGTTTTATTCCCTCTTGGATCACTCTTTTTGAGGAAAACTAGCCACCATGTTGTGAAGACGTTCAAGCAGCACTATGGAGAGGTCCGTGTGGTGAAGAACTGAAGCCTCCTCCAACAGCCAACACCAACTTGACTGCCATATAAATAAGCCATTTGATAAGCAGATCCTCCAGCCCCAGCCAAGCTTTCAGAAGACTGTAGTCCCTGCTAGATTTGGATTGTCTGTTCTTCAGAGACCCTGACCCAAACCACCCAGTTAAGCCATTCCCAAATTCCTGACCCAGCAAAGATGTGTAAGGTAATAAATATTCATTGTTGTTTTAAGCTGTCTCATTTTTGGATAGTTTGTTATATAGTATTAGCTAACTAATATAACAATAAAGAGAACAAAATTAGATTATATAATTTTGAAACCATTAAAGAGGAGTAAAGGAATTCTGAAAAAACACTCTGTCTCAATAGAAAACTGGAAAGGAAAGGGAAATATAAAGAAAAATCATTGTGAAAAACAAATGCAAAATAATACGATATCATGCCAGGCATGGTGGCTCATGCCTATAGTCCCAGCACTTTGAGAGGCTGAGGTGGGCAAATCACCTGAGGTCAGAAATTCAAGACCAGCTTGGCCAACATGATGAAACCCCATCTCTACTAAAAATACAAAACTTAGCTGGGTATGGTGACACATGCCTGTAATTCCCAGCTACTCAGGAGGCTGAGGCACAAGAATAGCTTGAACCTAGGAGGCGCAGGTTCCAGTGAGCCGAGATCACGCCACTGCACTCCAGCCTAAGTAATAGAGCGAGACTCTGTCTCAAGAAAACAAAACAAAACAAAAATGAAAAATGTAAATAAACCAAATTTATCACTTAAAGGAATATTCCTATGTGTGTGTGTGTGTTTGTGTGTGTGTGCATATATATATATATATATAAAAATCTAGGTAGGTATACGTTATTTTTTAAACACAGAAAGTTATAAAAGATGAGAAAAGAAATATCAAACAAATAATAAAGTTGGTATACCTATGCTAGTATCAGATGAAATAGATTGTTAAGCAAAAATCTTCTTTAGCAATAAAAGAGATCACTGAATGATGTAAAAGGAAAAAATATACCAGGAAATATGACAATTACAAATCGTTTGTTCCCAATAACATAGCCTCCAAATAATGCAAAAATTGACAGAACTGCAAGAAGAATTTGAACAATCCACAATCATAGAGGAACATTTAAACACTAATCTTTCTTTAATTATCAAGAAGACTAAAAATTTAGAAAGATTATTTATAATTTAAATGACACAATTAATGAACTTGATTTAATAAATATAGAGAATTTTCTACCAACAGTTAGAGAAGATACTTTTCTTTCAAGCTTGCACAGTACATCTATGTAAATTGACCATGTATTAGGTCACAAACCAAATATCAAAAAATCGGTATCTTATAGACCATGTTCTCTGACCACAATGCAATAACACTAAAAAAAATTCCCGGAATTTTTAATTTTATTTATTAATTTTTAAGTTTATTTTTTTTTTTTTGAGATGGGATCTTGTTCTATTGCCCAGGCTGGAGTGCAGTGGCATAATCTTGGTTCACAGCAGCATCCACCTCCTGGTCCCAAGGGATCCTCCCACCTTAGCCTCTCAAATAGCTGGGACTACAGGAGCAAGCTACCATTCCCAGCTGATTTTTATTTTTTTACTTTTTGTAGAGATGAAGTCTCACTATGTCACCCAGGCTGGTCTCAAACTCCTGGGTTCAAGCAATCCTCCCACCTTAGCCTCCCAAAGTGCTGGGATTACAGGTATGAACTACTGAGCTAGGCCATTTTTAAAAATTTTAAAACATACTTCAACTCTTGAGTTAAGGAATAAATCATAACGAAAGTAGAATATGTTTAGAAGTAAACCATAAAAAAAAATGGAAACACATCCCATGCTCATGGATGGGTAGAGTCAATATTGTGAAAATGACCACACTGACAAAAGCAATCTACAAATTCAATGCAACTCCCATCAAAATACTACCATCATTCTTCACAGAACTAGAAAACAAATCCTAAAATTCACATGGAACCAAAAAAGAGCCCACATAGCCAAAGCAAGACTAAGCAAAAAGAAATATCTGGAGGTGTCACATTATATGATTTCAAACTATGCTATAAAGCCATAGTCACCGAAACAGCATAATACTGGTATAAAAATAGGCACATTGACCAATGGAACAGAATAGAGAACCCAGAAATAAACCCAAATACTTACAGTCAACTGACCTTTAACAAAGCAAACAAAAACATAAAGTGGGGTAAGGACACCCTATTCAACAAATAGTGATGGGATAATTGGCAAGCCATATGTAGGAGAATGAAACTGGATCCTCATCTCTCACCTTACACAAAAATAAACTCAAGATGGATTAAGGACTTAAATCTAAGACCCGAAACTATAAAAATTCTATAGGATAACATCTAAGAAACCCTTCTAGACATTGGCTTAGACAAGGATTTCATGACCCAAAAACAAATGCAATACAAACAAAGATAAATAACCAGGACTTAATTAAACCAAAGAGTTTTACACCGCAAAAGAAACAGTCAGCAGAGTACACAGACAACCCACAGAGTGGGAGAAAATCTTCACAATCTATACATTTAACAAAAGACAATATCCAGAATCTATAAGGAACTCAAATAACTTAGCAAGCAAAAAACAAACAATCCCATCAAAAAGTGGGCTAAGGACATGAATAGACAATTCTCCAAAGAACATATACAAATGGCCAACAAACATATGAAAAAATGTTCCACATCACTAATTATCAGGGAAATGCAAATCAAAACCAAAATGCAATACCACCTTACTCCTGCAAGAATGGCCATAATAAAAATAATAATAATAATAGATGTTGGTGTGGATGTGGTGAAAAGGGAACACTTCTACACTGCTGGTGGGAATGTAAACTAGCACAACCACTGTGGAAAACAGTGTGGAGATTTCTTTAAAAACTGAAAGTAGAACTACCATTTGATCCAGCAATCCCACTAAAAGGGTATTTACCCAGAGGAAAAGAAGTCATTACATGAAAAACATACTTGCTTACACATGTTTATAGTGCACAATTCGCAATTGCAAAAACATGGAACCAGGTGAAATGCACATCAATCAACAGGTGGATAGAGAAACTGCGATGGAATGCCACTCAGCCGTAAAAAAGGAATGAACTAATGGTATTTGCAGCAGCCTGGATAGGATTGGAGTTCTAAGTGAAGTAACTCAGGAATGGAAAATCAAACTCGAATATTCTCACTCATAAGTGGAAGCTAAGCTATGAGGATGAAAAGGCAAAATAATGACACGGTGTACTTTGAGGATTTGGTGGAAAAGGTGAGAAAGGAGTGAGGGACAAAACTGTAAATAGGGTTCAGTGTATACTGCTAGGGAGATGGGTGCACCAAAATCTCACAAATCACCACTAAAGAACTTACTCATGTAACCTAATACGACCTGTTCCCCCAAAACCTATGGAAATATATATATATATATTTTTTTTTTTTTTTTTTTTTTTTTTTTTTGAGACAGAGTCTTGCTCTTGTTGCCCAGGCTGGAGTATAACAGCACAATCTTGGCTCACTGCAACCTCCACCTCCTCCTGAGTTCTAGCAATTCTACTGCCTCAGCCTCCCAAGTGGCTGGCACTACAAGCATGCACCACCATGCCCAGCTAATGTTGTATTTTTAGTAGAGATGGGGTTTCACCATGTTGGTCAGGCTGGACTCAAACTCCTGACCTCAGGTGATCCACCCACCTTGGCCTCCCAAAGTGCTGGGTTTACAAGCATGAGCCACCACGACTGGCGAAATAAACATTTTTTTAAAAAGAAGTAAACAATAAAAATACCTTACTCAATCCAAATAGTGCATCCTTAATAAATATAAGAGCAGAAATTAAGAAATTTGTAATAAATTAAAAGCTGTTTTCTTCTTGTGTTTATATGCAAGTCAAACGTCTTTGTTTAAGAAAAACTATTAAGTTATAAACAAGCAAGAACTTAATAAGAAGGCAAACATCAGTACAAATAAATATTTCATAAATAATGAGAGAATACTATGAATAGACTATGAATATCTACTTTCATAACAACAAATTTGGAAACACACGTAAAAAGTTAGAAATTTTCCTTTGAAAATAAAATTTATTAAAGCTGATTCAAGAAAAAAAGAAAACTAAAGACTGTAACATTTTTAAAAAATTGAATCAGTTATAAAAATAATCTATCCACAAAACAAACAAAAATACCAGACTCAGACACTTTTATAAAATTCTGCCAAGTTTTCACAATATAGATAAACTGTATCTTACACAAGCTGTTCCAAAAAAGAGAAAAAGAAGAGAAGGTCCCCAACTTACTTTCTGAAACTAATATTCCCTTCCCTTTCGATACAAAAGCCAGGCAAAGATAATATAACAAAACATACATTAAAGGAGAAAAGCCGCATGATTATCCCAATAGATGTACAAAAATATCTGATAAAATTCAATCCTCCATTATTTTAAAAGCAAAACAAAATAAACAAACCCCAAAACTCTAGAGAGATTAGCTACCTTCCTCAGGAACCTACAACAAACATCCTATTTAATGGTGAAACCTACAGTAAACATCCTATTTAATGGTTATAAGCATTTCCTTTAAAATCAGAAAGAATGCAAGGACAGTCAGCATCAACTTTCTATTCAACATTGTACTGACTGCTCTAGATAGCACGGTAAGACAGGGAGACAAAAATGAAAGGTATAAAATTGAAAAGAAGGAAATGAAGCTGTCAGTTTTCAAAGACAGTAAGATTGGTTCAAAGAAACAATATAAGACTAGTATAAAAGTTCAAGGCTGCTAAATATAAGATCAACATACCCAAATTAATTGCATTTCTATAGAACAAACAACTGGAAAATGTAATTGAAAGTTTTCCATTTACAATAGCCACATGAGCTAGAAGGAACCTAGGGAAAATACACAACAACAAAAAACACTTGATGGAAAAAATATGAAACTTTATTAAAGAACATGAGGCTGGGCACAGTGGCTCACACCTATAATCTCAGCACGCTGGGAGGCTGAGGCAGGAAGGTGTCCTGAGCTGAGGAGTTCAAGATCAGCCTGGGAAACACAGCAAGACCTCATCTCTACTAAAAAAAAAAAAAAAAAAAAAAATTAGCCAGTCACACACCTGTTAGTCCCACCTTCAGCTACATGGGAGACTGAGGTGGAAGGACTGCTTGAGCCCAGGAGGTTGAGGCTGCAGTGAGCAATGACGGCATCACTGCACTCCAGCCTGGGTGACAGAGTGAGACCCTGTATCAAGAAAAAAAAAAAAAAAAAGAACATGATAGAACTAAAACAAATAGAGATATACCAAGTTAATAGATGAAAAGACTCAACAAAGATTGCATCTCTCTAAGTTATTCTAAAAGTTACATTCAATGCCAATCAAAATCTCAACATGATTTTTCATTGAATGTGACAACTCTTATTGTATAATAGAAAGCTAAGGAGAGGCTAGACAATCCTTGTAAAGAAGGAGGAGTTAAGAATGGGAAAGGGGAGCTTATTCCAAACAGGGTGGCATTAGAGCATCAGTAGACAAATAGAACAAAATAGAGAGCCCAGAAAGAGTCTCTTTTATATATTTATATGAGTGCTTGATATATAATAGAGAAGACATTACAAATCCATGGGGAAAAAAATGTATTATCCAACAATAGTGCTAGGACAATTAGAAATTCATATGGAAAAAGATAAAACTGAATTCTTATTTCATACCATAAACAAAATTATGTCATTCCAGAAAGACAAAAAAACCCAAATGTTAAAATATATATATATATATATAAAACTTTTAGAGGAAAACATGGTAGAATATATTTGTGGCATCATAATAAAGAAAAATATCTTTTAAAAATTAGTTTATTTTTGGATGAGTGCGATGGCTTATGCCTGTAATCCCAGCCCTTTGGGAGGCCAAGGCAGGTGGATCACCTGAGGTCAGAAGCTCGAGACCAGCCTGGCCAACATGGTGAAACCCTGTCTCTACTAAAAATACAAAAAAATTAGCCAGATGTGGTGGCGGGTGCCTGTAATCTCAGCTACTCAGGAGGCTGAGGCAAGAAAATTGCTTGAATTGGGGAGGCGGAGGTTGTAGTGAGCCAAGGTCGTGCTACTGCACTCCAACCTGTACAACAGAGTGAGACACTGTCTCAAAAAATAAAATAAAATAAAAATGAAAATAATTTTTATAGTATTAAGGGGTACAAGTGCAGTTTTGTTACATGTATTTTTTACATAGTGTTAAAGTCTGAGTTTTTACTGTAACCATGACCCAAATAGTATACCTTGTACCCAATAGGTAATTTCTCATCCCTCGACCCCCTCCCACTTTTCTATCTTTTGAAGGATATGTTAAAAAATATATAAAAACCCAAAACCTTAAAATATGAATATATTTTACTACTTTGAATTCAAATATTCGATATGATATCACGAACAAAATTAAATACAAGTCACAGATTGGAAGAAAATATTTGCAAATGATGCAACAGTAGATCTGTGTCTAAGCCATATTAAAAATTCCTAAAACCCAGTAAGAACACCAGGCATAGTGGCTCCCACCTGTAATCCCAGCACTTTGGGAGGCTGAGGCTGGTGGATCACCTGAGGTTAGGAGTTCGAGACCAGTCTGGCCAACATGCTGAAACCCCATTCTCTACTAAAAACACAAAAAAGTAGCCTGTAATCACAGCTACTCAGGAGGCTGAAGCAAGAAAATTGCTTGAACCCAGGAGACGGAGGTTGCAGTGAGCCCAGATGACACCACTGAACTCCAGCCTGGGCAACAAGAGCAAAACTCTAAAAAAAAAAAAAAAAAAAGAAAGAAAGAACAGGAAACAAATTTTAAAGCAGAAGTTATGAATAAAAAATTGACAGAACAAGAAATGTGAATAGTAAATAAACATGAAAAATATCCTCAACTTCAATAACAATTAGATAAATACAAGTTAAATCAATGGGATACTATTTCACCATCATCAGATTGGCAAACATTAGAAAACTTAGAAAACTGAAGGTTTTCATATTTTGCAAGAAATTATACTTTTAGATGTCCTCCCTAAAAAATTCTTGAGGCCTGGCATGGTGGCTCACTCCTGTAATCTCAGCACTTTGGAGGCTGAGGCAGGAGGATCACTTGAGGCCAGGAGTTGGAGACCAGTCTGGACAACACAGCAAGACCTTGTCTCTATTTAAAAATGTATATATATTGAGTATGTGTACTTGGAAGCACCCATTGCTACACTGTATCGGATAAAACAATGCAAACATTCTAACTGTCCCTGAATAGATATATTCATTCAGTGGGATACTTTACAGCAGTTTAAGTAAATGCATTAAATCTACATGTATTAACATAAATTAATCTACAAAATATGAAGCAAGTGGAAAAAAACGGATTCCAACGAATATGTGCAGTGTTTCTCTTTTTCTAAATACACAAAACAATAGTTTATATACCCACACATATATTGTAAAAGGACAAAAGCATTCATGGGAATGACAATAATTTCAAAGCAGTGGTTGCTCCTGGCAAGGGAAGGAAAGAAAAGAGATGTGTTTTTAGCAGTATCTGTTATATTTCATTCCTTCAAAATACAGAATATTTTTTAAATTTTTTTTAAATTTTACTTTAAGTTCTAGGGTACATGTGCACAACGTGCAGGTTTGTTACATATGTATACATGTGCCATGTTGGTGTGCTGCACCCATTAACTCATCATTACATTAGGTATATCTCCTAATGCTATACCTCCCCTCTCCCCACTCCCCCAACCCCACGACAGGCCCTGGAGTGTGATGTTCCCCTTCCTGTGTCCAAGTGTTCTCATTGTTCCCACCTATGAGTGAGAACATGCGGTGTTTGGTTTTCTGTTCTTGTGAGAGTTTGCTGAGAATGATGATTTCCAGCTGCATCCGTGTCCCTACAAATGACATGAATTTATCCTTTTTTATGGCTGCATAGTATTCCATGGTGTATATGTGCCACATTTTCTTAATCCAGTCTATCACTGATGGACATAGAAATACAAACCAAGTAATAATAATAATAATAAATGTATTGGTAGTGGATAGAAATGTGATAGATTCCTATTCTTTTGGGGGTGTTTGAAAAGTGTCATTATTAGTCATTTTAAAGGGGAATTCAGAGACCTGAGATTATGGTTGCTTGTGTGTGTGTGTGTGTGTGTGTGTGTTTAAGACCAAGTCTCACTCTGTCGCCCAGGCTGGAGTGCAGTGGCGCAATCTCAGCTCACTGCATCCTCCGTCTCCTGGGTTCAAGCGATTCTCCTGCCTCAGCCTCCCAGGTAGCTGAGATTACAGGCATGAGCCACCAAGCCTGGCTAATTTTTTGTATTTTTAACAGAGATGGGGTTTCACCATGTTGGTCAGGCTGGTCTCAAACTCCTGACCTCAAGTGATATGCCTGCCTTGGCCTCCCAAAGGGCTGGGATTACAGGCATGAGCCACCACGCTTGGCATAAGCTGTTTTTTCTTATTATCTTACTTTTCTTAAACTCTCTATAATGGTTATGTATAACTTTTGCAATAAGAAAAAAATATGAAAATATGCACAGATAACCTTGACAATCTCTCAGGCTATGCCATTCCTACCTATGGACATTCTGAATCAATCATTTAAAATCAAATTCTAAAGTTTGATAAGCTGGTTGCCAAGTGAGTATTCACCATAAGACTAGGTTGTGGCACAATAAACTGGGTCATTCCCGTCATCTTAGTCAAATCAGCCTCTGCACCACTGATCTGAATATATTTAACAATCCCATTCATTATTGAGGGCAAACTGATCAGAGCAATTACACATAAATATGTGAGAATTTTCTGATTGTACCAATGGCTACATTTTCCCCTAATGATATGTATGTGTGTAGATTACATATGTGCGTATGCCTTTTTATATACACATATAACTTTATCATCCTATGAAATGTCTTGCAGAGATGAAGTGTTGAGGTGATTCTGGAATTGGAGCAATTCTGGGAATTAAAGGAAGTAGAGATTCTTTTACTCCTGAGTCATTGTTTTGTCTCCAAACAGAAGATATGAACAGTTGCCCAGTGACCTCTGTGAAATGTTTATGGTCTCGTGTCAGTTCCCAACAATGAGTTGTTCACATAATAGATGCACTTTATTTGTTGTACATAGTCCTTTGATGTGTGTCAAATTTTTTATGTTTCCCTTTCTTTTTATCTGGTCTCTCACTGTTGATATTGTCCTGTTCTTATTGTCTTTCTAGATTGAAAGGACCAAGTCCACTTTAATTTGGCATGGCAACCAGCACAACTCTGATGAGCATGTGGACACTTGATAGACAATGTTTGTGGTGCTGCTATTGAAGGCTCCAAAACTGTGCTGACAATAGTGCCTTAAAATCATAATCTTGGCCAGGTTTGGTGGCTCACGCCTGTAACCCCAGCACTTTAGGAGGCCGAGGCAGGAGGATCACTTGAGCCCAGGAGTTTGAGACCAGCCTGGGCAATATGGTGAAACCCCATCTCTACCAAACAAGAACAAAAACAAAACTAAACTAAAAAAAAACAAAAAACAAAAAAAAACAAAACACTTAGCCCAGTGTTGGGGCACACACCTATAGTCCCAGCTACTCGGGAGGCCGAGGTGGGAGGATTGCTAGAGGTTGGGAGGCAGAGGTTAACAGTGAGCCAAGACTGCACCCTTGCACTTTAGCCTGGGAGACAGAATGAGACCTTGTCTCAAAATAAATAAATAAGTAAAAGTCATAATCTGATCTATCTATGCTTACCACAATATGAATACTCTAAATATCATAATATGAATACTCTATCTATAGATACCACAATATGAATACTCTGATGCCTATTGCTCAGGCATAATGTTGCCAGATATGGCAAATAAAAATATAAGATGGCACAAATAGTTTTTTTTTTTTTTTAATATAAGCATATCCCAAACATTGCATGAGACGTATTTATACTAAAAAATTATTTGTTGTTTATCTGAAATTCATGTTTGACTGAACATCCAGTATTTTATCTAGCAACCCTACCCAGGCACCCTGCTTTAAGGTCTTCAAAACACTTGGCAGAGGACGCACCCAAAATGGAAGAGTTGAGAATTTTCTTAAAAGAAACTCTATCATACTCATTTGGATAGGAGACAAAGGAAACAGCTGCAACTTTAAGTCAGCTTCACAGCGGTAGAGGTGTTTCTCTCAGTGCACAAACTCCGTGATCAGATTATTATGAGCTCTCTTTGGGCAACATAAAGAAGCTTGAATGCCATATGGTTATATTCTGAGTCACCAAAACTCTCTGTTCTCCTGCGGTGGCAGCCAGCATCTTCTGTGATGCTTTCACTAAATGGCAGAAATAGAACAGATTCAAGGGAATGTAGACTAGTGGATGCAAATGCATTCATGGAGAGAAGTTACATTCCAAAAAGATTTCAAGCCCTCCCCTCCTACCTCCTCTCTCACCATCACCCACATCTGCCCCAAAACATTCAAGCTTAGGGTGTTCTCATAGGAAGCTGTACTCTGAGGAGTACACAAACATGCCAAAACATTAGGACAGAAAAAAAAAAACAAAACTACTATATTCTCTTAATTAAAATCAGTTCACAGAAAGTAAAAGAGAAGCCTACTGCTAGCTGCGAGTTCAGTGATGAAGTATGTGAAGGCTGTGAATGTCATCTGTTGTGGGACATGTAATAAGGCCACTCGGGGGAAATATGTTTGGTATCAGAGGGTCACAACTACCAACAAGAAGAATGTTCATGCTTAGTTACTGGATGCATAAGGTCACTGGCAGGAATACCTGTCAAAACTGGCTTCTCTAAAGCCCTTTCTCCTTTCTGGTTTGTCTCCTATCCCACACCCGCACCTTTAAATCCCATCCAAAAATAAACTGGGTTGCTCTGCTTGCTGTATCCCTAGATCCTGGCCCTGGGCCTGGCACACAGTGGACACTCAAAGCTATTTATTAATGAATGTAGAGAGAAAACTTCAGTCACCCATTAAAAAAAGTATTTTTTTTTTCGAGCCAGAGTCGTGCTCTGTTGCCTAGGCTGAAGTGCACTGGCGCAATCAGCTCACCGCACTCTCAAAATCCTGGGCTCAAGGATGCTTCCACCTCAGCCTCCCAGTAGCTGGGACTACAGGTGCACTCAACTATGCTTAGCTAATTGTTGCTTCTGTTTGTTGTTGTTGTTGTTGTTGTTGTTGTTTAAGAGATAAGGTCTTGCTATGTTGCCCAGGCTGGTCTGAAACTCCTGAGCTCAGACAGTCCTCCCTCCTTGGCCTTCCAAAGTGCTGGGATTGTAGGCATGAGCCACTGCATCTGGCCTAGTCACCTATTTAACGAATATTTTAACCGGTTTTTAAAAATTTTAAAAACTGGTAATTTAAGGGTATAGACCAACAGCTAGAGAATACAGCTATGCCTCTTTTTAAAAAAATTGTTATACTTTTTCTTATATTAACTGCACTATAGAACTTAATTTTTTAATTAAATAAATTAAAAAGCAACAAAAGATAGTATGAAGTAACTTATGTATATTTTAGCTTTTAAGCATTTGCCCTATGTTATGTAATCTGAAAGACTCAAATCCAAAGAGCAAAATGGGAAAACCAATGCTTTTAAAAGAAAATGCTTTTGCTCTGTGTGTTTTAACAAATGAGTAGTTAGATATTTAGCCTATCATTGCTGCATGACTAAATCTTAGGGCCTACCTGACATTACAGGTTTAGAATTCTAAGGCTTATTTTGTAACATGGAATCTTTGCATTATTGTGAGACTACTAAAATAGATCTAAGGTGATTATTCTGGAAGTAGCATAAAAATAAGCTACATTGACTCAAATGAACTAGCTCTCTGACTTTTTCCATTAGTAAACCCTCTTGAATAGGGATCCTTCACCAGCTATGGTATGTTTGGGTTACCTGTATGTCTGCTCTTAAGAATATACCTTTCCAGACAGCTACTTGAGGAGACTGAGAGGGAGAATGGCTTAGGTCCTCCCAGTGAGTTTGAGTCCAGGAGTTCGATGCTAATCTAGGCAAATAGTGAGACCTCGTCTCTAAAAACATACATAAATATGTATGTGTGTATGTATATATATGTATATATGTTTGTGTGTATGTATATGAAGACATATATATATACACACACACACACACACACACACACCCCTTCGAGACTGAAAGAAGCTATGATTTTGAGCTGGAATTGGCTTTTAATCTTTTTCTCTCCAACAGTGTAGCAAATTAAATATAAACCATCCAACAATCAGTCCTTTTCTAAAACTGATTTGATACTTTATTCCTAACAAATAAAGCATATAGAATGAGAACCATATCATTTGATTAAAAATACTCACATGTGTATACATACACATATGTATATAGAGAGAGAGAGACTCCTGGCTTTGTTATGCAAAAATGTCTTAAGCCGGCTTCCTTTGAGGGTCACATATACATCTGTGCCCATCCTTAGCAAACACTCACCTTAACGCCAACACATCCAACTAAAAACTGAAATCCATGAGACATGTATTATGCATTATGTCTGACCATTGCAAAGCATCTGATAATTAACCAAAAGTTTTCACCTTTCTTTGCAATAGTTATTATGCAGACATAACCATGGATCACAGTAGAAAGAAGCACACACCACTCATGTTCTGCCCTGACTAGAGTTACAGCCAAATTTAAATCCCAGCCTGGTGAGTGGATTCCATGGTAAACTGTTACGCAGAAAAGCTTCTGTCACCTACCACTGCCGCCTCCCGTTCATTTTCTGGCAAAACGTTAAGACTGAAGACACCAACATCAATTAGAATGTAAACCCATCTCTGCCTAATAACAAATCCTCTCCATCCCTGTCTAGCCAGAAACAATCTGCCTGCTTGTTCCTATTTTCATATCGTCTCCTCCCAAATTAGCTTTGGTTGCATTCCCATGACTGGATAGTATTGATCTTGAGTTAAGAAGCATAGATCATGTAGAACCTGGCATATCAGAGGTGCTAATGAATGAGTGGCTCACCTACAGTTTGAAATCTAGCATAAACATTCTGCTCTTAACATTTTTAGAGGGTAAAGAGCTCTATAATGCTGCACAAATAGCTCCTGGGAATTCTGATATTCTACCAATAGCATTGCTTCTGTAGTCTCTGGCCTTTGGGGTAAGAATCGGGGTGAAGAGTAGTGTTGCATTTTTTTCCCTAAAAGAATCTTACCTAAAAGTCTCTCTCTTCAATGGCTTCAGTTACTTCATATTGTTCTTATAATTTTGTCCCAACCAGTATTTTTCTTTATATGTCTGGCCTATTCCCTTAGCATAATGTCTTCAGTTAAAAAAAAAAAAAAAAAAAAAAAGAATACATAAAAACAGTGAAAACAGGATTTGTGGGGAGCACAGGGGGAAATAGGAAGATGTAGATCAAAAGGTACAAAGTTACAGTAATGTAGCATGAATAAGTTGAGAGATCTATTTGCACAACATGAGGACTCCAGTTCATAACATCATATTGTATCCTGGTAATTTGCCAAAAGAGTAAATTTTAGGTATTCTTACCACACGCGTGCACACACACACAGACACACACACATACAGGGAAGTATACGAGACAATAGGTTTGTTAATGTGCTTGACCGTAGTAACCACTTCACTCACTACATATATGTACATCAAGCTAAGTATCAAAAAATCATGTTGTACAGCTTAAATATATACAAAAAAAGATATTTCTGAGCCCCAGATGTTATTGAGGAATTTCAAATGATATTTCATACAAAACAATTTAATTCCTAATCAACAAAAACAGTATGAAATAGTCCTTTGAGGTTCACTGAAAAAAAAAACAAAACAGAACAAAAATACACACTAGCCCTAACATCGGACTAGGCCTGGGTTTGAATTCTGGCCCCCTACTTCCTAGCTATGTGACCTTCACTAGCTACTCATCCTCCCAAAGCCTCGGCTTTTTCGCCTTTATAATGGGGATAATAATAATTATCTTACTGTGGTTGGGCATGGTGGCTCACACCTACAATCCCAACACTTTGGGAGGCTGAGGCGGGTAGATCACTTGAGGTCAGGAGTTCAAGAACAACCTGGCCAACATGGAGAAACCCTGCCTCTACCAAAAAAAAAAAAAAAAATTCAGCCAGACGTGGTGGTGCACGCCTGTAATCTCAGCTACTCCGGAGGCTGAGGCACAAGGATCGCTTGAGCCCGGGAGGTGGAGGTTGCAGTGAGCTGAGATCGTACCACTGCACTCCAACTCCAGCCTGGGCAACAGAGCAAGACTCTGTCTCAAAAACAATAATAATTATTATTACTCTTATTATCTATTGTGCAGACTGAATGTGATAATGCATCTGCAATAGCCGGCACTTAGTACACAAAGGAATAAACATTAGCTATGACTGCTGGTCTCATGATTACTAACTCTGACTATACTGAATAATAAATTGGAACAATGGTGTCTTTTGGGGAAAAAAAAAAAAAGAATATAATCTCAACCCCTTACCATGGCCTTCAAGGCCAGTAAAACTCTTTAGCCTCACCTCATACCATTCTCCCACCCCGCAACAGCTTGGTCACTATGCGATAGGCACACAGAGCAACAATCACAGGGCTTCCTACTCCTTGCTCCCTCTTCCTGAAGTGCTCTTTCTCCAGCTCTGTGCATGTCTCTGGCTCCTTATCATCCTTCCAGTGTCAATTTAAACACCCCCTTCGCAGAGAGGCTTTCCCTGGCCACTCTATCTGAAGTAGCTCTCCCTAGCACCTCCCCAACTTCCTGCAGTTCTCTTTATCACATACTCCTGTTTATCTTCTTTGCAGCACTTATTACAATCAATAATTATCACCGGACTATAAGCTCTGAGACATCACCACTGTATCTGTATTGTGTAGTATAGCACCTGGCAAAAAGTTGGTGCTTGATATCTGTCAAATTAATTATTGAATACATAAATGAATAACTAGGCTAATAATATGCATTTTCTCCTCTTTTTTATTCCCAGGTATAGCATCCAGCACTATACAACATGGAAGAATTTAACACAATAATACTATTTTTGAGAAATAATAACATTAAGAAGCAGACATTTACAAACATTGCAGACATGTGCTAAATAGCCTGACTTTCAGAAATATCACTGGTGAAACTGTTGAGCAGATTCTCTAAAACTATTTTCTTTTTCCTATTCCTTCTCCCCTTCTCCCTCTCCTACTCCTCCTCCTTCTTTCTCTCTCCTTCTTTTAAATTATGTATGACGTTGGTTATTAGCATCTCAGTCCCCCACTTCTTCTACCTTCAAGCTTTTCCCCTCAACTGTTGCTCAACATCATGAGCTGATGTGAAGCATATATCAAGAAAGAGTTGGTCTCCTACAGTCAAATGGTCCCCTGAAAGACAGTCTTTCAGGGATGTGGCCGGGCGTGGTGGCTCACGCCTGTAATCCCAGCACTTTGGGAGGCCGAGGCGGGTGGGTCACGAGGTCAGGAGATCGAGACCATCCTGGCTAACACGGTGAAACCCCGTCTCCACTAAAAATACAAAAAATTAGCTGAGCGTGGTGGCGGGCACCTGTAATCCCAGCTACTCGGGAGGCTGAGGCAGGAGAATGGCGTGAACCCAGGAGGCGGAGCTTGCAGTGAGCCGAGATCACACCACTGCACTCCAGCCTGGGTGACAGAGCAAGACTCTGTCTCAAAAAAAAAAAAAGAAAGAAAGAAAGAAAGAAAGAAAGAAAGAAAGAAAGAAAGAAAGAAAGAAAGAAAGAAAGAAAGAAAGAAAGAAAGAAAGAAAGAAAGAGAGAAGAAAGAAAGAAAGACAGTCTTCCAGGGATGTAAGTGGCAAACAAACCCAGAGTATAAAGCAGCACATTTATATCTGGAAGCCGTATGTTGGAGAAAAAAGACATTAGAGTCAGGAGGCTGGAATTTCAGTCATTTTGCCACTCTGGGAATGATAGAAAGTCAATTAACCACTCTGTGCCCCAATTTTCTCATCTGTAAAATTGAAATGTCTCCTATGTTGCCTACCCCACAGGTAGGAAAGGATCCATTGAGTTGATCATGTGAAAGTACTCTGCAAAATACAATGTATTTCCAAGTTAAAGGTATTATTATATTAAAAGGGAAACACTACGTCCACTTTAGTAAACTAGACAAGGGAAGGGCAAACAACGGTCATATCTTGGGAGCAATGGGTATAGTGACCATATTTTCAAAATCCAAATCAGAACATATCTTTTGGCATATGATCTGACACATGGTTTGACCACACGACAGAATATTTGAAATAAAAAATGTCCTGAAAAATCCAGGACATGTGGTTGCCATGGCAATGAGGAGCCATGGGGAGGCTGTGGGCAATGAAAAGACAGGGTCGAATTGGCAAGCATAGAAAACTATTTTGCCAGCGATGTGCAGGACAGTTTGCAGTCAATCGATGTGGAAGACAGAAAAGGCAAGAAGAAGGAAATTTTACTAATTTGAGTGTGAGGTATAATCATCCTGAATCATGTTCACTTTGGAAAATTCTTCCCACCCTCTCCAGAAATTCCAAGGTAGTCTCTGGTTTGCATGAACATGGAACTAGAAGAGAGGTTTTGGATAGAAATTTTGTTGGAATGAACCTAGTCCCATGGGAGTCCTGTATCTACCCTCAATATCCCAAGGGCACCTCTAAATTAAGAAGAATCTCATGGCCGCCCAGTTCTCCAGACCAAGGGAGACTCCCTTGAAATACCCTAGTGCAAACCCAAATCTGCCTCCCTCTGAATGGAAAGACCATGGAACTCTTCACCTCTCAAAATTCTGCTCTTCATGGACTGCCTTCTGCCTCCAGCTTTCCCCACGCAAAATTAAAGCAACTCTTTTCTATGTGCAACTGTTCAGAAAATATTTTTGCTGTTTACAACTCCATCAGAGCTCGTGACAACACAACCTTGGTGTCATATGAATTCTACTGCCGACTTCTAAGTCAGAAAGTCAGTTTTTTTTTTTTTCTTATGGCCAGGATCAAAATTAAGGTGCAGATAATATTAACAAGAAGGTATAATGATTGGACTCAGAAGAAGTGGGTTTATAAAAAGTTTAACTCTTTTAACAACTTACATAGATTCCTGTTAAAATTAATAAATCACATATAAGGGGCAAGCGTTGTTTCATGGGGGCACATTTCCCCCCATTCAGCTCTCTTATTCCATTCCAGCCCTTTAAGACCCCAGGACCTCTAAATTCCATCCAGTGCCTATCACATGCTATTGAGTTGGCATGTTTGCAAATTGCATGCAGTGAGATCCTTCCATACCAATAGCCCTGTCTCAGATTCCCCAGCATCGCAGCCAAACTAGTATTGCCTGCACATTTTCTTCATCTTTTCATTGAGTTCAGCGTGGCAGCAGCACATTCCTTAGCACAGGCTCCAGTCGGCATGGTAACTAGTTAGGGACTGCAAGTTGCCTTCCGGCAGACTCCTATTGCTTTCTGAGGGTGCTTTCTCGGGGTTGGGGGGAGGTGCAGGGAGGGGACGGCAGTGGAGGAAGTAGTGAAAAGAGGGTGGAGAAAGAATTGATTGGGTTGGGCTGGAGGGGGAAGGGCAGAAGAATGACTTAAATGGGCTTTTTTAAAAGAGTTATCTGGTCCACCCATGGTGTTGGTGCTAAATTGCCTGGGCTGAAAAAAGTCCTAATTGGGGTAGGGAGGCAGTGACAAAGCAAAGCTTGTTCAAGCCTCGGAATCTGCGCTGTTGATAGTGCAGGTACCTCAAGGGTGGTTGGGAGTGATTGCTGTGTTGACTTTGTCTAATTGCAGGGGAGGAGTTATGTGGGCTGTGGCGGGCAGTGTTACACCCAGTGGGGTGGTGGACGAAAACTGGCATAACCATGCAGAGCTAAATAAACTGACTGACAAAGCTCTTGGCATATTATTAAAAATCTGGCAAAATGTTCATCTCTTGACAAAAATGTAGAGAGACTAGTAATGCATAACTTCATCCCACGTTGGATTTTAAAATGGCTAATGCCAAGTTGTCTGTCAAAATTAATAGGGCATTGCTGCTGCTTATAGAACAAAAAAGAATTCTCATCCATTTTATTCATTGCTAAAAAATCATGTATCTGCCAAAAATTTCATTTAGACAAAAAGGTTCAAAGGTAGTTTCCTTGATTTTAAAGTGCTGTGAATTAAAAGCTACTTTTTCTCAGGTTTGTGATTATCAAAACCACACCTTCATTAAAATGTAAAGCATTTTATTCTTTGAGAATAGATTAAAACTCTGTATTCAACCTTATATTAAGAGAGGCATTAAAACTCCAATTTTGGATTATAGCTTTATATGAGTTTGGAGACTTTTTTTAAACTTCCTTTATATCAAGAAACACGTTAAACGGTTAATTGACTGTTGAGTAGATACTCTACATCATCATAGGAATTAATCAATATATTGACTTTTTGACTCTCTGACTTGCTATTTCATGTGTTAATTTAACGGTTTCTCCTTCCTTCTTTGCTTTCCATGAAGCCTTCATGCATGCTGTTCTATACAAACTACTTTTTATTCTAAGTTTTACACATATAGGGTAACTTACTATTCTAGGATCTGAGTACATTTTGTGTGCATTCAGGCCTTAAAAAGAAAGTGTAAATAATACTCTACCTTGTCATATGCGTAAAGTGTATGTGGATAGCTATTTCCTTTCTTATTTTCCACACCTCAATGCTTGTAATTAAATGGAAATGAAAAACAATTCTTCTGAAAAATTTAAAAATCTTTAAAAATATATTTTAATCCCTACTTTGCCTAATGAAACAATACATTTTCTTATTCATAAGTTTAGAATTATCATTAATTTTTTTTCAAAAATAATTCTGAAAGAGTGTTTTCCTCAAAATCCTGTGTCTTCTCTAATTCTCTTCTTTTAAGAAATTCAATAAAATAGGAAAGTCAGTGAGGCTGGTGGCAAGACTTTGCTCTTAAAGTCTAATAAATACTTCGGTTTGGTGATTTGCCTCTTCTTAAAGCACCTACCTACAATGGAGTCCGTAAGTTCTTTTTGGAAACTGAGACACTAGAAGCATCAACACTGGTATACGTCCAGGTAAAAGGAAAATACTGATACACTCCCAGGTAAAAGAGAAATATACAAATATTCCTTAAGTGCAGAAGGAACAAACATGTAAATAAGAGATGGGCTGCTTCCCTACTGTTCATGTTTGCTCACTGCGAACATTTGGTTCACTTGGCTTGGCTCATTATTTCAGCTGGGAAAGTCACTATATGAATTAATAGCAGATTTCCCAGCTGAAAATAAATGTTTACCAGTTTAGGGGGCTGGGGTTTTTTGGCAAAGATCTGGCTTTTTGTCTGACTGGCTCTTTTTTGGCATGCACATCCCTGAGGTGTGTAATTAAAGTAAGGGAATTTGCAAATAGTGCTTTGGGGCTTTGCTGAATAGAAAACACAGGATATTTCAGCAATTTTAGTGCCTAATGTCAGAGTGTGCATTTTCTGTGCGAAGTATCACAATAATAGGGTTCTGTGATAATAAAGGTGCCTGCAATACCATGCAAAGAAAAAGAAAAGTGACAGCATTTGTTCCTAAATTCCAATACAAAATACATGAAAAAGAACAATTTACATTTAAAACAGACGGACTTTGAACTTGAACATACCCTCAGAATTAATGGCTATTAAATCAGCCCAACTTTGCTGAATATTGAAATTCCCTTCAGGACAAAGATCTTGGCTGTTGATATCAGGTTACATTACAATATTGAATACACAATATCAAATGGTTCTAATCATAACCATTCCACCCTTGCTGTGAAATTTTTGAACAGCTCAAAACCTGAAAAGGTATTTTTAAACCTCAGGAATCTTGAGGGGAAGGGTAGAAAGAACAATGAACATTTACTGAGCACCTGTTATATGCCAGATAGTTTCACATGCCTATCAAATTTCATATTGCACATTAAAAACCAGGTAAAAAAGTATTTGCACTTATATTTTTGTTTAAAAGAAAATAAAGTTCAGGCTGGGCATGGTGGCTCACGCCTGTAATCCCAGAACTTTGGGAGGCCGAGGTGGGGGAATCACCTGAGGTCAGGAGTTCGACACTAGCCTGACCAACATGAAGAAACCCTGTCTCTACTACAAATACAAAATTAGCGAGGCGTGGTGGTGCATTCCTGTAATCCCAGCTACTTGGGAGGCTGAGGCATGAGAATTGCTTGAACCCAGGAGGTTGCGGTGAGCTGAGATCGCGCCATTGCACTCCAGCCTGGGCAACAAGAGCGAAACTCCATCTCAAAAATAAATAAATAAATACATACATAAATAAGTTCAGAGAAATCAGGTAACCTGCCAAAGACCACATTGCTAGTAATCAATGACATCAAGATGTGAGAGAGGTCAATGCCAACAAAGAGTAAACACTCCGTGTATACTGACTAGTATTATTGTTGAACTCCAAAACCCATGCTCTTTCCAGCAAAGTTCACTTATTATCTTTATTTCTCTTCTACACAATTTATTCTAAAGAGGGATGAAAACCTTGTTCCCTCCTCATCCCTCAGTCTTTGATGGTTCTCTTGAGTAAAATTTATATCCAATTTGAAAAACAGAAACAAAAACTTCTTGCTCCATCCCATGCATAACAGTACAGGAAGCCACGAGTTTGTGCTTCCTGGGTCATGGGAAGGGCATCTCAATCCTGAAAGCAAGCAACACTTTTAATACAGGACAAGGGAGGCCATGACAGGAACGGGTCTTACATAGAATCCTGGAAGAAGGGGATACTTTGATCACAGCCAGAGGCCAGAATGTATCTCCTATATTACCACATAATATAGAAAACAGGTTTCACCTTGCTAGGGCCCAATTTTATCAATTATAAACTGATAAAATTTACAGTTGGAAAGCATTGGTCCAAATGATGTAAAAGTCCCATTTTTAATTTAAAAATCTAAACTACCAAATAACCCTTGGCTGATGACCAGAGGGTCATAAACATGAGAATTCCCACAGGATAAGCTTCAGGTAACTACCTATCTGTGGTCACTACACAAAGACATCTGCCAGCATTTCAGAGCCATATTCCCCAGTGAAGTGATTATCAAGTTTGTAGCACATATTTCCCACAGTGATATGTCTTGATACAATCCATAAACTAAGTTCTCATGTAAAACATTGTCTTTTTGTTTTTAAGAGATGAGGTCTCACTCTGTCACCCAGGCTGGAGAGCAGTGGCATGACCACAGCTCATTACAGCCTTGAAATGCTGAACTCAAAGCAATCCTCCTGCCTCAGCCTCTTGAGTAGCTGGGAGTACACATGCATGCCACCATACCTGGCTACTTTAAAAACAATTTTGTAGAGCCAGGCTCTCACTTTTTGCCCAGGCTGGTCTTGAACTCTGGACTTCAAGTCATCCTCCTGCCTCAGCCTCCCAAAGTGTTGGGATTATGAGCGTAAGCCACTGTGCCTGGCCAAACATTGTATTTAAAAGGCTTTTTCTCCAGACCTTTCATTTCCTGACATTTTGTCTTATCTTCGCCTTTCTGTGGACTTCCTCTTATTCTCTAAAAACCTTGGGAGAATCATTGAGAGACTACAAACCTGAGGCTGGGGCACTATCCTAATTTTCTGGTAACCAAGAAAAATATGAACAATTTATGTATATGTGTGTTATTATTATCTCCATCAAAATTTAAAGAAATTTGAACATTAGGATTTGGAGAGATTTGTTAGTACAAGGGCCAGAAATGCCATTTGGAGCACATATATTTTTGACTCCACTGGAATTTAGAGTCCTACGAGGTGGATCTCACTGCCTGTCCCTGTCAGCAACTCTCACACATCCTCATTTTCCTCCTTCTTACCCTGCTTAAATTCCAAAAGTCATTATTATTATTATTATTATTTGAGACAGAGTCTCGTTCTGTTGCCCAGGCTGAAGTGCAGTGGTATGATCTTGGCTCACTGCAACCTCCGCCTCCCGGGTTCAAGCGATTCTCCTGCCTCAGCCTCCCAAGTAACTGCAACTACAGGCTTGCGCCAAAACTTCCGGCTAATTTTTATATTTTTAGTAGAGGTGGGGTTTTACCATGTTGGCCAGGCTGGTCTTGAACTTCTGACTTCGTAATCCACCCACCTCAGCCTCCCAAAGTACTGGGATTACAGGTGTGAGCCACCGTGCCCAGCCTTCTTTTCCAAGCTCCCTCAACTCCCTTGGTGCTCTGTCACTGTACTGTACTGGCAAATTCTCACCCCAGTTCATTCCAACTTCTTGCCCATTCTGTGTCTGCATCCCTGCCACTAAATGTGCTGGAGAAAACCACACAACCATGCTGGTTGGTCTCATGCTAAATCATGGTCATTATAACCGTCTGTGAGTCATGAATGCTGCCCAGCTGTCATTCATTGTCTATTCCCTCTTCCACCCTTCTCAACAACTCTTTCATCACTTCTCTCCTCAGTCCTTCACAACCTGCCCGCCCATCATCATTCACTTGCTTCCTGTTTCACCAAGAAAACAGAAGTGCCCAGGACGATCTTCTTCATGTCCCACCATCACAGCTCCCTAGCTACCAGCATCAGAGCCTGTATACCCTACCATTCCTTCTGTGACTTTGGATAGATTATTGAGGCCAATCAGGATCAGTCCCTGACTCATGTACTAGATCCCTCCCCTCTCTCCTGCATCATGAATTTCCCTCCTTTTGCTGGACTGTTGCAATAGCATACAAACAGGCTCTTGTTTCTTTCATTAAAAATAAAATAAGCTGGGTGTGGTGGCTCACGCCTGTCATCCCAACACTTTGGGAGCCCAAGGCAGGTGGATCACCTGAGGTGTCAGCAGTTCCAGACCACCCTGGCCAACTTGGTGAAACCCTGTCTCTATTAAAAATACAAAAAATTAGCCAGGCATGTTGGCACCCACCTGTAGTTCCAGCTACTTGGGAGGCTGAGGCAGGAGACTCGCTTGAACCTGGGAGGCGGAGATTGCAGTGAGCCGAGATTGCACCACTGCACTCCAGTCTGGGCTACAAGAGTGAAACTCTGTGTCAAAAAAATAAAAATAAAACAGCCTGGACACAGTGGCTCATGCTTATAATCCCAGCATTTTGGGAGGCTGACATGGGAGGATCCCTTGAGGCCAGGAGTTCAAGACCAGTGTAGGCAAAAAAATGAGACTCAGTCTCCAGAAAAAATAAAATAAAAAGATTAGCCGGGCGTAGTGGTATGCACCTGTAGTCCCAGCTACTCCAGAGGCAGAGGCAGGAGGATCACTTGAGACCTTGAGTTCAAGGCTGTAGCAGTGAGGCAGGATCATGCTACTGCACTCCAGTTGGGGCGACAGAGAGAGACTCTGTCTCAAAAAAAAAAAAAAAAAAAAAAACAAAAACAAAACAGAAACAAAACAAAAACAAAAAAACCTTTTTAAATTAAAATAAAAACAAAAATATTTTGATGCCATATCTCCCTCCAACTACTGCTCCATTTCTCTGAACCACTTGACAGCAAAACTTCTCCAAGAAATTGTTCATATTCACTGGTAACTTCTCTCCTCCCAATCTCTCTTGAACCCAATTCAATCAGCTCCCCCCTGCTTCTTCCCTCTCCATAGCAAGCATTCCATCAAAATGTCCTGTGTTCAGGTTACTAAGGACATTGACAAGTCCATTGGCCAGTTCTCAGTCCTCATCTTATTCGTACTTAAACATTTCATGTATCTAGGTGCTCTCCTCCTCTCCCTGCCCCCCAAACACTTTTTCACTTGCCTTCCAGGATGCCGTGCTCTCCTGAGTTTTCTCCTGTGTCTTAGGCCATTTTTCTTCATCTCCCTGACTCTGAGTTGGAGTGATCCAGAACTTAGGGCTCAGACCTCTGTTCCCTAACAACATTCAATTCCTAGAGGATGTTATCAGTCCCTCAGCTTTAGATACCATCTCTACAGTGCTATCCAGATTTCCATCTCCAGTCTGTATGGCTCTTACCCTAAGCTTCTATCATGAAACAAAATCTAGGTTCTCTCTTGCTCCCCAGCTATGTTACATGAATTTCTCTCTTCTTCCCCTGTCTAATACCATAATTCCTTGAGGTCTGAGATCCTATATTGTTCTTATTGGTTTCCATTTAAGTGCTTTGTATCTGATACCTGCTGACAGACTTTCCTAATACTGCCTACCTGTCTAGGTTTCTGAAAACCTTGTATGGAGGAGGAGGAAGAAGAAAAAAAGAAGAGGAGAAAGAGGAGGAGAATGAAGAGAAAGAGGAAGAACAGGAAGACAAGGATGGCTTGTGGTTATTGTGCACAGCCCAGAGAAACTGAGTGGTGTGGGTTGTCAGTTGCCACTCTCAGGGAAAAGGCAGCAGAGCAGGCTCCCTCCTGAGCAGCCACGGGAAAAGTTACTGCTGTGGTGAATTTACTGTGGTCTAGGAAAGGCCCAATTCTTAATACTGCAAACCAGAAACTTCATATTTTTAGAAAGTAAATCAATCGTCCTAGGGCAGACTGCCTAATCTTTCTCCTAAGTCTGATATTGCAAATCAGAGTACCATTTTGTCAATTTACATTGAGAAATAAATGTTACAAGACCTGGAAGCTCAAAAACCACATGATTGGCTGGGCGCAGTGGCTCATGCCTGTAATCCCAGCAATTTGAGAGGCCAAGGCTGACAAATCAGCTGAGGTCAGAAGTTTAAGACCAGCCAGGCCAACCTGGCGAAACCCCGTCTCCACTAAAAATACAAAAATTAGCTGGGCGTGGTGGTGCGTGCCTGTAGTCCCAGCTACTTTGGAGGCTGAGGCACGAGAATAGCTTGAACCTGGGAGGTGGAGGTTGCAGTGAGCCGAGATTGCACCACTGCACTCCAGCAGACTTTGTCTCAAAACACATACACACACACACACACACACACACACACACACACACACACAAGCAACATCTTCTCTCCCTGCAGTCAAGAATTGACTTGCTGAGCAAAATTCTTGAAATGTATATGATCTATGCATCCTGTCTTTCTCAGCAGACTTACACAGGAAGAAAAATAATAGTCGGGCTTTAGAGACGTGGTAGCTAAGTGAATCTTTCCCCACATTGCAGCCAGAGTGATATTTTTTGGAGCACATATCCGAGCAGGTCACTCCTTTAAAACTGTATATTCCTCCTTTTTTTTTTTTTTTTCTTTTGAGACAGAGTCTTGCTCTGTCACCCAGGCTGGAATGCAGTGGCGCGATCTCTGCTCATTGCAACCTCTGCCTGCCGAGTTCAAGCGATTCTCCTGCCTCAGCTTCCCGAGTAGCTGGGATTACAGGCGCCTGCCACCACGCCCAGATAATTTTTGTATTTTTAGTAGAGACGGGGTTTCACCCTGTTGGCCAGACTGATCTCAAACTCCTGACCTCAAGTGATCCACTCTCGCCTTGGCCTCCAAAGTGCTGGGATTAGAGGCGTGAGCCACTGCGCCCGGCCTAAAACTGTATATCGTTCTTAAAAGAAGAAAAATCCTCAACCTACTAGTCCTACAATGATCTGGGCACTTCAGCCTCTGTCTTCAGTATAAGAACTGGATAGGAATGTGGGCTCTGGGACCACACCTCAACGGTTCAAATCCTTGTTCCTCTCATTCCCGGCTCAGGTGATTTATTTACTTATATTGTGCCATAGTTTCCTCCTTAATACAATGGAAATAAAGATAGTGCTTATCTCATAGGATTATAATGAAAATTAAAAGAGTAAGCTTCTTTTGACCATGTCTGGCAACTGCCAAAAACTCAGTAAATATTATCTGTTATTATTGGAAACCACTCTGGATCCAATCACGCCCGCCTTCTTTCCATCCTCCAAATAGGCTGCAAACCAAGATCTTTCCAGCCTGGCTGCCTGAGCAGATGCTGCCCTGTTCAAGGTACTGTCCTTATACCCACCTCCTCGCACTGTTTCACTCCCACACGTCCTTGTCTCTCAGATCTAGTGTTCCTTCCTCAGGCAAGTCTCCTCCTGAGACCGCAAGTTCTCAGTCTCAAGTTTCCTTCATTATGTTGGTGTGTTCTTCCAGTTTGTGCCTGGCTCAGGTCAGTCTTCAACCTCTAGAGGTAGTCTCCAGGCCTTGGCACTTTTTCCCAGAGTCTGATACATGCCCGACTCATTGTAGGAACTCCATACCGATTTGTTGGGATAGATGTTCAGTTGATGCTTAACCCAGTCTGAAACACTTTGGCCAGATCTGGCCTTCCAGGGACAAGCCTGGACCAGCTCCACTGCCTTTGGCTTACGGGCTCTTTTTTTCTCCCCCTACCTCCCAGGGTTCGCCAACCCCCTTCTGATTAACACATTCTTTCTTTGCATGTGTTAATGAATTTGATGAGGTTTCTTAGGGTCCTAAGAAAACTTTGCATATCTATGCTCTATTTTAGTTCACGTTGTTTTTAAAGTTTTGCTCTCAGTAGGTGTCTTATTTCCAAATTCTGGCAGGGGCGAGTGGATGAAGGTTGTCTCATTGTGTCTCTCTATTACTGACAACACACCTGGACCAGGATTCTACCTGGCAGTGGAGACTCCCTGGTGTTTTGTATTTAGGTGAGTGTCTGCTCACCTTGCCAAGGGAACGCTCCATCTTCTACACTGAACTTCTACAGTCTGATCTAGGTCTGTCCCTAGCCTCCCTCAACTCCGTCCCCAGTCTGTACCAATCTGTTCTCTCTTGTCTCCTAAGATAGGGCCTAGCAGATACTCTCTCCAGAGAATACACTAGGTTGCTATATAACTCCATTTAATGGAGGTAGGTGGTCAGGTGTGTTTTTCAATAACCCAAGAATACAGCACTGCTCTGGGGATGAGTTATTGTCTTAAATGGAAACATTAAAACTAGCCCAAGGGCAAGAGTAATAAACAGAGAAAGTCATAGTTACCACTCCATATTTGTACTGTATAACGAGACATATGCAAATCCTCCCATCAATACCAGGCAAAAGTGACTATAGTTACAAAGATTCCATCCTGCTGTCATAAACTCTCTGTCAAAAAGACTCAATGCTATGTTAACAAAAATAATTGATCTACAACATACATCCTGAAACCCTGGATGTCTGAAAAGCATTGCTCTGGGTTTTCATGCTGTTTCCACAATGCTAAGATCTAGTGTAGGCCGGAGATGTGTGTGGAAATGGCACAAGAAAAGGGCTTGTCCAATCCAGTGCAGAATTTAGCAGAAGGTAAGAAAGGACACAAAACTCAGGCTAAAGAAAGCCTCTCTCTGGGGTATTTCTCGTCCTTTATTTTTACCCCAGATCCAAGACTTGTGGTTAATTCAGATAAGCACTTGACCTTTGTGGGTGCTTATCCAAAGTCAACCTTCCCGTGTCTGAGGGTCACCTGTAACTCATTAATCTCAGTCCATTATTGTTTTGCAGGGATGTCTGTTCCATTTAAGATATAAAACTCCTATACAGATAACATGGTAGGTTAATGCACTCACCTTTCATTCCTTGATTGCTGGGTTCAAACCGAACTCAATTCTGTTATGAGTAAGGATTATGTTTTGATATGTTCCCTGTCCCCAGGAACCATTTGTCTACAGGTCTTCAAATCCTAAAAGGATGTTGCAGGCATCAGCATACTCTTCAGGGCCCTATACAGGAGATTCCAGGGAATAGAATGGCCCAGAGGTTACTGGGTCAGGACTGGAAAGGAAAGAACTATTTAGGGAATCTTGCTAAGTGCATGCTTCTGAGGGTGCTATCAGTCTTTTGCCACTCTCAACTCTTAAGATGAAAACAAGGCCATTATCACTTTTCAAAACATAGTAAATTGCTTTATATAGAATCTAGTACTGTTGTACTATATGTAGTTCTCTACAGTAAGAAATGTGCTAGCAGGCAGTCAGGGAAAAAAAAGGCACAAGCTCTTTGCCGTTTTTCAAACGTCACACTTTTCGAGCGTTCTCTTCTTTATCATTTAACTTGATTTCCTCTTCAACTAAGATATGCTAATCTATACCCTCACCTGTGACAAAAATCAATGCTGTAAATCAAGAGGGAAATAACAACCAGGCGTTCGTCTATCTATGAGGCATCACTGCCATGCACAGTGGATGGCTTGCTTCTCTGGAGTCAGACTGCCAACAATAGAATTCTGGGCCTGCTGCTGAAAGCCTTAACCTCTTCCAGCCTCAGTTTCATTAGCTGAAAGATGGAAACAATAAGAGCACCTACCACAGAGAGTTATTGGAATCAAATAAGATAATGATATATAAAGCTCTTAGAACAGTGTCTGGGCCGGGCGCATTGGCTCAAGCCTGTAATCTTAGCACATTGGGAGGCCAAAGCAGGCAGACCACTCGAGTCCAGGAGTTTGAGACCAGCCTGGGCAACATAGAGAAACCCTGTCTCTACAAAAAATACAAAAAAAATTTAGTCAAGCATGGTGGCATGCACCTATAATCCCAGCTACTTAGGAGGTTGAGGCAGAGGATCACCTGAGCCCAGGAGGTCGAGGCTGCAGTGAGCCGAGATCGCACCACTGCACTCCAGCCTGGGTGAGTGACAAAGTGAGACCCTATCTAAAAACAAACAAACAAACAAACAACAACAACAACAACAACAACAAAAACAGCGTCTGACATATAAAAGGAGCTCAATAAGTGTTAGCTGTTATTGGTACTTAATTGCTTTGACTCATGCTATAGAAACCAAAGGTGCTTTTTCTTTAAATCCGTGCCTTCTCCAACCACCTGAAACAAGTGACTGAACTCCAAACAAATACTTCTGGTTCTTTCTACCTTGCACGGCCATGTCACTCTTCCCTCCTGCTCCATGCCCCTTGAATCCCAGCCAGTTAAAGTACAAGGGAGTGGCAGGGAGTGAGGATGGTGCAGTCCAAACCGCCTCACTTAATTAATTTCAGCCAACTCCTGCTGCTGGCCACGCTGCTGCCGCCTCAATTACCCTTGGAGTTAACAACGGAAAGCGGCGCACAAAGACTTTTACTTGATAGCAAGAAAAGGAAAAATGTACTGTCGATACATATTACTTGTCAATGTAAATGCTTTCAGGAGCCCTTCACTGCTTCTTTTCATGTTCTTCGAGTCTAAGAACCATTTAGAGAAGTCCCGCTGTTCTAGCACCCTAAGGACATGTAAGAGGATGCTCGCAGGCAGCTGAGAAACAGAGCTTCTATTTATGTGGAGCAAGGCAGGCCTAGATCTTTGACTAACAATAAGCAGAATATCTTAATCACAAGCATTCTGAAGTCATGCCAGTGGAGTGCTTAGTGTTTGCCAGCTTGCTTTTCTTTCTTTTTAGAGAATACAACTTGGGAAAGATGCAAACACATGCAGGTAGGCTCTTATTTTAGGATCCACTGTTATTTTCCCATTGGGAGCATTGGGAGAGAGCTACCTAAATATCACTCCCAATCCCCCCACCAGGAGGGGTCTAGAATTTCTAAAAAGAATAGGTGCAATCTGGCAGAAAAGGGAGACAGAGAACTTCTCTTGAAATTATGTTTGCACCATTGGGCGCGGTCAGTCACTCACGCCTATAATCCCAATGCTTTGGGAGCCAGAGGCGGGCGGATCACTCGAAGTTAGGAGTTCGAGATCAGCCTGGCTAACATGGCGAAATCCTGTCTTTACTAAAAATACAAAAATTGCCCAGGTGTGGTGGCACACATCTGTGGTCCCAGCTACTTGGGAGGCTGAGGCAGGAGAATCACTTGAACCCAGGAGGCGGAGGTTGCAGTGAGCCGAGATGGCGCCACCGCACTCCAGCCTGGGCAATAGAGCAAGACTGTCTCAAAAATAAAAATGTTTACACAGAAAACAGTCTGTTGTTTGGAGTCCATGTTTACTGGGGGTGAAATTGTAGGACTGATGGAGATTTTGAAGGGCTGGAGTCCACCCCCAACTCCTACTCCTCACCACCTCAAAGCACCCTTCACTTTGTATTCTAACACCAGGACTCCCAACTTTCATTCCCCATGCTTTTAGGAGCCTTTACTACACATTCAAGGTAGTGTCTTCAACAGAGATGATGTGTTAGAGTAAACATTGTTTGTGGTGTAGGAAATGGGGATATTTATTTGCCTGGAAAAATGCCCAGCACTATAGGTGCTCAAATATATTTGTTGAATAAATTTCTGATGTTATGGAAGCTACTAAGGTAAAAGCCTTGGAAAAAAGGCTGCCACCAGAATAACTCCTTGTGATTTTTAGGATTTAAGGTAATCATTAAATATATTTTGAATAACTTCTTTCCCCCGATTGAAGCAATTAAAATGATCTCTGTATAGAGTATAGAAATTGTTTAGCAATATGCGAGGCTTGGCAGAGATCACCTACTGTCTTCCGATTTTTAACAATATCTATTCTATCCATCTCTTTAAGGACAGACGCCCCCATGGCCGGGCGCGCTGGCTCACGCCTGTAATCCCAGCACTTTTCCAGGCCGAGGCGAGTTGATCACGAGGTCAGGAGATCGAGACCATCCTGGCTAACACGGTCAAAACCCGTCTCCACTAAAAATACAAAAAATTAGCAGGGAGTGGTGGCGGGCGCCTGTAGTCCCAGCTACTCGGGAGGCTGAGGCAGGAGAATGGCGTGAACTAGGGAGGCGGAGCTTGCAGTGAGCCGAGATCGCGCCACTGCACTCCAGCCTGGCGACAGAGCGAAACTCCGTCTAAAAAAAAGGATAGACGGCCCCATTTTTGTTGGGTACATGACTTCCCAGATGATTATACTTCCAAACCCCTACCTCCTCTGCAGCTAGCTGTAGGTACATCGCTAACTTCTGACCAGTGAAATGTGAACAGAAGTAATATATACAACTTCCAAGCTGGCACTTAAAGGAAAGGAGTATGGCCTTTGCTTCTTCTTTCTCCTCTTCCCACTGGCTGGGATGCAAATGTGATGGTAGGTGCCGGAGCAGCCATCATAGACTGTGAGTTCAGAGTTGTGGGTTGAGGATGATGGAGCAAAAGACAGAAGCAGCCTGCACCTCTGACACCCCCAAGCCTCCCTGCAAGCCTCAGACTATTTATACTCAAACCCTTACTTGAGAGATAAATAAATTTCTATCCTGTTCAAACCATTGTATTTGAGAATGCCTCTGTTACTTTAGCCTAACCTGTATTTTAACAAGTATTAACACCATTAGAAAGGAAAGTCAAAAGAGAAAAAACTTGCTTACATTAGAACGGAAAGTTTAAAAAAAAAAAAAAAAAACTTGCTACATTAGGAAGGAAAGTTTAAAAAAAAAAACTCCATTCATTTGAAACAAAAACAAGTAGAACAGAATAAATTATTGAGATATTAATTTGTTCTCATATTTTCCTTCTCTTAGTTCAACTACTACTTTCAGAATAGGTTCATATTGTTGTTGACTCACGAAAGATAGGTTGGTCCTGGTTTCTAGTGCTGTCGTAGGACACAATGACACTAACAGTAAGTGACAAGTCCAGCCTACTTTCTCTTTTTTCATGGCCTATGAGACAAGAATAGTTTTTATATTTTGTAATGGTAGAGAAAAAACAAAAGAATATTTCATGACATATGAAAATTATATAAAATTCAAATTGCAGTGTCCATACATAAAGTTTTATTGGAACACAACCACATTCATTCATTTAAATATTATTCACAGCTGCTTTCACACAGTTGAGTAACTACAACAGAGACTGTATGGCCCAAAAAGCCTAAAATGTTTACCATATGACCTTTTACAGAAGAAGTTTGCCAGTCCAGCCCTGGAGTGTCTTTCCTGCTGCTTTTAATGAAAGGTAGGTATATATTGTCAGAATTGGTTCCCTTCACTTTGAAGTTTTAAGCTATAGGATTATATTCATGCATTTAAGGATTTTTTTCAAATAGTATGATTGTAATCATCAAGAATATTTGATTAACTGATAAAGAACTTGCAACAGTGGCTGAATTGCATTGCTAGTTGTTTTGTTTTTTTGTTTGTTTGTTTGTTTTTCAGACAGAGTCTCACTCTGTTGCCCAGGCTGGAGTACAGTGACATGATCTCAGCTCACTGCAATCTCCCACTCACGGGTTCTAGTGATTGTCATGCCTCAGCCTCCCAAGTAGCTAGGATGACAGGCGGGTGCCACCGCACTCAGTTAATTTTTTGTATTTTTTTGTAGAGATGGGGTTTCGCTATGTTGGCCAGGCTGGTCTGGAACGCCTGTCCTCAAGTGATCCTCCCACTTTGGCCTCCCAAAGCATTGGGATTACAGGTATGAGCCACCGCACCCAGCCACATTGTTAGTATTTCTGAGTCATAATATTTCCTGGAATTTTAATGATAGAGTTTTCAGTCCCACATTCAGCTTCACTTCATATGGTATTGGTTGACAGCAAGCCCTGTCACTATATGTTGCTTTTATAATGTTTCTTATGCCTCTCTCTTCAACTGTATTCCTACAGTCATGATACTCATTCAGCTCCTTAGTAATTCTAGACCAAGCTTTTGCAATAACGTCTGAACTGGTTTTCTTGCATCTAATCTCTTCTCCTCCCTTCCATCCCTTGTCACCAAAGACATCTTCCCTTTAAAAAAGTACATAACTAATTCCAATATTTAATTACATCTCCCATCTCAAAAATATCAGCCCTTCAATTGCTTACAGAATAAAATCCAAACTCCTTGGGCTAGTATTCATGATTCTTCATGGCTTGTTCTTACTCTATACTCTATCCAAACTGAACCATTTTCTCTTCCCTGTATACCTCTGTAGGACAGACTCTATTCTCTGGTCCATCATATGTACCTCTGTTTATACCATGATCTCTTGTCTTCAAACCTAACCCTTCCTCTTCATCCCTGCATATTCAAATGCTATGTATTTTTAAGACCTAATTCCAATATTAACTCTTTCATGATGGTTTCTCTGACTCCTGTATCCCCAGCCCAATGAGTATTGTGGACACCTATGGCTTTTTTCTTGCCTGACATTATTCATTCACCATTCTTTCAGAATGATTTGGATACTTCTAGGATGCATTGGTTTTGCTTTGAGAATACAATCAATCTTGGGGATGCATGCAGTCTTGATGGAATTATAACTCAAAATGTCCCAGTCTTTCTGGCGAGGGGATGGAGATATGAGGTTCACTAGGCCAATCAGAATTGCACTTGTGCACGTGCTAGTAATGTCCCCCTCAGGCTGCAATTTGACTCTTGACTCATTTTGTGAGCATAGAAAATGGCCGGAGCTCACTGATGCCCTGAAGAGGCCAGCAATGACTCCTGCTTGTGGATCCCTGTAGCTGACCTACTCTAGCTCTTGCAAGTGTTGGGTTCTTTGACCTACAGTTTAATTTCATGAAGAACTCCATACCCGTCCAATGAAGTTCTTTGTAAAATTAGCCACTACCAGTATCTATTGTTTGCAGTCAAAGACACTGACTGATAGAAGGGATGATCATTCCTTTTCCCAAACCCTCATAATACTTTCCCTAAACATTTCTTAGGGCCCCTAACATTTCCAACCTTGTATAATAGTTGTTTGTCTCATTATTTTCTTTGTCTTACACAATGGCAGTTCCAGAATTCAATCCAGAAAGAGCAATCAGAGTGGAAGGAGAAAAGTATAAGGGAATGATCATTACTCTTTATTAGAATAAGTGTTTTCTTTTTATTTAGATTGTGTGTTTAAAATCCATGAGAGAATAAAGTTTTCTAAAAATGCCTTTATTTTTAATTAATTAATTAATTAATTAATTAATTAATTTTTTTAAGCAAGACTCCACCACCCAGGCTGGAGTGCAGTGGCATGAATTCAACTCACTGCAACCTCCGCCTCCCAGGTTCAAGTGATTCTCCTGCCTCAACCTCCCAAGTAGGTGGGACTACAGGCACACACCTCCATGCCTGGCTAATTTTTGTATTTTTAGTAGAGACGGGGTTTCACCATCTTGGCCAGGCTGGTCTCGATCTCCTGACCTCCTGATCCACCCTCCTCGGCTTCCCAAAGTGCTGGGATTACAGGTGTCAGCCACTGCGCCCAGCCTTATTCATATTTTAAGACTAACAGAAACATCAGTTTTCCTTATTAGAGCACACTTATTTGAAGGAGAGATGGCACTGAGATTACAGTGGGGTGAAATTCTCCCTCCCCTTCCAAGGCTTCTTTTGGTATGGCCACTCAACTTAAAAGACTGTGAGCCGTTTGTAACCGGGTAGTTACAGTACTTGCATGGACCTAATAAAGTGTTTGAATCAAACAATCACTGGTCACTGTACCATCTTGTATTATTTTTTTGCCACCTTTCCAATGAGATTTCAAGGTGTATATTTTTCCTATTTGGAAATTATTTGACTTAGAAATCTATTTTAACAATTATCATTAAACACCCACCACTGTAACGGGCACTCTTCTAAGTGCTGGGAACACAGTCAAGATCAGGCAAGATTACTGTCACACAGAGCTTGTATTCTAGTGGGATGGATGTCTACTTAAGAGATGAAAATCACTCTATAATAATTCGTCTCCTTATTTATTATGAGTATAGGACAAAACTATTCATCTTTCTCCCATGTTACTTTGTGTTTCTGCCTCTTCTTTACTTCTGTTTCCAGCTATAATTCAGTTTAATTCTCTTGTTACTTTTTCTCTTGTTACTTTTATTGTTTTTTTCACTTTTCCCACTATTTATTTCTGTGTCTTCTGATATTTGAAATATTCTTAAAAAATAACAACACATTATTGTTTAGTCTTTTGTACAAAGTTCCTAAAACTAAGAAATATTAGTCACATACAGCTAGTATCTATGAGTCATAGAGCCATAGACTCTTAATAACATAAAATTAAAAGGAAGAGCTTCTTGCCGGGTGCAGTGGCTCACATCTGTAATCCCAGCACTTTGGGAGGCTGAGGCAGGCGGATCACCTGAGGTCGGGAGTTTGAGATCAGCCTGACCAACATGGAGAAACCCCGTCTCTACTAAAAATACAAAATTAGCCGGGCGCGGTGGCATGCCTGTCATTACAGCTACTCAGGAGACTGAGGCAGGAGAATCGCTCGAACCAGGGAGGTGGAGGTTGCAGTGAGCTGAGATCGTGCCATTGCACTCCAGCCTGGGCAACAAGATGTCTCAAAAAAGAAAAAAAAAAAAAAAAAAAGAAAGAAAAGAAAAAGAAAAAGAAAAAAAAGAACTTCCAACTAACTAGTGTTTTTTTGTTTCCCAACCAAGAAAAACGTACAGATATTATTTATAACCCATTTAAAACAAATTATTTTTCCAGCTTTATTGAGGTATAACTGACAAATAAAAATTGTATATATGCATGCTGTACAACCTGATGATTTGACATTCATATTCACTGTAAAATGATTGCCACAATCAAATTAGTTGACATATCCATCACCACACATAGTTACCATCGTGTGGTGGTGTGTGGGGTGAGGACACTTAAGATCTACTCTCTTAGAACATTTCAATACACCATTAATTATAGTCATCACACTGTAAATTAGATACTTGGAACTTATTCATCTTATAACTCAAAGTTCATACCCTTTGACCAACATCTCCCCATTTTTTCCACTTCCCGTGCCCTGGCAAAATTTTAAAAATAAATTTTATTTCCAAGTAGCATGTTTAATGATAGCACTCAATAAGTCATCAAACCTAAAGAGATAAGAACTACTTCCCCAAAGAGGGGAAAGCAGTAAGAAAATTTCACTAACAATCAAAGAAATAGAAATTAAAATAATTGGTATCGTTTTTGCACATTTTAGGCATTGAAATGTGTTTCCAATGCCATTCAGACTGATGAGGTTGCAGCCTCACTGAACTTTGCACTCATTTCTGCCAATACTGTAAATACCTCACAAAAATCATGAAAATGTTTACTTCTTTTGATCCGATATTTTCACTTCTAGGATTTATTGTAAGCAACTACTTCAACCAACATAAATACACATGTGCACAAAAATAATCCCTTTACAGTTATGTTTAATCATATGTATAAAGCAAAACTATGTCAACATTTGGAATGAGCCTTAATAAATTTAATTGTAGCATTGCAATTATTAAGCCTATTCAGAAGCATAGAAAAATACTTATTAGTTAATGACAAGTTATTTCATGTTGCCAGATTATTGTATCTTTAATTCTTTTTTATAACAAATTGGGATATAAGTAACTACCGAAACAAGTAATAAACTATGAAGTCACAGTAGCAAAACAGGAAATAGCATGACTATCCTATTGTGTCATCATAGAAACATACATGATTTTGGAAA
The DNA here is from genome assembly GCF_043159975.1 of Macaca nemestrina. NCBI lineage: Eukaryota > Metazoa > Chordata > Mammalia > Primates > Cercopithecidae > Macaca > Macaca nemestrina. Next base: position 51,202,193 of record NC_092131.1, read on the forward strand.
GCAATATATACATACTCAATTCAACAAATGTTAATGGAATACTACATATCACACACTCTGCTAGGCTGGGAGGGTGCTAGACTGTGGCAGAGGCTATTGGCTACTCACCAAAATCTATGTACCCTTTTTCTTAGGCACAGAGCTAGAATACATTTGCAGTTAGGTAGCCATGTGACTAAGTTCCAGCCACATGGAATGGGAACAGGACGTGCGCCACTCCTTCCCTGGCCCATAATGCCCTCCCATTCTCCTCTGTACTCTTTCTCGCTTTCAGCTGGCTATGATGGAGATAACTACAGTGACTATAGAAGCTATAATTTGAAGATGGCAAAGTCTCTATCAGCCTGGTACCCTAAACAAGTGCGTGAAGGAGAGCTGCTGGAGATTCTGTTCATATTCCCAAGACTCTGACATGAGCAAGAACTAAACTTCCATTGTCTTGAGCCATTACTTGTTTGGTTGTATTTACTACTGCAACCTTGCCTACCCTATCAGACATGGAATTACAGATTATTTATTTTAAATGTTTTTATTTAAAATTATTGGCTGAGCACGGTGGCTCATGCCTGTAATTCCAGTACTCTAGGAGACGGAGGCGGGTGGATCATGAGGTCAGGAGTTCAAGACCAGCCTGGCCAAGATGGTGAAACCCCGTCTCTACTAAAAATACAAAAATTAGCTGGGCACAGTAGCAGGTGCCTGTAATCCCAGCTACTTGGAAGGCTGAGGCAGAGAATTGCTTGAACCTGGGAGGCAGAGGTTGCACTGAGCCGAGATCGCGCTACTGCATGTCCAGCCTGGGTGACAGAGCAAGACTCCGTCTCAAAAACAAATAAATAAATTAATTAAATTAAATAATGACATCCCATCAATTAAATTTAAAAATCCTAAATCACCATGCCATTAAGCCATCTTTTCTTTTCTTATTTGCTAAAATGCCTACAGCTTGCTCAATACAGTGAAAAAGTAGACCATCTTTGTTTCTTACTTACTGAAAGAGGTGATGGGAAGTAACAAAAACTTAGTAAATTTTATTGTTTGTCAATTTAAAATTTGTTAGGGTTCAGAAGACATTTGAAAAATGTTTAAATAATTCCAAATTATACTCCTCAACTGAGATTTCATGTCTCATATTTCAGACCAAAGCAGATTTTTTTTTTCATTTCTTCATGAACTTCTAAAAGGAAAAAAAAAAAAAAATTCCACCTATTGGAATGCTATAGTGGTCTCAATGTAGCATTGAAGTACATTGTAGTTTGAAGTACAGTGGTCTTCAAACATGTACTATTGTGTTATTTTTATGTAGCATCCACAATAATTATTATTGGGGAAAAAACTAAATGTATCAGTTTAATTTCATAATCTCTACTAAAAACTTGCTTAGAATATTACATATACATTAGAAACTGAATGCTGGCAAAGACATCTGCACATTAAGATCTAAGTATATTTAGCAGAGGGAAAATCTTTAAAACAAGAAAAAAATTCATAAATTAGAACAAATACTCAGAGCTGAAGGTATCATATGCATAATTGTATTTCTAACACACAGGTTTAAAACATTTTTTCATCCATGTGTTTCAGAGTCCTTTCACCTTTTTTACATTTCAGTCTGTCTTAGAGTGTATAGGTGAAGGTTTTCGTCATAAACAATCTTTTGTTCAAGTGAAAAGAATTCATCCTATCTCAGGCACAAGATTCTGAAAACCCCCTCATCACAAACTCCCTCTTCAGGTCAGCAGGGTGCCATCGGCACTAACAATCTTTTTCTATTTCTTTTTTTTTTTTTTTAATTTATTTATTATTATTATACTTTAAGTTGTAGGGTACATGTGCATAACGTGCAGGTTTGTTACATATGTATACTTGTGCCATGTTGGTGTGCTGCACCCATCAACTCGTCATTTACATCAGGTATAACGCCCAATGCAATCCCTCCCCCCTCCCCCTCCCCATGATAGGCCCCGGTGTGTGATGTTCCCCTTCCTGAGTCCAAGTGATCTCATTGTTCAGTTCCCACCTGTGAGTGAGAACATGCGGTGTTTGGTTTTCTGTTCTTGTGATAGTTTGCTAAGAATGATGGTTTCCAGCTGCATCCTTGTCCCTACAAAGGACACAAACTCATCCTTTTTGATGGCTGCATAGTATTCCATGGTGTATATGTGCCACATTTTCTTAATCCAATCTGTCACTGATGGACATTTGGGTTGATTCCAAGTCTTTGCTATTGTGAATAGTGCTGCAATAAACATACGTGTGCATGTGTCTTTATAGCAGCATAATTTATAATCCTTTGGGTATATACCCAGTAATGGGATGGCTGGGTCATATGGTACATCTAGTTCTAGATCCTTGAGGAATCGCCATACTGTTTTCCATAATGGTTGAACTAGTTTACAATCCCACCAACAGTGTAAAAGTGTTCCTATTTCTCCACATCCTCTCCAGCACCTGTTGTTTCCTGACTTTTTAATGATCGCCATTCTAACTGGTGTGAGATGGTATCTCATTGTGGTTTTGATTTGCATTTCTCTGATGGCCAGTGATGATGAGCATTTTTTCATGTGTCTGTTGGCTGTATGAATGTCTTCTTTTGAGAAATGTCTGTTCATATCCTTTGCCCACTTTTTGATGGGGTTGTTTGTTTTTTTCTTGTAAATTTGTTTGAGTTCTTTGTAGGTTCTGGATATTAGCCCTTTGTCAGATGAGTAGATTGCAAAAATTTTCTCCCATTCTGTAGGTTGCCTGTTCACTCTGATGGTAGTTTCTTTTGCTGTGCAGAAGCTCGTTAGTTTAATTAGATCCCATTTGTCAATTTTGGCTTTTGCTGCCATTGCTTTTGGTGTTTTAGACATGAAGTCTTTGCCCATGCCTATGTCCTGAATGGTACTACCTAGGTTTTCCTCTAGGATTTTTATGGTATTAGGTCTAACATTCTATTTCTTTCTAAATATAAACACAGAGCACCTCTCCCACAGTTGGATTGCAGTAGGTATTCCCAGATCTTAGAGACACCTGAAATCCTTGGATCTCCTCAAAGAGATAGGAATTGTTAAACTGAAATTCAACTCAATGAGAAATTAGGTTGTGCAAATGTAATTCACCATAAAAGGAGGGCTGTCCACTTTAAAGTTAAAATTACCACATATTTATCATCATCTGACGATATTAACCTTGTCTGACTTTTAGCTTCTATAAGCCATAAAATAAGTTTGAACTTAGTTCTCTCTTTGTGTCTGATGGCAAATAAAAATTGTAATGTTTAAAAGCCAGCAAACAGGAATTTGCCCTCAGGTATCATAATTAACAAGGCAGTAAGGTTAAAGCTACCTATTAAGGAAGAAGAAAAAGTGCCTCACTCTTTGTTGAGTAAATGGGGCATGTGGGGAGGGTGTACACCCCAATACTCTCTTCTCTAAAATGAATGTCACTCGGATTACAAATTAAAATAATAACCTATTCCACACAGGTAGATAATTGTTCTCACGGTTGTACTTCTCATTTGGTGTTTATGGGAAGCACTTCAGAATTACTTAATATGATTTTAACGGCAGTGGGAAAAGAAGTTGAATGCTTAAAGAAAGGAACAAAGGTAAAAGGAGCCCAGGAACCACCTCCGTTGCAGCAAATGGCACTGAGGCCAGCTGCAGGTGCGCATACCCCAGGCTGGAGGCTGAAGACAGAAGCCCTGCATCTGAAATGTGTTGTTCTCATGGGTTGCCTCTCAAAGCTGATGCAGGGCCTGAGTTGTTTTTTTACTCACCCTTATATTTAAGCTATTTAAACAACTGCACATCTGAGACTCACAAGAAATTAAAGGGAGGAAAAATTAAGAAGCACTTACAAGTAGTCGGCTCACGCCTGTAATCCTAACACTTTGGGAGGCCGAGGCGGGCAGATCACCTGAGGTCAGGAATTCGAGACCAGCCTGGCCAACATGGTAAAACCCTGTCTCTACTATAAAACACCAAATTAGCTGGGTGTGGTGGTGGGCGCCTGTAATCCCAGCTACTTGGGAGGCTGAGACAGGAGAATCACTTGAACCCGGGAGGCCAAGGTTGCGGTGAGCCAAGATTGTGCCATTGCACTCCAGCCTGGGCAAAAAGAGCGAAACTCCATCTCAGAAAAACAAAAAAAAACAAAACAAACAGACAAAAAAAAAAAACAAGTAATCATTAAAAGGCTGACTACTTAATGTACCTTAACAGTAACTGTACCTGCCAAGGGTAGGGAGGGATCACCACCCCAAGCAACCTGACTGTAAAAGGATAAATGCATTCAAGTATGCGTTCATTTATTAATTTATCCCAGCATTTATTCAACAGATACAGGATGATGCTGTAGCTCTGAGCTGGGCTCTGTGCTAGGAGATGGGATTATTTTAAGAACAAGGTAGACCAGCTTCCTGCTTTCAGAGTGGGTCTGCATGATGATTAGCTGGAGTGCAATGGCACGATCTCTGCTCACTGCAACCTCTGCCTCCTGGGTTCAAGCAATTCTCCTGCCTCAGCCTCCCGAGCAGCTGGGATTACAGGCAGAGGCCACCACACCTGGCTAATTTTTTATTTTATTTTATTTTTGGTAGAGATGGGGTTTCACTACATTGGCCAGGCTGGTCTCGAATCCCTGACCTCGTGATCTGCCCGCCTTGGCCTCCCAAAGTGCTGGGATTACAGGCATGAACCACTGTGCCTAGACTGATGATTAGATTTTGGAAATCAATGTAAATGGCCGTCTTATGCACTGTTTCAAAACATCATAGAAATTTATAGTAACTTCATTTTAATTACTTATCTCATTCATTTGGTCAACAAATATTTAGTGACCACCTGTTGTGGATTCATCAGAACCTGCTTTGGAAGAGCACACTTCACTTACATCCTGTCTAAACTAGATGAGGTTCAGGCTGAGTCAAACTCTCAATTATTGCCTTTTGAAACTGGATCACTCCCAAGGAACTGTATCTTTTTTTTTTTTTTTGAGATGGAGTTTCACTCTTGTCGCCCAGGCCGGAGTGCAGTGGCGCAATCTCAGCTCACTGCAACCTCCACCTGCCAGGTTCAAGCAATCCTCCTGCCTCAGCCTCCCGAGTAGCTGGGACTACAGACGCACACCATGCCTGGCTAATTTTTGTATTTTTAGTAGAGATGGGGTTTTGCCATGTTGGCCAGGCTAGTCTCGAACTCATGCCTGCATCTGCTTATTCTGTGCTTCAGCCAGTTGGATACAGCCTCTCAGCCATACTATATTTATTTTTATTTCCATGTCTTTGTTCCACTGTTCTCCCTGTCCTCCATATTCCTCTCTGCTAATCTAATTCTTACTCATTCTTAAAGGCCCAACCCAAAAAAGTATTCCTTTCTTCCTAGGGATCTTCCCTAAGTTATATTACATCCCTCACCTGAACCTATTGTCTATACCACTCACTGTCATCTTGTGACATCTTTTGTATCGCAGCTTTATTTTGTGGCTATGTTTCTTTCCATGTATGTCCCAGGGCAGCATGCTGCAAATGCCACTTGCCCCTCTAGAACCATCCTCTACCTTTCTCTACCCTTCTCTGTAGAGTAGGACACAGACCTTTGTGAATTATGTCAGCGAGTTCCCCTGTGTTCTGGCTCTTGGTTGAGTTTAACCAATGCAAGCCACCAGCAGGAATCAGTGCGTGGGAGGAGAGGGTGTGTAGCATTTGCTGCCCAGTGCCCACCATGCTGGGATGCACTGGGTCAGCATTCATCTCCTGAAGGCCACCGCATCCATCAGGTGGCCCTCTCCTCCAGCTACAGCCACAACCACAGCTCCAGCTAGCCTTGGGTTCCAGTTCCCAGCCCTTTCCTTGACCTCTTCAGGCTTATGGGTGGTAATGGCTCCCAAGTGTTGCTAGTCTCATGTGCTTCACCACCCCTTGTGGTTTCCTGTGTCCCTGCCAACACATTTGTAAATACTCCCTTCATTGAAGTCTCCTCAACTGCCATGCTTGAGGACACCATCAATTACCATCCTTGAGTGCCAGCACCCTGACTGCTAGGGCAGCAACCGTGGATTTTGCTTCTGTGTATTCCCATGAGTTATGCTTCCATATAGTCCTCACAACATCTAGCTCACTGTGGGGCTCAATAAGCATTTGTTGAAGGAAGGAGTAAAACCATGGACGGACTACCATACCTGAATTAACACTGGATACTTCACAGAAGAAAAAGAATCTGTGAACTATGGGTCCTCAACTAATGAGAAGATTCACCTTCACCTAGTACCTATACATAACCAAACATAGTACTATTTCTTTTTTTCTCATCGTGTTTCTTCTTGAATCTGTATTTATGACATTAATTAACCTATATTAAAATAGTTCATATATTTAGTACCACTTATTCTGGGGAAAAAATTAGTTGGACTCCGATAAACTGGGTTAGTTGAAATGAAACTTACGTTTTTCTCCTTCTTTGCTTTTCACTCTTTTTAATGGAGTTTCTGATGACCCAGTCATACCAGACTTTGCCCTCCTATTTTCAGTCCTTTTTCTGGACATGTTTTTGCATTTCTCAATCTAATGGATAAAAAATTAAATAGATCTGATGAATACATAAGCTGTCAATCACTTGAGAAAGTCCCAGCTTTTTCACCTGCTTATCTCCACCCTTTTCTACTGAATATCCTAGGTGCCACCTGACACATGCCTATCACACATGGGTGAGAAAAGAAGTACGTTAGTTCTGTGCAGTGGAGATGAAAAGATAGGTGTACATAGATAACCTGGAGAACAGGTTAAATGACTCCCTGAGCAGTGATCTTTTGAGAGGCTGTCACTTCTCGAAAGTAAACACAGGTACCTGCAGCCTGGTCCTCCTCCCTCAGTGGTCTTTCTTAAGCAACCCTCAAGCTCTTCTGCCTTGTCTTTCAGAGTCAGAGGACGGCCTGTTACCACAAAATACATGCTCCTTGAACCATACCGGTTTGAGCAGTACCACTATCTGATTAGTATCCTTTTAGCATCACTATGATTGTTCACCAAGAATAATATTGCAATTAATGCATTTATAGCCAATATTCCATGAAGAAATAACTGTTTGGTAGTTTGCTAGGTCAATGAACAGCAACAGCAGGTTGATTGTGGTGGGAATACCAGGGTCCTGCTATTCAAAATCCTAACAGTGGTGTAGGTGGATTGAGAGTTATAACCATTAACCTTGAGGGATTAAAAAAAGACAAAATTATTTCAGACAAATGTTTCATCATTTCAGTCACCATGGAATTAAACCTATGAGAGATTTTGCATCAGTTTCCATACCTAAAAATTCAGAGAGAAAGAAAAAAAACTATGACAAACTAACTTCAAATTTTTATTTTATAAGAGAAATGATTCATGATTAGTGGCAAAGAACTACATACTGACTCTTCCGAAAATGTATTCAACATTATTTCTACTTTCTCCCAGGATGAAATTGTGGGGTAAAGCCAGTGGGTTTTCAAAAGATAAATTTAGCAATCACTATAAAATGTAGAGGGGTTTAATCCTCTCTATAGCAGTTCCCTCTTACCTATAGTTTCACTTTCTATGATTTCAGTTATCTGAGACCAACCAGGGATCGAAAACATTAAATGGAAAATTCCAGAGAAAAAGAGAAATCACATTCACAAAACTTTGATTACAGTATATTGGTTTTTGTGTGTTTTTTTGTTTTGTTTTGTTTTGTTTTGAGACAGCGTCTCCCTCTGTCACGGAGGCTGGAGTGCAGTGGCACGATCTCAGCTCACTGCAACCTCCACCTCCTGGGTTCAAGCAATTCTCCTGTCTCAGCCTCCCAAGTAGCTGGGACTACAGGCGTCTGCCACCACGCCCGGCTAATGTTTGTATTTTTAGTAGAGACAGGGGTTTCACTATGTTGGTCAGGCTGGTCTCGAACTCCTGACCTCAGGTGATCCACCCGCCTCGGCCTCCCAAAGTGCTGGGATTACAGGCGTAGGCCACCGTGCCTGGCCAATTACAGTATATTGTTAATAACTGTTCTATAATATTAGCTGTTATAGTTAATGTCTTACCGTGACTAATTTATAAATTAAATTTTGTCATAGGTATGTATGTATAGGAGAAAACATAGTATATATAGAGTTCAGCATTATCCAAAGTTCAGTATTATCCATAGTATATATAGAGTTCAGTATTATCCAAAGTTTCAGACATCCACTGGAGATCATGGAACACAACCACTGTGAATTAAGGGAGATACTGTAGTTTCTGATCTTTATTGCATTTTGAGTGTATTTAGAGGTCTGCTCCTTGAACCATGCTCGTTTGAGCAGCACCACCCACTGCCCACCCTCTAGAGATAATAAGTAAATAATCAAATATCCAAAATAAGCTTTCCTCTTAGAAATAAGGAGATGAAGAGTGGTAAGCAGCAATGAGCAGTGGCATGGGTGGTACAGTTTGAACTTTAACATTTTGGCTTTCTTCACGAGTAGAGATACTGATTCTTTTTCCTCCAAGATGCTCTTCTTTACACTTACACTACTATACTATATAACTACTATTACTACTATAACTTCTATGATCATCCTTTAGGATTAGAAAAAAATCTGAAACCATTTATTTCTTCATGACAAGTGAAATGGTAAAAAAAAAAAAAAAAAAAGGAAAATAGATAAAGAAACATTTTACAGTACAAGCAACCACAAACAGCTCAGGTGAACATCAGAAATGGGGAAGTATCCGGACAATTTTGCAGCATTGAAGATTGAAGGAAGTCTTTGAGGTAAGTAATTGAATTAGAGACAGCTAGCATAGCTTTATGAAAGCGATCCTTGTGTACCTTACTAGTTGGAATGCTTTAGAGGGCATTACTGCCATAGAAAGAAAATGGAACACAATGGATGTCATATAATTGTTAAAAAGCCATTGAATGTTATTAACAATGAAGATTATTGGCTAAGACTGCATCTATTGTGTAAGGTAAAATAGCTTGTTGGATTAAAAAACTGTTCAAAACCTGCAAAAAGTGAGTGAATGTTAATGGTAATTTTTTTTAAAACTGAAGAGAGGTTATCAGTAAGGGTGAAATAATAGCTTTGAAAGCAAATGACTAAAATTGGAAAAATACACACGATCCAACCTCATTACATTGGACTATTGTGGTATCTTCTCTGACACTAGGTACTAAATTTCCAGGTACTTTTAATTGTATTATGTTTACAGTCTTAAAATAAACCCCCTTTCTGAAGAAGAGATGGAAAGAAAGGGCCACGTTTAACAAAAATCGATTCAGTGTGTTGACTGTAATTATTGGAGCACAAATTCTTGACTTTTTCAACTTAGCTACTTAAAAATTACAAACATACCTTTTCTTCTATCTGTAGAGACAACATAACCAAAAATCAATGCTATCTTACCTATATTATTTACCCGTGTATATACAAACTTGGCTTACAGTAAATTATTAACATGCTATATATCTACAAACAGGTAAGCAAATTTGACACTGCTAAAAGATCTGACTCATCATGGTCTATCAAAAAGACTCCGTCTATAGCATTAATTCCTCTTAGGAAGTTTGGACAAGTCAGAATGACCCAAGCTTTTTATTGTATCCAATTCAGTCATAAAAGGTGGGTAGAATCTCCAAATCTTGGGCCGGGTACAGTGGCGCACGCCTGTAATTCCAGCACTTTGGGAAGCCAAGGAGGGCGGATCACCCGAGGTCAGGAGTTTGAAACCAGCCTGGACAACATAGTGAAACCCTGTCTCTACTAAAAAGACAAAAATCAGTCGGGTGTGGTGGTGGGCACCTATAATCCCACCTACTTGGGAGGCTGAGACAGGAGAATCACTTGAACCCGGGAGGTGGATGTTGCAGTGAGCCAAGATTCTACCACTGCACTCCAGCCTGGGCGACAGAGTGAGATGCCATCTCAAAAAAAAAAAAATCTCCAAACCTATTTCTTTAATCTTGAGTGTAGTATTTTTAGGATACATAAATCTGTTGTGGCAAAGAGTTTGTTTTGTTTTGATGGCTTATGATGGAAGTCATATTTTCTGCAATCTGTTCTAAGCAACTTTTTTTTTTTTTTCGAGACGAGTCTCGCTCTGTCACCTGGGCTGGAGTGCAGTGGCCTGATCTCTGCTCACTGCAAGCTCCACCTCCCAGGTTTATGCCATTCTCCTGCCTCAGCCTCCCCAGTAGCTGGGAATACAGGTGCCTGCCACAACGCCCGGCTAATTTTTTATACTTTTAGTAGAGATGGGGTTTCACCATGTTAGCCAGGATGGTCTCGATCTCCTGACTTCGTGATCTGCCCTCCTCGGCCTCCCAAAGTGCTAGGATTACAGGCATGAGTCACCACGCCTGGCCTCTAAGCAACTTTTAAAGAAAAAATAAAACAAAACATAATCAGGGTAGATTCTACAACAAGTAATTGAGTGAAAGTACTCTAAGTTACAATCCAATTGTAAATCTGATTGTAAATCAGAAAGTTCTATAAGTTATAATCTGATTGTAAATCTATGTCATAGTTTAAATTAGATTTTAAAAACTGAAAAACCTTATGAGACACTATTGAATCCTCAAAATTATGGAGAATTGATATTCATATTGATATGTATATATGCATATGCTGTTGTCTGTTAATGATGACAGCTGTTACAATAACAAGGAATTGCATAAAATTCATTTGAACACAATGGGTCTGATTCAGCAACTTGTATCTTTTAAGAATATCTTCAGTAAAGCACTTTATTGTACGTAAACACTACTTTACATTTTGTAGTAAGTATTATATACTCTACTATATATTTTGCTCATTGACCAGTTACATTAGAGAATGGATTTCAGTGACAAAGCTATTAAAATATGGAGAGTATCTTATGTTAAAAGAGTTTGGTGTATCCAGATTGTAGTGGTGATTACATGAATCTATACGTACATTAAAATATTCACAGAATAGTATACCAAAAGAAGTCCATTTTACTGTATGATAATTCAAATAATAAAATTAACTCTTTTTTTTTTTTTTTGCAATGGGTGTCTTCATCACATTGCCCAGGCTACATTGCACCACCACAACCAGTCAAAACTAATATTGAAGATGTAATAGTTTAGTTTTTTTAAAATGTTTGTGCTAGGCTCTGAAGGATAAAATATCACCTATGGCATAAAATAAACATTTTTTAAATTATAAATAATGTTAAGACTATAAATAACAAGAAAAAATATTTTAAAGTATATCCCCCCAAATATCACAAAACAATCTATCACAGATGGAATCTGGGACTCTGAGCTTTTTCGAGGGAGAATTTCAAGGCTAGTAAATCTTCACAACATAAACTTCTTACAACCTCAAAAGATGAGATGGCTTTCCTAGCATTTACTAGTTGGGAATAAATATTTTGCTCACCAATTAATAAAAATAATTGTAAAATTGTATTTGCTTCATAGAATAAGAACTGGAAGGAAACTTAAAGAATCATTTGATTATCTTCAGGCAGGTGTAAATAGAGGTATTTAACCAAAGCTTACAAATCTCTTCTCAGAGATCTCCAAACAAAGAGATTCCACAATGGCCACCAATGAACATATTCTCATGTTTCAGCACTAGGATAGCTAAGCTGGGGATGTGAGTCTGTGTTTCTGCTGAAACAGCTCCTATGTTAAGTTCTTTCATCATCTTGGATCTCTCAAGGTATGGAGAACTATTATAAAAATTCCTCTTCTAGAAAATATCCATGCTTTTCAAGACATTAATTGGATTCTCTCTTTAGCCATTCTTCATCAAGTTTAACAAACCTACCCTTGATGTGCTATGCTCATAGAGATGACCATAAGACATTTCTATCATAATAGCTCTTTCTGTTCACTTTGGGTTGTCCACATCCTTTGTGTTTTAAAGAACAGTGACCAAAGTAGGCCCTGTACTCAGCCCAAGTCCCAAGAGTAGAGTGCTAGAGTGCTCCCTGGGCCATGTATACTATGTTTCTCTTTCTTTTTCTTTCTTTCTCTCTTTCTTTCTTTCTGCCTGTCTCTTTCTTTCTTTCCTGTCTCTTTCTTCTCTCTTTCTTTTTCTATCTCTCTTTGTCCTTCCTTCTTTCCTTCCTTCTTTCCTTCCTTCCTTCCTTCCTTCCTTCCTTCCTTCTCTTTGTTTTTAGCATTCTTGGGAGAAGAATGTGTTGTATATACAAACCACATACAAATGGGCCTCATGTAAAACACAAAACCCCAGTAAAGAAGCACACGGTTCTTTAGTTAATTTTTTAGTTAATGATGGAAGTGCATGTAAGAATATAAAAAAGGAGTATCCTCCAGCCAAAGATGTACAAGTAAGTGACTGAAATAAAAAAGAAAACTCCAGGCAGTAACCAGAGTAGTTACCATTCCCTTTCTATCAACACTAGGGCGGATGTGTAGACCCCTTTCTCTACAGCAGCAGAACAAAAGTAAACGAGTTTTATAATTGGCAGTCATAACAACTTACAGATGACTACACAATTAAATGAGGAGCCATCTCTGATATTTGTACCATAATAGGAACAGAAATATCTAGACCTATAGACATAAAGTTGATGAAGACACTTGACATTAAATTTCAAACTTCAAGTAACACCCATAGACCGAGATTTTTTTGTAATTCCTAAGTCAGTCCTGATTCAGAGAAGTGACCAGGTTGGCATAGGCCAACTTTGGATATGAACAGGACCTAAAGGAGGCCCAGCAGAGACCCATAATCAGCTAGTTGATGAGGAGGAAGACCAAACACAGAATCAGAACAAGGGATTCTGTAGTCTTAAGGACAAAAGGGTTTGTCTGCCCATTATCGTGGAAAGGATCCATACTTCAGGTGAACTCTCATATATTTTTTACTGACTGGCATATTATTCATTCTGTGGTATATTTCATTTCTCTTCACTGAACCTTTTGCAATCTTTAAAAAAATTCCTGCTTATGTACTCATTCTTTATTTTTTTATTTTTTGTTTTGTAATTTAAAAAATGCGGAATGGTTCACAAATTTGCATGTCATTCTCACACAGGGGCCATACTAATGTTCTCTGTGTTGTTCCAATTTTAGTGTATATGCTGCCGAAGCAAGCACTACATTCCCTTTCATGTGCCTGAACTTGGTGGACACAAGAGAGCTGGCTTCTAAATTCTGTTGCTCAGAGTACATAAAAACAAACAAGGCCGGGCACGGTGGCTCACGCCTGTAATTCCAGCACTTTGGGAGGCCGAGGCGGGTGGATCGCGAGGTCAGGGGATCGAGACTATCCTGGCTAACACGCGAAACCCCGTCTCTACTAAAAATACCAAAAAAAATTAGCCAGACATGGTGGTGGGCGCCTGTAGTCGCAGCCACTCAGGAGGCTGAGGCAGGAGAATCACTTGAATCCGGGAGGCAAAGCTTGCAGCGAGCCGAGATCACGCCACTGCGCTGCAGCCTGGGCGACAGAGCGAGACTCCTTCTCAAAACAAACAAACAAACAAATAAACAGCTTCCCCTGTTACTGTTTGCATGTGCCACCTATTAATTACCCAAGGGTGAGACCTATTTTGTGAAGAGGAAAAGAAGTTCTGCTCTAGAAACTGTTGAGTGAAGTTTTTGTTTTATATTGCAGGTGGGGCAGGATTGCAGCAGGGAGGTTTCCATGAAATTGGCATTGTCAGTTGCCCAATGCAGAACTTGTGGTAGCTTGAGTTAGTCACTGTTTTAAATTCCTGAAAAAGCCAGGTGTGGTGGCATGCACCTCTAGTCCCAGCTACTTGGGAAGCTGAGGTAGGAGGATGGCTTGAGCCCAGGAGTTCTGTGCTACACCAATCGCATGTTTGCACTAAGTTCAGCATCAATATGGTGACCTCCTGGGAGCAAAAGACCAACAGGTTGCCCAAGGAGGGGTGAACCGGCTCAGGGCAGAAATGGAGCAGGCCAAAACTCCAGTGCTGATCAGTAGTGGGATCACATCTGTGAATAGCCACTGCATTCCAACCTGGACAACATGGTATCTTATTTAAAAAAAAAAAAAGAAAAAAAAATCCTGGAAAAAATAAACCCTGAAAATTGTGGGCGCATTTCCAATTTTTCTCCGCTTCCCTGACAAGAGGTATTGGTGCAAAAGAAATTGCAATTTTTGCCATTAAAAGTAATGACAAAAACTGCAACTACTTTTGCATCAACCTAATAATATGGGTCTGGGGAGGAAACCAAAGATTAATGCCTCAAATAAAGCAAAAGTCTTGTCATGTAACTGCCCTTCTTAGACTACTTGGGCTGCTATAACAAAATACCATAAACTGGGTAGCTTTAAAACAACAGAAATTTATTGCTCACCATTCTGAAGACTGGGAAGTGCAAAATCGAGGCAGATTTGGTGTCTGGTGATGGCCTGCTTTCTGGTTTATAGAGGGCACCTTCTTGCTCTGTCCTCACAGCAAGATGGAAGGGGTAAGGGTCTCTCTGGGGTCTCTTTTATAAGGACACTAATCCCATTCATGAGGGCTCCCTCATGAATCACTTCCCAAATCACTTCCCAAAGTCCCCATCTCGTAACGGCATCACCTTAGGGGTTAGGATTTTAACATGAATTTTGGAGGGACACAAACATTCAGATGATAGCACTGCCCAAATGCTAAATGCAAACTCATTGTTGTTCAATGTGTTATTTAAAGGCTGTGCATTATGGCATTATCGTCCTCTTGTCCTCTTTCCTTCTGTAATTTGTCCATGTTAGGCTGCTCTATCTTCTGGCAGTTCTCCTCTCCCTTCTCTCTGGGTTTCATTCCCTAACAAGGGCTCTGTGCCTGTCTCCCTGCCCAAACCCATTGGTAACTGTAACTACCACCTTAGTCTTGCCCAGTGGAAATATCTTCACCCATAGATTTAACTGAGGCAAAACTATTACCTGTTAAATAACTTTAGCTCGGCAGCATAAACACCTGAGTTAAGAAAAAATTACTAGTACACAAGTCATACATAGTGTTGGGGAATATTAGTTCTAAACATCTGACTTAAGAAGAAATGACTAGGAGACAAGTCATACATAGTGTTGGAGAATACTAGTCCTACAAGATATAAACAGATAAGGCAGGTGAGGTCCAAGCCAGTTTCTCTATGGGGAGATGTCTTCCACTTAATATAACTGAATACATTACAAAAGAAAGAAAGAAAAGAAGTAAAGGAAGAAAGAAAGAAAAGAAAAAAAAATCCAATAAATCCACACTCAAAAAAAAGGGAGGCAAACTGGTATGGACAGAACAATTAGGAAAACAACGATAAATTTCACTTTACATGTGCTAGACAAAGGAGTTAATATCATGAAAACTTAACCATAACAAAATATTTTGGTGATCAGTATTTTGTCCTATATTAAGAAATCAATGTCCATAGATACAAGTTTGAGTTTAAAGAAACTAAAAGCTTAAGATGGCCAGATTAAAGATGTCTTTCATTTTCCTCTTTATAAGTTTATGTATTTTTTAAATTATTTGGAAGGAAATTTTGGAATCGAAGAAAATTTAAAAACTGAAAATTCTTTTATATGTTTTTCCTGTTGAATTAGTATTCTGTTTATGAAATAGGAACATGATATCCCCAAGCTGCTGTTGATGTCATCCAGTTGTAGCTAACTATGTGCTTAAAAAATAATTGAAGTGAGGATGAGAAACATATCTTATAGAAAGTGACAATATTATGCCTTTATACTTTGTCAATATGATCCCAAATGTGAAGATATTTGAAAATATCTGTTACTGATTTTTTTTTCTTTTTATCTAGATTAACAGCACTACAGAGCTATCTATATTTTGGTAGTCACCAAACTTTTTAAAATGTCAATATCATTATACATGTTATCCATTCTCTACACCAGGATTTTTCAACCTTGGAACTATTAACACTTTGGGCCAGACAATTCTCTGTTGTAGGGTGCTGTCCTCTGTAGTGCAGGATGTTGAGCAGCATTCCTGATCTCTACCCAGTAGATGAGAGTTGTGATGACTAAAAACATCTCCAGACATTGCCACATCTCCCCTGGGGGGACAAAATTGTCCCTGGTTGAGAAACACTGCTGTATAGTGAGTTATTACTATCCAAATATTTTGATTATCTTTTTAACCATTACCTATTACCCCAGCCACATTAATCATGCCATGATTCACATTGATCACAATGATTAAAGAAATTATAGATTTACTGTGGTGCTCAGGCACTTACCATTAGGCTATTAGACAAAGTCTGGGAATATAAGGGGAAAAAATTCCCATAATTACAAAAAATAAAAGATTACATGGAAAAGCAAAGGTGTTGGCTGTACACTAGGATCAAATGACATTCATTTGTTGAAGTAGTCTGAGTGACTCAAAGACGTACAGCAGCTATTATTCACTTAGCTACAACACAGCAAATATTAACACATATTTTGAAAAGGAGAGATGCTGCTTCATGTGACAATACTGATAATATTTAAGAAGAGATGTTAGTGACTCATCAGACACTCAGGCAGGCATGATTTTTCCCCTTAAATGTCACTAATGATTTTTCTTACTGCCTTTTTTATTTAAGCACATGTTCAGTGGCACCCACAATCAAAATTCTATTACAAAATGCAATATCGAATATCTTACTTTATTTTATTTAAATAAATATTGTAAATGATCATAGTGAGTAACGTAAGCAATAAGTATTATTTGTACCACCATTCTTCTAGATTGTAGTGATTTTTATTTCATCACTGTGAATGGTGGATGGTCTTTTGTCTCTTCTAAATGTCCCATTCCTCATGGGATAAATTAAAATGACCCATAAGCAAAGTTAAGTTTTAAGCGGATTTTTTTTTTTCAAATAGACAGCCTTGCCTTGTACTATTATCCTCCAATTTCGTTTTTACATTTTCAAAAATAATATGTGAGTTTTAAAACTTGTTTAATTTAAAATGACTCTTTTTTAAAAAAGAAAACACTGTAGTGGGATGCCGGGATTGCATTCATCCCAGCATGCCCCACCACTGTTCTTTGGATGGCAATCACAGGACCCAGACATCAAGCTGTGGAAGAGATTCTTCCAAGCAACAGCATCTGGCTCTTTGGCAAACTGAACAGGCAGTTGCCCTGGTGGCTTTGGAGTTGCCTCTGGGTCTGTCACAGGGTAAGGCTGCTGATGGAGTGTCTGGATTCTCATCTCCTTTTCATTTCACTGTCTTTCTCATATACATTTTTGGGCATCAAGAGACCCACTGTCTTCCATAAGGCAAATACTGCCCTCCTTAAGCCTGATGAACTTTTAAATAAACCCTGTTGTACTTCCATAAGTATCCCTTTCCATTGCCCACATCTCTTACGGAAGTGTAAAAATAGGCAAGCATTCTGGCTCAGCAATACTAGCATTCTATTTCACACCCCACCTACAGAGAGAATCAGAAATTCAATGCTCTCTTCTCAGTCCTGAATATTTTAAGCTTATATTTTCACCTTCTTTACTCATAATAGATCTTTTTGCCAGTTAAATTTAATAAATTCATATTTATAATATGAATAGCTACCTAATCTCATAAAAACTTTTTTTTTTTCATTCTTAGGATCACACAATCTAAGCTGGTAAGGTGGTATAAAGACCGTAGGAGCTTAGTTTGAAGAATTTATGGCACTTTAAAATCATAAGTGCAGTCCTTGGAACAAACAAACACCTTGAATACCAGAATCAGCAGCTCCAGAACAAAGGGGCTCTCATACCTTCTTAGCTGTGAAGGAAATTAAAAAGACCAAATTTGAAAAATAAAGAATGAGTTTTTAGAGGTTTGGGGATTAAAAAAAAATTCCTCAACGTGCTGAATGATTTGCATGAAAACTATTAATCAATATGGCTTCTCTACAGACCACAGGCTATGCACGGGCACTATTACCCACAATTCATACCCAAAAGGTAAAGTACTATTGGTGAGGATGTGGCTCAAAGTCTCTAGTGTGTCCAAACACACACTAGATCAGTAGGACTGATTTGTAAGAAGTAGCATTTAATTCTTCCTGTGAGAATTCTTCAGAAAAAAAGAAACCTTCATGCACTGGCCACCTCATGGAGACTCAGTTTTAATCTGTTATTTGATCAGCACGTTCAATAACTCCATCAATAACCTATGAAAACTTCCATGGTAATGTCTGTGTTATGAATGGAAAGTGAATAAAATAGAGAGGGAGAGAATTTGTGGAAGAAAGACTACATTTGAGTGTAAGTTGTTACTCAAAAAATCCTAAATTCGAGGGGAAATTAAACCCATTAATTTCTAGGACTGGCAAGCAGTTGAAGCTAAAATGGACATAAATAAATAACAGTAACTACTTCTAGCCCAGAAAGGGGTTTTTTAAAAGTAAATTGTATTTATAATTAATTGAATACTTGCTTTTACATTCTGTTTGAAATAAGATAAGAATGTAATGATGGCATATATGCATATATGGTCTCTATCTTTTACAGATGAACTAAAAGAATATAGAGTTAAATCTAAAGTTTGTTTTATTCCCATCAAAAAATCATTTTTTACTAAGGAGCACATATTCTAAACACACAATAAATCATACTGAGCTGCCTTCTGATTTTATTTTTTAGAAGCAAATTAGATTTGAACATTAAAAGTCATATACTTCTGTCAGTTCATGCAAACAATTCCTACAGCTTTCCCTGGGAACATTGCTATGGATGAGCAGTACAGGTCCTTACAACTTAGAGCAAATCTCTCCAGGCTTAATTTTCGGCCAGAAGAGAGTAATGAAAACTTTTAGATCAGATGTTTATTATTACTATTCGATTATTTGAAATGAGAAAAATACAAACCTCTAGACATAATCAATTCCTGACAATTGCCTACTACGTAGTAGGCGCCCAGATATGCTTGTTGAATGCATACACGAATGAATGAATGAACGTGAGTTCATGTTACAATAAACTTTTGAAAAAGTACTTATGCTCTAGAGATGTCCTGGCTTGATAATCACAAATCTTTAGATAAATCAGAGACTTCAATAAATATTTTTGCACATGAAAAAAAACAAATTTATCCATCCCACCATGTGTGCACCAATTGGTTAATAAACCAAATTGATCAAAATGTGCAACTGCATTTAAGAATATATGGTCTAATGTAAAATGTTGTTTACTTTTACTAAAATGTTTTCATTAAGACTGTAGACTTGACTGAAGTTATATTTACCCAATGCCAACTACCAGGATATTAAAAATATTTCTTGATGATAATGAAATTGTTTGGTTTCCCTCCAATTCCTTGGTGAATATCTCATGTTTACAGAATGTCTTTTTGTTAGAGAAAGACTTCAACCACTTCAACCACTACTTCTGGTTTTTGGTTGAAGCAGTAGGAAAAGGTCAGTGTAGACTTAAGCCCAAGATTCTGTTGATACTCAAGGTCTATACTCCATGCTTGTTTCTTCTGTGCTTATCTGACACATTTTGTCCATCAAATACAAAAGAGCATAATCAAAAGGGTTACTGCTTTTCCAGTAACCCAGAATACACCATCTACACGTAGGTGATCTGTATGTCCCTTAAGTGATGGCTTTCATTGTCATATTTGGGAGCAAGTATTGGAAGCAATGATATCTTTCACTTTTTGCATGTTCATTGGCTGAATAAGCTGCCAGAAAGCTGCCATTTAGGCTAAGAGTTACTGTCTGTGGTTGAACTCATTTAAATGGTATTCAATAAATGATTAGGAATGTCATTATTGAGTGGCTATCCAAAGTCAGACACTTGCTAATAAAGATGCCTCCAAGCATCCATAGGTTAAATGCTAAGAAACAGATTCACAAATGGAAGCAAGTCTGTTTTTGCTCTTATGTTGTTGGGCAAGTAAGACATCTAGACTTCAAGCTATCCCTGGGAGACCTGGTGTCCTCCTTACTCCAGCTGACACACATGGCCTCACCAAAAGCAGAAACCAGAGCTTGGTTGATAAATAGTAACTGAGTACTTCAACGTTTGCAATCTGAAAAAGGCATTTAAAATGAACAGGTGAAACTCTAGATTCATCATGCAAGGAGGCTTATCTAACATTGATGGAAAGCTGCAAAGGAGGCGAGAAGATTCCTAGACCACACCAAGTAGCTGATAGTTGACTCTCACCAAAGGGAGGTTACAATGTTCTAGAGACTCACCTGCCCTAAGGGAGGAAGAGCAGGTACCTGGGGCTTCGTGGATATCTCCAGGCCTGCTTGTCTTCAGAGTCTTGAAGAGGCTACCTAGCCCGTGGGCAAAATCACAAAAGTGGCAAGTCTATAGGAAGTCTGTAGATAAATCGATGGAAGCAGGGAAGGAAGTGGGGTATGCTTGATTGAGGGACAACGGAGCTGGCCCCAGGATACTGACGGATGCAGAGGGAAGCGTGCATTTGTGGAAGGAGCTTTCCTGTGAGGCTATGCCTCAAGGGAGGAGAGTGTATTCAGTTGGCCTTGGAGGACAGGGTCCTTCCTTCTCCACGAGGCTGGATGTGTGCAGGTGTCCGCAGGTCAGCCGCCAAAGCGACTACCTGCTCTTCTCTCTTCTCTCCTAGACACTTCCGATGGACTCAGACCCCAGCAATATCTCTCCCTCGCACTGTGCTTGGCTGATCAAAGCGAGAAGCTTTGCGAACTCCCCAGAGGGTGCACGCTCCCCATCTAATCTTTGGTGAAGAGAAGTGACGGCCTGGTCACAGTGCGCCTGTCAGCCTGCAGCCGCGCCCAGGCTCACACTGGGGCGGGTTGTGGGGGATACTGATGGGGGCGCCTCTTTCCCCGGCTGTCTGAGCCTTAGCTGGGAGACTGTGCTGGGGAAGAGGCAGGGGCAGAGCCAGTTCCGAGGGGTTTAGGACGCCAAGCAAGAAGGGCCTACCCTTTCGCGAACATCGAAGCACTTCGTGGAGACCAAACAGAGTTTGCCCCTTCCCCAAGCTGTAACGGCCCCGGGGGTCTTGGGACTGCGGAAGAAAACCGCGTCCTCGAGTCCTGGCGCCCTGGAAGGCCGGCAGTCTCAAGGATCAGGCCCGGCACCAAGGACTACCACTCCTTCCGCGCCGAGGGCGGGATCCCGGGGGTCCCCCAGTCCCACGCTGTCTCCCCTAGCTCGGCGCCCTGGGTCCGAGGCGGCCGGCGTGAGGTCTCAGCTGGCCGCACCTCGCCCAAAAAGGGAAAAGACCAGAGGCCGCCGACGTCTCCTCCCAGTCAGAAGTTGGGACGCACTAGGGTGTAGAAAGGTCGGGATGTTCCCCCACCCCAAACCCACACGCGCTTGCGAGCACACACGCAGACACAGAGACACGCGCGCGCGCACACACGCACACACGTAAGCTTTGCTCCCCTGGCCTGAGAGCCGGAGAGGGGGCGCTTTGGAAAACTTGGCTGATTCGCCGGATGACCATGTGCGTTCACGACTGTACCCGCCAAACATAACCTTAATTTTACAAGATGTTTTTCCTCATAACTTTTCTGCAAAGGAGTCAGAACAGAACCCAGTTTCCGAGGCAGCCCAGTCTGGTTTGCTAAATATCTCAAAATGTACCAGGTGGCTCTAAGCTTCCAAATCCTCCATCGCGCGGGAGCCGCGGCCGCCCTCACCCGGCTCCGCGCGCGCAAACGGAAGGGCGCGAGGTTTGCGCGGAGAGCCAGGCAGCCCGGGCGCCTCCAGCGGGGCGGCGCAGCTCGAGACCCGGCGACCCGCCGGCAGGGGCGTCCAGTCCCGCGCCGCACTTGCCAGAAAATAGCCCGCCTGACCACAGCCGGCCCTGGCGCTTGCACATTAAGAAACTCAAATTAAGAAGTGGGTGAATTGGGAAAGGAGGGAGCCGGGGGAGTTTGCACCGTGTATCTCAGGTATGAGCACTTTTCACTGACATTGATGCAACTGCATTAGAGTTAATGGCAGCAGCCTGCTTCTCATTATTAATTGTCTTTGTGTTTGGATAAAGTATGTAATCTTCTTCTCAACCACACCATTAAAATAGGTTGCCTTTTCAATTAAGAACTGTCGTGAGCACAGCAGTCAATTTTCCTAATGAAGATGCATTATATTTTCACTTTTTTTTAAATAATGGAAAATCCCGGGTTTTCATTAGACACGATTACAGAGAAATACAAGAGGGCTCCTCTAAAATTCATGCGGTCATGTAGTGCATTAAACGCCAGGCTTTTAAATAAATTGAAATTTCTGCAGATAAAAGAAAAGCATGGCTATCAAATATGTTGAAACACACCTCATTCAGATTTTTTAAAGCAAACATGATGAGTTCATTTTTCCAAATGCACTTAACAGATACAACAGTTTTTAAAAGTACAGTGACTGCCTGAAAATATACTATAAACTTTTTTTTGGGGGGGGGGTCCCTTCTAGTTTACGGATGATCTGCAGATCTTAAACTAAGCGGTGAATGTTGGAAATGCACTATGCACATTTAGATAATGTTCGGCCTTTGAACAAATGCCTCAGATTAATCATTCAGCAGCACAAACGGTCTGGACTGTGCACCTACAATTAGTTTTTATTTGTTTGTTTGTTTATTTGCTTTCTTCCTTGCTTTCATTTTCTTTTCTTTTCTCTTTTAAGACAAACTGAAAGCCAGTGACCCTGGTAGAACTGTTTAAAATTCTATACCTTCGAGATAAGCAACTTTCCAATTGTTGCAAAAAAATTAAAAATTGCAAAATTCTAATTTTGAAGTTTTAAAATTGGTCAGAAATATTCATTCCTGAATCCGAAAATGGGAAGTTTGCATTCATGAACAAAAATGAAAAAGTGTGTGTTATTTATTCTCTAACCTTGGGAATCTGGGACCATGTGGTGAAAGGGATATGTCAAGATTTCTGGGTTTTCTTGTTAATAAAAAATTAAGGTTGCTATCTTTTGCGTATGAAATACTGTTTCAGACAAATAATTTCTGTCTTTTTCTTTCTCCATTCAATGTGAATACTCTCATAGGAGCCGCATTAGGGAATACTGTTTGAGAGAAAAATAAGTCAAATTCTTCTAAGTTGAAAAAAAAAAAAGTTCCCAACAACCGCCAGACTTTTTCTTTGTAAGGCAACATCAGTTGGTTTCTTGTAGACATGGTCTTTTCCAGGTTTTAGGTGTCTATCTTTTAAAAATTGAACTTTTTTTTTTTTTTTTTTATCAACCAGCCCCTTAAAATGATCTGCAAAGAGAGGGAAATTAGATTTTCGATTAAAACCTTATCACATCTCGAAGGATTACTTTATATTGATTCTTAAATATGGCTACAATTGATGGACTCTAATTAAAAATCCAAAGGAAAAGTCTGTCGTGCCCATATAAAAGAAGCTTTTCATATACGGGAAATAAAGCTTGTAAAAGGTTACAAATAAAAGATTAGAGATTTATCCAAACTAGTTTAAAGCTTCACTGTGGTTTTCTTTTCTTCTTTTTTTCCTTTCTTACAAAACCATTCCTGGGTCTTTTTTTCCCCAGTTTTAAATGAAGTTTGCAAACAGGCAAGATATTGGACTGTAATGGTTGTTTTATATCAGCTCTGTAAGCTCAAGGCTGCTGCCTGCAGTAGAATTGATTTCAAGGAAACTTCAGGTCCAGGAGATGAAAATTATGTAAACTGACAGCTACCACCCTTCATCAATCCATCCACATTCCCATCCACACCCTCCTAACACACACACACACACACACACCCACACACACATACACAGACCTGCCTCACACTTCTCTCTGTCTCACATCCACACATGCCCTTCCTATCCCTCACCGTAACCTTACTCTGCACACACCCTTGGTCCCCACACTCTCAGGGACAGAGGCACAGCTCCCGGCTCACACTCTGCTCATAAATGTCTCACAGCCCCACATCTCGCACTTGTCACACAATCTTAATCCGTTTCATTCCGGAACAACATGGTCCTCTTTTCCTCTTTTTCACATTTGGAGTTTGCCTCCCTACTCTTTTATCGAGACAGCACAATCCTATCTTTGAAGTTGTTTCTTCCTCCCTTACCCTCTTTTTTGAGGCAACCGCAGTGCAGGGAGTGAGAGACCCAAGCTTAATTTATAAGTGATCTGTTGCCTTATTTTTTCCCCTAAATTCTGTCTGCATTTCCAATCTTAAATCCCTATTTAAAAAATTATGGTTAGTCTCATCAAAGTTTATAATAAAGACATATCTAAAAACCTAATGAAAAAATGACTTCTTTCTAGGTATTATGGTGCTTCTAAGGCAAAATGTAGTCCCTCACTGTCCACTGAATTGCTGAAAAGATTGGAAATTAATGTTCATATTTCTGAAGTCAGTGTTAAGGAAGTCTAACTGGCTCCTTTCCCTCAAGAGGCTATGTTCTCACGGAATATGGGTTTTGTTCTTCTTTTTTAATTAGCCTGGAAGAATCCTGGGATGTCTTCTCTCCCCTCCCCCTCCCCCACTCCCCCCCACCAAAGTTAATAAACTTGGAGGAAAGTTTGGAATATTTTAAACTGGCCTGGCTTGTGCGGTGGAGAAAGTGAGCCTAGTTAGTGCCACGCATGAATTTTGATTTCAAAATATGAGCATCAGACATATTCTGGAAACTGCACACAAGCTCTGGCAAATAATTTGATTCCCTTCGTATTGGTTTTCTTAATTTAGCTTCTGAATGCTTATATCTCATATGCATAGCAAAATAATTGTGCAAGTGGCAATTAAAAACCACCCACTTGTTAATGAAAATTATCTAAAAACACAAAGCATGCTACTGTAAGTCAGATTCATAGAAAAAAAAATGTTGAAGACACAGGACACAGAAAAGTTAAACACAGAAATACAATGAACAGATAGTAAATTGGAAGTTCAAGAACTTACTGAAAATCAAGAGTTAGACTTTTCATCCAAAGAGTCTTTTTCTCCCACCAAGCATCTAAGGTTTTCAGTAAAAGAGCTCAGCCCCCTTCCCCCAAAGCCAGTGGCTTTTTTCCTGACCTAGAATAGGGTTTGTGGGGACTGTACCTGAGCCGGGCTGTCTGCAATTTCCAAATTGACAAGAAGAGACTGGAAGATAAAGAGCATGTTCTTACAGGTGAAGAACAATTTTGCAACTTTTCCAGGCGACACCCAGGAGAAAGCTTGCCTGCTACCAACTGCTGCAGAGTCTGGGCAGAATTCCTCTAGAAAGAAAAAGAAAGTCTTCCCCCCCCCCTCCCTGTCTGCCTCTCTCTGTCTCTAGTTCTCTTTCTCCTCTGTGTCTCTCTCTCTCAGATCCAATCTTTTAAGAGCTTCAGCACATTGCTAAGCTAAAGGGAAATTCTCTTTGATAAAGCGGTGTTTCCAGCTTCTGGGTTTTAAAACCTAAATCTATATTCAAATCTGGCTGAAGGTGTGTTCTGGGATTTATGAAAGCCTCTTAAAGGGGTAAATTTACCAAACCGTGACAAAATCATCACAATCTTACTTTAGACATCTGAAGTGGATGAGAATTTTAAAGAGACCCTTGTTTATTTAACACTGTCCATTTCCAACTCGTAGTTTATTGGCCCGGTATTTCTGCGAAGTTATTAGACTAGAGTGCAAAGGAGAAGCGGGAGCTGTCTGCTGCCGGCCGCTGGAAGGGCAAAACCCTCTCACGCCCCACCACGCATAAATCTGCCCCTGTCAAATAGAACAGGGGGATTTTTAGGGAGATTCAGCTGCCCTCGCCATCTGGGAGGACATCGCAAACCTCTACATCGGGCTTGAAAGGTTTCCCTGGACACTGAACCCTACAGCAGATGGATCTCCCAGCCCAAAATGGTTTACTTGGTGGAGCTCGCAAGAGCATGTTCTGATATTTCTGCATCCCACCCTATGCCTACTGTCCCCGAGGCCTCCCTCCGGCCTTCCCCTCTGCCAGATCCACAACGTCCATTTTTCTTCTTCGGCTCTTTTATGCTTTAAGCATCATTGTGATCAAACTGGGGGAAACGTTGTCTTTTCTAGGGGTAGGAAGGGGACTCTGCTTCTAGCGATCGGGGTGGATTTGCCTTTCCTTCATCGAAAGCATCGTGACTCTGACCAAGCGCACCCAACCAGTGCCTCCGACAGCCAGCGCCAAGAGGGTCATAACGCCTGGGGCACTGGTACCCCCTCCCCACCACCATCCCCATTAAAGGCTTCGGGGGCGGTCGCCAGGTATTTCAGTACAGTGGGGGTGGGGTGAGAAAAAAAGGTCCGTACTCACCCTCCCCCCCGCCCGGGCCCCTAGAAAGTCTTGACTCCTGGGAACGTGACAGCCAGCGGGTCTCCGGACTGGAGCTGTTGCAGAGGGCCGGGAAGGAGCTGGGCGGGCCCCGGGCCCCTCGGGGGCTAGAGGGGCCGCCAGGGCCCAAAGCTCTAGAGACACCTGTGACGGGGGCCGCGGCCGCGAAGTCCCCAGCCCCAGGCCGAGCAGGAGCCGGAGCCCAGCCCGGCTGCTGAGGGCTTGCTGCCTCGTGCGCACTCCCGTAATTCGTTAATTGCTGTAAATCCCAAGGACGGCCACATTTGATTACACATACAGTATAAGAACCGACAACAAAGCGACGAATTAATTACCAACTTCATTAACATAGGTCCCCAAATTAAAAGCAGCGAGCTGTTTCTTTGGGCCCACTAGCCGTGGTGGTGATGGTAGTTGGTGGTGGGTGGGTGGCGGGGGGTGGGGTATTTAGGAAGAGATTTTATTTTTCTTTTCCTGCACTAGGTGTTGTGAAGGAAGAGCTGTCTTCTGCTCCCACTCCCACCCCCCTTATTCACACACACTCAGCAGTTCCACTAGCCAGCCCCCACCCCATACTCCGCCCAGTCTGTTTTTGCTTTTCTAGGGACTCGAATCCGTTTGAAACCTGTCCGGTCCCTGCTCTCTATGCCAGGCAAAAAAGTTGGGCTGGGGGTCGCACTCTCCAGCTCGGGTCCCCAGGTCCCATCACTTCCCAGCCTCCCGGCTCTCAGCCCGGGGCTCGGGCGGCGCCAGCCCAGTTAGCTCCAGGCCTCGCAGTGTCGGGCGTTTGGTGGCGTTTGTTCTAACACAGAAGCTATTTCCAGCGGGGGCCTCCCTCGCTCGCTCCCTTCCCTGATATCTTGTCGACCTCACACTCGGATCCTCGAGGCCCGATGTGGCCCCAGCTACTTCCCCTAAATGGGCCCTGGGATTAGATTCTGGGGTTCGTGTTCCCTGCAGTCTGTCGTGGGCTTCTCAATTCCAAAAAACCCCAGGCGCCTACCAGAAGCCCGGGTCTCTCACTCGGGGATCATTTATTTTATATGTGTAAGGATATTTATAAGGGCTTAGGGAATAGAGAAGACACTGAGTTTTAGAAAATAGTTTGTTCTTGGACTTGTGTATCTTTCTGTCTCTGTTTTCCGTACATGCTCACATCGCACTCCCAGGCCTTCCTCCTTTACCCTTTCTGGCAGTCAGCGTGTTCTGGCCCTGTTTGAGACGGTATACTAGTGTTTTTGAGTTTCAGTCTGACTTGCTTTCTGCCTGTCATCCACACACTTATTGCTGGGGTTGAATGTGATAACCCAGTCACTCCCTATCCCCCGCCCTTCTCCAGCATTTACTTAAATATTTTTATCTTCCATCTTACATTGCATGGGTTTCCTTTCTTCCCTTCCCTAAAAACAAAAAACAAAAAGAATGAGGGGAAAGGAAATTACGGAGTAAAAGAAGCAGGGGAAAGAGGGTAAGAGAAGAACTCCCTGTCCATCACTTTAATTATA
Organism: Macaca nemestrina; assembly: GCF_043159975.1. Classification (NCBI taxonomy): domain Eukaryota; kingdom Metazoa; phylum Chordata; class Mammalia; order Primates; family Cercopithecidae; genus Macaca; species Macaca nemestrina. The sequence goes on from NC_092131.1 coordinate 51,229,877, forward strand.
CAATTAATTCACATGCTCCGGCCCATAATGTATATTTTAAGCAAAGCCCAGTGTCTTTAAAGAACATTCTGGTAATGTCGGAGGCCTGGATTTGTTGCCTGCTCGTCCCCCTGTGCAGCAGCGGCCTGTTTTCCTCCCCCTGTTGTGTGTTTTTATTATTTTCCCTCTGGCTTAGATGTGTCAATCATTCTCTCCCTGCCATTGGTTGGAGAGTTTGCGTCAAAAAGTTGCCAGAGAGGCGCTTTCTCAGCAAATCTCCCTGAGAGCGGGACCGACCTCAGCTCCAACTCAGCCTCCACTGTGATTAAAAATAAAAATTGCTAGAGCAGCCCTCACTCACCACATCTACTTTGTATGTATTGCAGAGGGGCCCACGCGTGTTTAGAACTCTAGCCTACTTCCTCATTTTCTGTTCTTTAAAAAAAAATTTTTTTTTGGTTGTGTTTGACTTTTCATGGAAGGGTGAAGACTGCAAGGTTTCTAACTCAATACTCTTGATTTCTTTTAGGATAGCTGGCTATTTGGAATTTAAAGGATATTTGACTTTTTCTAACCTCCCATGAGGCTGTAAGGTAAGTGTCCGTCTGTCTTGTCTATATCCATATCTACGTGTCCCCGTGTCTGTCGGCCATCACCCCAGTACCTCCAATAGACCGACCGATGCCCCTCTGCGAACGTGGAGTTCTGTAGGCGGATGTATTTTTTTCTCTTACAAATTTTGAGGTGTAATAACGATCGCTGCAAAAAGAAAAATGTGATCTAGGGATGAGAACGGTAGTGAGAGAGAGGCAGAGAGCGTGCTCCTGGGGGTCGTCACTTCTGCAAAACGTCGTCGAAACGCTGCGAGTGTAATCTGGGATGTTTTGGAAGGTTTTGCTTGTGGTTTTGTTTTTATGTCAACGCCGTTCTAGGCTTCTCTCCGCGATCTTTGCGTTTTGGCCCCTAGATCGGGTTGGGGTCGTTTGGATGGATCCCAGGGACCTTTTCAGAGTCCGAGACAGAAAGATGCAAATGTAGCTAGATGGATGGATTGAAACAACAATAATAAAAAGCCAGGCGCCTTCTTGGGCCCGCGCGCCGGAAGCCCAGTTCGCTTGCGGGTCGGCCTGGGCTGGGGGCCGCCGCTCGAGCCCCTGTCGGCCCCTGATGAACGTGAGCGGAAACCGGAGCGGATAACCGAGGAGGCTGGGAGCGCTGGCTTCTCTTTGCTCCGGCGCTCACTGCTTGCTCTCTTTGGCCTCCTCTCCCTCAGCCTAGCACAGCTCGGTTCTCTGTTTCTCCCAAACGCTTCCAGATCTCCTTTTTGTGTTTAAATACCCACTACGCCCCAAAATCCAAACCACCCTGGGTTGTAATTACGCAGCCTCCCAACCCCTGGTTGTCGTGGTCCCCGACCCTGGTCACCAGGCCGAGCGAACGTGAAGAGTGGTTTTTCAACATGACTGTGTCGGGTACGGTTCGCGGCCCGCCCCACGTAGCCCTCCGCGCGCACCTGGAGCGGGCAGAAGTGGCAGCGAGTGGCCCCTGCTCCGCCCGAGGCCGCGGCCAGGCCAGGGACCGGAATCCTCCCGCTGGGACCGCGGCCCCTCAGCTGTTCTCTGGCGGGGAGCCACAGGGCTCGCCCGCGCGCTCGCGCACCCCCTTCCCAGGCTCGGGGACAATAAGGTGTTGTGGGTCGGGGCCGGGCGGGGGCCGAGGGGTTCGCCGAGGCCCAACCTGTGCCCTGGGTCGGCCCAGTGAGAACCATCCGAAGGTCCCTGCCAGCTCCAGGCGCGGGCGACCGGTCGCGCTGCAAACTCCTAAGAAGTCTTCGCGTTGCTGCGTTGAAGTGACTCTTGAAATCGATGCCCGATTTCGGGACACATTTTTGGAAACCCAAGTCCCCTGTCAGGATTCCACCGAGTTGGCTTTTGCCTCCTTCACAGACGAAGTGGTGCTCGGGGAGCGAAGGCCGAGCGGCGCTGACCCTGCGGTGGTGGATTACTTGGGGAGGGGACCGGGAAGTGCCTCCTAGAAATTATCCGCCCCCGCCCCCCCCCCCATTCTAGAGCTTCGGGGGTCAGGATTTCTTCTGCTCAGCTCGGGACTTTTTCCAGGCACAAAAGTTATTAGCAACAGAGGGGGGAGTAGGAGAGGAAACTCCTCCCCCCAGAGTAAGGTAGACACCCAGACCTCAGCGCTAACACCGGGGCTTTCTCCCAACGATAATTAATAGTCAAGGCCAACCCTTTTGGCACGTTTCTTCCTCCCTCCCTCGCGGGTGGCAAAGTTATTTGATTCCCCGAGACCAGAAACTTTCACTCGAGTTCGCCGGAGAGGCCAGCGCCGGCCGTTTTCCGCGGTGCCCACACGTCTCCTTTTTCTTTCTTTCCTCCTCTTCGTCGTCCTCCCAGCCGCAGGCCAGTCGCCAGTCCGCGTAGTTTTGTTTCCTTTCCATCATGCAGAAAATTAATCAGCCCGGACGAGAAGCAGAGCGGAGCATGGCGGCCTGTAATTAAGGGACGTGTGCCCCTCGGATTATCTCGTTAGTTTATCAAGAAAACATTTATTATAATTAATTCTCGGACGAGGTAATTATTGTTGAGCGAGGACACAGCAACTGGTAGATGGGCTTCTTGGAAGAAAAAAAAAACAAGGCGGGGGGAGGGGGAAGCGACAGATTGCACGAATTGACCGTTAGATATAAGGCTGCGCGGGCGACGCGGGCAGTGGAGCGGGACCTCGGGCGCCAGGCCTGCGGGGCTGCTGGGCTGCTGGGCTGCCGGGCAGGGACGCGGGACCCAGGCACTCGCGCCTGGAGGTGCGGTCGCCGACCGGCTGCCGGGACTCGCCGCGCGACCGCGGCCAGCTTCTAGGTATGAGTTCTCCAGAGGCCACCTCGTGAGCAGTCATAGTGAGGCGTGGATTTTTGAAAAGTCATTTCTTTTCCCCCTTCTGGACCCCGCTTCGAGATTGGAAAAGGGCTTTGAAAGTTAGATTGAAGGGCCCATGCCTTCTATGCAGAGTGCATACTAGGCCAGTTGTGGAGAGAATCTCTTAGTTTTGGTTTTTGGTTTTCCTCTTTTCCTTTTAAAGGTGGATCCAGAGAGAAAAATGAAAATAGTCTATTCCGAGAATTTTAGCCATTGTGCAATGGTAAGAGCAAAGGAGCCCCTGGAAGGATCTCGGCCCTGGTGCTTTCTGCGTGTTACTGCTTTTTATGTTGGAATGTGCCACTTTATTGTGTGATGTGTCAGGCATTTCTAATTTGGTGAGAGCTCGACATGTAAGAACATTTCCGTATTTCTCAAGGGTACACCTGATATGATTTTACGATTCTCTATAGTCTGTAGTTCAGAACTTTGCAAGGTAGTACGATTAAACAAAAAATCTCCAATCTCCGGTTTAGAGGCTGTTTAAACACATATACAACTGTATTTTAAAGCAGTCGTATATGTGTTTAAACAGCCTCTAACCTGAAGGTTTTTGTTTATTTTCCCAGCCTCTAAAGAACAGCATTTTGAAAAGAAAAGACAATGCAAAAACATGAAGTCTGTATTGTAGGGGCAACTAAATTAGTTTTACTGAGGATAATACAAACTCCTTCAAGAAAGACATTTATAAAATTACATTAAATTAGATCTTGGGGTAGAAAAGCATGACTTTTGTGCTCTGAATTTAAATCAGAAAGAAGTTACAGTTACTGAGTTTCATTTATGGACTTTTGTGTCTTGCTGTCTTAAGCAACGTAAATATGAAAACCCGGAGTCCTTTAAACTCAGTAAGACCTTTATCTTGTATCCGCCATTTTGAAGCAATCTCTCATGGTGTCAAAGTTTCAAAGTAGAGATCCTTGCATATAAGTGCCACATTTTAGGAAAATAAAGGCCAGACTTGCAAACTGCCAGTCTATATTAACATCTACTTTGAATCTCTTTGCTGGGGTGCGTGGGTGGGGGGGGCGTGTAACACAGCTGAAGAAAGTAAATAACTTTTTTTTTCTTCCTTTCTTTTCCCCCTTGAGCTCTTTTTCTTATAGGATTGTAGGAAACTTGAAAGGTAGGGAGAAATTCTATTAGTTTCACAACTTTGGGTGTTTGTGTATCTACTTTCTTCAAAACTAAAATGTGCAAAAGGCAGTTAGAGTTAACAGGAAGCTCTGCTGCAGCTGCGGAGGACCTAAATGTCTGAAAATTTGCCTCCCGCAGGATCTGCAGCCTCCACACATCAAAATCAACATGGAAGCAGCTTGCACTACAAATGTGGGGTCCCGTCATTATCTGATTGGTGGGATTCTAACTTTACTTCACAATTTCTGGCAAGCCCTGTGCCAATCTTGAAGACTTTTTTGCAATATGTTTAAATATTTGATGGGTGTCTATTAAAAGTTAAATACTTGTTTGTTTAGCTTTCGTTCCTTAGACACGTATAATCAAGGTTCTCCAAAACCCTAATAAATCTGTTACTTACCTCGAAATCTAATTACCCAGACTACTAATTAGGTGAAAATGATTACCGGAAATGACTTCAAATGTGGAATAATAGTGGTTGAGCGGTTTTTCCAAGTTTGTCGTTTAGTAAGTTGGTATTTTAGATGTTAAACGCACTGACATTTTAGGTTCGCAGCAGTTGAAAGTAGTAAAAAGCTAAGATAATTAAAATCTCTGCCATGGAAAGGCAACAGTCTGGGGAGAGGTAGATTTCTTGAATTGTTTCTTTGTTTCTCACCAATGGGCTTTGTTATCAGCATTATTTATTTAGCCAAAGAGTTCTTTGTCTCTGCAAATGGCCCCAATCAAGTTTTGTTTGAGACAATTAGCTAGTGCCAGCCAATGAGTCCTATGCAAATGTAGGGATAGGAATGCAATGTGTGCATTTGAAGGCGTGGGGTTTTCTTCTTGGGGAAGGCAGATTGTAATTGCTTTCTTCGGGTACTTTTTTTTTAACTTTAGGGTGGGGGTGGGGAAGACAGGTTTATCTGGTCTCCCTCCATCCCCTCTAGTTCCAGAGCAGCTGGGGGTGGGGGTGGGGATGGGGGTGGGGGGGGAGTGTCTGCAAGTCCTTTAAAAGCCTCTGCCTCGCCTAGCCCGTGCTCTTTTTAAGTTAGTGGTGAAACGTGGAAGAACTGCTGCCTCCGAAGCAGTAAACCAGCCCCTCTGTTTGTTTGTTTGCTTTGCCCTTAGTTCCACTGCTCCAAACCCACCCACCAAGGAGTCTGAACCTGTCCACCCCGGGCGCATCAAGATCTTCCAGCTGGGTACCCCCGATTTGGGCCGACTTTGCACCTCCAAACAACCTTAGCATGATGTCTTATCTTAAGCAACCGCCTTACGCAGTCAATGGGCTGAGTCTGACCACTTCGGGTATGGACTTGCTGCACCCCTCCGTGGGCTACCCGGGTAAGTGAGCCCTGCTGCACTCCCGCAGCCCCCTTCCCCACGCCCATCCTCCGGGGATGCAATACCCTGTTCCCATGGAACACAGGGGTTGGCAGTCACACTGTCCCCACCCAGCTTCAGGGTAGGTCTCCACTAGGTTTGCCTTCTGAGGGGGGCATTTACTCACCAAGCAGAGAACAGGGGTTGGGAGAAGTGAGTAGGTGGGTCTGCAACAGTTACAATCACATCACTTTATTCTTAATTCAAGTAAATAAGGATCGGCATCAGAGTGGGATGAGGAAGGTTACTGTCCTTGTCATTTGGGCAAAAGACCGCTGCCCATATCTCAATGCCCAATTCCTCAGAAGTGTCCTCTTGGAGAAGCCGAGTTTTCTCTCCGTAAGTCCTTAGCACCCTCGGGCTTTGCAGTTGTTCCCTCCATGCCCAGGCCTTCCCCTATGACCTCCAGAGCCTGCTTTAATCCCAAGAGGCGTGACTTCCTCCAAATGCGGGTGCTTTCCTTTCCGATCAGATCTGTTTAAAATCCTCCCAGAAGGAGAAGTATGAACTATGTCCCCATTTTAAAGATGGAGGAACAAAGGCCCGAGGTGTGCTAAAAATCATGGGAACAGGATCCCAGATTTCCCCCATCAATTCGAGCTGCCAGTCTGTCCTCGCAGATCCTTTGACTTCATGGAATAGCCTTTATGTGTTGCGGTTTGGGGGTTGACCTTGCAGAAGTTTTGTGTGTGTGTGTGTGTTTTTAAAAATGTTTCATTTGTTAACTTTCCAAGTGATGCTCTGACTGGAGCAATCCCAGCACCAAGACGAGTGGGGAAAAAAGCAGTGTGTGTCTTGGGTTCCCGGGGAGCAAGGCTGGGGAGACGGTGGGGAGAGCATTGGTAGGCTCCCAGTTGAAGGGCTGTGAGGAACTGGGGACTGCTGCGGGGTGGAGGGCAGGGGCGTTGGAGAACCCGCGGAAACGCCTATGACTGAGAAACTGCTCCCCCACCCTAAAGGGCCCTGGGCTTCTTGTCCCGCAGCCACCCCCCGGAAACAGCGCCGGGAGAGGACGACGTTCACTCGGGCGCAGCTAGATGTGCTGGAAGCACTGTTTGCCAAGACCCGGTACCCAGACATCTTCATGCGAGAGGAGGTGGCACTGAAAATCAACTTGCCCGAGTCCAGGGTGCAGGTAGGGCAGATGCAGGCAGAACCATCCTTCCTGATCATGCCACCTTTCCCCAGAGTATGGGGCTGTGGAGAGCCCCAGGTCTTTGAGAAGACTGAAGGAAGGCTTGAAATTCTCCTTCACTCACTAAGGGGCCAGGAAACTATTCTCCTCCTGTCCTTTTTTGCCTGCCCATCACCACTTAATCCTATAAGCAAGGGTCTTCAAGGCCCGGGTTGCTGGTGGACAGAGACCCATCCTTGAGCAGATTTCAAGAGTAGTCACGTGGTGTTGTAACCCTTCCCTTCCTCTGTATAGAAATCCTCTCCTATTCTCGTGGACTTGTACATGTGAAAGCAGCTCAGCTCCTGGACAGTCCAAATATTTTTACAGATGAAAAAATAGAGTAAATGACTTGCTTAAGGTCATAACTAAGTTTGGTGGCAGAGTCAGGGTATAGATGCAGCTGGTGCTTTTACTAAATAAATCAACACAAAAAGAATGTATTTCCTTGACTTCTTAGGGATTGAACAGAATTGTCTAGCTCTGAGCCATTTAACAGATAAAATATCTACATAATGTCTCTAGTAACACCTCTCTTGTTTTAGTTTCCCTAAACTTGACCTTAAACTGAAGAGGGAAGGTCAACTCCAGCTTGCCTTGTGAGTGAGCCCCATACAGAGTTCTCTGCAAAGTGTTTAGGACATAAACCACATACACACCTGGGCCTCTCCTTCAGCTAGAATATGTTTATGAAAGCGACAGACATCAGTGTCGGTTGCAAATTGGGAAAGGGGCCTTTTCAAAGTAGGTTAGAGGAAGTTTTAGCACTTGCAAGGCTTGAACCAAAGTCCTCACTAGGAGAAAACAAATGGCTCCAAATGGTTGGTGGTCTTGAGCTTGGCCTTGGTGGCATCACTTTTACCACAGTTACAGCACCCATACAGAGAGCTCGTTCAAAAGTTCAGCTAAGGATTTGTCCTCCAGAAAATGCCAGTAGTTTCTCTTCTAAGCCCCCTCGTACACCAATCATAGCTCCTTCATTGCAGAACATGAACAGGGCTGGTAAAGAGAATTGTCAAGATTGCAGCAGGGGGTGGAAGTGGTAAGTCAGTAAACACAGCACAGGAGACTGAGTCTATGTGCTGAGTGGCAATACTCTAAAGACACAGACTCGAGTCTCAGAGACTAGCAGGTCTGTGCTCCCAGCTCAAAGCAGAGTGCATGTAAGTCACTCCTTTTACCACAAAGAAGCTTTTAGCAAATAGTGACTTTCAGACCTCTTTCTTCAACAAGATCGTTTCTTCCCCTTGAGCTTTGTTTTGTGAGCCTTTCTTTCTAAGAGAGATAGAAGGGTGATGGACCCAACCAACCTCCATATTAGCAGCTGCTTCCTGGAAGACAAACTGTAAATGAATTTAGGCTGTTCCTGTTAGCATGTAACAACAGAATTGCTTTCTCTCACCTCTCATGTATTTCCCTCCAAAAGACATAGATACATTCTATTCCTCTGTGAGAGTGTTCCAAAATATAGCTGGGTCTATGTGTATGTGTGTGTTAGAGGCAAAATAAGATAGGAAAGTGATGTGGAGAGTTTTTAGCTATATGATTTGGGGGATTATCTTAAATGTTATTCTGGGCAAGAAATAAGGCAGCGTCAAGTGTTTTGACAGAGCCTCCCCAACTTTCTTACAAGTCCAGGAGTTTATATGAGAGTGCCACATGATAGGTCTTCAGTGGCAGGGGAAATTGTGTGTTTAGCTCATCTGCCAATGTAGGATAGATTTATAATATGGGAGCCATTGTTGTCCTTAAGGAGTTATCAAAACTGTGTTAAAGAAGTTTCTTTCCCTTCCAAGGTATGGTTTAAGAATCGAAGAGCTAAGTGCCGCCAACAGCAGCAACAACAGCAGAATGGAGGTCAAAACAAAGTGAGACCTGCCAAAAAGAAGACGTCTCCAGCTCGGGAAGTGAGTTCAGAGAGTGGAACAAGTGGCCAATTCACTCCCCCCTCTAGCACCTCAGTCCCGACCATTGCCAGCAGCAGTGCTCCTGTGTCTATCTGGAGCCCAGCTTCCATCTCCCCACTGTCAGATCCCTTGTCCACCTCCTCTTCCTGCATGCAGAGGTCCTATCCCATGACCTATACTCAGGCTTCAGGTTATAGTCAAGGATATGCTGGCTCAACTTCCTACTTTGGGGGCATGGACTGTGGATCTTATTTGACCCCTATGCATCACCAGCTTCCCGGACCAGGGGCCACACTCAGTCCCATGGGTACCAATGCAGTCACCAGCCATCTCAATCAGTCCCCAGCTTCTCTTTCCACCCAGGGATATGGAGCTTCAAGCTTGGGTTTTAACTCAACCACTGATTGCTTGGATTATAAGGACCAAACTGCCTCCTGGAAGCTTAACTTCAATGCTGACTGCTTGGATTATAAAGATCAGACATCCTCGTGGAAATTCCAGGTTTTGTGAAGACCTGTAGAACCTCTTTTTGTGGGTGATTTTTAAATATACTGGGCTGGACATTCCAGTTTTAGCCAGGCATTGGTTAAAAGAGTTAGATGGGATGATGCTCAGACTCATCTGATCAAAGTTCCGAGAGGCATAGAAGGAAAAACGAAGGGACTTAGAGGGGCCTACCAACCAGCAACCCGAAATGGACAAACCAATCTACTTAAGATCCTGTCATAGTTTTAGATCATTGGTTTTCCTGATTTGCAAAGTGATCAAAAGCATTCTAGCCATGTGCAACCAAACACCACCAAAAATAAAATCAAACAAAACTAAGTTGTGAAGGAAGGGGGAGGGAAGGCCATAGCCTTCTTAAGCAGAGGTGTTCCAATGTTTTAGCCAATCCTTGGTTGAATCTTAGGAATGAACAGTGTCTCAAGCTCATTCACGTTTCATGACCAACTGGTAGTTGGCACTGAAAAAACTTTTCAGGGCTGTGTGAATTGTGCGACTGATTGTCCTAGATGCACTACTTTATTTAAAAAATAATGTTCATAAGGAGTCAATATGTAGTTTAAGAGACAATCAGTGTGTGTCTTATAAATGGTACATCTGTGGTTTTTAATCTGTGCTAGACTTCAAAACTGTGATCTCCTGTTATTGTATGCAACCTTGAACTCCACCTCTGCAGGGGTTCTTCTGTGATTAAATAGGTTATAATTATAAGCAAAATTCAGAGCAACTGAGTACTGATCTAAAAAGATTACCTTTGGCTGGAGGTGAGCTGCACAGAAACTTTACGACAAAATGTCTCTGGACAAGGAGAGTGAGAGAAGAGAAGCAAAAGGACACGAATTCATCTGTAATTTACTGTTGGTAAGCCTAGCAGTAAACAGACATTGGTCAATTGCTCTGACCCTGATGAATTATTAAACTGAGATCATTGTCGTTTATGCTTGCAGATGTTAACTGGAAAAGTTATATATGCATAAACCTTTTCTTCCTGGATTTGGCAGATATGTATAATTATATTAAAATGGTTCTAGCACAACATTGGGTCCAGTTTAATTTTACACCACTATTTACAAATGAGAAGCCTACATTCAATCTTTCCTTCCCAAAACACGTTTTTCTTAGGACAGAGAGGAAATTAGCAAACTTATTTTTACTTTTTCTTTTTTTGCTAATCTATGCATAAACTAGATATGAACGACAGTGGTATGTAGACTTTTTGTGACTTTCATCAGGATTGCTCTGAAAATGAGTTTGGAGAGCCTGACAATCAATAGGATCTTGTTTTCCTTGCTTTTCCCTTCCTGCCTCAAACCTGAACAATTTCTTAGGCACTTTATTAGTATGTTTAAAAATATATCAAGTTTTTAAGAGGGAGGAGGAGAATTGGAGTATTTCTGAAAACATCAGAATAACAAGAATTTCTTGTTTCTATTCTCTTATTTGGTTAAGGGGACTTTTTTTTTTTTTTTTTTTTTTTTTTTTAACTTCCAAATACTGAGGTAAACGTGAGAGGGAGTGTAATCAGAATCTGAAAGCAATTCAGGCAGAAATGATTTCTGAACAAAAGAGTTTCAGAAAAGTTTTAAAACCTATAATTTCAGTAGTTGAACATAAGGCACCCTGGTCAGTTTTTTTGTGTGTGTTTAAGAAAGTGCCGAGGGGGGAAAAAAATGGGTCCCTTTTCAGTCGTACCTGCATTTTGTAAACCAGTCACCAGAAAAGACAAATGGGCCGATGATCATGGTGCTCCTCAGGTAAAAGCAATATTTAATTTCATTTTAAGCTGCTTAAGCTCTTACAGCTGACCAAAATTAAGTGCTTCTTGATTGTAACGTTTTAAATGAAGGTTAGCAGTTGCAACCATTTTGTTTTCTGGCTATTTCATTTTTCCGGTCCCTGGCTGCGCATGCTCTCTTGAACTCTATGTAATCTTTCCTAATAAGTAAATTGGTTCACTGGTAAAGGAAATGCAATAGTTTGCAACCAACATTTGAGGCCAAATTTGATGGCAAGAGTTTTCAGTACCTATTGATAACCTTCAACATACTGTAGTTTACATGAAGTTAAATTGGGGCCTGAGGTTTACCCAGATTCAAGGTCTTAATCTCCCAGCTTTTCTTCTGCAACAGTAAAGCAGTACCAAAATAACCATTTTCTACTATTGCCTTCAGTTTTTCAGGATGTCCCGCAACGGGCAGGGAAAGATGACCCTTTCTTTAAAAACAATAATGACGATAAACATTGGGCTACTCAGCAAATAACGCAATGGGCAGTTTCTCTCCTGAAACTTTTTTTAAAAAGGTCAGAAAGAAGAGGCCCTGAGCACCCTCTGAAACTAATTTTTCCATCACCTCTGCACAACTTCTCTTAACTAAGACCACGCAGTTAAATCCCTTTGAATCAAAGGCGAAGCAGAAATGAATTCCCCTGACCGAAGGCAACGGAGGGAGGGAAGGAGGCGGGGAGCTAGCACTGGCTTAAAGACATCCAGAGAGTTCCGATCTCCACTCCTAGTCAAGACCGGTTTTAATGAAGTTAATAAGCCCAATAATGGTGATACTTGGTGCTGAAATGACGCCGTCCTCCAAAGGGGTCAGGGAGCTACTTCAGCTGCGTATCGGCAATTAACAAGAAGTGAGCCGACAATATAAGCTTCGTTTTGGAGGGCAGGTCCTGATGAGGGTGGGGGTAGTTTGCTTTACAAAGATCTGTTGCCCCAAACCTTTATCTTTCCCACAGAGATTCTTGGCCCTTTGTATTTCACCTTGGGAGTGTTTCTTTCCTTCCTAGATAAGAAGAGAAATTCAATCAACTCAATTAAGTTCCGGCTTTCGAAACCTCCAGGTTTTAGATAATGGTGGGTTTCCTCAACCCCTCTCCCACACGGTGCCGCTAATCTCACCTTTCCTGTGGGTGTCCCCCCAGGCCCGTACTGCAGCCGCCACAGGCGCAAGACGCTGGGAGGCTGGGGCGGGACTGCCAGAAGGAACGTGGTGCCGGGCGGCCCGCGCTCTCCGCCGCGCCCTCGGCGCTCTGGCTAAAGATCTGGCTTTCTAACTCCCCAGGGCCCAGTCGGAGTTACCCGGGAACAGCACTCACATCTCTGCCCCCAGGGTCCCCAGCCGGGGCAGACATCGGACTCCCCAGGCTGGCGCTGCCCAATAGGCCCCACTCACAGCCTGGCGAGCCAGGCAGGGGAGAGACTGAGGTTCTTGCCTCGTCGGGTGTCCCCCTTTCTCTCTGGGCTGGCTCCGTCCCTGGCCCGCACCTAGGACCTCTCTTGAGCCTCAGCCCGCCCCCTGGGCCTAGTCCTTAGGCCTCGGGGACGCCGGGCCCAGGGCGCTGTGGGCCGCCGCAAGGCCGAGGCCCGGTGGCTAGGCCTGTGGGCCCGCGGGAGTGGGCCGCCAGCCAGAGCCGAGCGAGGGCCCCGCCCGAGCCCTGCAGTAAGGCCTCCAGGTCGGCCGCGGGCCGGGGTGCTGGTCGCTGGGAAACCTCGCGGCCTGGCGTAGTGCAGGGGTCGGGTCGGCCTCGGGAACTGGCGGGTGGGGTGGCCTGGTCAGGAGGCGAGCGCCCTGCGCCCCAAGGAGCTAAAACCGAGACCGACAGACGGGACGGCGAGCTTGGTCCACCGGCCGGGGAGAAGGGGCCGGGACGGCGAAAGCAAGCCCGGCGGGGCTCGCGGCCGCTAGTTTCCTAGGTCTCCCGGTAGGATAAGCCGCGGACGGCTTGGGAGGGGGCGGCTTCTCCTGGCCGCAAAGGGCGAGGCCGCCACAGCGGGGGCTCCCGCCACGGCTGTGGCCTCCCGCGTTCCAAGCAGACGGGGCCCAGCTGGGCCTGCCTCGGGCCCCCGAGGAACTTCCCAGGAAATCCAGCTCCTCGGCCCCTGGATTTGGGGGAGTCTGGCCCTCAGTTGGGGTCTCCCCCGGCACTGAACTGAGGCTTTCGGGGGGAAGCACGAGCAATTCCCAGTTTCCCTTGGCTCATCCCCTTTCTCCCAGTCCTCTAGATCTCCTTTTTTAAACTGAGTGCCTTCTCTTTCTTTTCGGACGTGTCGCAGTACTCAGCGGCACTGAAGGCCAGAGGCCAGCTCTGGAATGGGGAAGCGGTCTCTTCGGCGTCCCGGGCAGGGCACACTTGCCAGGCAGTCTATTCCGGTTACCTGCAGGGCAGGGGCCGCAGTCAAGTCCCGGTGAACACTTAACCGGAAGCGGCACACCACATGTTCGAACCCGCATCTCACACCCAGGGAGAACCTCGCTGTTGTTACCCAAACAAAACTGTAACCCAAAACCAGGCGTGCCAGTGCTAGGTGATGGTTTATTGCATACAGAAACGTGTTTTTAATCATGCAAAAGAGGAACACAAAAGAGTCGGGCAGGAGACCAGCGCATCCCACGCAAATGGAAGCAGATGTGGTGGAAAACAACCAGAATGGGAAGATGCAGGATCAGAGTCAGCCATGACTTCCGCCTGGGTTTTTGCCTTCCTTCGAGACTTTTAAGATGAACAGCAATCTCTCTCCTTTTCGTGCCACGAAAGGGTCCAGTCCCCTATCAGGCATCTGCATGCCCAGATTTGTGACCAGGTGCCCTGAGCACCTCTGATTTTCTCTTCTAAACCGCCCGAGCTTGTCAGCGCAGGGTGCTCTGATAAAACCTGATTCCCCAGTCGCCCCATTTCCGCCCTTGGGTTGGTGTGACAGAAAAGACCGGGAGCCCCTGGGACTTTCCCCTGGAATGGGGAGAGCAAAACCCCAAACAAAACCCATCCCCATGTTTTTTGGTATTAGGCTCTGAAACTGCACAGATTATAGGATTTGTCTCGGACAGAATTAACATTACATGTGAAACCGTAGTGCTCCGGTGTATTGAGACACGTTGTGTAGGATTGCTTGGAGCATCTTTCAAACTGCCTGTTAATAGCAACATGAGACCTTCAATAATAATGTGTTGGGGGGGTGGTTTTTTGTTTTTTACCCGATGGAAGCAAAATCTAGGCACTATTTGGAAAGGGTAGTTTTTGTGATGGCAGCAGTTGGAAGGAAACGGAACCAAATGGGAAACTAGAGGAAGTTTCTGTATACTGAAGTGGCTGTAAAGAAGGGAGCAGACGTGCGTTTGAAAGGCCTTCTACTATGCAGCAGTCCTCACAACCAAGGGAGGCCCCCCAATGCTAAAGAGAAACAGCCAGACTTCCTCTCTTGCAAGCAGTGTGTTTTATGTTTAAAAACCAACCTGCTGTCAACTGCAAACAAACAGTAAGCAAATTCAAATAAAGGATCCCTACCAAGTCCAACCCATTTGGTCAAAGATAACTGCAGGTGCCAGGGAAGCCAGGCTATCACTAGGGGGAGGGTCGCTTCAAATTTTGTTTTTCTCCTAGAGGGAAAGTCAAACAGCATGAGGTCTATGACTCACTTTTATTCCTTAATCTCCCCACCCCTTTTCTTTTAATTCTTAGTGGAAACACGGTATTTTGAAAGAAAAAACAACAGCAACAACAAAGAAAACAAAAAAGAATCCCACTGAAAATATAATGGTAAGTGGGCAAAGTTTGGATTGACTTCTGTTTCAGCACCACAAGGAAAAAAGGTATTCAAGAATCAGAATCCTCTGCTACCTGATACCCCTACTGCTCCTGCCTTAGTTTGCCTACTGCAGGTGTGCAAAGGGGGCCTTTTGATTAATAATTTCTTAGTCTACTTGACATCACTAGGTGACATTTCCAGCTGAGGGCTTCTTTAAAAATAAGATGCTAGTTTCTGGTAGCTATACAATTGTCTATTGCTTTTTTTGTCCCCCTGGACTCCCCATTAAAGGACCTGCAAATGCCGCCTTTAGGAGCCACAGGCCTGCTCCCCCTCTATCTCAGGTTCCCCAGGTAAAAGCTGGAAAGTACCCTTTAGAGACAGGTCCTTAGTGGAGTGAGGGCTCTCTCCCTTAGGTCTTGCCCCCAATCTCCCAAATGAAATCTCCTGAGGCCTTAGGCTGAACGGAAACCAGAAAATCACTCATCACAGCCTTGAGTTGTTAAAATCTGTTCCTAGAACCAATAGTCACATTTTAGGATCATGGACCATTAATAAAAATCTCCTTAACATTCAAATGGCTCTAAAATGCGTTGATAGCGGATTACTGGGGCCTAATGGACGTCGCGTGTGATAACATGGGTCTCTGAGTAGCAGAGGTTCTGGAGTGGGTGTCTGACCACATCTACCTGATTATCAGCTTACAGCCAACCCACTTTTTAGCTGCGATACTCTTAAGAGGTTTTTGCCCGGCAGAGCGAGAGACTTCCGTGTTCTTCATTTAATCGATGTAACAACCGCATAGTGTTCCTCAAAGGAGACAGAAAAACTTGCCTGTAGGAGCGGGGTGACCTCCGGATGTAAGGAGGGCGGGTCGCTGGCTAATGCCCCTCTTCTCCCTGGCCTTAATGGAGCGATGCCTGAATGGCAGTGGCTCCGGCAGATTGAGACCTTCGCCCGGGACGCCCGGATTGTCCTAAGGCTGGGGCCTCCTTCGTTGGGTCAGCGCGCCTCCCTGCCTGGGGCCCCCTCGGAGTGCAATCCCTGAAGTGGCTGCTCAGCTCCCCGCTTTAGGACCGGACACGTCCGGGAGAGCTCGCGGGCCTCTCCTGCCCGCGGTGGGGAAGACTTCGGGCTCCGGTGCGCGATGGACAGCGCTAAGGACCCGCTGGCAGTGGCCGGGGCACCAGGGACAGAGCTAGTCCGGGGTTTCTCCGGAAAATTTGGCAGAGACAGTGCTCCCATTCTCCACCCCCACGTCTAAGCCAATGTCCCTGAAAGCTAGGCCTTCCCTGGCTGTAAAGTACACACCTGCGTCATCCCGGGGGCCTGCCCTCCCTGTGCCTGGTGCCCCCAGGAAAAGTCATTTGGAGAGTCCAGAGAGACTACCGGGGGAGGCAGTGAGTTACTCAGGAAGCTCAGAGGCAGCTTTCTGGCCAGCTGCGGGGGACATACGGCTCACGACCCCCCAACCTGCGCCTCCGACGGCCCCGGGCCCCCGGAAGTGGGCCTGAAACCCGCGGCGCCGAGAGCCCTGCTCGCGGCCGCACGTGGCGGGGCCGCCGGGTCCCCTCCAGAGCGGCGGCGGGTGGTTAGCGCTGGCCCGGCGGATGCGAGGACTCGAGCCTCCGGACACCGCGCCGCCGCGCTCGGAGGCAGGGGTGGCTTGGGGAGTACGAAGGCAGCCCTTTTCCCACTCCTTTGTGGTCTTTGCGGGGGTCAGAGTGTGGTGAGTGTGTGTTACGACACTGGGAGACAACGTGGGCGCTCTTCGCGCCGCGCTCCTGGATCGCGGCCCCAGGCAGGGAGGGCTCCGAAGCGCAGGATTCCTCTTGACGCGGGAACTGAGACGGGCTTGGCCTCAAGGCTCCCAGCCTAGTACCTGCCTCCCGGAACCGAGTGTGCCGTTGCCCGCAAGATTTGGCCGGCGCTGTCCCCGGGCCCTCGCGGAAGTGTGCCCACCCGGGCACCCAGGGCCTAGGAGGCCGGCTGGAGACGGCTTCCGGTTCCAACTCCAGGCCTCACCAGCTGGCGCGTGGAGCGGTCGGATACCCAGTGCCAGGGCCCGTTTAGACGGCTGGTTTAACGAATTGGCCTAAAATGAATTTTGAGTTAGAGCTTTTGAACACTACAGTTGCACACAAAGCTCACTTCACACCCCACCCCACCCCCGCAAGTCCTTCATGGCCACTAATCCGAGTTAGTTTCGTGACCTTTGAGTTACATTTGGTTTGAGATTTCCAACCAACCTTATTGCTATTGCTTAATGCTAGAGATTTTTTTTTTTTTTGGGAGGCAGATATGTGGGCAAAAATAAAAAAGAAATACATGTAGATATAAAATATATGTAACAAATAGGTATTTAAATTGAAGTCTAAGATGAAACTGGGCAATTTTGGAAAGAGGAATCATGTTAATATTTTTACATTTAAATTGATGCAAGTCTAATTGAAATGCATCTTTCAACTGCTCTTCTTGCTGATTAAATTGGTTCTATTTTTAATTCTAGTCTAAATTGACCACTTGAAGCTTTAGAAAGCTAACAAGCTCTCAGTCTGTTTGTTAATTACCTTTAACCAAAAACATAGCTTTCATTTAGTCTTAAAACAGTCGATTCACTCCGGCCCTCTGATTTTGAGGTGGGGAGAAATGGAAAACGGGAGAACCATGCTTTCACCATCTTCATCTTCACCAATGATTTTAGCTGATTAAACCACTACCCTTGATTCCTGCCCATTTTGGGTGGGCACATTGTTTTGTCTCCTTTTTTCCTTCATATGTATTGATAAGAATGTGGATTATGTACACATTTTTAACACAAGATCCTTGAGTTGATATTTTTTCAGAGATTCCTAATCTGTAGTTCAGGCATCCTTTGAAGATAGTTGTCCATGAATAGGTTCTATAGGATGGGTGAATTATTTCAATTGTATGGAAAAAAAAAATTGTTTTCTGTATTTCTGCAGTGTAGTCTTCCCAGGCAGAAGATCCACAGTTTTCATCAAATTCACAAAGAGACTGGTAACAACCCAGAATTAAAAGCCATTGTCTTTTTGATACTTATGTTGGGTGAACTTGGAGATAGAAACGTTGTAGTTCTTGGTAACAACTGGAAAAGAGCCAGGCGTAGGGGCTGGTAAATCTACCCTGTACTTTTTGAGACTTTGATTTCATTTAAATAAATTAATCCCCAAAGAGACTTTTATTTCTAAATTTTACCCAGTGAGACTTAATTTGAATTATTTTTAAAGAGGCTGTTTATGTATGACAAATTTAAAACTAATAAAAGAGGGCCGGGCGCGGTGGCTCAAGCCTGTAATCCCAGCACTTTGGGAGGCCGAGATGGGCGGATCACAAGGTCAGGAGATCGAGACCATCCTGGCTAACCCGGTGAAACCCCGTCTCTACTAAAAAATACAAAAAACTAGCCGGGCGAGGTGGCGGGCGCCTGTAGTCCCAGCTACTCGGGAGGCTGAGGCAGGAGAATGGCGTGAACCCGGGAGGCGGAGCTTGCAGTGAGCTGAGATCCGGCCACTGCACTCCAGTCTGGGTGACAGAGCGAGACTCCGTCTCAAAAAAAAAAAAAAAAAAAAAAACTAATAAAAGAACTAAACAACAATGATTTTGAACAGAATCTACACGTGAAATGCCATGTAGAAAATTTAAACAAGTATTTTAATGATTCAGACTAAAAACCCTTTTCAGCCAAAATAACAACAAAAGCAATTACCTGGCCCTAATTAAAAGCTTAAGAAAATTTATTGGCTGGGCATGGTGGCTCACACCTGTAATCCCAGCACTTTGGGTGACTGAGGTGGGCGGATCATGAGGTCAGGAGATTGAGACCCTCCTGGCCAATGTAGTGAAACCCTGTCTCTACTAAAAATATGAAAGATTAGCTGGGCGTGGTGGCACGCACCTGTAGTCCCAGCTACTCAGGAGGCTGAGGCAGGATAATTGCTTGAACCCAGGAGGCAGAGGTTGCCGTGAGCGAGACTCTGTCTCAAAAATGAAAAAAGAAAATTTATTTGATTTGTTCTCTCTCTCTCTCTCTTTCTCTGTACATACATAAATTTACCAACTATGCCTAAGTGCCCAAATGTTTCTTTTAAAAAGTTTTCATTTTCTTTAAAGCTTGATGACTCTCAAAGGTGGATGAAGGTCCAGCATGGTGGCTCATGCCTGTAATCCCAGCACTTTGGGAGGTCAAGGCAGGCAGCGTTTGAGTCCAGGAGTTTGAGACCAGCCTGGTCAACATGGGGAAATCCCATCTCTACTAAAAATACAAAAATTAGCTGGGTGTGGTGGTACATGCCTGTAATCCCAGCTACTCAGGAGGCTGAGGCAGGAGAATCTCTTGAACTCAGGAAGTGAAGGTTGCAGTGAGCCAAGATCACACCACTGCACTCCAGCCTGGGTGACAGAACAAGACTCCATTTCAAAAAAAAAAAAAAAAAAAAAAAGCTGGATGAAACAATAGGTAAAAGAGGTGAGAGCTCTGAGTCAGAAGGAGGGCATGGCTGTACCATGCAGGTGAGGAAATCAAGCTCAAATGGTAAAATCACCTGTAAGAGAGCCAGGGTAGAATTTAAATTAAATATTCAGAAGCCTGCTGTTCAGAATACACAGATATTGCCCATTTCCCCCACCTATCACTCCCTGGCTTCCACCCTTGTCTGGGAGGATATCTTCCGTTAGTGCAAGAGGTAGCATAATCTACGCGTTTATTTAGCATTTGATCCTTGTGCAGAGGCTTCCATTTAGATTAACCGTTTTAGCTAAGATTTGGATCTGGTCCCCAAAATAGTCTGAACTGGGTGACCTCCAGCAAGTAGACACAAGATACTAGCAATTTATTTCATATCAGCTCCCAAGCCATCACCAGATGATAACAACCCTTGGACACTGTTAATCTCTGCTTGATTCAAACTGGTGACCGCAAGGTGAAAGGCAAGAGTGTTATCTCTAAGCAATTCATATGGCCTTCCACAAATTGCCAGTTGGGCCAATACAATTGAAGCCTCTTCTCCAGTGGTTACTTTAAAAATTTCATATCCAAAGTCTTTGGTCTTCATTGGACTCTAAGGTAGGAGGGCTTTATCAAGGAAAATGCCCGAGGGCCAAGATGTGGGAGCTTAGAATCCAATACAAATTAGAAAGGTTGGAAAGGTAACTGTGTGTGTTCCCTACCCAATAAACTGTGAACAAGATCACTGTGACTATGACTAGAAAAAGCTTGTGGAAGTAGATGTTTTTGCCAAACAGTACATGGAAAATACACCTCAAAAAATAAAATGTAAAGTCCTATCTAGAATTGGTTTTATTGTTTTGAAAACAGCTTTATTTTTGCAAAAGGCAGGGTCAGTACAGATCACCATATGCTCACTTAGCATCAGTTCAGGGCAAGAAGGGGCAGGGTAAAGTGGGTAGAACAGTGGAGAATTAAGGAAAGGGGAGTACTAGTGAACAAAAACTGTCCTGTGTTTTGGTGCCTTCTGGGGAAGCAGGCTAAGTGGCCTGCTGGGGAACTGATACTATTTGCACTTTTCAAATATGTAGAGTGAACAGTTTTAGCCTCATATCCCAGGGTATTCATCTCTAGCCTGAAGTTATAGAGATGTGTTTTTACTGCCTGGTGGAATTATTCTGCCCTTGCTACCCCAATATCATAGTTTAAATGATTCAGTTTGATTTTGCTAGATTGCTGTAGAGAGGATTGACAGATAAAAAATTTGAAGAGGTGTCAAAATATTGCAGCGATTTTAACAATACATTTTTTAAGGTTCATGTGTTGGAAGTTGGTTATTGATGTTAAAAGTTAAAAAAAAATAGGTATTTTCAGCAAAACATTCTTTTGGATAGGATGAAAGACCAAGTTATCATATATAGAATTTTCACCTTCAGCAAATGATGTCACAAAGACATCCCACCATGTTGTTCAATAACTTCATTCCTAGATTCTTTGTTTGCTGCCCTACCTTTTTAATTAACTGGTATTTGCAAACCCTACCCCATTGTTTGGTATCTTCTCCCAAAAATAATACACTCAATAAACACAAGCTATAATTACTAATGGGAAAACAGAATAGCCACAGTATGGGTGCACTGTTTACAATTGGTAAAAGAACACTCCTTATGATAAAAAGTCACTGATTGACTGATAACGTGGTGCATTTTGTAACACTGTATGATTGTCTAAGTGATTGTGAGGAAATAGGGCATGGAATAAACATTGAAGTATTGTCACTGCTTAAGACTGGCTTTGGCTCCAGTGTCTTGCTGATATAAGCTTCAAACAGCATAAAGAGAGTCACAGCATTTGCCTGGTTAGATAAGAGGTAAACTATCATGGTTAGAGTATTTGGAAGGGATTACAATTTCAGAACTATCTTTCCTTAGTATCTGCTCAATGAGAGGTGGTCTGGCTAGAGCCCAGAGCCTGGAAGGAGAGGAAACTAGGCCTCTGTTCTTTTGGCCTAGTGCTGCCACATGTTCATGATGATGATGATGATGATGATCGTGATGATGGTGATATGATGATGATGATGATGATGGTGATATGATTGATCCCACATACTGAAATGATTTGCATGTATCTTAACTAATAAGCAGGGCACTGGACAAGGTGATTTACTTAGCCTTTCCAAGATATGTCCAAATTGGCAAATTTACCACTTTCCAGAGGCTGGTTTTCATTTTAGGTCTAGAACTTTTACACCTGTGTGTTTCATTGATAACTTAGTAGATATGGTGCCAATAGAAGTCTGCACCTTCCCTTGTAGAAGTACAATCTGGGCTCATCCTGCTTATCTTTTCTGAATATCTTGAGCTTTTCCCGAGCCTTGGTTTATTTTATCCCAACCTCATATACAAATTGAATGTTGTTTTGGTCTGTATCTCTAGGCTCCCAACATTATAGAAATCCTCATACAACAGTATCTAATAAGAAGATAAGATTTCCAGGTGCTTTAAAACATGTAAATTAGGGCTGGGCCCAGTAGCTTACATCTGTAATCCTGGCACTTTTAGAAGCCAGGGTAGGAGGATCGCTTAAGCCCAGGAGTTCAAGACTGGTCTGGGCAACATAACAAGACCTTGTCTCCGTAAATAATTTTAAAAATTAGCTGGGCATGGTGGTGCATGCCTGTGGTCCCAGCTACTGAGGTGGGAAGATTGCTTAAGCCCAGGCAGTCAAAGCTGCAGAGAGCCCAGATTGTGCCACTGTACTCTAGCCTAGGTGATACAGCAAGACCCTGTCTTAAAAAAAAAAAAAAAAAAAGATGTAAATTGGTACTTTAAAAAAATTATTTAAAATATTGGCCTCTAGTTTTACCAGGGGAGTAGTTAAGGATAGTGTTTAAGCATTCAGCCTCTATAGTTGGATTGTCTGGTTTTAAATCCATCGTTCTCTACAACATGATAGATGTGTCCACATGAAGATTATTTAAGCCCTCTGGGCCTGAGGGTCTTTGTCTACAACATAGGAAAAATAACACTTTCTAGTTTCCAGATTGTTGTGAGGATTAAGTGTCTGGCAGGTTGTAAGTGCTGAATTCATGTTACCTGCTAGAGTTATCATTGTTATTGTCATTCTCACTGTAGTCAGTTTCTAGCCAGCTACACTGAGTCAGAGCAGAAGCCTTGATGAACTAATGCTGAGTCTATTCATTTTGCTAAAAGGACAGGAACACTGATATGGTAGGAAGAATTCAAGAAGAGAGATATATTACATACCATATATCAAGCTACATATTTAGCATAACTGCATGGCTAAATTCATTGCGTATTGTATTTGTCTTTGTCACATATATTCTGTATCTTTTGTTGAACAACCAAAGAAACCATAAGAATTTAGAAATCTGCAAATATATTAGGAAAAAAGGAAGTAAGAACAAATTCTACAAGGGAGTCAAGTTGTAGCAAACAAACCACCCCACTGTCTTTAGATCACACTTTAGTCCTCTCCATCTAAGATTTAAAATACTTCTCCATCACTGCAAGTAGCTCTAGTTCAAGTACTCTGAATAAGAACCTGTTCTTATTATAATTGAGAATGATACTAGCATGTTTATTACCATATAATGTAGGTTAATTCAGTCTGTGGGCCATGTTTATTACCTTCCTCATCTATAAAAACTCTGGTCTTCATTTCCTTTTAAACGCGGCTCAAACAGAGCTGCCAACACGTTTCATACTTTCCTCCCTAAATATTGGCATTTAGTAAGAAAAGTGGTGTAAAGCAGTTTAGTAATAAAGTAATGAAGACTTGTAAATGGGCTCTTGGTTTAAAAAGGAAGTAAGAAAATAATTGGGAATAACAAAGACTTTATGTAAATCAACTAGCATGGATGATGGCAGAAGAAGAAGAGAACAGGGTAATGAATTTGTTCAAATAAATTTACTGAAGACGGCATTTCAGCTCTCTAAGGAATTACAGAGAAAATAAGTAAGTGGCTAGAGGGGCTAATATCTCAAGAAATTCTGAATAGGCAAAATGGACCACATTTGCAAAAAGCAAAGCTTCTTTAGTCACCAGCTTCAGCAGTTCTTCAGCACACAGGTCTGTGCAAAGAATCAATTTGTTTAAGATTGCAAAATCAAAATGTGTTCCAGGGCACAGGCAGGAGGCAAGACCTTTTTTGTGATGTTTGCAATAGAGCAAGGACCTGATAACCACCTACAAGTGTCTAAAAAGGCATCACCCACCAGGTAGGCAGAAGAATTGTCCAGGGTCGTCCAAGGGGCTAATTTGTAGTAAAGAGATGAAAACAAGAAATCTCTCAATGATGAACTTTCACAAGCTATAGAAGAGTCCCTTAAGGCCAAGTGTCAGAAACTTCAGTTTAGAACATTCAAAACTAGGGAAGGAAGAGAACTCTTGGAAGTAAGCCATGGGGAACTGTCCAGCATTAACAGAGGTTTGGGCTTACTATTAAATGACCTGTTAGGTGTGAGTTTCTATCTACATTTTATCTAACAGTATGCTTCTTAAACACTTATTTTTAAAATTCTCTTGACAGCTGTGTCACTAATGATGTTATTGCCAAAGGGATTTCTGTAGGTTCATGTGGATTTGCATTTGTTACATGGGAAATGTAGTTACTTAAGAGTCAGCATTTGCCTTGAAGATACTTCGGCTTTGACCTCCTCAGGAGATTGAAAAGAATAACCAAGCACTTGCCAGCTTCTCATGTCTACTGTAAATTTCTGCAAACAGTAGACATTGACTGCATTAGTCACAATTTCATGAGTTAAAAAAATCGTGTTTTTCTGGCCCTAGAGACATTAAAATGTATGTTAGAATGGCTACAGGAAAGGGTTGTCAGGTGTCAGACATACTCAAAATTAAGTTTCCATTTAAACTTTCTTTGGAATTTAGGAAAATTAGGCCATGACAAAGATGTATCTATTCACTCAGCAAATATTTGGGGGTCTTCTCTGTACCACACACCATTCAATGTCTGGAACACACAAGGTTTCAGCTTCCCTGGAACTCACATTTGTTGTTAAGGGAGAATATAATGATGGGTGGTGATTACAGGAGCCAGAAACTTCTGAGTCTGAAGGAAACAGCAGTGGGTTTAAAGGTGTATGGAAATGGAAATAATACCAGAAGCTTCATGTTGGTCAGCACTCTAATGAATAAAACCACATATTTTCCAAGACATATTTGAATAGAATTCAGCATTCCAATGGATAGAAGGAAGCACAGTGTGTGCTACTCCTTACCCAGGTCTCTCTTTCTTTCCGGGTGTACCGGATGTGTGGAAGGAGGTTGGTGCACACAAGGTGCTCTGCACTAAGAACACATGTGGGTCTCGGGGTCTCTGGCTGCTGAAGCTCCATATGGTGTCATGTGTCCTGGCCCTGTTGTGTGACAGTTGCTGCTAACAAGCTTGGCTTTGGTTGAATGTCTTTGAAACTACCCACTCCTTCACCCTCTCCAATTGCCTCCAACGGACTCCTGATATTAAAAAAAAAAAAAAAAAAAAAAAAAGTAGGGCTCTTAAAGGAATGACCAAAATGTCATTGGAATGGGCAAAAGCAATTACTTAGTGTCTTCTACAGACATGCTGATTGTAAATTAAACAAAGGCCCTTTTGGAAAAGAGAGTCCATTAAGAGACCACTTAATGTTTAATTATATGCGTTTGAAAACTCCATAGAGTAGCAGCCCAGCCAAACAGGTCATCAAAATCTAAGATAGGCACAGTGGCTGATGCAGTTTGCTTTTGAGTTCCAGGTACAAAAACTCAAACCCAGAGTAGCGAATTGTCCCACTCTGGGGCTACTATAATACTTATTACTGTCCCTGTGATGTAATGTGATCTTGGAAAATGTCATAAGGGAATTCCTTCAAATTGTTTGTCTCTTTACTCTTCCTCCTCCCTCCTAGTTTCTATTTCTTGTCTCTGTTCTTTTCTGTAGTTGCCTTGCTCTCTCTTTCCCCTCTCCGAATGGTATTGTAAGGTTTAATTCACCAGGTGTGCAAACTTCCTCCCTCATTTGACACTTATTTGGCAAAAAGTGCAGGTAACCCAGCAGGTATTGTCAGGGTCAAGTTAAAAAATAACAAAACCTGCCAATGCAGGTTTCCTTCTTGTGGTGCCTGGCATGAATGGGTTCTCAAAAAGACTGCTGTGGCTTAATAATTTCCCTTTTTACAACTGGCATGGACTTGGCAGTCCATCCGTAGCCCACAACCTTTCTCCCACTCTGTCTTTGTCATGACCAGAGGATGGTCAGCATTTCCCCTGGTCACCAAGACAAGGGAGATAAGGACAGGAGCACAGGAGCAGAGTGGCTAGTGCCTTTATTCTATTTAGAAAGTTAATTGGAAAAAGTACTATTCTTATGTCCCAATTTAAACCTCAGTAGTCATTGTTATACCCTTGATTCACTGGAAGTGAGCTAACTTAGTAAAATATTGAATATGTTTAAACTAATCTGTGTGGTGAGTTTTACTAAAATTTCAAACTAGAAACTGAACACAGAATCCCAACACTTTGGGAGACTGAGATCAGGAGTTCGAGACCAGCCTGGCCAACATGGTAAAACTCTGTCTCTACTAAAAGTACAAAAATTAGCCAGGCATGGTGGTGTATGCCTGTAATCCTAGCTACTTGGGAGACAGAGGCAGGAGAATCGCTTGAACCTGGGAGGCAGAGGTTGTAGTGAGCCGAGATCATGCCGCTGCACTCTAGCCTGGGCAACAAAGCAAGATTCCATCTCAAAAAAAAAAAAAATCAAAGTCGGAGAAAACATGGTATTAAAAGTAGTAACTGATATACCAGGTAAATGCCAAAGTTCTGACTTGGTAGTTAAACTTAGAAACTAGCTGATTTCGAGAAAAATAGTACAGGGTTTGATTTTGTTTTTGTTTTTCTATGATGTAGTAGTAATCCTAGTAGATCCTACTAGTAATAATCCTACTAGGAAAACAAAAAAGTGAAAATGCATCTCTTAGAAAACCTGGCATGCTACTAGCATTAGAAAGCTTTGTGTAGCTTCCACAGCTCTTTCAGAGAGGGAGTGCCCAGACTGTTCCCAAATCTTTCTCAAGTGGCACAATCTGTAGTGACATTCCCGAACCCTGTCAACAGGCTGTGCTCCCTACATACTTCCAATACATTGTTAGGTAACAATGGACTTAGTGTTCAAATCAAGTTACAAGGTAGTTTTTTATACACATTTGTATTTTCTTTAATAATAAAGTGAAATTATATTTTTGTCTCTTTTCCTAATTTAGTGTGCATGTCCTCATTTCTTCTGCATCTGCTATGGGGCTAGCCTTGTTCACAGATGACACCAATGGAGAAATTTCTGAAGAAAGATATGTGTGTGTGTGTGTGTGTGTGTGTGTGTGTGTGTGTGTGAGAGAGAGAGAGAGAGAGAGAGAGAGAGAGACCAAACAAGAGGGACAGAGAATGGTGGTGATGGTATATTTAGAACTTGGTTTAGTAACTAAGCTCTAATTTTCCCACTTGTCCATAGTCAGGTAGGAAGAGGGGATAGGTGTGTCCATTGGCTGAACTGCTATGGGGCCCCTTCTGATATGTTTCTGCTATAAAATGTGGGGTTATGGATACTTCTAAGACATCACTCAGCTGGCTACTCCAACAATAAAGAAAGAATCACAGGTATACATTAGGATGCAATGTTGGTCAAGAAGGGAGATTTTCTTGCAGATAATAAATACTCTTTCATTTTAGAAGAACAGGTATCTTGCTAAGAAATAAAAGTTAATATATTTTGAATTGTCACTATTATTAATACTACTTTTAAGTGCTACTAATTCATTAGGCCATTTAAATTTACATCAAACATCTAAAAAATTAATTTTTCTTTTTCTTTTTTTTTTTTTTTTTTTAGACAAGGTCTGTCTGTATCGCCCAGGCTGGAGTATGGTGTTGTGAACATAACTCACTGAAGACTCAAACTCCTGGGCTCAAATGATCCTCCCGCCTCAGCCTCTTGAGTAGCTGGGACCACGGGCATGCGCCAACACACCTGACTAATTTTTAATTTTTTTGTAGAGACAGGGTTTCACCATGTTGCCCAGGCTGGTCTCAAACTCCTGGGTTTAAGTAATCCTCCTGCCTCGGCCTCCCAACGTGCTGGGATTACAGACATGACCACTGTGCCTAGCCTAACAGACTAGTTCTTATGTTAATAGGGAAGAAGGTGTGTTGCAGAATTTCTTCTTCTTGTTGTTCTTTTTTTTTTCTAAAATAGCACCGATAGATACAAAATAATGTCTAGTTTAAACATTCTAGGCACAGGGCAGTATCAAGGAAAAACTGCCTCCCCTCCAGTTAATGGCTGATATGATGATGCTCTAAGCCCCCATTAACGATCCATTCCCATCTCTTCAGATGAGCAGAGCTCAGCCATGAAACCAGGACTGGCCAGTAAAAACTTTATCAGAGAGTATTGTGGAAAGCCTCTATTATCTAGCCCCCTGCTTTCTGCTTTCCACCTTCTAATCTGTTGGTTGGTGCTGCTATTAGACTTACTTTCTAGAAACCAGATCGATAACACACATGGACCACAGAATAAAGGCTTAACATCTTAGCCTGGCATTTAAGGTTTTAGAGCAGTGCTTTTCAAACCTCAATATGTATATAAATCACCTGGGGATTTCACTAATACAGATTCTGATCCAGTAGATACGGGAGTGGAGCCCAATAATTTGTAATATTTTTTGAGATGGAGTCTTGCTCTATCACCCAGGCTGGAGTACAGTGACATGATCTCAGCTCACTACAACCTCCGCCTCCTTGATTCAAGTGATTTTCATGTCTCAGCCTTCTGAGTGGCTGGGATTACAGACATGTGCCACCACACCCGGCTAATTTTCATACTTTTAATAGAGATGTGGGTTTCACCATGTTGGCCAGGCTGGTCTTGAACCCCTGACCTCAAATGATCCGCCCACCTTGGCCTCCTAAAGTGCTGGGATTACAGGCATGAGCCACCTTACCGGGCCAAGAATTTGCATTTTTAACAATCTCCCAGGTGATACAGATGCTGCTGGTCCTGGAACCACACAGAGTAGCAAGTTTTATGACACGGCCTGGCCCAGGGGTTAAATACCTTTTCAGGTTCATCTCTGTTTATTCCCACACCCTACATTCTAGAAACACTGTTGTTCTTGGCATTCCCTGGCAATTCTCTGTACTCATTCTGACTACTAAACTCATCCCTCCAGACAGCTCAAATATCATCTCTGTGAGGCCTTCCAGCTCCAAGGATTCATTCCTCGGCCAAAGAATCCTTCTGTCTACCAAGTTGTCACAGCACTTTGCAAATACTAATGTTTAGTACTTAATACAAGTTATCATAACTGTTTGTTTACATGGTTATCTTTCCAGCTAGACCATGAGCTACACAGGGCAGAAAGCCAGGTCTTATCCATTTTATAATCTCAGCACTGGCCAGGCATGGTAGCTCATGCCTGTAATCCCAACACTTTGGGAGGTCAAGGTGGGAGGACTGCTTGAGCCCAGAAGTTCAAGACCAGCCTGGGCAACTTAAGGAGACCCCTGGCTCCTCAAAAATAAAAAAACTACCCAGGCATGGTGGCGTGCCTGTGATCCTAGCTACTTCAGAGGCCAAGGTGGGAAGATCGCCAGAGCCTGTGAGGTTGAGACTGCTGTGAGCCATGATTGTATCACTGTACTCTAGCCTGGGCAACAGTGGGACCCTGTCTCAAAATACTAATAATAATAATAGTAATCATCATCATCATCACCATCTCGCATACAGTATATAGCCCAGCACACAATAATTCTTTAATACGTATTCGTTGAATTGAATTGAACTGAATTTCTCATTGTCACTGTTTTACAGAATACTTTTAACGATGAATGTTTTTAGACAAAAAGTCTCGAGGTAAATCTCTATCTGCTCAATTTTGCTGTGAATTGAAGACTGCTCTAAAGAAAAAAGTCTATTAGAAAACATTTCTTAGGCCAGGTGCGGGGGCTCATAACTATAATCCTTAGCACTTTGGGAGGCCAAACTGGGAGGATCTCTTGAGGTCAGGAGTTTCCAACCAGCCTGGGCAATATAGTGAGACCTTGTCTCTACAATAACAACAACAAAATTAGCTGGTGTGGTGATGCACACCTGCAGTCCCAGCTACTTAGGAGTCTGAGGTGGGAGGATCACTTAAGCCCAGGAGTTTGAGACTGCAGTGAGCTTATGATAGAGCCACTGCTCTCCGGTCTGGGCGACAGAGCGAGATCCTGTCTCTTAGAAAAAACATAAAAAATTTTTGACAGAGTTGAGGAGGAAGTCACATAGAATCATAGTTGTTATTTAATATTAGGTTGGTGCAAAAGTAATTGCGGTTTTTGCCATTAAAGTAATGACAAAAGCCACAATTACTTTTGCACGAAACTGGTAGTATTATCAACTTTAATAATGAACTATAATTATCATTAATAATAGCTATTATTTATCTATTGAATGCTTACTATTTAACAGACACTGTGCTAATTACATAGATATAAAACTTCATTTAATTTTTACAACAGCTGGCTGGGTGTGGTGGCTCACCCCTGTAATCCTAGCATTTTGGGAGGCTGAGGCAGGTGGATCAACTGAGGTCAGGAGTTCAAGACCAGCCTGGGCAGCATGACAAAACCCCGTCTCTACTAAAAATACAAAAAATTAGCCGAGTATGGGGGCGCGTGCCCATAATCCCAGTTACTTGGGAGGCTGAGGCACGACAATTGCTTGAACCTGGTAGGCAAATGTTGCAGTGAGCTGAGATCGTGCCAGTGCACTTCAGCCTGGGTGACTGAGTGAGACGCCATCTAAAAAAAAAAAAAAAAAAGGCCAGGTGCGGTGGCTCACGCCTGTAATCCCAGCATTTTGGGAGGCCGAGGTGGGTGTATCACCTGAGGTCAGGAATTCAAGACCAGCCTGGCCAAAATGGTGTAACCCTGTCTCTACTAAAAGTACAAAAATTAGCCGGGCGTGGTGGCAGGCACCTGTAATCCCAGCTACTCAGGAGGCTGAGGCAGAGAATTGCTTGAACCTGGGAGGTGAGCCGAGACTGCACTACTGCACTCCAGCCTGGGCGACAAGAGTGAGACTCCGACTCAAAAAAAAAAAAAAAAAAAAAAAGTACAATAGTTTGTTACCTATATTCATAATGGAAGAAAATGCTCAATTTCCATAAGAAATTAATGAAATTATAGAATTTTTTTCCATCCAATTTCATGGACCCCCAGAATTCTATGCACAAACACTTTGGATATGTATGTGTTGGGGCTGCCCCTGTGAACTTTACATTAAAAATCCATGTTCGCCTTTCGGCCGGAACCGCCATCTTCCAATAATTCGCCAAAATGACGAACACAAAGGGAAAGAGGAGAGGCACCCGATATATGTTCTCTAGTCCTTTTAGAAAACATGGAGTTGTTCCTTTGGCCATGTACATGCGAATCTATAAGAAAGGTGATATCGTAGACATCAAGGGAATGGGTACTGTTCAGAAAGGAATGCCCCACAAGTGTTACCATGGCAAAACTGGAAGAGTCTACAATGTTACCCAGCATGCTGTTGGCATTGTTGTAAACAAACAAGTTAAGGGCAAGATCCTTGCCAAGAGAATTAATGTACGTATTGAGCATATTAAGCACTCTAAGAGCCAAGATAGCTTCCTGAAACGCGTGAAGGAAAATGATCAGAAAAAGAAAGAAGCCAAAGAGAAAGGTACCTGGGTTCAACTGAAGCACCAGCCTGCTCCACCCAGAGAAGCACACTTTGTGAGAACCAATGGGAAGGAGCCTGAGCTGCTGGAACCTATTCCCTATGAATTCATGGCATAATAGGTGTTAAAATAAATAAATAAATAAAAGACCTCTGGGCTGAAAAAATAAAAATAAAAATCCATGTTCTAGGGTATAAATAAATAAAGGACCTCTGGGCTGAAAAAATAAAAATAAAAATCCATGTTCTAGGGCGAAGAACCTCAACTACCTTTTCCGAGAGGTTGGAGTGCTTAGGTTGATTAGATAGAAGTCAGATGGGGGAAAAATGTCACATACACTGAAATGGCAAAAAGTCAGTGGCAAGAGTTATGTAGTGAAGGAGTATAATAAAGGGGACAAGGAGGAAGAGAAACTTGGCAGCATTAGAGCCATGCAACAGGTAACAGACTCTTTCTTTGAAGGGTGAATGCAGAGATTCTCAGAAGAGGATGCAGAGAGCGTACTCGGAGGAATCTTAAAGGTGATGTACAAGTCTTGGCAATTCGGAGAAATTCTGTAGCTGTCCCCAGGAGGAAGAGACACGTTGTGATTATCAGTGACACTGCACTGAATAGTACAAAGGCATCTGTGCCTAAAGTCATCATGTGATGGCAAATTGGGAAGTGTCTCCGTTTTCCTGTATTATACATTGATATGTGGCAAGGGTCATCAAACCCACTAACCTCTACATATTTTGACTGATTCAAATGGGAACACATGACACAATATGAACCCACACCTCGTATTTATCTTTTATTTTTTAATTTAAAAAATCTTTTGTGTTTTTAGAGAAAGGGTCTTGCTCTGCCACCAGGCTGGAGTGCAGTGGTGCAATCATAGCTCACTTCAGCCTTCACTGCAGTTGAGGGCTCAAGCCATGCTCCTGCCTCAGCTTCCCAAGTAGCTAGGACCACAGATAAGAACCATCGCATCCAGCTTTTTTTTTTTTTTTTTTTTTTTGGTAGAGATGGGGTCTTGCTATGTTGCCCAGGCTGGTCTGGAACTCCTGGCCTCAAGCGATCCTCCTGCCTTGGCTTCCCAAAGGGCTAGGATTATAGGTGTAAGCCACTGTGCCTGGTCCCTAGTATATATCTTTATTGGCCTTGAAAAGATAGGCAATCCAAAGCTTGCAATGGAGGCACAAATGGAATTCTGATCACTCTAAATTGGAAATTTGTGGCCGGGTGCCATGGCTTATGCCTGTAATCCCAGCATTTTGGGAGGCCAAGGCAGGCAGATCACCAGAGGTCAGGAGCTCAAGACCAGCCTGGCCAACATGACAAAACTCCCTCTCTAATAAAAATACAAAAATTAGCCAGGTGTGGTAGTGCACGCCTGCAATCCCAGCTACTAGGGAGGCTGAGGCAGGGTAATTGCTTGAACCCAGGAGGTGGAGGTTGCAGTGAGCTGAGATTATGCCACTGCACTGCAGCCTAGGTGAAAGAGTGAGACTTCGTCTCAAAAAACAAAAAAACAAGGAAAGGAAAATTTGTTATTTTAACGGCACCAAATGCCTCCGTCTGATATTCAACTACATTGTGATCTGATCCCTCTTTTCCTTTTAGGGCTTTATCTCCCTTTCCTCATTGTACTTTATGTTCTTGGCAATGGGACCTATCAAAATTCTTTGCCCACTCCCAGTTTATTTTCCTTTGCAAACTCCAACACCAATAATGCCCTTTCTCTGACCCAATCCCAAAATTCTATCCATCCTTTATGGCTCAACTCAAATTCTGCCTCTTTCAGGAAGATTTTCCTGGGCCTCCTCCTATCTGTCACGGCCCCCAAGCTGGAGGCAATCTCTTTCACTCTGAATCTTCCATAGCACTTTATTTGTATTTCTCTTACGATATACATATTTTTTCTTGTTACTATGGAGAACAACAGTTGTGGCCTTTAAAGAAAAATCATACTAGAAAAAATGTCCAGTAATGGGGGAAAAAAAGATTGAGAATTAAAACCAATACTTATGACCCTGGATAATTATATATCAATACACAGAATATAGGTAATAAAGTGAACTTGAAGTATTAAACAAGGTTGTAAATATAATCGCACAGGTATTACTCCCATGGTATGTAATAGGATTACGAATAGAATGTGGCAAGTAAAAATATATATTTGGTTAAAAAAAATTTCCACGAGAAGTGCAGGGGAAGTTTAAGAAGATAGAGCATATATATCAGCTTGGAGTGACATGATCAGAGCCTTCCTTGTGAAGATTACTTTGGTGGCAGCTGAAGAATGGATTATAGCAGAGAGAGATTTAAAGCAGAAAGACCAGTTGGCAGCCATTTAATTAGTCCAACTGAGATATAATAAATACCCACATGAGGACTTTTAAGTTTTCAAGTCTAGGTGCCTGAAAGTATGTTGATGCCTTTAAGAGAGAGTGTGTAGTAAGAAGAGAAGATTTAGGGGGCAGTTGCAGGAAAAAAAAATGGTTTGACTCTAAAGCTGCTGGAATACAGAGTGAGAGCTTCCCAATCAAGTAACAAACATTAAATGCAATGGTAGGCTGACTTAGTAAAAATATAGTGTCCCAATTATAACCGCAGAAGTGCAAAGTGAAGGACTTTGACAATTACTTGTTCTCTTTGGAGAACAAGTCACAGATTGGTGACTTGTAAATTATCTCATTTGAAGAACATTATAAGAAATTGGGAATATTTAAATCCAAAGAAAAAAATAAGGAGGATATAAT
Organism: Macaca nemestrina; assembly: GCF_043159975.1. Taxonomy (NCBI): domain Eukaryota; kingdom Metazoa; phylum Chordata; class Mammalia; order Primates; family Cercopithecidae; genus Macaca; species Macaca nemestrina. The sequence continues at coordinate 51,263,374 of NC_092131.1, forward strand.
TACTGTCTTTAAATATAGGAGACATTGAAAAAGGAAAGAGGGATTTAATTATTTTCTATGGTGAAAGGTAGTAGGGTGGTGTTAGATAGAAGTTACAAGGAGAAACAATTTTGACTTATCCTAAGAAATAAATTATTAACAATGAGGCCTCCAAATAGTGTGATGAATGGACTCGCAGAGCAGTGAGCTATTCATCTACGAACCATCCGAACAGAAACAGGATGAAATTTTGGTCCTATGTTTTGTAGAAGGAATTTCCATAGTCTGTAGAAGGAATTTCCATAGTCTATAGAAGGAAGGTTGAATTACAGGATGTTTAAGATATCTTTCTACTCTAAAATCCTTAGCTTCATTTCTCCAACGAAACCATCCTTATTTCCTTCCTGCCCTAGTCTGAGTGCTCACAAAGCACCCTGGGGCTACCCCTGTCATACTAGTACCCCACATTGTGGTAATCACTGACCTGTCTTCCTCATTAGACTGCATGTCTTTGAAGGTAGGGATTGTCTTTTATCTACATAAATTTATTGTCTAGTGCAGTGTTCAGCACAGAGTATTAGCATTCAGTAAATGTTTGTCAAGTGTTGAATAAATAAATGAATGGAGATGATTTGAGAGCAACTGCTATAAAATTTTAGTAAAAGGAGCTAAGGCTGGGCAGTTTCCATTTGCAAAATTACCTTAGTGGGAAAGTCTCATTCTCAGAAATCACATGATTTCTTTCCTTCTTCTTTCCTAGTACAGACTCACTTATCAGAAATATGAGGGAGTGTGATCATAATTGAAAGTAATCACCTTATCTGAAAAGTCAGATTATGTTTTCAGGGTAGCAGAAAATCAGGAGACTTCAAAGTTGCATTTGCTTTTTATTTAATTAATAAAAATTTAAAAGCATAAAACACCAGTGGCTATTAAAAGTTCAATAGCTGGAAATATACATACAAGGTACATATGAAAAAGACCAGTATGGAGTCAACTTACATAGCTTCTGAGCCATTCAGCATCATATATGATCACAATCACATTGTTGGGAATCACCTGACATTGCAGGTGGTTCTCCCAAAAGATCCAGTTTCTCACTTATCCTTTGATATTATTTGCACACTGTTTATATCGCCTATAGTTGTCAGTCTATGTTACCAGAGACTGTTCCTGAAATTGCCATGGGGCTGAAAATATGGTTCCCTGTGTGGGGAATGGTCCAAACATGACTAGTGCCTGCAGGTTCAGAAAACTGAGTTTGATTGGAGATGCTAGTTTGTCTTCACAAACATGGAAAAGAGCTGTCAGTCAGATTGGAGAACATGTTCTGTGTGCAGCCATTATGCAGGTATGGATTCAAGGCTACTTTCTCTCCTTAGCTTTATGATGGCGGCAGTGAGAAATTGCATTTGTTTACAAAGGAAAGAAAGGCAAAAATGTTCCTTATGAAAAGAGGAAGGAATAGATTAATATTTGTTTCCTAGCACATTTGGGGTGGCAGAGCTGGCTACCGCGCCCTGACTGCCGAGCAGCCCCGGATGCTTCTTGGTGGCTCACACACATTCAGGTCAGCGTGGTGCAGGCTAATGGGTGTTGTCCTAGAGATTACACAGTTAAAAAGAGAATTATTACATCAGAAGTGGATAGTTGTGTCTGTAATGGGAGTGATTATAAAAGAATGAGGAACCTACTGTAAATGTAAAGGTTTCTTATCTTAACAACATAATAATTGTAACCAGGACTGACAGTGAAGATAAACAGATCCCAACATTAATATTAACACTATTTCACAAGGCTGAATGGAAACAGATTCAGCTGTCATTTGATTAATTTTCCATTAATAATAAAAGAAAAAGCTTACAGGTCTAAAATCCCTACCATATTTGCATTATCAGTGTTGACATTACAGATGGATCAATCTGTCATTCACATAATTTGCCTTAAATTACCCTATTGTAAGACTGAAGAATGGATTTCCATGAAACACAGAATTGTATATGTGTGTCTGTGCATGTGTGTGTCATCCATGTAAGTGTTTGTGTATGTTCTGTGCTTGTGTGTGTATGTTTATGTTTGAGGGCTACTGTTAACCAAATGAGACATCATCTTAAAAACCCAAATTTCAATGTGTTAAGGGTTATATAAACTGAAGGGTATAAACACTACAGAAGCAACTGAAGGCTTTAGCATACTTATGCTTAGTGGTTTCCACCTGAGTAGCTAAAACAAGCACACATGTTGAATGTGTTCACAGGCCTCTTTCTGTTCCTGTCTTTATGCCTCCACCTACCTCCTCTATCGGATTCCCTTTAAATCAAAGTGTATACAGATGATCAGAGGGAGAACTTGATCTAGTAAAGGATTTTTTCCTCCCTGTATGTTTTCTTGCACTTTAAGGAGTTTCAGAAAGGAGGAAGAGGAGCATTTCTTATCGGACATAAGGGAACTCATAGTGACAAATTCTGAAAAGAGATTTCATTCAGAAAGCCAAGTGATTTAAGCACAACGAATGGGCTTCTTTCTCTGATAAAAGTCCCAAGATAGTCACTAACACCCAAAGTTGACTTCTAATTAGTTTTAAGTTCATTGAAAATTTGGTCTGAGGAAATGCCAAAGAGGGATCCCAAGAGTTTGTTCCCACCACTTTTGTCCCATTCACCTATACATGGACCTGAGGGAGCTGTGAAGCTGCCGGCTGTACCTATCAGGAAAGACGGCAGTGGAGAGCAGGCCAGAAACCTATTTAAGTCTCCCAGTAAATGTCTACATTGCACACCTGTAGTTCTTTATTTTTTTTTTTCTTCTTTTTTTGAGATGGAGTCTCACTCTGTCACCCAGGCTGGAGTGCAGCCACGAAATCTCAGCTCACTGCAACGTCTGCCTCCCAGGCTCAAGCGATTCCCCCGCCTCAGCCTCCTGAGTAGCTAGGACTATAGGTGCATGCCACCATGCTTGGCTAATTTTTGTATTCTTAGTAGAGACAGGGTTTCATCATGTTGGCCAGGTTGGTCTCGAACTCCTGACCTCAAGTGATCCACCTGCCTCGGCCTCCTAAAGTGCTGGGATGACAGGCATGAGCCACCGTGCCCGGCCTCATTTTTTTTTTTTTTTAATAGGTATAAGATAAGCATGCCCCAGGTCAGTGTGCAGATTTCCCAGGAGGCTTGGAAGAACCACCAGAACATTCCTTTATAAGTAAGGATATTTTAGAACTGACCAGCTTAAACACAGCTGGGATGTGTCTCAATTTAAAAATTTTCTGTAGAAGTTTTAAGTCAACACTCACGAACTTAAATGCAATGAAAAAGAAAAGGTACCTTGATAATCTCAAAAACTGAGATGACCAGAAGAAATAATGATGAAGGCTCTACCTTCCTGACATTTGCACTGATATTCAAAAGGCCTAGAAGGAAGTTGGGACTCTATACAAAATGGTCACAAGCCTAATCTCAAAAGCTGACTCAAGCCCCATTTGTGGCAAATTATCTAAAAGAGCAAGGGACAGAAGAGAAAAAGCAAAAACACCTGTTGGTAATTTTCCCCAAGCAACATTTTTCTCTTTCAAAAGACCAAAGCGAGGCTGAACTTTAGAGACAAGGATTCCCTTGTTGGAAACAGAGCAGGCCAATAGCGCCTTTAAACAGTTCCCTGTTTTTCAAGCAGCCGAGGGAGGTAAAACCTGCAGAGAGCTCGGTGAGGGCGGCCCCAGGAAGGCCCTGCAGAGGTGCTTCATTAACCCGATTAAGCAGGTGGATGGAGAGGGCCTCGCTGATAATTTACACCTTGCTAATGAAGCGTGTGACTCTTAATCTCCTCCAAACAAGATACACTCATGAAACTCTGGTACAAGGAAAGGGGAAATTAATTAGGTGAAAAAACTATGAGATTATAGCAGAGGGATTCCTGCAAGGCAACTGTAACCTGGGTGGTTATTCATTTTAGCCTTTCTGAAATTAATGGCTGAGCTGTCAAGTAAACAAGTTGTGGTACCTTTTGGGCTTATAAGAAGTTCAAAAGCAGTACATCATTATGTGTCTGATTTCATATTTCATGCAATATCTTTAAAAATCAATCTGATGGACTGACTTCTGTGTAATTTTAATATATTTGTAGTACAGCTGTTTATAGTTGTATTCACAGACGATTCAGTTATACATTTCCTATAATTTATTTTAAAATGTTACATTGCAAAATAATTCTTATATCTAATGCAAGCTGCAAAGAAATTTTGTGTTCAAAGAGAACATTTTAAATGGTTGGTTAGAATTCTTACGAGATGAATGGTATCAGTTTAATAAAAGAAATACAACATGACAATAGTAGCTAATATTTATCAAGTGTTGATATATATCAAGTACTAGCTAAGTATTTTATTTTTAAATTTATTTTTATTTTTATTTATTTTTTTATTGTTAAGACAGGATCTCACTCTTGTCACCCAGGCAGGAGTGCAGAGGTGTGATCACAGCTCAGTGCAGCCTCGACCTCCTGGGTTCAGGCAATCCTCCCACCTCAGACTCCTTTTTAGCTGGGACTACAGGTACACACCACTATGCCCAGCTAGTTTTTTGTGTTTTTAGTAGAGACGGCATTTCACCATGTTGGCCAGGCTGGTCTTGAACTCCTGTGCTCAAGTGATCCATCTGCTTCCACCTCCCAAATTGCTGGGATTACAGCCATGAGCTACCATGCCTGGCAAGGTACTTTTTTTTTTTTGAGACAGAGTCTCACTCTGTCACCCAGGCTGGAGTATAGTGGCATGATCTCGGCTCACTGCAACCTCCACCTCCCGGGTTCAAGCAATTCTTGTGCCTTTCTGAGTAGCTGGGACTACAGGAGCATGCCACTATGCCCAGCTAATTTTCGTAATTTTAGTAGAGATAGGGTTTCACCATGTTGGCCAGGCTGGTCTTAAACTCCTGGCCTCAACTGATCCACCCACCTCAGCCTCCCAAAATGCTAGGATTACAGGTGTGAGCCATCATGCCCAGTCAAGACGAAGTCCATTAAGTTTATTAACTCATTAATCTATATACCAACTCTATGAGGTAATTATTTGTTTCTAGATGAGTAAACTATGGCCAGTGAAGTAGACATGTATAGACATGTGTTTTTTCTTTTTTCTTTATATATATATATATATATATATATATATATATATATATATAGGCAGTATTCCTGTGATGGCAGCATGTGTTTTCTTGCTTAGTTATAGGTGAAATAAACCCCATCTTAAAGCCAGAAGTTAATTTAAATGGTGTTTATTTCAGAGCACTTCACATATTTTGGGTCAAGTATGGAAATGATATAGATTTTTATGCCAGTCAAAGTTATGAAAAGAATGCGATCTTCATGGTGAGTTACCTTGGCAGACTAGACCTGGATTTAAATTTATCATCATTTACTTGATCTTGGGAAAGTTACTTAACTTCTCTGTTTCAGTTCCTTCATCTCTAAAAGGGGGATAATAATTCCTACTTCATCAGATTGGAATGAGTCTTGCCTGAGGTATCGTGTAAAGCACCATGCACACAGATGGGGTTCATACATGTTGCTTTCTCCACACTCCCCCTTCACTTTTTTGGATCCACGCTGGACTTCATGACAGACTCATCATTCTAACTCAAGGCTTTAACTACTTGAAGACCTACGAGCCATCATTTTAAAAATGACTTCCTATTCTGTGGCATATCTAAACCAAACTCCTCATTCTGGAGACCTGGCCTGTGTTCTCAGGAAGGTAGCATTTTCAGTGTGCCCATTCCTACTTTCATCTCTGGATTTGTCCACTCACCTATCCATTCATTCAAAGAACATTTCTCCACCAGGCATTGAGCCCTGGACTATTGAGGACCCAAAGGACAAATGAGACAAGGTCCCGGGCCTCTAGGAGTGCATTGTTTAGATGGGGCAACAGAGCAGGAAGCCAAACACTTCCTGCAAGGGGAAGAGCATAACATCAATGGCGCAGGCAGTGAGGAGCGGGTGTTCAATGCTGCCTAGTGTTAGGGTGAGATGAGAGGCGGTGTCTCTCAAAGTGAGGCCTGAAGGACGGATAACTTTGGGGAGGTAATTTCAGGCAGAAGGAACTTAAAGTTATGCAACCGCAAAATGTCAAAAGATATTACAGGAAATTCAAGTGCTTTGATGTTGTTGAGTTGAGGAGAGAGTGATAAATGAGGCTGGAGCAGTGACAGAGGCCAGATAAACAGGGGCTGTGTCTGTAGCACTAAGACTTCTGTGCTCTCTTCTCTGGGCTGTGGAGATGCCATCGACCCTGGGAGTTTACATACTAAATGTAAATGGTGGATTATAGGAGAGCAAGACTGGATGCAAGGAGAAGAATTAGAGGTCAGCTGCTAAAAACTCAGTTGAGAGGTGATGAAGGCTGCTTTAGGGCTATAACTGTGGAGTGGTGGATGGGCAGCCAGCCAAACAGAGAGCAATTTCAGAGATAGCAAATAGAATGTGATCATTAGAACAGTGTCTGATACATGCTCAACAAACAGTTGTTGAATGAATGAATGTATGTGCTTTTTTAGTTGTTTTTGTTTCGTGTATGCATTTTCTTCACTCAGCTCTCTGAAGATATTAATTTTTAATTTTTTTTAAGTTTGGGACTTTTTCTCTCCCCTTTTTCTGCCTTGTCTCTGTTTCCTCTGAGTTCTGTATTTTCGTTGTTTGTTTGGTCTCTATCTTTAAAGCAGGGTGATCCTTGGATATCCATTTATGTTTAAACATGGGGCACTAAAAGTCAATCGGAAGTTCTATATGCATAGGTAGAGTTTTGCTGACTATTGGAGTCCACCGTAGGATGGTTGGGCATAACCTGGTCTTTATATTGGGGGCTCTAAGTTTTCAGTATTTTTTTCTCTGGGCCTGTTAAGTTTCTCCAGAGAAGAATTCTCAAATTTTCTGCCTATGGGAAATGAACAGGGGTGACAGTCAACTGGACACACCAGTGCAGCCATACTTGTAAACATATTGAAACTCCTATTGCTAGTGGCCCATAACCACTGCCTCAAGTTCTCAGACTGCCTCATTCCAGCCACACTGAGACTCCCTTCCCACAACCTAGCAACAAAACAGTTAAAGCCTGCAGGACCTTGCCTTAATGCTCAGGTCAGTGTCCATTCCATTTGGTTGGCGCCAGGCTACACTGGCTGTATTCAACATGTTAAAAAACAAGGCATGGTCTGGAGTGGTATAATCCCAACACTTTGGGAGGCTGAGGTCGGTGGATCACCTGAGGTCAGGAGTTTGAGACCAGCCTTGCCAACATGGTGAAACCCCGTCTCTACTAAAAATACAAAGAAAACAGCTGGGCATGGTGGCAGGCTCCCGTAATCCCAGCTACTCAGGAGGCTGAAGCAGGAGAATTGCTTGAACCTGAGAGGCGCAGGTTGCAGTGAGCCGAGACTGCATCATTATACTCCAGCCTGGGCAGCAAGAGTGAAACTCTGTCTCAAAAAAACAAAACAAAACAAAAAAAAAACAACCAAACAAGCAAAAAAACAAAACAAACAAACAAACAAAAAAAACAAGACATGTCCCTGGCATTCTGGAAAAGCAGGAAAAGAAGTTTGGATGGTCCTGACTCAGCCTGCAAACTGTCATCCCTTCTGTCTTTTAACGCGCCCTGCCTTCCTCCTTCCTGGAGAGCCCATGTCTGGAGTGCCCTGGTTTGATTTATTGAAAGAGTAGCCCTCCTATCTCCTGCTGATGTGAGGGAGGGCTGGTCATGTGACCCCTGCAGGATGTATTCTTCGGTGGAAAGGTTCCACGCCTATTTTATTCTTTCTAGTGCCTCTGAATCCTGGCCCCTTATTGGGTTCTGTGGCATAAATCTTGCTTTTATTCTGTTTTGTTTGATTTTGATTTTGGTCTTTCTCTTCTGCAGGTGTTATTAATAACATTTTTTACTTGCTTTGCTGAGAGAGTTACTGCCTGGCCATCTGCTTTCCACTTTCTAAACTTTTGTGGATATCTTGGCCCTAGCTTCTCATAGATATTGATGATTTCTGGAACTCTCTTTCAGTCACTTTGAACTACTTGGAAGAAAAATGGTATATTAGTTGGTCAAGACTCATGGATTCTATGGAAAAGAAACTAAAACTACTTTAAACAAAAGTGGGAAGGACATTTCAGGATCTAAAGGTTTTCTTCTAGACTCAAGTCAGGGATGCAGGAGGCAGTCACGAAGCTGAAGTGCAAAGCCCTGAGGCCTTCAATGTTTCTTTTTTCTTCTGGGTATTTACACGTAAGAATTTTCTTGTTTGCTTCCTCTTTGGCCAGCTCTTTTTCTCTTTCTCTCTGTTGTCTGCGTAGTGGAATATGGCCTCCTCACAGTTCCTGAGTGTACACACTATGATTCCAAGTATCAGCGGAATTTAGTGTGCTGCCTTTCTGACCCACTTCCAAATTCTGAGGAAGGAATGAAATTAGTTTGGGACAGATGCCCTCACCCTTAATCCAATCCATGAAGATCCTGGTGGGTAATGAAGTACAAGCCACGTTACTATGTTGACAGGCAGGGTAGGAGAACTACTTCCAGAAGGGAGGGAACCATTGTGAGCTAGGCAGACACACCAAAAGCTATCAACTACAGCAGAAGAGGAAGAGTCCATGATTTATTCACCTAATTTCCTTCATACTTGCTTACCTTCAACTTTATTTAGAGGAAGCAGGAGGCAGGGTGTGGAAGGCATTCACGTTTGGAAAGCTGCTGCAGCTGTAGCCAGATATGAGGCCGGGAGCTGAGGGCTGGGTTCCTCTAGGCTTTTTGCAACTGGCCTGTGCCAAACTGCTCTGAGAGGAGTTCGCCTTGGCTCCTGGGTCTCCTGGAAGCTGGGCTCTGGTCTATTGCCCAAGGGGCCTGGGTCAGCTGCTCTTCACGGCCTTGGGCCAGTACCTTACATAATTTGTCTTTTTTACTTCCCCTATTATTTATTTATTTATTTATTTAATTATTTTCGAGATAGAGTCTGGCTCTGTCGCCCAGTCTGGAGTGCAGTGGCGCGATCTCGGCTCACTGCAAGCTCCGCCTCCCGGGTTTACGCCATTCTCCTGCCTCAGCCTCCTGAGTAGCTGGGACTACAGGCGCCCGCCACCTCGCCCAGCTAATTTCTCTATTTTTAGTAGAGACGGGGTTTCACTGTATTAGCCAGGATGGTCTCAATCTCCTGACCTTGTGATCCACCCGCCTCAGCCTCCCAAAAGTGCTGGGATTATAGCCATGAGCCACCGCGCCCTGCCTACTTCCCCTATTTTAAAAGGGAAAGACATCAAGCTTTGCTTGGGGAATTTTTTTCAAATAAATATGACCATACACAAACCGTGGGCTATATATCAAGTTCCTCTGGATATTACATGCCAAGTAAGAAGTTTGAGTTAGAACTCCATGTCCCAGGTGACAGAATTCATTTTTCAAATGAAATGTTTATTGAATAGGGCAAGAGAAAGCAAGCCCATGTCCTGTTTATGCTAATCAGCATTTGATAAGTAGTAGAGTGCAATTTTCTCTTTAATAACCTAGTACCCATCATGTTCAATTAGTAATGCACCGGTGACAGTCCATGCAGGGCTGGAAGAAGAGGAGCAGCCAAGCCTTGTTCGGGGATCTACAACCATGCTCTATGACACCACCCACCACCATGCAAATGACTTCAGACTTAAAAGGGGCACCACTCAGAGGCCCGTAATTCATTTCCAGTTCCTTCTGTAGATACAGAGACCACACTGCATGCATCATGAAATTTCTTTAGAAATGAAGTCCTTTGGGAATAAAGTTCTAACTCTACTATTTATATTTGAGCAGCTTTATGATAATAACTGCAAATCACTGAAATAGAGAGTACTTTTCAAATGATACTTTAAGCATTGTATGTTTGCTAATAGTAAAATTAGAAATAAAGTGAATTAAAGGGATGGATTCTCTTATTTTTAATTCTCATGTTTTAGAACTTTAGAATTGTCCTTGGTGCAGGCCTTGTTCTTGGTGCAGGCCGGGCATGGTGGCCCATGCCTGTAATCCCAGCACTTTGGGAGGCTGATGCGGGCAGATCTCTTGAGGTCAGAAGTTCAAGACCAGCCTGGCCAACATGATGGAACACTCAGCTGTACTAAAACTACAAAAATTAGCCGGGCGTGGTGGTGGGCGCCTGTAATCCCAGCTACTTGGGAGGCTGAGGCAGGAGAATCGCTTGAACCTGGGAGGTGGAGGTTGCAGTGAGCCAAGACTGTGTCACTGTACTCCAGCCTGGACGACAGAGTGAGACTGTCTCCAGAAAAGAAAAAAACAAAAACAAACAAAAAAAACACACACACAAAGAATTGTCCCTGGTGCAAATATGCTGAATCTCCTAGAGTAGGTGCCGTCTGCATGTACCATGAGTGGCACTTAGTCCCGAAATACTGTGTCACTCTCCTAGTGGTTTTCTCTAACACTGGCCCTGAAAAGCAGACATACATTTTTATTCCAGCTGTTAATAAAAATGTTTAGCACATTTCTTTTAGAGATGCAAAGTTCCCCTATACCAGTTCTGCAAGACAGAATATAAAGAAATTTCAACCAGGAGCAGTGGCTCATGCTGTAATCCTAGTACTTTGGGAGGCAAAGGCAGACAGATCACTTGAGGCCAGGAGTTCAAGACCCACCTGGCCAACATAGTGAAACCTCGTCTCTACTAAAAATACAAAAATTAGCTGAGCGTGATGGCGCATGCCTGTAGTCCCAGCTATTTGGGAGGCTGAGGCAGGAGAATGGCTTGAACCTGGGACATGGAGGTTGCAATGCGCCAAGATCGCGCCACTGCACTCCAGCCTGGGCAATAGAGTGAGACTCTGTCTCAAAGAAAAAGAAAAACAAAAAAAAGAAAGAAATGCCTAACATTTAGGTTCACCCGCTGGATGAGGCTAAATTTTTGAGACTAACAGTCATCTATCCTTGAGAATGTTTGTTTCCAGATAAAAGTCCACAATGACTACTTTATTTAATTTTTACAATATGCCTTTCCTTGTTGGTCTTAGCATATATTTTTTAAAACTTTATGAAACGTTTCCACTCTGTAGTAAAATTAAAATCCTCTATTTTAATTTTAACATCAGATGCAAACAGTTGAGTTAATGATACTCTTCAGTTAACATCACATCATCATCACCGACAGGGTCTCACTCTGTCATCCAGGCTGCAGTGTAGTGGTGTGATCTTGGCTCACTGCAGCCTCGACCTTCTGGGCTCAAGTGATCCTTCCACCTCAGCCTCCCAAGTAGCTGGGGTGCCACCACATCCGGCTAATTTTTAAATTTTTTGTAGAAACGGGGTTTCATCATGTTGCTCAGGCTGGTCTCAAACTCCTGAGCTCAAGGAATCCACTCTCCCTTGGCCTACCAAAGTATTGGGATTACAGGCGTTAGCCACCACACCCAGCCTGTACTGTGGATCTTATTCCACTTGAAATTTTTCCTCCATACTATAAGATCTGCAAATGTTGCTGTATATACTTATAGCTCATTGCATTTGATCACTACATAATATTATATGCATCTATCTTATTTGTGTTTACCTTGTTTCAGTTCTCCACTATTATGAAAATGCTGCCATAAGCATCATTGTAGATGATCATTTTTTTTTAATTTTATTATTATTATACTTTAAGTTCTAGGGTACATGTGCATAACGTGCAGGTTTGTTACATATGTATACTTGTGCCATGTTGCTGTGCTGCACCCATCAACTCGTCAGCACCCAACTACTCGTCATTTACATCAGGTATAACTCCCAATGCAATCCCTCCCCCCTCCCCATCATAGGCCCCGGTGTGTGATGTCCCCCTTCCCGAGTCCAAGTGATCTCATTGTTCAGTTCCCACCTATGAGTGAGAACATGCGGTGTTTGGTTTTCTGTTCTTGTGATAGTTTTGGAGAATTTCTCTCACATATGCATCATAAATAGTGTCAGGTTATATTCTAGCTTAACTGTACAGGCCTCCACTCCCACCAGCAGTGCATAAGTGTTCATAATATCTCAGCCTCTAACACTTAGCATTATCTGATTTTCCAATGTTGTACTAATCCGACATACATAACAGTTATTTTATTGTTTTAATTTACATAGCTGTGGTAATTAGTGTTGTTGCCTACATTTCCATGTATTTGTTACCTCTTGGATTTCCTTTACTGTGACTTCAATATTTATATCTTTGAACCATATTCCTATTGGGATTTGTGCTTTTATCAAAGTTTTTTTTTTGGTGGTTTTTTTTTTTTTTTTTTTTTTTTTTTTTAACAGAGTCTCACTCTGTTGCCCAGGCTGGAGTGCAGTGGTGCAATCTCTGCTCACTGCAACCTCTGCCTCCTGGGTTCAAGTGATTCTCCTGTCTCCACCTCCTGAGTAGCTGGGATTACAGGTGCCTGCCACCATGCCCGGCTAAATTTTGTATTTTTGGTAGAGATGGGGTTTCACCACATTGGCCAGGCTGGTCTTGAACTCCTGACCTCAAATGATCCACCCACCTTGGCCTCCCAAAGTGCTAGGATTACAGGCATGAGCCACAGCGCCCGGCTCCTTTTTTCATGTTCATCTGTAGGATTTCTTTGGATAGTCTAGAAATTAATAAACCAAATTAATTGGTTTTACTCAGTACACACACATTTTTCCTATATGTCGCCTAATTGCTATCTGTCTGTGGTGTCCTTTGTTGAATAAAGTTCCCAATTTTAATATTTTTTTCAAGTCCATCAGTTTTCCCTCTTATGGTTTATGCCTTTAAATTTTTTAAAATAACTCTTTCCTCACCTTTAGTTTACCAAGATATTCTGCAACATTTTTCTTATATTAGCTTTTCAGTTTTATCTTTCACAATGAGATCTCCAATTCTCACTGAAGTTCATCCTTTTAGGTATAAATTCAATTTTTCTTCGTATAATGAATCTGTTTTCCGAGACTGTATCATTCTAAATGACCCATTTTTTTTCTTCACTGATTTGTGGTGATGGTTTTCTTATATGCAAAGTGCTTGATATGTAAGAGAAGTTTCATATATTTAGATATAGTTTTATTGCATATTTATTTTACTATTTTAAGACTCTTTATTCTGAACTATTGGTCTATTCTTGTATCGCACAACTACTGTTTTTTATTATTCCCAAGGCTTTACCGCATGTCTGAGCGTCTCACGGGGTAAATCATACTCCTCCTCCTTCTTGGCTCCTCTTTTTAAAACGCATCCTGGCTCTTCACGGATCTTTATTCTTCCATTTTCAAGTTAGAATTAAAGTGTTCAAGTTTCCAAAAAGTCTTCCTGGAATTTTGATTGGAATTCCAAGAAAGGTATAGATTATGTTATTAGCTTCTCACGACAGCTGGGCTGCAGGGCTATCTTGACAAGAGTCCTACTGCCGCCAGCTAGTGCGGAGCTGGCACTAATATTTTTCTGCCCCAGGTAGTTTAGTGGTGGCTTGTGCACAGAGGGCACTGAGGGAAGAAAAAGTGCATGGCAGAGAAGTACTCCCTCCCATGCCTGAAGCATGTTTGTGATACCTGACCTGTCTGCTTTCTCTTCCCTCCATTTCCTGGACTGATCTATTCAAGGAGAACCAGGGGTTTTACGTTCTGGAATCATCGGTTCCCCTCTCACTCAGTGGCACCACCGAGGATCGAGGTTTCATGCTGAAAACCAATATCACGAGTTGTTTACCATCTTCTTGGGAACCAGATATCTTTCACTACAATGTTTCAAATATATTTTCTTCCGCCCTCCAAAAGAAAAATCTTTTTATAGACTTTTAAAGTATTTCCTGTATAGTAACTCTGTGAAATAGATAACTCAGGTGTTATCATCCTGGGCTTCAGAAAACTTACAAGACTCCCCTATAAGTGCAGTGTCAGAAGGAAGCTAGAAGAAAACTAGAATTCCAAACTTTGACTTCCTGTCCCAGAAGAGAGTATCTGTAATACAGCAGAGAGGCATAGGGCCCAGAGTCAGCGGTCTAGCTCTAATCTGCACATTGGCATCACATCAGTGCTGTGTTCTTGAAAGTTGCGGGGTCCTGGGCCTCAGTTTCCTCATGTCTTGGATGGGCTACATCATCCCTAAAGCCCTTTCCCCCAAATTTTTAAGATTCTCAATATACAAGGGAGAAACCAAGGCTGCTTTATGAGAATTTCAACCTTCTGTTTTTTTCTTGTTCTTTTTCTACTGAAAGTGCCAATGAAAAGTGAAATGGCTGAAAGCCAATAGCCTGGAGGGTTGCTGTAGAGTTATGTAATTAATAAGCTGCAAATATGGCTTCTGGATATAAACTGAGTGGGTTTTATTATAATAGTTGCCTTTTAGCACTGAAGGATGACATCATTCCTGATGTTTGGGTTCTTGCTCCTGAAAATTAAACCCACTCTTAAGGGAAAGGGTACTAACAGTTATCCACGAACTTTAAAAAATGAAACAAAGTCCAGAGGACTGATCTGCTGCCGCTACTGGTGCCAATGCTGAAGAGATGACAGAGATAGGAGTCCCTGTTTGATAGACCAAGAGAAAGAATACTGCCTTATACAAAAGCAATTGGCTCAGGGAAAATAAACCAAACAAGAACACGTTTTTTTAAAATGAGGAGGGAGCAGTGGTTCAACCTGTAATCCCAGCATTTTGGGAGGGTAAGGTGGGAGGATTACTTGAGGCCAGGAGTTCAAGACCAGCCTGGGCAACATAGTGAGACCTGGTCTCTACAAAATATTAAAAACTGGCCACATGTGGTAGTGCGTGCCTATAGTCCCAGCTGCACAGGAGGATGACATGGGAGGATCTCTTGAGTCGAGGACTTCAAGGTTACAGTGAGCTATGATTGCACCGCTGCACTCCAGTCTGGGCAAAAGAGTGAGAGCCTGTCTCTAAAACTAAAAATTTGAATGAGGAGGAGTTGAGTAAAAGAAGACAGAATGTAGGGTAAGAAGACACTTTATTAAAAATCCCAAAAGTATGTCCACTAGCAAGATATAGTCAACAATGGGAAACAAGAACCTCATCCTCAGAAAGAATCAAAGAGCTTAAGAAAGGCCTAGAAGAATCAATGAAGGTATCAGGGAAGTCAAAAAATTAAAAAGAAAAAAAAAAAAGATTCAATGAAGTGTGGAGTTGATGCTTTGGAGGCAATTTATGAATTAAGAAATGACAAAATTTAGTGCTCAGTACTATCTATCCTGTACATTAGTAGCTCGTGTTTAATTAGGCTAAGAAAAAGATGTTTTCTTTCTTTTCTTTTCTTTTTTTTTTTTTTTTTTTTTTTTAAGACAGTCTCACTCTGTTGCCCAGGCTGGAGTGCAGTGGCGTGATCTTGGCTCACTGCAACCTCTGCCTCCTGGGTTCAAGCGATTCTCGTGCCTCAGCCTCCCAAGCAGCTGGGACTATATGCATGCACTAATTAATAAGCTGCAGCTAATTTTTTGTATTTTTAGTAGACAAGGAGTTTCACCATGTTGGCCAGGCTGGTCTCGAACTCCTGACCTCAAGTAATCCTCCTGCCTCAGCCTTCCAAAGTGCTAGGATTACAGGCATGAGCCACCGTGCCTGGAGTGCAGTGGTGCGATCTCAGCTCACTGCAAGCTCCGCCTCCTGGGTTCATGCCATTCTCCTGCCTCAGCCTCCCGAGTAGCTGGGACTACAGGCGCCCGCCACCATGCCCAGCTAATTTTTTGTATTTTTAGTAGAGATGGGGTTTCACCGTGTTAGCCAGGATGGTCTCGACTCCTGACCTCATCATCCACCCACCTCAGCCTCCCAAAGTGCTGGGATTACAGGCGTGAGCCACCACACCCAGCCAAGATGTTTTCTTTAGTGATGTTTGAGTCAAGTTAATAGTCAGCATATCCCTACTTATGATGCTTCCTTGTGTTACCTTCCATAGGGTCAACTTTCCAAAGACATAGGAAACTATACCTTATATAATTGTGTATCTACAACAAGTTCAATCCTTTGTCCACATTGGCAGGCTAACTCAATCTCATAAAAGGTAGGTTTGGCTGATTTTGCTGTTTTTGTTTGTTTGTTTTTGTCTTTTTTCCACTTTTTAGGAGTCTAGTATCTTAGTGCTGGTAGTGCTGGTATTTAGTTTTTAAAAATTGCGTGGGTAGTTTAAGAAGAAGACACTGAGAAACAAATTCTTAGCTATGATAGAACCAAAGTTTTATTCATAGAAGACCAAAATTTTATTGAATATAGCCCAATTATAAAGGAGCTTATTCATCTTTGCATGCCAGTGAAGTTCCTAACTCAGAGGCTAACCTGTTGTACACATGAGGAGAACATTTTGGCTACAGCTCTGAAATTAGTAGATGGTTAAGCCTTTAAAGTGGGGTGTTAATTGCAAAACAGGAGTTGGATATCTGAACAGCTCAGACTGTAAACCCTAGGTTTCTATAATTCTACGTTATTTGCGAGTATTATGGGGTAGTTAAATCTTTGAGAGTTTCCAAAGTGAGATCGTACAGTCTTATTTGTTCATGGTATAATTGACAAGACTCTACAAGAGCAGAGGACATAGGGAAAAGGCTCTTGGGTTTCGCATTAATCCAGACCCTGCAGCTGGGCCCCGGCCCACACTTACTGCCTCCTTCAGCACCAGGCCCTCCTCACTCCCAGGATGCCAGACACTAGCCTTCTTTCAATTCCTTAAAGAAACTTGCCCTCACTCATCTCAGGAACTTTGTCCATGATGCGCCCTTTGCCTGGAGAAAGCTGACTTCTGTTTTCCTTTCTTGGCTTCATTCAGGTAATTTCTACTCCTCCTTAAGATTTCAGCCCCAAAGTCACTTCTTCAAGGAAACTTTCCCTAATCCCCGGAATGATCTAATGCCCTTTTTCTTCTGGCAGCCCTAAAGGTAGGAACTCCAATGTTCATTATTCCCACTATGGTACGCTCACTCCAAGTGCAATCAATGCGCAGCAAGGTGTAGGTGCTTGAGAGTTCTCAGGTGAACAACATGTAAACAAGGTGCCCGTGACACAATCAGGCTGCTTCAATAAAACATCTTAGATTCTGAAAAATAGGACTAGAAAGGATCTCAAGAAATCTCATTTGACCCTGTCTCCAATCTTTAGAAGTAGGCAATGAATGGGCAGAATAGTATATTTCTAACCAATAAGTTGGTTAGAGCATCTATTACGTAAATGAGTCTGCATGAGAAATTGTAACGAGGCATTCTATCTTTAGGTTGGACATTACAGGGAAACCAGGTAGGTGCATTGTGAGTTACACTGTGTCTGCTTCATTTATCTGTGGGGAGAGACCTAGAGTCTTTTCTCTTTTTTAGACGTAGTCTTGCTCTGTCGCCAGGCTGGAGTGAGTGGCGCGATCTCGGCTCACTGCAACCTCCACCTCCTGGGTTCAAGCGATTCCCCTGCCTCAGCCTCCCAAGTCCCTGGGACTACAGGCATACACCACCATGCCTGATTAATTTTTTGTATTTTAGTAGAGACAGGATTTTGCCATGTTGGCCAGGATGGTCTCCATCTCTTGACCTTGTGATCTGCCCACTTCAGCCTCCCAAAGTGCTGGGATTACAGGTGTGAGTCACCGCGCCCGGCCACCTAGCGTCTCTTTATCTGTAGTGAGGCACTGTGTCCTGGACGCACTCTGAGTTCCCCCAAGTTCCGGTTTGTGAAGCTGTGATGCCACCGACCTGTGGAGCCACAGGCTGCTGCTTCGTTCCTGATTTTGATTAGGGACCTTTGTGGGGGTGGTTTTGTTTGTTTAGCAATCACTGAACCACCACAGAGACAGAGGTAGACAGTTCTTTAAAATGTTCTACTGAGGGGAAAACGTAAACCTCTGTAAAGCAAAGTAAGCAAGCAAGCATTTAGAAACATCATTTTTTGCATGCGTGATGTTTTACTAGGATGCCCTAATAATGGAGGGAGTTTTATCTTTAATATTCCAGTTCCAAATGGGTGTCATGAAAGGCCTGTGTATGTCAGCTCTGAAAACTCTCTAACCTTGAAAGGCCTATTTTCTCCTCTTGCCAACTCGTCTATGGAGCTTATCAGGAAGAGAGGATTGCTATTGCTGTCTAGTGCCCATAATTAATCCCGGAGACAGTGAGGATTTAGGACCACTGATTGTGGCTGACTTCAAATTAAAAAGTCACTGTTAGCGTGTGAAACAGATACCATATGTTATAAACAAACCCTTTGAATGATGTAGAACATCAAGATAATTCATATGTAAACACAAGTTACACTCAGGGTAGGGGATTTTACGTATGCCCGTTCATACTTTTCAAAGATGCTACGGACACACAAACATAGATGGCACACTGCTTTTCCTTCATTTGGTCCCCAGAAAATGGGTATGATTTAAGATGTGAATTTAGTGCAAACCTCAAATTATGAGTTATGAAATTTGTCTTTCTCTTTACCATCAGTGTGATGAGTACAAACAAAGGCAGACACCAGTCTGATTGGTTAGTGTAATCCAATTGCTGAGTTGAGCTTCTTTTCTTGTTCCTGCCATGACTAATTTGTGGTTTCACAAAGTGTTTCTGAATGTCAGACACATCAATTATAAGAGATGGGCAAGATGCATAAGGAGAACCACAGTAAGGGGGAGAGGGGCTTTAAAAATGTTTACAAGAAATTAAAGTAGTGAGTGTAAGCAGAAGTTGTCCCATAACCTTTACCAGAGCAATTCTTTTATTTAAGAAAGTGGCTGGATTATTTCCCAAGTGAACAAATTCTCTGTCCACTGCCAATCAGAACCGTTAGTGGCCTCATTTCTTCTTACTAATTGGTCCTCTCCTTTCCTTCAGTCCTCTAGATAACACACAACAATGCCACCTTCACTCTGTAGACACTGGTGCTTTAAGGGAAGGCTGGGTTAGGTGTTCACAAACATATTCTCTAATGGTGTTTATTTTCTATGGCTGGAGTGATTTTTTTTCCCCTACTGAAACTCTATTATATGCCCTTTTGTTGTCATGGCTGAAGCCTGTTGTTTCTGCAAAAACAATAATAGGCCTGAAGATTAGGGTTGCATTTTATGGGCCTAGCAGCCCAGCAGGGCATCATATTTGTATCAATCCTATAAATTCCTGGCATCAGGCCTCTTTACTCCTAGTAATTAATCTTTTTCATAAATGCTGTCATGTTTAGAGCTGTTTTATTAAGTTTCTGCTTTCTAATTTTTTGTGTGTCACTTCTTTGCCTCATCAATATTAAAAATTAAAATAGAAAAATAACAGAGCAGCCAAATAGATGGAACCTACCAGTTACAGCTTTCTTTTCTTACCAGGGGAATCTAGATGCAAAGGTTGTTCTTTTTATCTTCGTAAATACCAGCCCTCATCTCCAAGCTGTGGGTATGGTTTGTTTGGGTTTTCTCCTTCTCCTTGTTGGTGTGGGTGCGCTTCAGGTGTGAGAAGCTGAAGAAGAAAGGAAGACTTGCTTCTTTTAGTCTCTCACTCTCTTGTCAAAATGCCAGGGCTAGAGAGGAAGACCTGTTCTGAAGGAAGTTTGTTCACTGCCCTTGGACTTAGCCTTTCCGAGGCAGCCGACGGAACTGAATACCATCCTTCTGCCTCCTTTGGGATTGCAATTGCATTGGTGTGTGGTGGTGTGACCAGCCTTTTTCTTTGGCCCACTGACCTAATTGCAATAGGAGTGGTAAAATATTTTCATTACCCTCTCCCCAGAATATAGAAATCTTCAAAGGGAACCCAGGAGGGAGGTTAGCCTCTTAACCCTAATTTCCCTACCACTACCTCAGCTTGGCTGTACATCACAAAATTAGTCTCCAAACATAGTGGCACCAGGATTGTTGTCGGTTTTGCTTTTAAAAGTCATTTCATATTGTAAACCCGGCGATTATTTCATGCTGTTTAAACTATATTTGTAGTCTTTGATCATGCATAAGTAGACTCAAGTTAACTGCTGATAGAATGATGATATTTTCTCCATGTTTCTTTTTCTTTTTCTTCTTCTCTGTCTTTAAGGACCCTGTACCCAAGATCTGGCCTCAAGAAATTTCCATTACTACATTACAACATGCCTTTGTTTTTTAATTGGTTCAGGACTACCTATTTGCATGACAAGCAACATAATTCAGTTAGAAAAATCTGTTGTGTGTGTGGTATGCAGAATCTATATTTACTGCATTTTATAAATTACTGATTATTTAAAAATTTGAAAGACTCCAGATTGGCAATGAATGCCAAAGAGAAGGAGAGACTAGTAGTCATTGCTGATTATTGTTATTTGAGCACAGGCTGGTTTCTCCTCTCCTTCCTCCCCTTCCATTTTTCTTCAGGAGTTCCTTTCTATCAGCCACCCCTTTCCACATCTCAATTCCCAGCAGGAAGATACTGTATTGCCGCGAGTGGGGGCTGAAAATGGGGCAAAATAGGTTTTGAATAGCAGCATCAAATAAATTCAAGTGTCTTTCTAAATATATTTCAAGATTAAGTAATTAAGGAGTGTAAAGCACTTGGAAAAAAATAAAGTGCCATGTAAGTGCTAAGTAATAAAGAGTAATCATAACAGTAATAAAAGGGTGAACTGCTAAATCTTTCTTGCTTCTTTTCCTCTCAGGATTTTCATCATTTCGGATTTGGCTCCTGAATACAACTCTTTTATTTCTAATGAAGAACTGGGACTTAAAATAATAACAATAATAAGTAAGTTTTTTTTTTTTTTTAAGATTTGTTTGGGGATATAGAGAGACCATGCTCCACCCTGCCTTTTCCTTCCATTGCTGCCCACCCAGGAAAGATTTGAGCTTCATCCTGATGGGTGGACTACAGAGATGAGCTGGGACACAGAATTCCCTTGAAAGAAAACGCTGGTCCCTGTTGGTTTCGCAACTTTATCAACTCAACCATCAGCCTAATGGTGTATGTTTATGATTTACTCGGTATTATGATTTGTATCATTTTTCAATAAACTTGAGACCACCTGCTGTGATTGTGACTATTTCCCATTATAGGCAGGGCACTTCATCCCCCAAACCCTGAGTTTCCATCCCCTGGGTAACTTTTACAACAACCTGACTACCCTTAATGCCTGGATGTTCTCTTCCTGTGACAGTATTTATAAAAAATGTATGTGCGTATTTCTTTAATAGGACATATATAGTTACTATCAATGTTTATTTTCCATTTTCTCCAACCTTTGGAAGAAGAGTGCATCCCCTTGTGTGCACATCCTCATTGTTGACCACCTGTAGATCTCCAGGCCTCACACGGGTTAGGACAACAAACCCTCCGGTTTTTGTGTTAGCAGGTACACAGACTATACTCACGATATGGATGAACTAGGAATCTAATTTGAATACGTGGCCCTGGAGGGGGCAGATTTTCAGCCTGTTGTTAGGATATACAAAATAAAGGGCTAGTGATATAGATTCAAAATTGTCATTTGTTTTTCACTTTCTTTCAAACAAAGGCCTCTGCCATCTCACAGTAAATGTAGAGTGTCACAGAATTTGTGTTTGCCATACCTCTGTTTGTACTATACCACCACACAACACATATGACCAGCGCTGAAACTTGTTTGAAATCCTTCTGGGAATGGGACAGAGAATTGGGATTTGGCAGAAACTTTGGTCAAATATCAGTAACAATAAAAACAAAACAATTGCCTGTGAAAGTGTTTTTTTTTTTTTTTTCGTTTTTCTTTTTTCTTAAAGAATGATTAAGGAAATCTCTTTAGTTGAGGCATGTAATAATTTGTGTGCATACTCAGTGTAACTTGACCTCAAGGGAAGCTACATATCACATAGAAATCAAAGAGGAAATGTTCAAAGATTCTTCAGTTGGAAAACAGGAGGTGATTTTATTACTACATCATGAGAATGTAAAAGTCTCCAATAAATCCTATATCCAAAACACTGTTAGAATTGATAGATAAGATTTCATTGTCAGAAAATTCTTTTTTCTTAAAAGAATACAATTCTTTCAAGTTTTTAGAGATGGCTCCAAAGTAGTCTAGAAGTCAGGCTTCAGTCCTTACCTTAAGAACTGGTTGGCTTTTTCTTGATCTGCAGACACATTTACATGGATTCTAAGGTTGCCTTCGTGTTCAGGAGCATGGGAGACGGAGGTGATTTAAAGCAGAAGAGCAGGGCCCAGAAAGGGTGACAGGAATTTACAATTAGGTGAGGAGGTTTTGAATCTAGAATAAAAGTCTACCAGGCAGGTAACAAGTTCTTTGTTTGAGTCTTACCTCCACTGATGAATTTTTTTTTTTTTTTTTGCATGTGACTTTGGTCAAACTGCTTATTTCTTTTGGCGCTTTGTTACGTTTCACTCACTGTGTTCAAAGAGGTACTGTGAGGATTAACAATATAAAAATTTGTTTTGATATAAACGTTCTAATAATTTAAAGTAGTCTTTAAAAAAACTTTCTTAATTAAAAAAATTTAATGTCTTATTTTATGTATTAAAATATAGAATTGATTTATAAAGTAATCATACAGAGTAAATTATTATAAACATTCAGAACTGTGGAGTTATAATTCTTGTTTTGATTTCATGAGGTGCAAATAGAATATTTTACAGAGGTGTGACAAGCGGCTCAGAAACCAAAACTCTTTTCTTCTATCTAATATAATTGTTTGCCAACATGGTGGTTTTTATTAAAATCTGAGTTGAAGCAAATATGAAAATCAAACACAAATGCGTTTGAAATGGGTTGGGTCAAGGAAAGAGAGCAAAAATAGTAAAATAAACTTTAAATTTTGAAAAATCCGTAACACCTTTGTAAGGTTGCATAGAGAAACGCGATTTGGAAAATCCCTTATTGTGACAAATTACCTAAAACAAATCTTCAGACGAATGAAGGAACACATAATTTGTAACGAAGGACCTAGACATTAAAATAACAGAAGTTATTCTCAAATTAGAGTTATCCGTACAGGAATTCATATTTTTATGACAGCATATAAAAAGTGTCAGTAGTGAAATCAGCAGATTACAGATTGAAGGAGCATGACGGTTAATGGTTTAGTCCAGGCCCAATACACTTACTTCCTTGTTGGGTTTCTTTCTCCTCCTCTGAATACTCTAAACCCTCAGTCCATTTTAATTAGGCCAATGGAAAGCATCATTAAACTTTGCCATTTTTGTAGGTGGGAACCTGAGCACCTTTATTTGCCTAAGAGTCCTTTTGAATTCTACCTTTGCCCAAGGCTAGGGCTCTTCCTGGCTAGGACTAACTCCTGGGTGCCTTTTCAAAGCGCTTTACTGGTATCCTGTATGGAAGGCCTAGTGGCAGAGTCTGTGAGGGGTCCCGAACAGATTGTGTAACTGTTGCACAACCAATGTGTACACGTGTGTCACTAATTTAATTTTAATTTTACTGTATGCGTTTGTATAAGATCCTGCAGCTGTCATGTGCTCATCATCTGTCACTGAACTATCTCTAAGCCATGCTGGGCTAAGACAGGATTATAAACGATGAACTGCCATGTGCTCTAAATCTTCTTATTTGCCTAGCCTGGAAGGTATGCCCTGTAAAATTTGATTGGCAGTGTGCTCTATGCTGGCCATTGACTTTTGAAGGCCTTTTCTATTGGTTCTTTGAGCAGCTCTCAGTGGCTGTATTGACCATCACCTGCTGATTCCTGCACTGGCCTGACCTCCAACCTCTGCTTCTCCTCTTTCCTCTCATCTTTTCCCCACTTGTTTGGCTACTTGCTCAGAGGCTGTAAAACAGGCCCTGCCACTCTGGTGGCACGTGCAGTATATAGGGCATATGGCTGGCTGGTTGTATGCAGAAGAGGATAACTGAAGCCAAGCAGACCCAGCACTGTTATTACAGCAGATGGGGGAAGCGTGGCATTCAATATTTAGACAGATGCCACCTCCTTATTCCACCTGTCTGGAAGTTGGACATTGTACAGAACGAATGTCTGCCTAATGATGAAGGAAACAAAGGACACATTTATGAAGCGCAGCAGAGCAGCATATTTACTGAGCATGCACAATATAATTGTTGATCATAACAATAAACGTAAACTGCTACTGGTCAGAACTGCTGAAACATGCACACAATTACAGCAGGAGAAAGGAATTGCTACTTTTTACCAGCTGCTTGGGCATCTTTAATTTTGATGACTAGGAGCAATAGATAGGACTCAAAGTTTGTGATGAATGCCTGAAAGAATTCAATTTTCTCAAGTGATGGTCCATCCTCCTTTTTTGTTAAAATCCTCAAAACAAGTGTCACTTTCTCTCTGTTGAGCATGTTTCTAGGAAATTCAGTCCTTTATTTTCTTTGTGAATGGTTTCTAACCAGGCAGAAAACAAAGAAATTATCTTTGTAACTGCTACTATTTTGATGTGTTTGCCATCAAAGTGAATATATCTTTTTCCTCGAAATTCAAAATGCTGATGATGCTGAACAATAGAGATTTAAAGATTTTGTTAGAAATGAAAAAGAACGGTGTATATTCTTTGAGAGTGTTAATTTTTTTGATAGATCATTCATTGTGGTCTTTGGTGTGTTTTAATTTATGAATTGTTTTATCCCATCCTCACAGATTAATTTTTTAAATCAATACCAGTCTTTATTTATGTGTAAAGATGCTTTATGTTTTATCAGTAATCAGCAGTAGGAATAGGTATGTACAATTCGTGAACTGCCTATGGATTTCTTGCAAGAGTAGAAGTTGACTAGCTTGCTAAGAAGCAAAATAATCTTTGATTCAATGCACCTAGCATTTATTTATTATAACTATAGGCAGAGGATGGTAGCCTTTTTTCACAGGGAAGTGTAAACGGAATTCTCCATACAAAAAAAGTTGAAGGCAATAATTTACAAAAAGGAATCAAAGGTTAAAATTTTTCAGAAGCACAATAGATCACCCCTGTTTTAGAATCAGCTTGCATGATTAGACAAACCCCTATTTTAAAAGATGTTCTGATATCTATTATTAGTAGCATTAATGATCTGAAAAATTCATCATTATTATTTTTAGGAACGCCACCAATTAACAACCCTAGTTGAATAAATAACTTGAGAAGCACTTGAGATGGGGAACTTTTTCTTTTGTCCTGTTTTCATCCAGGTCTAACTTTTGGGAAGCTTTCTTTTTGGTTCATTTTTCTTCAGTGATTATTTCACATTAAAACCCCATCTGACGAAAGGCATATGGAAGGGAAGGGAGGTCATTCCTAATTGAACAACCTAGGACTCGTGAGGTTAATTACAGATATTAACGCTGCTGTTCTTCAGCTTCTTGCCCTCAAGAAGCCTCTAGCTTCCAAATGACCTGGCTCCAACAAAGAGACTCTCTTTAGCCCATTAACTAATTGATAAAAATGTGAGTGTTTAGAATGAGACTAATTAAATCACCGAGCCTTACAATTACTAGTCCATTTGGTAGCTGTTGGGAGATGGGTAACCTCAGCTGGCATTGTAGGGGAATAAAAGATAAAAATAAAAGGGAGCTTAACCAAGATCATTTTGAAAGCTGTTCATTTGAAGACAAAGTACATATTTGCCTGAAATGTCTACATTTACTACTTCAAATGCATTCCCTTTCGAGGGTAGCACAATCTCTGAAAAAGAAAATAATGTCTTTTTTCTTCTTCTTTAAGAGCAGGCATGCTCCACTTTGTCTAATAAAGTTACATGAGTGGCTGGGGAATTTTTCTGCGTTAGCATTAAGCTAAATTCCTTTAGAGCTGGGAACACTGAAGTTTGTCCATTGAGCCTTTGTTTAAGGGCTGGCAAATGTCTCAAATAGTAGACATTGAAAAACCCAGAGTGGGCTCTCAGGACTTTTTACTTTGTCCCGAGTCTGCTCTAACTCACTGTTTCTGCTGCAGCCCTGATCCATGACGTTTCTTTCTTTCTTTCTTTTGAGACAGTCTCGCCCTGTCGCCCAGGCTGGAGTGCAGTGGTGCGATCTTGGCTCACTGCAAGCTCTGCCTCCCGGGTTCACACCATTCTCCTGCCTCAGCCTCCCTATTAGCTGGAACTACAGGCCCCCGCCACCACGCCTGGCTATTTTTTTGTATTTTTTAGTAGAGATGGGATTTCACCGTGTTAGCCAGGATGGTCTCTATCTCCTGACCTCGTGATCCATGCGCCTTGGCCTCCCAAAGTGCTGGAATGACAGGCGCATGACGTTTCTTAAAGGCGGGAAGTCTGGAGCTTGTTTGGGCCCTGGGTGGAGGGATGAGAACCACTGACTCAACAGTGGCAGGTCCAGCAAAGCATGCACAATGAGTCAGCCACCAGCCCAGGTGGTGACTTTTGTCCCCAATTAAGAGACATTCGTAGGCTCCTAAGTAGGGGATAACACAAGGATAATATGATACATCTCACTGAAGTCTTAAAAGCAATGTATTAATCAAAGAGCCAAGGAATTTTAAAAGTGGGAAACTTAATTTGTAAAGATCTATTGAATACTTCTCTCCATTTATTTAAAAAAAAAAGTACTCTGTAGTCAGAAAGCTAATTTATCCTGATTTATAAGCTAATCTGGCTGACATCAGTCTCTCTTGAAGTGGGGAATATTTTGGACGGGGGAGAAATTGCATGAGTCCTCTATTTTCTATAGTGTCTTTGTAGTAGGTGGTCATAAAAATAATACTGCAGCTTCTTGAATGAGTATCCCCGTACTTAATCAGGTGTCAGTGCCTTCACTATTAGCTCCGAGAGATAGTTATTTGTTACTGTTGGAAGCATTCAGAAGATAAGCAACAGTTATTTTCAAAGTTTTTGTGATATGGAAAGAATGAATATAAATATGAGCATATGTCAGTCCTCCCTAGGCACATATTTATTGCCAGAGACATTAATATTGATAAACAATGGGTCCATCCACTCTACATTAATATAAACCCAAGCAAAAAAGTGTTAAAAGCACATTTCACTTTTTCATCATTTACTCCTAGTCTCCAAGAGGAGGTATTTTCTTTCTGATTATCCTGTCATTCAACTCATGCTAATTAGTGAGAGTAACGGAACTTTAGCAGACAGTTTGGTTGCAGGTGTATTCAGACCAAGGGAGATTTAATTACTTGCTAATTGCCTGGTGTCCAAGGTAACATAATATTATAGTTGCAAATGCTATGGTATTAATCCATCTTAAAGAAGTACATCGTGGCTCAGCCTCCATATTCAGAGACTCCTGGAGGACGCTGCTGGCATTGCTACAAGTGCATTCAGGATGGGGAATTGTGTCTTTTGTGTTCATGACTGAATACCCAGTGTCTGGCATAGGGCAAGACACATAGTAGACACTCAGTAAATATCTATTGCTAAGTGAATGTGAATGAAAGTAAGCCAAATACAAGTACAGTATGAATTACCTGAGCACAGAAAGGAAAGCTATAATTCAGTAGGCTAAGAACAAAAGTGGAGGCAAAACAGAAGCAAAGTAACATTTTATGAGCAAGTTCCGAAGGCCAAATACTATACATTTACCTAAATTGCCTCATTTAATCTTCTTAGAAGGGTAATGTAGTAATTAAGATCATGGACTTCGGATGAGAAATCTCTGGGTCCTAATCAAAATTCTACCTCTTGCTGGCTTCATGTCTTTTGCCACATCATCTGACTCTCAGAAGCCTCAGTTTTCTCATCTCTAAAATAGAGGGTGTGGGAATAATACTAAACTCAAGGAAGAGTTGTAAAAGTTAAATAAAATGTGTACAATGTCTAGCATACAGGTAGGTGGTCAATAAAGCAATTATTACTTTTAATTTTATAATGGTATTTAAAGTAGCATTATAAAAAACATTATATAAACTATTGTGATTACCATTTTATTGAATAGGCACTTGAGACTCAGAGATGTTAAAGATTTTGCCCTGGCTGGATGCAGTGGCTCACACCTGTAATCCCAGCACTTTGGGAGGCTGAGGCTGGCAGATCACCTGAGGTCAGGAGTTGGAGACCAGCCTGGCCAACATGGTGAAACCCCATCTCTACTAAAAATACAAGATTAGCCTGGCATGGTGGCATGTGCCTGTAGTCCCAGCTACTTGGGAGGCTGAGGCAGGAGAGTTGCTGGAACCCAGGAGGCGGAGGTTGCAGTGAGCCAAGATCATGCCACTGCACTCCAGCCTAGGCAACATAGCAAGACTCCATCTCAAAAAAAAAAAAAAAAAAAAAGAGGGATTTGCCTAAGTTCACGGAGCTGGCAAGTGACAAACAGAGCAGGCTGACTTCAAATCCCATGCTTTTTCCATTCTAGCAGACTGCTTAAAGGATATGTTACCTGAATCGATGTGGCTTAATGAAACTTATTCTGCAGCACTCAAACCAACCCCTAAAAGTAGGCTGGGGAGTTTTGAAAGCTACGCTAAGTTTTACAGCCCATCATATAACACAGCAATAATGAATCTCCAACTATGTCGTGGATTGTGGTTTGCCAGCATTGAAATGCTACTTGCTGTCTCATCCTGATCTTGGAGGTTGACTTGTGGAGACAATGGGTGACAAAACCATCAGAAAGGTGCTACACAGTCAACTGAAATAAGATCAACAGAAAAAAAAAAACAACAAAAAACCCTTAAGAGCACACTGAACTACAAATCAAACTTCACAGCCTTATATTAGATAAGTGGAAGAATGTACCTACTAAGAGGTCAGCTTATCATTCATCTTAAGCAATAGAGTGGCTTCTTTTGGCCAAAAGTTATATGGTATTTTGGATCCAACTTCAGATCAGTGTGTGTCTATTGCACACAGTAAACAAGTGTTTAGTTTTAAATCTGCCTGGTCATACCCAGAACTTTCTGATGCCATCTTTGATTATAAAGGACAATGACACTTTTAGCTTGT
Source organism: Macaca nemestrina (assembly GCF_043159975.1). Taxonomy (NCBI): domain Eukaryota; kingdom Metazoa; phylum Chordata; class Mammalia; order Primates; family Cercopithecidae; genus Macaca; species Macaca nemestrina. Next base: position 51,292,140 of record NC_092131.1, read on the forward strand.
GGGGTGAATATTTGGGAGGGAAGACACTTGGGTTTTTCTGTTCGTCATTTCTGACCCTGGCTTTGCATAGTTCCCTGAACTGAAATTGACCACATTCATCCTTCCTCTCAGAGCTAACTCGGCAAGGAAGTCAATTGTGTGATCTTTGTAATGTGTGTGACTGACCCTGTCAGTTTCCGTCCCTGTGTGTGGGCCATTTAGATCTGTTCCTTGGCCATGGCTTGTGGGCCCTCCCCTACCAGACGCCATACTGTTGGCCACAAGCAGGACCCATTAGGTCATGTGAATAACTCAGGGTGACATCGTCCTGCTGGGAAGAACATGATGGACAAACAACCATGGCATTGTCACCTCATCACACCATCATTTGGATGTTGTTCTTTTACCTTCCTCCTCATATTTCTAGTACCCTTGTCTTTTCCTTCCTAACAAAACCTGATGCCAGTCACTAACATTAATGGCCAGTGCTTTCCTTTTTAGGGATCTCTGTCCTTTTTTTTTTTTTTTTTTTTTTTGAGATGGATCTCGCTCTGTCACCCAGGCTGGAGTGCTGTGGCAAGATCTTGGCTCACTGCAACCTTCACCTCCCAGGTTTAAGCTATTCTTGTGCCTCAGCCTCCCAAGGAACTGGAATTACAGGCATGCGCCACCACCCCTGGTTAATTTTTTTCTATTTTTAGTAGAGATGGGGTTTCACCATGTTGGCCAGGCTGATCTTGAACTCCTGGCCTCGAGTGATCTGCCCACTGCACTCCAACCTGGGAGACAGAGTTAGACTCCATCTCAAAAAATAAAGAAAGAAAAAATGATGCTGCTTCCTTAGAATTTGGGAGGTGAGCTTCACTTGTGGTGTGTCCCACTTCATGGGCTACGAAGTGAAGCTACTGAACTAACAGCCACTGCTCTCCCTGGTGTCAGGGGGGAAGGTGCAGCAGTCATAAGAAAGTCATGAACTCCCCTGCTCTTTCCTGCCTATGGGGTTTTTAACCTGCAGACTGTGGTGTCCTCACCTTTGTCTATATGCATAAACCACAGACCGAGGCTGCCCGCATTCTCTATCCGAGAGAAATATTTCTCAGCAAGGCCCACTAAAGTATTCTCGGTCCCAACCCGTCGCCACAACTTAACCTTTTGGGGAGGCTTTCTAGATTGAGAACATCATTTAAGTCTATGAATTGTCTCAGAGGAATTGGGGAAAATGTCTCAAAGACATCTCCTGCTTGCAAAGGCAGGTGTTTTAAGATATTGAACCCATCCTTAGGTTAACTATTGTACATTTCAGGATTTGCACTCCGCTCCCTGGAGAGGAAAATCCACACATGTCCACTCAGTCCTATGCAAGCTCCCTCCTCAGACTCTGGAGTGTTAAGAAGGAACTCAACTTTGGTGGGATTTGGATTTCTCATCACACTTTCTGAATGAAGCTGGAGGCTTTCAATCCTTATCGAAGGCAACGAGACAGTGGTCCGTGAGAGAGAAACAAAAAGGCAGCAATTGGATTAGTGCCTGAAAGTCTAACAAATGCCCCAGACTGGAGTAAATCCCCACCAATAAGCACATTCTCTATCACAGAAAAGTTGAGGAACAAAATCTGAAACTAGGAAGAGAAGTAGCAGGCAGTGGGAAGTATATGAAGACAATAATCAGCCTGAACCCATGGCTACCTTGTCTGTAGGCCAAGGTGCAATGCATTGCACATTGATTATGAGAGTAAAGGGATTATAAATCATATCGGGCGCTTTGTATATTATTCAAATCCAACAGATGGGAAATCGGCAGGTCCTAGGAAACGGAAAATTCAACCTTCACTCAAGTGGACTGATAAAATCATCATAAACCATTTTAGAATACCCCCCAACCACAAAGCTCAGTGATTAAATCGAACACCTCTCAGCTCTCCTTCAACGGTCATTTCATGCTGCCTTAAGTCTAAGAGATGTTTTACCCCTAAAGTTTAAAGGATATAATTTCAACTTACATAGACTGAAGTCTGTGACACTGTATAGGATTAAAGACACCTTCTGGGTCTGTCCCTAAAGTACGTTTAGCCAAGCAACATCTCGACAGGACAAGTATTTTTCACAGTGGTGTGGCTTAGGAGAGACTTCTCTGTGCTTAAGGGCTGGATTCTCCCAGTATAGATGGATGAGATCAGTCCAGAGAGAACTAGCTGTACGAATGAATGAATAAATGGATGGAAGATGTCTAGAAGTAGGTGGAAAATTCTCCAAGAATGGAGTGCCAGTGACTGACCCTTGCTCTTTTATTACTGAGAGACAAGGAAAAGACTGGATGTGAATAGGCGACATCTCAAAGGTGAACATAGCGGATGAGTGGTTGGTTTCTTCAGAGCAGGGCAATGTCTGGGAAAGTGGATGGGAGAGTATAAGGGGTGATAAACAAGCAGTGCATCCCAAGAGCTGGTGGCAGAATCCTAAGTATGTCATTTTATAGACTCAACTAGATAATATGTAGTATGAATCTGAGATGCTCCATCTATAGCACTGTGAGAATGATTCTAGTCTTTTCACTAACCCCAGTGAGTGTTTCTGTGTGGGCCAGTGGTCTACTCAGAGCATTTGCACTACTGAAGTTGCCCATTAACTGGGGGAAAAAAATGAGAAAGGAAATCTACTGATTAGATTATGATTTAATATTCATTGCTTGTTCCCTCTTCTACCAAACCTGCTGACTAGGAGCCAGTAATTACAAAGGTTTCTGGAGACACAGTGCCTTTTGGAGTTTTTTTTTTTTTTTTTTTTAATTAAAGTGAATCAAAACTTTTTTTATTAAAGTGAATTGAAACAATTTTTAGAAATTCTTGAGATGACCAGGAGCATTATAGACATTGCAAAAATCTTAGGCAGGAACAATCACTGCAGAGATGTACCCTCCCCTACTACAATCAGTGCTTCTAAAGACTTCATCCTTTAGTGACATTTCTGCCCAGAGGAAAAAAAACCTCACAATGAAGAAAGCACAGGTGAGTGTCACATTTTTCACTAATAACAGAAACTCAGGGACATCTCCCCCATGCATCTTTCTTTCAAAATAGGGCAGCATTGTGGAAAAGCATTTGACTTGGCTGGAAGAAAGTCGGTTCTGGAGTACTTGTTGGTTGGACACACAGGTCACTTTTCACAGCTGTGATCCTTAGGTCCCCAACCAAGAGCAGGCAGGTGGCATGCCAAATATATACGCAGACCTCTCTTGTGGATAGGTGTGTCCTGGACATCATCCTCATTGCCACCACCCTCTTCCTCATCATCCACCTCATAAATAGAAGTCACCATTCATTGTGCCAAGCACTGTATTAGGGACTTCACTGAATTATTACTAGTAATAATCTTCACACAAATCTACAAAGTAGCCTTATTTCCATTTTTACCATGAAGAAATTGAGGCTCAGAGAGGTTAAGTGATTTTCTCAACGGTGCACAAGAGCGTAAGCAGCTGATGTTGGATTCGAACCCAGGCCTGCTTGATTCTGCAGTGCCAGGCTGTATTGCCTTAGCAAGGTATTTCCACCTTGCCTGTGGATTGTGGGATTTTCCGAGGTCTACCTGTGTCATGGGAATGTTCAGTCAGGTGGAACTAAGTTTTCTTATGGAAGATATTTTAGAGCATTTTTGTTTCCCTATATTCAGCGGGGCCTCTGCTTTTCTCTCACCCCAAATTGCTTCCTGGGGTAACTTGAGCATTGGGGAGAATGGGAACTAAAATTATATGCTGTGAACCTCTCCCAGGAGAAAACATCATGCTGATTTTATACAGGCCAAAAGCTCAGGTGTATTTTATGCGGATTTTCTCAACTGGTGACTTCAACCTTTTTGCATTTGGCACTTATTAGGGACTCTCCGGGGGCCTCCTGCTCCACGGAACCTCCTCCCTCAAAGATATTGCAGTCTAGTCAGGAGGCAAAACAGACACACAAAGTAAGCAATTAGAGAAAAGGGAAGTGTCAAATTGTGTGGAGCCACTGCTGGAAGTAAAATACTGTCGTTTGGAAGAGGAAATACTTTCCTAGGGTGTGTGTATGGGGGGAGAGGCATTAATGGGCTTATTTGGGGCCATGTGGAACTTAGGGAGATGAGGGTTTTTCCAGGCACAGACATCTGGAAAGAGCTGGTAAAACAGAATCAGAGCCAAGGGCATGGGCAGGACTGGAGAAGGAGACTTCCAAGTTCTATACAGAGATGATACTAAGGATACTAGAAAGAGCAAGTTCTAGAGGGCTTAAATTTGGAAAGAAACTGATGGCAGATTAAGAAACACTCATAGTCAGAGGTCCAGAAGGAGAAGGAGCCAGGGAAGGTCATATTACAGAAGCCACAGGTTTGTTTGATGTAGAGTGCAGTCTGCAATGTCACCAGCTACAGAGAAGGTGGGCAAGAGGAGCATGGAGAACCGGAGTTCTCTAGTGTGGGGGCCTGGCTGGGAATCAGGCATTGCAACTTCCTCATAAGAAAGAGGACTGACTCCCTGGGAAGACTTATAACTACAACAGCCTGAGTTTCCCCACCTTAACAAGGTAGACACATCCTACTTGGAAACCAGAGGAGTCTAAACTGATGAATTTCTATAGTTTCCAAGATGTAAGCTATGAAACGAAATGAAGGAGTTGGCCTATAAGACAGTCTATACTGTATGTGTGAATATGCTATGTGTTCTCATTTGGCAAGAATCTGAAATATTTACAAGTAATGCTGGGGGATGCAGGAATGCCCAGAGGGGAGCTGAGAAGTGAGTGCCACACTTCTGAGGTTGGTTTTCCTCAGGGGGCAAGCGCAGGGCCATCTGGCAAAGTCAGGAAACTGTTCAGAGAAATAATTATGTCTTCTGCAAAGTACTCATTGATAACATCTAAAATTGTTTTGTAAGAAGTGAAATAGTGAATGTATTAGAAATAATTAAAAACTTATAAACCAAAATCTTCTTTCAGAAATTTTTTAAAATTATTATTCACAGGCAGGTGCGATGGCTTACACCTGTAATCCCGGCACTTTGGGAGGCTGAGGGAGGCAGATTGCCTGAGGGCAGCAGTTCAAGACAGTCTGGCCAACATGGTGAAATCCTGTTTCTACTAAAAATACAAAAATTAGCCAGGAATACTGGTGCGTGCCTGTGATCCCAGCTACTCAGGAGGCTGAGGAAGGAGAATCACTTGAACCCAGGAGGCAGAGGTTGCAGTGAGCTGAGATCACGCCATTGTACTCCAGCCTGGGTGACAGAGTCAGGCTCTGTCTCAGAAAAAAAAAAAAAAAAAAAAAATTATTATTCACTTTGAAAAAGACAATCTGAAAAATGAAAGGGCATTAGTATACACTGCAGGGAAATAATTTGCCAAAAGCTAATGTATTAGGGCCTTAAAATGTTTTATTCAAATTAATTATTTCTTCTCTACCCTTTAGGACAGTAGGAATGAGGACAGCACATGCACGGCCATGTGGGCCAGATGTGGCCCAGAGAGGTCTGTGAGTCTTTCAAAGTAACACAGCCACAGTGGGTTGAAGACCCAACCCATCTCTGTCCTCTTGCAGCCCTGGTATACACACCACCTTAATTACAATCCTGACAAACCTACCTCATCCCGTGCCTGATCCTTTAACAAATATTTGCTTATATAATGAATAAAAGCCACAAATTGAAATGGCCCAACCGTGGAAATAAATACAAAACAGCTGTCAGGGCTGCTGGTATAAATTCCAAAGGGTGGTCCTTCTTCAGGGTACATCCTCAAAGCCTCGGGGAAGGGGCGTTTTGGAAGTGTAAATGTGAAACATTCACATGTTAGCATATTTTCCTCTCTGCCAGAGAACAAGAAGAGCCAACTTGTAGATTTAACTAATTAAAACCCTGTCAGTATCAGCAAAGATATGAAATAGGGTCCTGGCTAACTAAGAGCTGGGCTTGTGCCCTGACAGAGTGTACATTGAAAACAGCCCCTGCCGTTTCAAGTAGGTTTTGCCTTGACCAAGAGCATGCAGTGGGCCCCATGCTGTTCCTCCGCAGATTCCACAACTAACAGTAACTTGAAACACATACCTTATGAATTTCTGCCATTAATAACAGCAAATCTGCTGGCTAACTTGATTAACATCATCGTTGCCTCTATTTCTTTTCTTGAGACAGTCTCGCTTTGTTGCCCAGGCGGGAGTGCAGTGGCGCGATTTCAGCTCACTGCAACCTCCACCTCCTGGGTTCAAGTGATTCTCCTGCCTCAACCTCCTGAGTAGCTGGATTACAGGTGCCCACCACCACGTCCGGCTAATTTTTGTATTTTTAGTAGGGACGGGGTTCCACCATGTTGGCCAAGCTGGTCTCGAACTCCTGACCTCAGGTGATCTGCTCGCCTTGGCCTCCCAAAGTGCTGGGATTACAGGCGTGAGCCACTGGGCTCAGCCTAATTTCTTTATTTGAGAATTACAACTAACTACTTGTTCCTTTCACCTTCAAAATTGTTTATGAAGAATTTTGTGAAGAGTCCTTATGTTCAAATACAGAGATCAGTAAGCATTGATTAATGGCCACCTGTAGGAAATACAAGAGAACAAGATGTGAATTTTACCCTTTAGGAATGTATATTTTTTTGGGGAAGATGAAATGTGTACACACAAAATAATTAGTAGATAATGGTCAGCACAATTTGATCAAGAGCTATTTTATTTTGTTGTTTTGGCTATAACTTCAATAGGAATTCAGAAAATGGTAGGAGTAGCTAACTTTTATCAAGGTTTTATCATTTGTAAAGTTGAGTTCTTTACACGGAATGTCTCAGTTAACTTTCAGAGCAACCTGATGAAGCAGACGCTGTTTTAGCAAGGGCAAAAATGGAATCTTTAAGAGGTTAAGGGACTGGCCGGCAAACAGCAGAACCTGAGTTTCAATATACATGTCTTGGATTTCAGGACCCTGGGCACTGGGTTCTCATTCAGGGATGCAGGATTCAATTATCCCCACATTTGCCCTCTTCACTTCTCAGCTGTTTGATTTCTGGATTAGGGTCAGGAATATTTTCCTCCATGTGTGATTTGTTCCTGGCAGAAAGCAGTGGCAGGTTGAGAGTGACCTGAAGAAGCCTCAGAATACAGAGGTATGATCTTGCCACCTCTCTTTTTAAAGTATCCTACAATATTAGGCATCATATGATGTTTATCAGTGACTGTGTCCAGACAGCTTTTAGAGGTGAGTGGATTTCTGCACCCCGATGAATCCGCTTCATTACCAGTGCTGAGAAGTACAGGATGAATTGGAAGCAAAGGGAGAAAGAGAACACAGCAACCTAATTGGTCACTGCCATGAATCTATACTCAGGGGACAGATAGCACAACCAGAGGTAATAGCTTACACACATATTCTTGAGCTGCGCAATAGATGGAAAAGGGTCCCAGATGGATTGGGCAGGGGCTTAGTTCCGGGATTATGATGAGACAGTGGGTAATTATTGAGTGGCAGGGCCTCAGCCCTGATTAGTATCTGCAAGCTTGTTCCCCTCCTTCAGAGGAAAGCATTGATAAAGATAAACCATGCTGCTTCATGTCCTTCATGCAGCACGGAACAACACATTTCAATCTAACAGGATCAGGTCCCCACTTTGATCACAATCTGTTACCTAGATGTCTTTGCAAATTAATCAGTCCTGCTTGTTTAGCTCCAGTCAGTTTGTACTGCTAAATTAATAAATGTACCAGGAGCAACAGAACACATAATTAAATTCTACAGTTTAATCTCCACATAATAATTTTGACCCAGTCTGGGTCCTCCATTCTAGCCAGTAGAATGTAGAACAACCACAACCTTTCCTGGGTAGTTTATACTCACAAGCCACCATACAGGTGAGCTCCATGGCTCTGAAAATCAGAGAAATACTGATATAAAATGCAATAAACAAACAAAAAATCACGTGCTCAACTTCAAGGTAGAGAAGGCAGATAAACTAAGCATTTGGTATCCTGAGCTATCTTTAAAACAGAAAGTACTCTTTTGGCAGAAGAACAACAACAACAAAAAAAACTTTTTTGTTTCAAAAACAAAGGATATAGGCCGGGCATGGTGGCTCATGGCTGTAATCTCAGTACTTTGGGAGGCCAAGGCATGTGGATCATGAGGTCAGGAGATCGAGACCAGTCTGGTCAACATGGTGAAACCCAATCTCTACTAAAAAAAATAAAAAAAATTAGCTGGGCGTGGCAGCATGCACCTGTAGCCCTAGTCACTCAGGAGGCTGAGGCAGAGGAATTGCTTGAACCTGGGAGGCAGAGGTTGCAGTGAGTCGAGATGGCGCCACTCCAGCCTGGACGACAGTGCGAGACTCTGTCCCCCCCCGCCACCCAAAAAAAACCCAAAAAACGGATATGTGCTTGTCGAATTTAATGCCCTAGGAGAGTAAAAAAGCAACCTAACAGGCTGGGAGCTCCTTTATAGAGAACTTTGGGCCTAAGTGTGGGCTCTTTTGTAACGGTCTGATGTAATGTGTTGGCTGTGCTTGAAGGCCCTCGAACTGATAACTTCGCTGGGCACGCCTTCACACTGAGCCAGATATTCAGCTCGTGCAACATCCCGGACTGAGTTTCCCTGTGGGTCTTAAAAGATTCCTGTAGGTTTTTCACTGGATACCTATTAGGAATGGTGAAGGCCACGCATGGTGGCTGACACCTGTAATCCCAACACTTTGGGAGGCTGAGGCCGGTGGATCACCTGAGGTCAGGAGTTCAAGACCAGCCTGGCCAACATGGTGAAACCCCATCTCCACTAAAAATAAAAAAAAAAAATTAGCCAGGCATCGTGGTGGGCACCTGTAATCCCAGCGACTTGGGTGACTGACGCAGGAGAATGGCTTAAACCTGGGAGGCAGAGGTTGCAGTGAGCCGAGATTGCACCATTGCACCCCAGCCTGGGCAACAACAGTGAAACTCTGTCTCAGGAAAAAAAAAAAAAAAAAAAAAAAAAAAAAAACCGGAAGGGTGAAAATTATTTTTATTTTGTGAAGACTCGTTTATTTTTCAAAGCTGGTTATTTTAGTGTTCTTGGAAAATGTATAGAGAAAGTTATTCGATATTCAGCCAAGGTGAATTGTTGCATTTGATTTCAGTGGAGTTTTGCTGTCTTCATTTAAAGTTTACCAGAATTATAACTAACTACTTGTCCCTTTCACCTTGTTGGTGACACGTTTTCTTTCTGTAGAGGTAATGGAGCCAGGACAAGGTGACATTGTATTGAGTTGGGAGCTGGCAGATGTAAGCTCATGACTGGACTCTGCTACCACCCTCTGATGACCGGGACAGGCCTTTTAACCTCTGTGGGTCTCAGTTTTCTGATCTGAAAAATAAGGGGGTTGGACTCGCTAATCTCCAAGAGACTAAAATTCTGTGTGTCTGTGATTCCACTCACACGGAGTCAAGTGGGAATTAAGGCAATTATGGGAATAATGCAAACCAAAGGGACACTTTGCAAACCAAAAGGAACTCTCTCCATGATTGGGGTATTTCAGGCAAAACTGGCCATTGAGTTTAGTTTTTAAACTGAATTTATAGATAATTACCTCAGTTCTGCCACTTAATTGTGTGTCTGTTAGCATAGGCTTGATGCTTTTACCAGATAACCAATGATTAAAGTATTTGGTTAAATATTCAGCAGTGTGCAATTCCCACTCAGCTCTACCAATAAGGAGGTGGTGGGGGACAGAGATGTGTATTTGTCGGGGAGCCCAGGGGTAGGGGAGGGATTGTGCATAATTTGAGGGTTTTTAATATTTGGGTCATCAATGTTTAATCTAAAATAAATTGATTTCCTTTAAAAAATAAGTTGGGCTTGTCACAAAAGAACTCCAACATAAATTAAACATGAGAAATGCAGCTGCGCAGTAAGATGTTAAAATACAGATGATATCGGAAAAAAAATGAGGAAGTCTTAAAGGAAAGATTTTTAACCTGAAATTAATTCACGTATTATTTACTTAAATACTGTGGCATGCAATTGTGTAAATACACCATCTATTTTTATAATAATGACTTTATTTTGGCACTCTAAGTTATAGATTAGAAAAATCTGGTAGAGGGAGGAAGGGCCAGTTTATTCAACTTTTTTATCTGAAAAGATTGAAGGATTAAAAATATTTACTTCATTTTTATAATAAAATAGCTTATCTCTACTTATACAAAATAGTTTACATTGGGATTCCCCTTTAAGCCTTTTCTAAAAAGCACCATCAATATCAGTTAATATGTGGAATTCCCTGAGGAAAATCTATTAAAGCGTCCGTATGTCACCCATGTGAATAACAAATGAATTAATTATGACGGGTGCAATTACAAGGAATAGTTAATGAAGCCGTAATGACCAAACTCTGGTGGTTAATTTTCAAAGCACAGTGAGAGGGAAATGTGGCAAAGGGTCCCCAAAGAAAACAATGAGCTTTGTGTACTCACCTTGGAGGCAGGGTCGTTGAGTGCCTCATGGAATGGGGCTGGTGAAGGACCCTTGCTATCTGAATGGAGCTTTTCCTGCAGTCTATCACCAGCTTGCTGTGGGTTCAGATGGCCTAGCAGCAGCAGCTCAGCCAAACCAGCAACACCAAGTCCCCAATTCCAGTTGACCAGGGCTCCCAGAGACATCAGTTTCTTACTTTAAGAACAGGGCGAAAGGGAAAGAAACCAAAATTTCAGTGAAGATATGGTTTTTACTTAAGCAAGATAAATTAAGAATAGGTGAGCAAAATGAAGTAAAGAAGAGTAAGAAAGTGAGAGAGCACCAAAAAGGAGGGTGGTGCACAAACCACAGGCTGTGCTTGGCCCCCCACTTCCTCGGTTTCGATCCATTTCCTCATCTGAAAAGTAAGAGGGCAGACTAGCTCATCTACAAGAGACTAAAATTCTGTGTATCTATGATTCATTTGTATTTTATAGTTCTGAAAAGCAGTTTTAACTTAGAAAAGCAGTAGTGTTAATTTTCTGGTGGCTGGGTTGAAAAGGGAAAGGCAATTGGTTATGTTATTGCGGGAGGAAAACAAAGCAAAAACTTAGGAGAAATCCTAGTACTCCTGGTACTGAGGCCAGAGAGTATGAAAATAACACAGTGGCAACATTATACCTGGTGTCCTGATATTTGCCTAGAAATCTACCTTCTTTTAAAAAATACAAATATACAAACACACAGACATATCAGCCTATTGAAGATCTATTTGTAAGTTTGGGGATACAAAACCATATTGCTATATTAGCCAACAAGAAGCCTATTTGTCAGTTTTCCAAAATATTAGGTTAGAGAACTTGAGTTCTTACCACAGTGAGGAAACTTGTGGCAAGACCCACTGGGTGCTCATGCCAAGCCTCTCTTCCTGGGGTCACGTTCTTCCTGATGGGAGGAAGGACTAAAGGATGGTCAAGGAGTAAGGGAAGGTTATGATGGTGGGTCTGGCAGGCAGAAGCCCAGAGGATCAGGTTGTAATGGCACCATCCCCTTTCACCTCCATGAATGTGTTTATTCACCTCTGTGGATGGGAATTAGCTAATATCTGTCAAAATAACAACTGGCAGGATCCAAAATACACAGAGAACTAAGTACTTACTACCCGGGATATTTCAATAGTGGTTTATCTTTACAATCTACAGTCACCTTTTTTTTTTTCAAGTTTTAAATTCATGTCAAGGTCTATCCTGGCTGTCCATCTCTGATTGGCTCCCCATTTTTGAATGTCAAGAGGTCTTCCAATAGGAAGCTTGCTTCAAAGACATTTGCTGATCGCTGACTCAAGGGAGAAGGCTCTTAAACATTCTATCTTATGCAAATATGGATGACCTGCTATGTGCCAAGCACTTGACTAGGTGCCACAAATGTAATGATGAACCCACTAAATAGTTATCCTCATGAAACCTGTGATATAATGGAGAAACCATCTGTTTATAAGTAAACAGATACTTACAAATGAGGATAGTATGCTCTACCTAAGGGTGGCAAGGGGTGAGGGCATCTCAAGGGAAGGGCACCTAGTCTTGGTGGTGTTAAGTAGGATGTTGAGAGAAAGCTTCCTGCAGAAAGTTGACCTTTAAGTCAAGATCTAAAGGATGAGGAAAAGGCAAAGGCAAGGGGCACACATGGAAAGTGGGAGTGTTGCTAGGTATAGAACAGCAAGGGCAAAATCTCGGAGTTTATACCGTAATGACGGCTAATATGTATTGAGCACTTACTATTTGCACAGCACTCCTCTAAGTACACACACACACACACACACACACACATTCCTCTCTATGAAGCATGCATATACTGTCAGAATCCCCATTTTTATCAATGTTTTTATAAACATAGAAACACTTCTATGAGCCATAGAAAGCCATAGAAAGTTTAAGAAACTTGCCCTCGGTCCTTGAGCTAGTAATGGGAAGATCTGGGATTCAAGTCCAGGTGTTCAATTCCAGAGCCACTATATTTAATGACAAAAGCTAATGACTTTTGGGATCCAGAACTACCATGTTAACAATTTCCATTCCAGAGCCGCCATGTTAATGCCTGGCTTTTCATGATGCTCGGGGGGAATTGACGTGGTTCAGTATGGTTGGAGTGTGGCAGGGGAGCGACAGATGATACTGCAGAGCTTAACAGAGGACTAATTGTGAAGGCTGTTTTACAAGCAGTGCCCCTTTCCCTTATGAACACCTGAAAGTTAGCATGAGAGCAAAAGATGGGGAAGGAGAGTGATAAGTGGCTTCGGATATCCTTTGAAAGAGCTGAATTTATTGTGGTTTTTCACCTAAATCCCTGTTTTCAGTTTTTCTGGCCTAAATATAGAAAAGAGTAATTGATATACGTTAAGTAAAATAGAGCTGATTGGACTCGAGTAAAATGCAGTATGGTAATATAATAATGACAACCATAAAAATAGCAGCAGTAGTAATGAGTTTGCATCTATGGCGAAGGCCTTGTAGACTTCTTTTCACCCCAGGCTTCTCAAGAACATTCTGTCTTCCGCCTGGGACCCTAGCAGATTGGGCATCAGTTGCCTCTCAAAAGTTGTTGGCTGCCAAGACCATATATAGGAACAACCCTGTCTTCATTGCTTCAGGGGCAACCTGCTGTCCCTCACAGCCAGACAAAGACTCTGCCCACTCCCTAACACCCTCCCCCACCGAAACTCTGAGACTCTCCATCAGATCATCTGGTCTCATTTCAAAAAATCGATGAGGGTATTTTTACATCATGTCTTAGAAAATAGCATGAAAACAAAGAGAACCTAATAAAAGATGTAACAAGAAATATAATGGGTGGATTTGAATACAGTGTGAAAGAATAAATATACTCAGTTAGCTTTTGTACTTCTCTAAGAACAAAAGAATGATGCTTTAAAGAAAGAAGTCAAAATCCAAGTTCTTTAACTGTCTTAGGACCCCGTTTACCTTGTATGAGGCTAGGCTGGGCACAGTGGCTCAAACCTATAATCCCCACACTTTGGGAGGCGGTGGGAGGATTGCTTGAGTCCAAAAGTAAAAGAACAGGCTGGACAATACAGTGAGACCCTGTCTCTACACAAAATTAGAAAATTAGCTGGGTATGGTGGCATGTACCTACTTGGGAAGCTGAGGTGGGAGGATCACTTGAGCCCAGGAAGTCGAGGCTGCAGTCAGCTGTGATCATGGTAGCACCACTGCACTCTAGCCTGTGTGACAGAGCAAGGCTCTGTCTTAAAAAGGAAAAAAAATAATAATAATTAAAAAATAAAAAAATGTGGCTAATGTCTTTGCACAAGGGTTTGGACCTAAATGAGGCCTGTATCTCTAAGAGCTATGAGCTAGTCAGCTTTTATTTAGTGCTCACCATTTGTAGGTCACTAATGCTGCCAGAAAAGAGCAGGTTAAAAAAAAGGCAGCTTTGCTATCACTTATAATTAAGTTAAGGAGGTAGACCAAGGAGCTAAAATGTCAAAGATGATAGCTGCCATTCACCAGCCACCACACCAGGCATTCTGCGTGAATGATCTCACTTCATCCCTACAACTCTTCTGTGTATCAGGACCATCCCATTTTATAGGTGAGGGACAGTAGTTTAGAGAAATTATGTAATTTGCTTGATGTCACATAGCTAGTAAATATGGCTTTGGGATCTGAAGCTAGCCTGTCTCTCTAAGCCTCATATGTTTAGGTTAGCCACAGAAATTGTGCTCAATATAAACACGTATTGTGGGGCTACCTAATAAAATATAAATGAAAGGTCAAAAAATTCAGAAGATGAAAAGAGTGACTCATGAAAGAGTTTTAAAGAAGAGAGCAATATGACAGCCCAGTGTGGTGGCTCATGCCTGTAATCCCAGCACTTTGGAAGGCTGAGGCAGGCAGATCCCTTGAGGTCAGGAGTTCAAGACCAACCTGGCTAGCATGGTAAGACCCCATCTCTACTAAAAATACAAAAATTAGTCAGATGTGGTGGGGCACACCTGTAATCCCAGCTACTCAGGAGGCTGAGGCATGAGAATTGCTTGAACCCAGGAGGTGGAGGTTGCAGTGAGCTGAGATTGTACCAACTGCAATCCAGCCTGCCTGGGTGACAGAGCGAGACTCTGTCTCAAAAAAAAAAAAAAAAAAAAAAAAAAAAAAAAAAAAGAGAGAGATACTAAAGTAAACTTAATAACTTAATTTCTGCTTTAAATATATACTTTCTTGGGGATTTGGTTATCGTTATTAGATCAAATATTACGATCTGGTTTTAGAGATGTACATCTGATTCCAGGTACCTTAAATTCATCTCTTTGTTAATCTTATTTTTATTTTTCTTACAGAATTAAGAAATTAGGCAGAATGTTGTTTTTATTGGAGAGGCACCATTTAACCAATTTTCCTGTGTTAATTCTGTACCTGAAACCACTTCAGAAGTGCAACATGGTATTTCTTTGCATTAAAATCATGAAAAATGGGAATACAGTGCTTCACAACAAGCAGATCAAGCAAATATTGGTGCCTAGAGTGAAAGCATCTAGAATGCACAAATCACCATTTAAGACATTTATTTACATTCTTACTTGCTTATTTTGCATAAGCTAATTGCCCAGGATGCAAAACTTAAAAGATAACGAAAGGGTATAGAAAGAAGGCTCCCTTCTATACTTGTTCCCAGACTACCAGTTCCCTTTACCAAAGGCAAACAATGTCAACTGTTGCTGGGTTATCATTGCAGAGACATTTTATGTAAGT
The DNA here is from genome assembly GCF_043159975.1 of Macaca nemestrina. Classification (NCBI taxonomy): domain Eukaryota; kingdom Metazoa; phylum Chordata; class Mammalia; order Primates; family Cercopithecidae; genus Macaca; species Macaca nemestrina. The sequence goes on from NC_092131.1 coordinate 51,307,316, forward strand.
TCAAACTTACTTGCATGTGTTTCTGCACTCTATCACCCTACACCATTTTAGACACATAGTAGCATATTGCACGCATTGTTTGCCCTTTGTTTTCTTAACTTGGAAATATAACTGGCAGATCACACCACGTTTTTTTTTACGACTGTACTAATAAGGCATTGTAAATAGTTTCCGATTGATATGGAGAAGCTATTTCCTACACAAACTAGTATGTCTGTAAGAAAAATTCCTAGAAGTGGAATTGCTGGGTCAAAGATATCCACAAATTGCTTTCCAAAGAGGCTGCCCTAACTTAAATGCCCCAGCAACGTACCTTTATCCACAGTCTCATCAACACAGTGCAAGATGTTTTTAAATCTGTGCTCATCTAACAGGTGAAAACAGGTATCACAATATAGGTTTAATTTGCATTTCTCTTCCTATGAGTGATGCTGAGACAGAGAAGACCATTTACAGTGATTTTACTGTTCTGGATGTCTCTGGTGGCGCAAAGCACGTAGGCATCACTACTGCATGCTGTTTGAAGGGTTACTGAGGGAATGCCACAGGCACACTACTTACATGTTCTAAATGGTCAGGCCTTGAAAAAGAGAAAAAGGTCAAAAGCAAAATTCATTGTAGACTGAAGAAAATACACAAATTAACAGCCAAGAAAGTCATCTGCAAAGGGTGAGGCCTCAAGTTGTCAAAATTATGTTTCCTTGCCTCGCTACTTAGATTTTTCTAGATGGAGGAAAACCCTTCAAAGAGTAGAGATTCCATCGGGAGAGGCTTGAGAATTAACTGCCAGCCTGCCACCTTAGACAAATCTTTCACAAATTCTTGCTTGGAGGATCCTGGGAAAAGACCTCACTTTTCTTCAAAAGGGTCTCAGGATCACTTTAAAGTCGGCAGTAAATCCCAATTGCTCCTAATTAGGCCTTCTGTTTTGTTAATTGCTCTGGGAACTCCCTGGGAGAGGGTAGAAAGCCCTGGACCTGCAGTGGTTTGGCTTCAAGTGTGTACAATGGCCCGTGGAGAGGAGCCGGACCCACGTAGCTGCCCTGACGGTCAGGCTCCAGAGCTGCCCTGGGACTCCTGGAGAAGCAGAGGTAGGCAGCCAGCTGGGCCTGGAAACAGTTCATTTAAGAGCAGTGTTCCCTGCTTCCTCCTTCCTTACGAAGAAATCTGCAAAAAGTTGCCTTTTAAACGCAGCCCTGTAAAATATCCTTTTACAATGCTCTCCTTAGCTTATTGGGCTTTAGCACAGGCCAAGGAAAAGTTACAGTGTATCCCAGTCCTTTAAAAATGTCTAAATATGAGCTTTACCGCTTCCTGTTTTTGTTTTGTTTTGTTGCTGTTGTTTTGAGACGGAGTTTCGCTCTTGTTGCCCAGGCTGGAGTGCAATGGTGTGATCTTAGCTCACTGCAATCTCCTCCTCCCGGGTTCAAGCGATTCTCCTGCCTCATCCTCCCAAGTAGCTGGGATTACAGGCATGTACCACCATGCCCAGCTAATTTTGTATTTTTTAGTAGAGATGGGATTTCTCCATGTTGGTCAGGCTGGTCTCAAACTCCCGACCTCAGGTGATCTGCCTGCCTTGGCCTCCCAAAATGCTGGGCTTACAGGCGTGAGCCACCGCGCCCGGCTACCACTTTCATTGTAATCCCTACTGCCATCTTATTTCTAACAAAGCCACTGTTCTATAATTGTTGAAGTAAAATCAAATAGCAATTTGGAGGATAGTTTAGAATTTCTAAGCCATTTTCATCTATGTTAATAGACATTAGCACATTTGCTTATACCCTTGTAGGCAGAGCTGGCATTCCCATTAGTCCCATTTCGTCCAGGAGACACTGGAGATTTGGTTCAAAACCCACATAAACACATAGAGCCGGAGTTAAACCTCAAACCCATTTTATTGTGTTTGTTCCTTAATATTCTTCTCAGGTCATAAATCTCACTCATTTAAAACACAAATTAACAATATTTATTGAACACCTACTATGTATTAGTACCATTTAAAATATTCAGGATACAGCATTGAACAAAGCATACAAATTCCTGCTATCCCGGAGCTGACATTCTAATGGGAAATTAAATAATAAACAAGGCTGGGTGCGGTGGCTCACACCTATAATCCCAGCACTTTGGGAAGCTGAGGCAGGTGGATCACCTGAGGTCAGGAGTTTGAGACCAGCCTGGCCAACATGGTGAAACCCCATCTCTACTAAAAATACAAAAAAAAATCAGCTGGGCGTGGTGGCGGATGCCTGTGATCCCAGCTACTCAGGAGGCTGAGGCAGGAGAATCGCTTGAACCCGGGAGGCAGAGGTTGCAGTGAGACGAGATCATGCCACTGCACTTCAGCCTGGGCAACAAGAGCGAAACTCCATCTCAAAAGTAATTATAATAATAATAATAATAAGTATGTATGTTAGTTGGTGATTTATCATGCAATTTTAATCATCCAAACCACTTCCCCTTTGGGTGTGAAAGAGGAAATTATTAATAATTACGCTAGGCCAACGGTGTCAAGCAGGACTGTCCTGAGCAAAAGTGGACATCTGGTCACCCTAGGTATGAAGAAAAATTAAGCTAATAAGGTCACAGAGATTATGGTGGCGCAGAAACTAGAGCCAGGAGACCTGAATTCTTGATCTGAATTGTTTTTGGAATTCCTGTATTGCCTTTGGCTAGTCACCTCAATGTCTGTGAGCCAGGCTGCTTCAACCGTGAAGTAGTTATCAGCACGTGTATCACTTGGGGAAATTCGAGTTGTAGCTGCAAAGTACATTGTCTCTATAGAGGAATGATGCACCGTCTAGAAGCCTGGGTTCTCCTTCCGTCTCTTCCAGAAAGCAGCTGTGTGTTGTTAGGGAGGTTATCCCTGTGACTGAGTTTCATTCTTTCCATCCTTTACTCTTGTATTCAGCATTTACTGAGCAATTACTGTATGTTCTCACCAAGAATACATTCCCTCATTTGTGTAGAATGAGAAAAATAACATTTCTGCCTGTCTTGTCCAGTTACTGGGGGTGTAAATCACAGCTCTTAATAGTATTCCTTGCATTTTACAAAATGAGTTCATAGAGGCCTGGGGTTACACAGCCAGTGAACAAGGTGAACTTGGCCAGCTATTCCATGCAGCTTGCAAAGTGAGGTGCAGTTGGAAGAACGCTTTCTCGAGTACAGGGCATCTCATAAATGAAGTTACGTGTATTACTCCCTTCTCCCAGAATTTAGCATTGCTTTTCTCTTTCCAAGTTGGAATAGACTGCGATAGCCATCAATTCTTAAATGTAAAAATCTCTAACAATTAGGGAAGATGTTTTGCTCTTTCCTGGTTATTTCTATCAGCTGCCTCTTTTTTCTTTTTTTTTAAACATGAAAGCCACGTGAGTTCTATCTTCGGGTTTATCTACCCTCAAATTCCAAAGGCTCCTGGATCACCATGAAGTGAACGCAAAAGCAAAAAGGCATTTTCACAGCAGGAAAGGGCCACACGCAAATATGGACGTGGAGCAGGAAGATGCCTCCTTGGGTGTATGCATAGACGGCTCTCCAGGCTGAGGGCAAGCTTGCTGACCAAGCCTCCCCCCAGGTCCTGTTTACCCAACAGGTCCTTTTTCTCAGTTATTGGGAGGTGATAATGTGTTCCACATATGAAATTCATATCATTTGTGTTTGGCCTCCTTTGCCATTCTAAGAGTTACGAGGGGCACCATTTTAAAATTAATTTGCTGGGTGTTCTGTCTATCTGTTAGGAACAGGAGGAAGCAAGCCCAGACCGAGTATTTATCAGACACATGCCGCCCATCTGCCAGAGCTAGGTCGAGGAGGATTTGCTGTTAATCCTTCAGACCCATCTGTAGGGGGTTCAAAATGCTGACCAGGAAGCTAGACAAGATGAGGTTTATTTAATTAGAAAAACGGCTCTGGAGGTTACTAGAAATCACTCTGAAGAAGGAAGAGCTTTTGACCGCATCACTCCTGAGGGGATGAGAGTGGGCTGAAAGTGGGGAGAGCCCAGAGATTGTTTTGTGTTGGGCTTGGGGTGGTTTGTTTTGATTTTAAAGGGCTGTGGCCTGGTTAGGGGAGAACGCATCCTCCTTGGTTATGCATGAGCCAGAACCAGCCACAGCTTGGACAGTTCCACTGGAAGTTTGTGTGTGAGTTGTGATCCTGAGAGACGGAAGACTGCATTTGATTTGCAAGTTTGGATACAGACTGAAAATGACTAAGGAGCTTGAAGAGGCCAGAACAGAACAAGGTGGGCAGGTGAATTCCTGGCACTCGTGCTAACCTGCCAGAAACTGAAAGCAGCTTGGGGCAAGCACTGTTACCGACACTTTAGTCCTCAAAATTCACTAGAAGATTCTTGTAACTGGGGTTTATTGCCATTTGAGATCCATTTTTGAGGAAAGGAAAATGACAAAATTGCATTTAAATTTTTCCCAATGGAAAAAAACAACATCCGTTCAAAACAAAATCTCCAGCAATGGCACAGTTCCTTTTAAGTATGAAAATATTATTAGCATAATTGGTTTCTGCAGGGCTGCCATTTTGGACAACTGGGCAGGGGAAATTGTGTGCCTTCCCCCAGCTCTGATTGTTATTTCATGGCAATATAAAGCATGATGATTTTCGTTGAAGTGCATCAAGATAAATGGTCTCCTCTCTGCCTAGGGCTTTCTGAAATGGTGTCCCTGTTGCTACACAGATTCCTGGACACTGGTCACCCAGGGATCACATTTTCAAGGCTTTTTTTTTTTTTTTTTTTTTAAAGGTTATTGTCCAGGGACCAAAAGCTCACCTGGGAGTAAAGTCCAATAAAAGCAGAAAAAACAAAACATTTATTCTAGGAATTGCCAACCATTCAGAGAAGCATGAAGTTCTTGCCTGAGCGCCATATACCCTCTGCTTCTCGCTTACACAGGGGGACACGTAGTTTGGTGTAGCAGAGTCTCCCTGTAGCATCAATCTTTCCAATTCACCTTCTACCTTAGAATTTCCCAGGAATCCCTTCTCCTTCTCTGACTGATAAAGGATGCCTGAATCCTAACATCAGGGAGCAAATTCCCCTAAGCTGTTGAAACTCAACAATATAAAGATGCCCAGAGCATGACTGAGAGGAAAAGAGAGTCAAGTAGTTCATACTGGAGGGAGAGTTTCCGAGGGCACATTTCTGTTGTAGACAGAGCTGTTGGATGCAGCTGCACCAAGGGCATGTCAGCATTTTGACAGGGTGGAGGAACCCATCATGTAGTGGTCAGTGACCATAAGCGGTCAATGAAGTTTTAGGGGGTCATGTAGAACACATGACCACTTAATTGCCTATGTTTCCCATTTCCCACCACCTAAAGGATTACATTAGAATGTAAAAGCAAACAAACAAAAGTAGCAAAAACCCAAAGGCTCTTCTGGTTGTTGAAAATAAAATTTATGCCGGGCACGATGGCTCATGCCTGTAATCCCAGCACTTTGGGAGGCCGAGGCAGGCGGATCAGCTGAGGTCAGGAGTTCGAGACCAGCCTGGCCAACATGGCAAAAGCCCATCTCTACTAAAAATACAAAAACAATTAGCTGGGTGTGGTGGCGGGCGCCTGTAGTCCCAGCTACTCAGGAGGCTGAGACAGGAGAATCACTTGAACCCAGGAGGCAGAGGCTGCAGTGCGCTGAGATAAGGTCACTGCATAGCAGCCTGGGTGACAGAGCAAGACTCCGACTCACAAAAAAAAGCAAAAAAGAAACAAAACAACAACAACAACAAAAGAATTAATTAATTAAATAAAATGAAATTTAATGCTGTAAAAGAGAATTTTTTTTCAGTTGTAGGTTTTCTGCTTTCCCTATTGAAATACACTTCATTTCCCTTCAGAGCTATAGGAAGGAATAGTATATTGGTGAACAACAAAAAAATTATTTTATTCCTAATTGTAGATGACTTGTTTTATGTTACAAACAAAAGTCCAAAATGCCTTTAAATGTCTGGTTACAGGACATGTGATATTTAGCATCAGATAAACATTGGAAACATATTTGGAAACATTATGGTTTAAAATTAATTTTTTAGATTAAGCCTCAATCTTCTTTTATTAAAGTTGAACAAAGGAATACTTGGGTGTATGAAATACTTAGTGTGGGCAGTTTCTTTCAGTAGTAGAAACTGTATAAGATGGATTATACTTTTTTCACTCAGAATTTTTCACTGTGTTCTTGGAATAGATTTCTACTGAATTCTGGGGTAATTCTATGTGCTCCTGTTTTCCGGGGTTGTTTTTAAATTTTCTTATGATTTTAACTGGGTTGAAGATATCTCCAGTAAGCAAGGGAATATCAACGGAAACACTTCTTTTGGTGCTGACTTTAGATGCTTTTTTTTAAAAAAAAATAAAAGATAAGGTCTCACTTTCTCACCCAGGCTGAAGTGCAGTGGTGTGATCACAGCTCATTGCAGCCTCAAACTTCTGGGTTCAAGCAATCCTCCAACCTCAGCCTTCCCAGTAGCTGGGACTACAAGCGTACCCCACCAAACTCGGCTAATTTGTTAAATTTTTGATAGAGACAGAGTCCCACTATGTTGCCCAGGTTGGTCTTGAACTCCTGGGCTCAACCAGTCTTCCTGCTTCTACCTCCCAAAGAGCTGGGATTACAGGCGTGAGCCACAGCACCTGGCCAGATGCTCTTTTTAAAATGCTAGATTAATTATCAGTCTTGCAAATTCACAAAAATCATCTTATCACCTGAGAATGCTGTCCCTGAGGTGACCTCTCTTCTTATTTCCATATCTGCAGGGCTTCACACTGAGCTCTCTTTACTTTATGAAAGCCTGGGGCTCGGCCAGGCATGGTGGCTCACGCTTGTAATCCCAGCACTTTGGGAGGCTGAGGTGGGCAGAATGCTTGAGCTCAGGAGTTCAAAAAAAAAAAAGTAGCCGGGCGTGGTATGAGCCTACGGTCCCATTCACTCAGGGTGGTGCAAGCCTGTTGTCCTAGCTACTCTGGAGGCTGAGGTGGGAGAATCCCTTGAGCCAAGGAAGTCGAGGCTACAGTGAGCTGTGTTCACAGCACTGTGCTCCAGCCTGGGTGACACAGTGAGACACATCTCAAACAAAAAAAAAAAAAAAAAAAGGAAAGAAAGCAAGCCTGGGGCTTACAATACATTCTCATCCCGCTGCTGAAAATGGGGCTTTCAACCTAGAACTACCAGCTTTCTTTCATCCCCCAGGAACTCCATAGCCTTGTCTCACTGCAGGGGAGTCTGGCTGTCAGCGAATATGCATTGGCAGGAGGGCTCCCCTTGGCTTATATCCCTCAGATACTAACATCAACTAGCAAGCTTGGTGGGTGCCCTGAGTTTGCCGGTTTGGATTTAGACCAGGAGGGCTCATAACCTGGGCCTGTGGTGGCTTCAGGAGGCCTGGGCTCCTCTGGAGATGTTAACACTTGTTCATGTGTGTTTCCAAAGAACAGGCTCATAGTTCTTGTTAGATTCCGACAGCAATTCCCCCAAATTAAAACAACAAATTTTAGAGCAAGAGGTGGTACCCGGCACCAGTCTCCTTATGCAAAGGAGGACTTGAGAAACCTCGGTGTGGTCTTGCCCAGGAGACCTTGTTTTATCTCACTTCCAGGTCCTTATCGCCCAGTGCCTGTATTCCATATTTGCTTCTAAATAAGTTCTTTGTCTCCACTATCTTGCCCCTTAAGAACCTTTTTTTTTTTTTTTTTTAAATCTCAGGTAATACCTTTGCATTTCCTGCCCATGGTTATTTCTGACTCTTGCTGTTGACAGTACTCAAACCCTTTATTAACTGATTGATCATTCATTCATTTGTTCATTTGTTCTGGAGTACCAGTTAAGAGCTCTGGAATCAGGTTATTTGTGTTCATATTTAGATCTACCAGGTACTGGCTGTGTGCCCTTGGGTAAGTTAACTTTCCTAAACCTCATCTGAAAAGCAAAGATAATAATAGTGCTTCACTTGTAGGTTTCTTGTGAGGATTAAATATAATCATCCATATAAAGTAGTTTACTGCCCAGAATATTGTACATAACCAGTACTTGGTTAAAAAGTAATTAATTCCACAAATTGTTATTAAGGCCATACTGGTGCCAGGCACTGTGCTGGTTGAGATTAATGCTGACTGAACAACAGAGTACTTTGTTCTAGAGTTCATAACCTTCTCAGTTAAAAACTGTTATCCTTAGCCGGACATGCGAGAGTCCATTAGCAGCATTTAATTAGCACTTCTTTGCCTCTGTCTTGCCCATTCCTTCTACCAGTAAGAATAATATAGCAACAATCAATAAAAATAGCAGCAAACACACATGCAGTATTAGTACATGCACTTTACAAGTACAGACTGGTTTAACCCTCACCATATCCTTTGGAGGTAAGTACTATTATTCTCTTCTTTTTTTTTTTTTTTTTTTTTTTTGAGACTAAGTTTCACTCTTGTTGCCCAGGCTGGAGTGCAATGGCGCCATCTCGGCTCACCACAACCTCTGCCTCCCAGGTTCAAGTGATTCTCCTTCCTCAGCCTCCCAAGTAGTTGGAATTACAGGTATGTGCCCCCGGGTAATTCTACATTTTTAGAGGAGATGGGGTTTCTCCATGTTGGTTAAGCTGGTCTTGAACCCTCGACCTCAGGTGATCCACGCCCTCACCCTCTCAAAGTGCTGGGATTACAGCTGTGAGCCACTGCACCCAGCCTGGATGAGGAAATTGAGACACATGGAGGGAAAGCAATTTGTCCACGATCACACAGGTTTCACTAGCATTGTGACTCCAGAGATGTGTCCTAGACTGAATCATACTAAATAAAAATAATACTAAATTTGAATACTGAATAAAAACATGCCCCTTCCCTCCTTTGAGCCCTACCTCCTTTAAAACCTGTCTCAAAACTCTTCTCCTTCATAGGAGCCACACCTGACATTATTTGAACATGATTTTGCAACTTCTGACCCCTTAATTATTTTTGTATGGCCCTGATTTGTCCTGCCAATATGCTGTTTGTAAATATTCAACTGTGTCTCCCTAGCTAGGTTCAAATTTCTCAAAAGAAGATTGTATCTTTTGCTTAACTGGAGCCCTTCATGGTGGTTTTTTGAGGATTGTGCTCCTTGGGGACAATTCACATATCTTTGGTGGCAGGTGCTTTGGGCCTCTATCATTCATTCAGGGAGTGTTTATGGAGCATCCATACCAGGGGGCAGGCTGTTCCCAGCCCTGGGAATGCATCAGTGGGTAAAGGCGAGCATGGTGTTCAGGAAGTTGACCAGCTGTGGGGAAGAGCAACATGTAAACAGCCTCTGGACAGTGCTGCAAAGGAGGGCACACTGGATGAGGACAATCCGTAATACTTGAGATTTAATTTAGTTGAGGAGGTCAGGGAAGGCTTCCAGGAGGAAGGGATGTTTTCGCTGAGACCTGAGGGTTGAGCAGCACTCACCTAGGTGAAGGAGGGTGGGAGCAACAAGAGCAAAGGTCTGTGATAGGAGGGAGAAGTGTGTGTTGGGGGGGGGGAGGGTGTTGGTGAGGAATGGGAAGGTCAGAGTCAGAGGATGACCAGGAGCGTGCTGTGAGATGAGGTTGCAGTGGTGGGCACAACCATGCAGGGCCTTGTTGAACACATAAGAGTTTGTGTGTAAGGGAAATTAATGAAGGATTTTTTTTTTTGAGATGGAGTCTTGCTCTGTCACCAAGCTCGAGTGCAGTGGCATGATCTCGGCTCACTGCAACCTCCACCTTCCAGGTTCAAGCGATTCTCCTGCCTCAGCCTCCCAAGTAGCTGGACTACAGGCACGTGCCACCACGCCTAGCTAATTTTTGTATTTTTAGTAGAGAGGGGGTTTCACCATGTTGGCCAGGATGGTCTCAATCTCCTGACCTTGTGATCCGCCTGCCTCGGCCTCCCAAAGTGCTGGGATTACAGGCGTGAGCCACCACACCTGTCCAAACTATGGAAGGATTTTAAGCCAGAGTAGATGATGGTAGCTTGGACTGGGACTGTGATGTTGAAGGAGAGATGTGAGTGAATTTGATAGGTATTTAGGATACAAAATGCAATGGGATTCAGTGATTGTTTTATGAGGAGTTACAAAGAGCCATTATTTATGGAAAACTTTTATGTTCTTGGCACTAGCCAAAGTGCTTTACACGTAATGATTCATTTACTGCATACAATAACTCAATGTGGAGGTAAACTTATTATCTCCAACTCATAAATGAGAAGACAGAGGCGTAGGCAAATGCCAGAACCGCCAGGTGGACCCAGGGAGTTGGGGTTCAAGCCCTTACTCTTGATCACTCTGGTCTAGTGCACTCCATTGTTCCTTGGCTATTTGCTAGCTCCATGGATGAATGGTGGTGTCATTCACCAAGATGGAAACAGTAGTAGACAGCGGTGGGCAGAAGGACTGGAGGGTGAAATTTGGATATGTTGAAATTGAGTTCACATTCGTTGTGAAACACAAATTCATCTACCAGTTATCTAGACCTCCCTCATCTCCTCAGGGCTTTGCTCAGATGTTACCTTCTCAACAAGGTTTACCTTTGTTCAAAACTGTACCCTGCCCCATCTCTTTATCTCCTGTGCCCCCAAACTCCTCTTATTCTTGTTTTTCTCCCTGCAACATTTATCACCTTTCAACATTACATGTTTCACTTGTTGTTAAATGTATTGTCATTGTCTGCCCTTTGAGAATGTGAGTTCCTCCAGGGCAGGCATCTTTGTTTTGTTCACTGATGTATCTCCAGGACCTAGAACAATGCCTGGCACATGATAGATGCTAACAAACGTTTGTTGAATGAAGGAAAACAATTATTTTTCAGCAAGACTGTTTATAGACCCCCAAATTTGTTCAAAAGATTGGAATTAATGCCTACATTTCCAATTTTTTTGCAATAACCAGCTAGAATAACTTCATGACTACCTTTTACTGATTCATGTGTCATCTTAGAGGCTACTATTGAATTAGTGATTAGATTCATTTCCCCCCTTTGCTTTTGGTTAAAAATTTTGTTTTTCTTTTACAAAATAGAAATGGGGTCTTATTTTGTTGCCCAGGCTGGTCTTGAACTCCTGGATCCAAGGGATCCTCCAGCCTCGACTTCCCAAAGTGCTGGGATTATAGGCATGCACCACTGTACCCAGCCTGCTTTTTGGGTTTATAAGGAATGGCTACTGTTTCATGATAGGTGTTACTTGTTGAGCTTGTTAAAATAAAAAAATTATGCTTATGTTTTCTCTTTCGTTCCCTATTTTCTTTTCTTTACCCACATTTTACTGATGTGCTAACATCTTTAACATATTCTGCTAGATAAGTAAAGCATAGCTGGGTCAGTAGGATGTTTTCCTACTGCCCTCACATTTGGTAACTAAAACCAATGGCTTGTAGTTTAACTACTACCCTCAAATATTGTCACTGTAGGTACTTACTGGAGATTTCTACCATGAATCTATAGTAGGAGCCAGAGAATTTTAGAGGAATAGCTAAAGAACATGTCCATTATCCATTCTGCTAGATCCTTCACATTCTCTCACTTTATTAAGTATATCAGGAGAGAGCAAAATATCTAGTACTACATTATCGCAGTTGCTGCTGCCCTCCCCTCCAAGCTGTAATTTAGCTATAGGCATCATGACCTCACAGTACATAAGGGTGGGTAGAAGAGTCCTCTTTGAGTATCCAAGCCATGATAGAAAGCATTATCCTGTTACTCAATATTACTATATTCAAGGACTCACATCATAAATTTCTCCTGGAAATTAGTTTTAAGGGAAGAATTTCTCCATAGTCATGTGTGTATGTGTGTGTCCATGCATGTGTGTGTGTGTGCATCTGTGTGTGTGTGTGTAAGGACACCATGCAACCCAACATACTTTCCTCCTTGCCTTAGTTACCTACAGATCTAAAGCCAAAATCAATCCTCAGCAACACTAATTAACTCCTCTTAGAGAGTTCCTGGAAGACCAGCTTCCTCTGCTTCCCCAGATGGTTTCTGTCCTGTTTCTACCTTTAATGTTCCACTTGATATTATTTTTCACATTGTAAATCACCTGAAATCCTTTTTGGAACATGTGAGATATAGTCTGAGTAGCCAAATGTAATCAGTTCTTCTTGTCTGGTTGCACAACGTTTTGGATTGAATCTCAGAATCTCTGGAAGTCATAATAACAGTAATAGTGGACATTTACTTCCTGGTACTGGAAAGTAAAGTGCTAAACTCTTTATAGATGTCATCTTCTTCAATTCCCCACAATAGCCCTCATTTTCTACACATAATTTTCTGCTCATAGCTAATAAGTGGTAAAATCAGGATTTCAACCATGAATTGCGAGATTCCAAAGGCTGTGTACCTTAGAATGGAATAATGGAGTGGAGAAGCCCCTCATTTTCCTGGCTGTACTGTCTCTGGAAGGAGGAAAGCCCCAGACTGTGGGCCCAGCCCTTCAGAGCATCCTCCCTTGCCCACAGTGGTTCTGCCTCACTGGGCTGAGGTCCGGCTAATGGGTAAGGTGACCTGGGCTCTGAGGCAGGGGCTGAACATGGCAGCCTCCACTGGACCCCTGCTCTCAGGCTCCCTCCACACCCCTGTGAAAGGAAATTAAAAATAACCCTCCCTCCTTCAGGTTAAGGGTAAAAATTACCCCATAGGCTGAGGACAGCGTGGGAATTCTCCCTCTTCTCACTCTAGACTTTGCTGGATTCTAGGGAAGATGGCAGCTGCTACAACCACGGTTGTTGGTGGGTAGGGATTGGGTTTCACTTTGAGATTCTCTGTCCCCCATGTCTAAAAGCTTTCCTTGTCATTTATGAATGACAAAAAGCAGACTTCCAGTAGAGTCCCACAACCATCCCACCTTCCTACTTGGTTGGAACCTTCCCTCTGCTGGGCTTTAAATCCCCAGCTCCAGCCCTTCCCTAGCCCCTTTAGTTTTCCGTTGTTTTTGCCATTTCCCTGAATAGTGTGGTATCATGCCAAGCCTTCCGTCCCATTCTTTAGCTATTAAGTTGTTGGCTATATTACACAGTGGATTTTGATTCGGATCAGTTAGAGCTAATAGCAATTTTCAGTAAAATATTAACCAAACACACACAAAAGTCGCTCGTGTGGCTCCATCCTCTCCTTCAATAGGATTAATCAAGTTAGCTATTTACTCTATCCACCACTCCAGTGTTTTCCCACCTTCCACTCCAAACAAGAAAATGACACTAAATTCATTTAATACAAATTTATATTATTGTCTGAGGCATTTTAAACAATGCTTAATTTAATTTTCTTGTTTGGAGTGTGGTATTGGCGAACAGGACCACAGTGTAATGTAAAAATAGGATTCACACATCCACCAGGCACCCAGTTATATTCTCCAGTGACTCACAAGTGCTCTGTTTACCTTCAATTGCAATTCAAATGTGCCAAATAATCTCCATCCTGCAGTACAAGGGAAGTCAGCCTCTGAAAGCAGTTCATTCCACCCCAGGTTGACAGGCCCTAAGGGCTTGACCTTCAGGATGTGGTACAAGTCCTCTTACTTGATTAGATTTCTGATTCCCAGAAAAGACAAGCCAAATATGTTGACTGTTGATGTTCTCTTGGCCTAGTGATCAGTTAGCTAGAGTTCGAGTCCTTTCTGCCTGAGAGGATGGAAATAACCTTTATTGAGGACTTACACTATGACAGATGACAAGTGTTTAAAAGAAGTCTCATTTTTAATGTCCTCAAAAATCCTATGGGTAATGAGGTAATCTACATCCAAGGCCACATGGCCAGGAGGTGGTAGTTGTGCCCACAACCATGTGCTTCCTGGGACTGGCACTTGGCATTCTCTCTCAAGCTTCAGTGCATAGTGTCATCCATTGTGGGCAGTTTCTTAAGCAAGGGTTACTAATGAGGAGCTTCAGCAGGGCTGTGCATAAAGTCCCTGAAATGGTACACAACCTTTGGATGTCTGTGTACCTTTTCCAGGAGGGAGCCCACAGCTTTCTTCAGTTTCTGAAAAGGCTACCTGATTTAAATAATAATAAGCACAGCTACTTGAGCTTTCTGTGAGGACCAGCAACTGCTGTGGGGCCCCGGGAGACTCATGCTGCTCATTCTGCACTTGGACTTGGCAGGATACTTGAGCACCCATAACACATCAACAACTACCATTGGTTGAGGAGGACCTGCGACGCACCCGTTCTCCTGGGCACTCTCACCCACTGTAGGAGTGCAACCATGGGCTGAGGAAGGACCGCGGCATTCCTTTTAGAGGCCCTCAGTCCTGCCTGGGTAGTAAGAAGAACAGAGTTTCTATAGCTGCTGAGCGTGGGAAGTCTCTAAGCAGGTAGTTTTTTGATGTGGGTATTACTGAAGAGTCTGAAGCTAATGAGGTCCCAGTGATTTAATGCAATTCAAATTAATTTTATTTTTATTTATTTATTTTTTTAGGACAGGGTCTTGGTTGGGCGCAGTGGCTCACACCTGTAATCCCAGCACTTTGGGAGGCCGAGGTAGGTGGATCACTTGCAAGACCAGCTTAGCCAACATGGTGAAACCCCAGCTTTACAAAAAATACAAAAAAAAAAAATTAGCTGGGCATGATGGCAGGTGCCTGTAATCCCAGCTACTCTGGAGGCTAAGGTGGGAGAATCACTTGAGGCTGGGTGACAGAGCAAGACTCCATCTCAAAAAATAAAAAGAAAAGAAAAGAAAAAAGAAGACAGGGTCTCTCTCTGTCTCTCACTCCGGCTGGAGTGCAATGGCACAACCTTGGCTCACTGTACTCTCGACCTCATGGGTTCAAGCAATCCTCCCACCTCAGCCTCCCTAGTAGCTGGGACTACAGGTGCATGCCAACTCACTGGCTAATTTTTTTTCTATCTTTTATAGAGACAGGGTCTCACTTCCTTGCCCAGGGTGGTCTCAAACTCCTGGGCTCAAGCGATCCTCCCACCTCAGCCTCCCAAACTGCTGGGATGACAGGTATGCCTGGCCTAGACTAATTCATTTCACTGACATCCCTGGAATATTTGCTTCTAAAACATCGTGCTGGGGGAGATAAAATAATGAAGACACAACCCCTGTCCTCAAAGGGATTACGAAAGACAGGTGTATAAAATCGCTGTAACACAGGGCAGAATAGGGGAAACATTATAAGAAAGTTTTCAATTACTTGGTATGGGGGAGATCAGAAGAGGGAAAAAGATCTTGCTTCGTGGGAGTGAAATCAGGGAAGGCATCATTAGGAGATGGCACCTAAACCCTTGAAAGTTTTACAACAGGCAAAGGATGTTTTTGATGGTAGGAACATCATCTATGAGGGAATGGGAAATCTGGGACACATTTAGACACTCATGAGCAGCTCAGGTTGTGTGGAAGGTAGAGCTCCTATAGGCTAGCATGGAAGGCAGACTGCTAGGCTGGGTAGGGCCAGATGAATTTAGATGTCATCCCTAAAGAGTCTGATTTAAAGGCCTCAATTGAAGTTTGGGCATTGGAATGTTTTAAATCCCCCTGGGTAATTTCTAATGTGCAGCCAGGGCTGGGGACCACTGGGCTAGATGGTCTAAAAGCCCTTTCTGGCCTCTGATAAGAGAATTTTGCTCTTTTTAACAAAAGGGACTGGGTTTGAAACTGTGGGTGGCTTGTCGCAACTTATGACAATGGCCGAAAAACTGATTTGAAACCCTTTGTCTGCAGGCAGTGGGTTCCTGAACTCTGGAGGGCTGTTCTAAGAGCAGAATCTGAAGTCTAAGCACACAGATAATGTAAACATTACATGGGCTTGCTGGGGACTGGCAACCTAGGAGTCCTGCCCCATCCAACAGGGGCAGCCTCCACTCAGCTCCCACCAATTGCTGCCAAGTGGGAATGTGGGCCCAGGACTTCCAAATCTTTAGACTTTTCTTCCTTTGCTTCTTCTTCCTCCTCTTCCTTCTTATTCTTGTTCTTCCTCTTCTTCTTTTCTTCCTTTCTTTTTTTTAATAGAGACAGGGTCTCACTGTGTTGCCCAGGCTGGTCTTGAACTCCTGAGCTCAAAGGATCCTCCTGTCTTGGCCTCACAAAGTGCTGAGATTACAAGCGTGAGTCATCTCATCTTTTGACTTTTCAAGAGAAGCCAGCAATCTGGCAAAAGATCTTGATTTGATCATTAGTAACACATTTAAATGTTTGAAAAAACCCCATGTAAGCCAAACAAAACACAATGGCAAGCCAGATTTAACTGGCAGGTCTCTGGTTTAATAGTTCTGGCTTAGGGTTTTGACTATGAAAAAGAATTGGCTTTCATTTTTATTTTATTTTTTAAATTTTTGTAATTTATGTATTTATTTATTTTTGAAACAGGGTCTCACTCTGTCACCCAGGCTGGGATGCAGTGGCACAATCTTGGCTCACTGCAACTTCCACCTCCCGGGTTCAAGCGATTCTCATGCCTCAGCTTCCTGAGTAGCTGGGATCACAGGTGCACAGCACCACACCCAGCTCATTTTTGTATTTGTTGTAGACATGGGGTTTCACCTTGCTGACCAGATTGGTCTTGAACTCCTGACCTCAAAGTCCTCAAGTGATCCACCTGCCTCGGCCTCCCAAAGTGCTAGGATTACAGGCATGAGCCACCTCACCTGACCAGCTTTTATTTTTATTAAGCAGTTGCTACCTGATAAATAATCTTGAGAGACACATGCTGGTGTCGACTTTATGTGTTTGTTTTACATTTTTGTTTATATGTGGCTGAAGAGACAAAAAAAGCCCCCATGTGCATTTGTCAACTAATGGCCAATATTGTTTTATCTAAACCCTCACCCACTCCCTCCCATATTATTTTGAGGCAAATCTTAGATATCATCTCATCCATAGATATTTAAACATAACCACAATACAATTATAGCACTTAAAATTATTTTTAATATAAAATATCCAGTCATTGTTCAAGTTCCGATCATCTTAAGAATGTCATCATGTTTTTGAAAAATTAGTTTGTTTGAATCAGAATCCAAATAAAGTCCAAATGTTGCAGTTGGTTGATATGCTTATGTTTGCTTTTGATATTGTTTTTCTGCACATTGATTTTGCTGAAATGGCTATTATTAATCTGTTTGTATGTAACCTTTCCCTAAAAGGTTTGTAAAAATGTAGTGAAGGTTTGCAAGGCCAAGCTCTGTGATTATATTAGAAGTTAGTTTGATACCGTCTTATAAACAGCTAAATTCTGTCAAAGAAAAATCCATTTTTAATGCATGATTGAATATTGATAATTAATGGGAACTATGAAGAAGTCATATGCAAAGATTAATTACCAACTGAGCTCTGAGAACATTTTTCTTCCTTTGTAATCTTACCTCCTGAGAGAAATAGTCTATATTGGTCCTAGAGTGAATTGACAGATATGTCCAGAAGGAAAAGCCACTGACTTTAATCTTTATTGGTCATGCTTAATTGGATGCACTGTTATTTTTTATTTGCAGAGACAATATTTTTTAGTTAATTCTTTCTGTAATGCTGGAATTGAAAGGTGGGGATCCTGAGGTCTTTCTTACTGTACTGGTTGTATGAGGCTATGAATCCTGGCATTTTCTGAATATTTCATATTTTTCTTTTTTTTTTTTTTTTTTTTAAGACAAAGTCTCGCTCCATCGCCCAGACTGGAGTGCAGGGGCACGATCTTGGCTCACTGCAAGCTCCGCCTCCCAGGTTCACACCATTCTCATGCCTCAGTCTCCTAAGTAGCTGGGACTACAGGCGCCCGCCACCACACCCGGCTAATTGTTTTTGTATTTTTAGTAGAGACGGGGTTTTGCCATGTTAGCCAGGATGTTCTGGATCTCCTGACCTCGTTATCCGCCCGTCTCGGCCTCCCAAAGTGCTGGGATTACAGGGAAGAGCCACCGTGCCCGGCCTGAATATTTCTTTTTATTGGAAGTGCTTGAAATCAATTCTTGATGATGAAAAATGTAATTGAATCAAGGTCATCCTTTACAGGCAGACTATCTTCATAGTGGTGGCAAAACTGTGACATAAAGTGATGCCCTGAACTTCCTGCTTCAGATAGTAATGTCAGCGAAACTGACCCCTGAAATCCAAGTTCATTAAAACAAGGAAAAATATTGTGAGTCCATGAAATAAAAAGCCAGAGAGGCGTAGTTCTTTGACCCTACTGGTGCGCATTGAATTTGCACATCCACCCACCTAAACTTCTGCTCAAAACTGTTTCCAGCTAAGAGGCATCCGCACACCAGTCTCTGACTGGCAGCAGCTCAGATCTGGTTTGCAAAGGTGGCTGGTGGCCGGTGGCTAATTACATGTTTGATGAACTTGTTGTTAAGACAATGCCGCATGTGTCCTTCCCAGGCTGCAAAGTGCCAGGTTACTGGAGAGTTTCCTGTATGGAAACTAATTATGCTTAATTTGGTCCTGAGATTTCCACATTTGTCTTTCTGTCACAAAGTTTGTGATTACAAATTGCTCCTGTTGATTGGGAGTGAGGCTACATTTCTGATGGTTCATACATGTAATAAAGCTATTCATGAAACCAGCAGTGTTTAGCGGTCTTTACAAAATGCAGACATCCATGGTTATTTGCATCCCTGAGAAAAGTTTGCTCTCTCTAGATATTTGCTTTCACAACAAATTAATTACCTGAAAAACATGGACAAAGCTTCCAAATGTGACACTGTGTGGAAAGGACAATCACATGCTACCTGGGAAGGGGGTGCCGCTTCATTACTGAGGGATGTGAGTTTAATCCTATACAGGCAGACAGGGTGCACAACCTCGTTTGCCACTAGGGAGGAGCAGATGCAACCCCACTCTTCTCTCCTGTGTCACCCCTTCCTTCCAGATCCTGCAGAAGAAGGCTTTGCTGGAATACAGGCAATGGCAGGCAGCCCCTGGACTGCCAACCTCATTAACCAATAGGCTCAGGGGTTCTTCTGAGCCAGAAGTCCCACCATTGGATTCCTGGGTTCCTATCTGTAGGTGGTGAAGCCCAGGCTAGAGCTAAGGTCTCTTTCTCCTTTTTACATTTGCAGAAAAGTTTTTGCAAGCGATTAGGGCACTGGCTCTCAAATGTTTTTGTTCTAAGACAATTCTAATACTTCCTCTCCCAAGCAAAGAGCCTCTTAAGGTATCACTCCTGCTGCAGAATGAAAAGGGAAGGCCCTAGTTCCAAGGCTGGGACTAAGGGTGGTGTGTGGTGAAGGAAGGTGGGGGAAGGAAGTGTGGAAGAATCATGGGAGAGCAGAGGCCAAGATGAATGTTAAGGCTGGTGGGACCAAGAGGACAGGGTGGGGATGGGGAAGAGAGGTGGGATTGAGGTGGCAGGGTGGGCCCTTCTGGAGCTGACCCAGCCGCAGGAAGTGTGCCAGTATCGAGCAAGTACTGCAGGCATAATCCCACCCAGGGAGGAAATGGAAAATCAAGGACTACACCCACCCAGGCCCAGTGGCCACATTTGACTCTTTGTCCTTGCCCAGGTTTTTGAGCTGGACCTTGCCGATTTTAACCATTTTTAATGAACTACTAACATTCAAAAACTGAGCTATACTGGAAATCTACCTTTGAGTGGAGCCTTGTGTATTATCTTGCTGTCAGCTAAATGCCTAGGTGTTTTAGAAGACATTTTGAGTCAGTAAAGTACTACCCGTTAAATTGCTCGGAAGTGACTTTATGTGGACTTCTGAGGTGGTCTGCTTACCCAGGAGATCCAGGCTGCCTTTGCTGTTCTATGTCAAAAAACATCTTCCATGTGACCACAAAAATCAGAAGTCAGAGAGGTTTAAGGTTTCCCCAGCTGCCAGTGTTAACCTAACCAGAAAAAGTTTGTATGCTCTACATAGGGGGTGTCTATTCTAACAGGTGGTCATAGATCCATTCAAAGCAATTAGAAGCATCCATATTATCTTAGGAATAAGAAAAACAATCCTGTTAACTAATAAACCACATAAGGTCAATATCCCTGGCCATCAAGATTAACCAAGCGGCCACTCCCAAGATGGTTTGTGGAGAAACGCTCAGATAGCTTGTTTTCCCGCAAGAGTAGCGAGGACCAGGCGACTTTAAGTTCTATAATTGTGTCCCTCTCAGGTCTACGTGACTGCACTAGGGTTAAGTATAGGTCAAGTTCACATTATGACCTTGAGCACGTTCAAGCCACAATGATACCATGTGTTTTCTCTATGGTACTATGTGTTTTCTTCAGGTTAATTCAGGACCACCGGCTGTATTGGAGTTGGAATTGAAGCAGCCAAAGGAAGTGTGGTGCAGGGCTGCCCGCTGATCTAGGAAGCATTCTTCTGTTAGAAGAAGTCTATTGTGTTTCCTTACCTGCTGGACAGAGAGAGAAAAACCTACTTACAGTACAGAAAATGGGCTCGGGGCCCGAATTTGGCATCACGTTTGGAATCTGGGATCGTCCACCACTTACTACTAGCTGTATGGGACAAGGACCTGAAAGTCTCCATGCATTTGGTCTTCTCATCCATGGAAAGGGCAATTCTTGCCTCAGAGATTTGTGGTGTAGATTAAATGATAATGAGTATAAAATTTTCAGTATTAAGCTGTTAGCACCCTATACCCCCAAAACTATGGCCACTAGAACTCTGTCAGTGAAAGAACTAAGCAATGTGCTCTTCAAGCAGCCAGAGTGGCTCTGCCATTGCAAAACTTCCGTCTCCGGCCGGACACGGTGGCTCATGCCTGTAATCCCAGCACTTTGGGATGCCTAGGCGGGAGGATCATCTGAGGTCAGGAGTTCAAGACCAGTCTGGTCAAGATGGTGAAACCCTATCTCTACTAAAAAACTACAAAAATTAGTCGGGTGTGGTGGCACACGCCTGTAGTCCCAGCTACTCGGGAGGGTGAGGCAGGAGAATCACTTGAACCTGGGAGGCAGAGGTTGCGGCGACCCGAGATCACGCCACGGCACTCACTCCAGCCTGGGTAACAAGAGTGAAACTCCGTCTCAAAAAGAAACTTCCATCTTCACACAAAGCTCTCCAGGTGCCCTAGCTCCTGCCCTAACTAAGGCAGAAGAGAGAATCAAAGCCACTGCCTGTGAAACTGTGCTCCTGAAAGATAATATTACCATGATTCTACCCCCACCCCTTCTGGCCCCACCCCACAGGAACACTTCAGTTTCTAGGCTCTTTTAGTTCTCCTGAGATGTGGGAGGCGATGCCGGCAGCCACAGACACCCTGGGAACACAGTTAACTGCTTTTCCTGGAAAGCCTGGCCTGGGGTAGGGCTGACTCGAAGCCTGAGAGGGGAGGGCAGGGGCGCGTGTAGGACTGGAACAAGGACAGGCCGGGTGGGCACTGTTTCTGGAAGGGACCCGCCCTAGCCGACTCCCCATCGAAGCTGTGTTTATACTACCACGCCATAGGCTGTGATTTTCCATAGCACTGCCTTTTGTTCGCCGTTTTCCTACCTTTGCCGTGAAAATTTGCTGCAGGCGGAAATCTGACATGGGATATCTAAAGCCAAGAAGAAGCTTTTTATTTTTGTTTTTCTCTTTTTGACAGATTTTGAATTAGTCATTTAATCAATTTTAACCCAGAAAAGTCCTCTCAAAGTAGACTTCACCCCCACCTCTCCGAATCTTCTGGAGGTGAGTTCTGTCACCAGCAACAGCTTCTCCAGGTGTCCTGGATCCTCCCTTCTGGGCCTAAGCCTAAAAGAGCTTCTCCCACAGCCTCTCCTGAGCACACTGTTATTCTCTTATTGATGGCAAACATCACAACCTTGCTCCTGGCAACTTTTCCTCTTATTTATTCTGTGCCCAGAATTTCCTTGGGCATTAGTGGGAATCTTGCAGCTAGAGAGAAACACCCTCTGTACAATATAGAAAGCACACACACAAAGGCCAGAGGAGAATGGGGTGTATTTGAAGTGTTTATATTTCATGCATAATTACTAATAAATTAACCTTTTTTGCTGAAAAAAATTAAAGACATTTAGAATCAAATATTAAATATTTTCAATGCAGAAATGTAAATCTTGCCTTTTAGTATTTACTCCAAGGAAAGCCCACTGACAAAATGAGAGCTCTTGAAAATACAGCATAGGCTGGGTGTGGTGGGTCACGCCTGTAATCCCAGCACTTTGGAAGGCTGAGGCGGGCGGATCACTTGAGGTCAGGAGTTGGAGAGCAGCCTAGCCAACATGGTGAAACCCCATCTCTACTAAAACACAAAAATTAGCTGGGTGTGGTGGTGGACGTCTATAATCCCAGCTACTCAGGAGGCTGAGGCAGGAGAATCACTTGAACCCAGGAGGCAGAGGTTGCAGTGAGCCGAGATCATGCCACTTCACTCTAGCCTGAGTGACAGACCAGCGAGACTCCATCCCCCCCACCCCACCAAAAAAAAAAAGAGAGAAAGAAAAAGGAAATACAATAAAGGCTACTTGGACAAAAATAAAATTTAGGCTAGGCATGCAGTGGCTCACGGCTATAATCCCAACACTTTGGGAGGTTGAGACAGGAGGATAGCTTGTAGCCAGGAGTTCAAGACCAGCCTGGTCGACATAGCAATACCCCATCTCCATTAAAAAAAAATAAAGTTGTGATAATCAAAAGCAAGATTTAGTAAAGCCTTCACTTTTAGGTTGAATTTTTATTTATCTCACTGTCCATTTACTCATTCGTCTAATATTGTTGAATGTCTATTAGGTACAAAGTCGTCATTTAGAAAATGTTGTATGGTTATTTTCTGAAATTATCCCTTCATACATGTGTTACTATTTTATGTTGTTAAAGTACCTTATTTCATTTTTTGAGACAGGGTCTTCTCTGTCACCCAGGCTGGAGTGCAGTGGCACGATCACAGCTCACTGCAGCCTCCACCTCCTGGGCTCAAGCAATCCTCTTTCTTTAGCCTCCTGAGTAGCTGAGACTACACGTGCATGCCACATCACCCAGCTAATTTTTAAATTTTTCATAGAGACAGGGTCTCATCATGTTGCTCAGGCTGGTCTTGAACTCCTGGGTTCAAGGGATTCTCCTACCATGGGCTCCCAAAGTGCTGGGATTACAGGTGTGAGCCACCATGCATGGCCTAAAGTACTTTATAAAATGCAGTTCTTACCATGAAAACTCATTCTCTGCCACTTAAAACTTTTTTGCTTCATAGAAAGCTAGAAAAGGTAGAGGGAACCCACAATGCCAAAAGCTAGTTTGCATCACTAAAACCAGAATTGAATTCTCTGCAACTCTCTTTGGATGGAAGTTGGGGGCATGAAAGAAGAAAGGTTTCCTTGTGTACCCATTCCAGACCAGGTGCTTTACAAAAACAATCTCATTTAATTCTCACAACCCACCAAGATGGATATGCTTTCCATTTTGTAGTTCGAATAACTGAAGCTAGGAGAGATGATGAAACTTGTCCGGAGTCACATAACTCGTTGGTGTTGGCATTGCAACCCTCAGTACCTTTCAGCACACCATTCCTTTCATTCAATACATAACTTTGTTGAGCACCTGCTCTGTATTAATACTAGCCACAGTCCCAGAAACTAAGGATGCATTAGTGAAGAAAACACAGTCTCTGCCCCCGTGGAGTTCCCGTTCGGTGGTTGAGAAGGCAACAAACAGATCCATGATGAAATGTTGGGTGGTGGTGAAGAGATGAAGAAAAGTGAAGCAGGGTGAGGGGATGGAGCATGAAAGGGGTGGGGTGGCTGTTTTCATCTCCAGCATTTGTTCACCCAGCAGGAGGCCTCTTTCCGTGGACTGCACCCTGTTACCAACCTCTTTCCTGGATGTGAAGGGAGGGAAAATATGGGAGAGCACGTGGGCATGTGCATGTGTACCTGCAGTGCATGGGCGTGAGGAGTGAAGGCAGTGAAATAGAGAAGGGCGAGGAGAAACAAGGAAACCAAGTCGAATTTGCAAAGCAGATGTTATTCTTTGGGCTTTGGTCTCCTCTTCTCCTCAAGCTCTTTTTCAACAGTTCAGTGACCTCCTAGCACACCTGGACTTCCCTATCTGCATCCTTGGCTACTGCTACAACCTCTGCTTTCTGGAGTGAGCCTGCTCTGAAGATGATAGATGTCACTCCTTCCTCCTTCCCATTCCCTCAAATGTCAACCAATCCTTGTGACCTTGCTGTGTTTCCTTCCAAAGGCATGCATTCTGTGTTTCAATCCTCTAGGGCCTATTAAGTGACCAGATAGATTTTGTCCATACAAAATTAACTGATTTTGCATTGTATTTACATTTTGATAGGCTGCAAATATGTCTTAATGTTGCAGTGCCTGAGGGCCTCTTCTTATCTTTACTTTCACCCACTTGGTGATCTCCTCCAGTTCCAAGGCTTTGAATACATCTATGAATAGATGACTCTCAAAGTTATGTTCCACTGTAGACTGCCCTCTCTGCCTGTTTGATTTTTTCTACTCAACAGTCTAATATGAGCATCGGGTATGTCCAAATCCTGGTTTCCATCTGCAGCCTTCTTCATCTAAGTAAATGGCAACTTCATTTGTCCAGCTGCTCAGGACAACAAGTTTGGGGTCATCTTTTACTCCTTTATTCTCACACCCAGAAGGGGTTGTCTCACCTTCAAATACATCCAGAATTCATCCTTTCTGACCTTTTTTTCTGCTATCAGTCTAGTTCAAGCAACCATCATCTCTTGGCTTGGTGATTGCAACAGCCTTCTAACCCTTCCTTCCTGTGGTCTACTCCTAACTCAGTGGCCAGAGTGATCTTGTTCATTAGTAAATCACATCATCTCGCTCCTCAGTTTACACCCTCCAGTGGCTCCCATCTTACTTAGAGGAGAGCTTGAAACTCTGCTCTCTTCTCCTCTGAAAAAAAGAAAACTAAAAAAAACCAAACCAACAAACCAAGCAAGCCCTACCTTCTCTAGGCTTTGCCTTTTGTTCCCCCTCCCTCTCAGGTGGGAGTGTCCTGGTCTCTGATGTCTTCAGGGCCACATTCTGGCTGCAGCTGGAGCTATCCTCGCGTGATCATTAGTTGCTCATTTTAAAGTTGGTCAAGGTGAAATTTGCTAAGAAATGTATTTCCCAGTTCCGAGAACTCTCCGTGGTATGCCTAGGAGATAAGAACTTCAAGTGACTTTAACAAGAGATTGTCCCTTCTGTTCCCACCCGTATAGGAATCAACATTCTGTCTCCATACAGCAGCTCACAGCTCCCACCTATGGGAAATGCCTGTTTGTTTCAAGTAACATTGAACCCAGCAGCTTTATTCTACTTGGTTCTTCCACTACTTTTTCTTTTTCCTTTCTTTTTTCCCCCTTTAAGAAAACGAAGTCCATTTTAATTTTGTAGGTTTGACAGAACTAGGACAATAGGACAATGCTTGCTGGGATCAAATTTTTCTGTATGTATTTTTTTTGGCAGAATCAGTGTTTGCAAGCAGCAGATAAAACTTGACTGTTGGAGAACCTCGTTGTAGCAAGCAGCTGCCTGCCAGCAAATCTGCAGTTAACAACAGAGCTGGAGTCATTGTTAGCCAGGTAGGAGAGATGAGGGGAGGAGAAAGCTGGAGAGCATCCTTGTTAGGCTCTAAATGAATCAGTTGTTTAGCAATTACTGTAAGACAGCAGATCGGGGTACATGAGCTCTGAAGATAACATCTCAACTTGGTTTGCTGTCCGTACACGACACGGGTGTATATGCATGAAGGAAGCTCCACAGCCCCAAAATATTTTATTCACCTCACATTTGGAGGAGTTCACTGACTGGAATTCAATAGAAACTGTTCTCTGTGTGAAAGTAATTTCAGAAAGTAATCTAGTTTATGGAAATGAAAGGCATCAAAACACAAAAAAACACTGTTTCTCTACAAGTGCTTTGCCTCAAATATTTGACATGGAAATTTGTATAATCCCTCTGGGGGCACGTGGGTTTCACCAGTGTTAACATCTTTTGAAATGGATTTCACAAATGTTTATTTGCCGTGCCAGGCTGACAAATAATTTAGAATATCGAGGCATCTTCCCAGAATCAAACTTAATGATATGAATCTCAAATGATTGTGGAGGATAAAAGGTATGAATTTTAACTGGGTACTGGGGGCTGACGTTACTTTCAAATACTGCCCCAGGGAGTAAAGGTGCCACTTAGCTGTTCTGAGCCCCCAAACCTTGCTAGGTGGGCAGTGCGCCTCAGAAATGACGGTGGATCGTCCACTGCCACTTTCTGCTTCATTTCTCACACAGGAAATAAGTCTTCTTGCACAGGTCTGGAGGGAGAGGGAGGGAAGGGGATGAAACAATGGGCAGGGTGGGCTCAGGTCCGATGTGACAACGAGTAAAATGGGGTGGGCTGCTTCCTACCAGTCCTTAGGAAAAGAGTGGGCAGAAGATCAGCGCTTTAGAGGATAAGCCTTAGGTTAGAACAGAATCAAGGAAGGGCAAGAGAGGGATGCTTATGTTTTCCATCATCTGCTGAATGGGAATGCCCGTGAATCCCTTCCTGTCTTCCTTTGAGGGAGCACTAGCTTGTCATTCTAGAAGACGCCATGTGGTCCTGTGAGAACCCTCTCCCCCATGTGCAATGTCCCTCAGGCCTGGTGACAAGGGCCCTTCCCTGGGGCCATCGTTCCCAGGCAGAGATTTGAGGTGGCACAGTCTCTATGTCTCATTAAGTGAAGAAAACATCCCTGGAAGGGCCAGCAGCTTTCCTGTGTCTGCATGGTGGGTGATGAGCAGAGTCAGAGGCCACCAGGGTGACCAGAGTTCCGTGCCCCACGGTCACCCTTGTCAGCCCTTCTCAGCCCTGATGATCACCATACTCAGCTCAGAGGAGAATCTGCTGGAGCGGGGGCATGAACCTTCTATGAGATTGATGCAGAGGGGGATACAGATGCCCAGCCAAACTTTTGAGACCCCTCCCACCAGGAACTGGGTCTGTGTCCCCTCTTTTTGAGCCCGGGCAGACTCTGTGACTTTCTGTCATTTCTGGGCCCAGCCTTTAAGAGGACTGACAGTTTCTGCTTCCTTCCTTTAAACCTTTGAGCCACCATTCCTTTTCTGGAGAGAACACACAGAGAAGCCTGGAGACCACATAGAGAAGAAGCAACCAGTTGAGCATGGCCTCCTGACTGCCTGTACGAACCACGTCAGTCAGTTTAAATTTTTCAGTAGCTGCATTAAAAAGTAAAAAGAAACAGGTAAAATTAATAATACATTTTATTTGACCCAATATATGAAAAAAATTCAGCATGAAATTAATAAATAGTAAAAATAAGACAGTTTACATTTCTTTTTTTCATACAGTCTTCAAAATCCAGTGTGGTATTTACATATACAGCATGTCTCAATTCAGTAGAGCCACGTTTCAAGTGCTCCATAGCACAGGTGGGGCTGGGTGCCGTGGCTCATGCCTGTAATCCCAGCACTTGGGGAGGCTAAGGAAAGCAAATCGTTTGAACTCAGGAGTTCGAGGCCAGCCTAGGCAACATGATGAAACCCCTATCTCTGCAAAAAATGTAAAACTTAGCTGGATGGGGTGGCACACACCTGTAGTCCCAGCTAGGGAGGCTGAGGTTGGAGGATCACTTGAGCCTGGGAGGTGGAGGCTGCAGTGATTGTGATTGTGATTGCACGACTACACTCCAGCTTGGGCAACAAAGCAAGACCCTGTCAAAAAAAAAAAAAAAAAGTGAAAGAAAGAGAAAGAAAGGAAAGAAAAAGACAAAGAAAGAGAAAGAAAAAAAAGAAAGGAAAGAAAAAGAGAAAGAAGAAAAAGAAGGAAAGAAAGAAGGAAGGAAGAAAGGAAAGAAAGAAAGAAAGCAAGAAAAGAGAAGAGAAAAAAGCATATGTGGCTCATAGCTACCAAATTAGACAGTGCTTATCTAAAGTCGTCACTGTTATCTGCCTCTGCTGCTCACCCTCATACCACCACAAAAAAGAAAAATTCCTCTACAAGTGGACACATGCTGAAATAAACACTCAGGCGTCCTTGAAGGGAAGTAGTCACCAGAGGATGTACCAATGAAGGAGAAACCCTCTCTTGCGCTTAGATGGGGGTGGGATAGATCAAGGCCTATTGATACATTTTTCTATAAGCTGCGGACCAACCACCTTCTTCCTCAGTGGTTGCATTTGCAAGTTGTAGCCTCAGTCTATCTCAGTTAAGCAAAGAACTCTATATAAAAATTCTTATTTGTGAAGGAGCTAAGTGGCTATTCAATTTAAATAAGAGTCTGCTTTACAAAAGGATTCGCTTTGGGATTGCCTAAGCTA
Source organism: Macaca nemestrina (assembly GCF_043159975.1). Classification (NCBI taxonomy): domain Eukaryota; kingdom Metazoa; phylum Chordata; class Mammalia; order Primates; family Cercopithecidae; genus Macaca; species Macaca nemestrina. Next base: position 51,335,505 of record NC_092131.1, read on the forward strand.
GCGCATTTCTCTTGTGTGTTTAAAATAAATCCATTTATTTTTAAAAGATTTAATCAGATTGAACCAACATCTATTGAATGAAATAAATTATCCCTACATGTGAAGGCTTCCTGAAAGTTGATTTGGGGGATGAATACGAGCAGAGAGATGCAATACGCATAGAATGTTAGGGCTGTGAGAGAACATTGTGCTCACAGCATCTAGTTCAGGGATGGCAGATGCAGGCAGCTGGGCCATGGACAGCAGGGTGGCCTGCCCTACCAAGTCTAGCGAGGCCCCAGGCATAGTCTCTAGCCACACCTCGAGGCAGTTGCTACCAATAGATCTGTAGCAGCCGTAAGATGAAATCAGACATCCATGTTCTCTTTTTTTTTTTTTTTTTTTTTTGAGACGGTCTCGCTCTGTTGCCCAGGCTGGAGTGCAGTGGCGTAATTTCAGCTTACTGCAAGCTTCGCCTCCCAGGTTCACGCCATTCTCCTGCCTCAGCCTCCCGCATAGCTGGGACTACAGGCACCCACCACCACGCCCAGCTAATTTTTTGTATTTTTACTAGAGACGGGGTTTCACCATGTTAGCCAGGATGGTCTCGATCTCCTGACCTCGTGATCCGCCCGCCTCGGCCTCCCAAAGTGCTGGGATTATAGGCATGAGCCACCGCACCCGGCTGACATCCATGTTCCTATAACAGGTAGGCACCTATAAGGATTATTTGCTAGTCTGCCCCCAACTTCCCCCCCATTATTCTGAAGCTCACTGGGGGCCCCCATCCATGGTTGATTGGTCTAGGGTGGGCACCCGAGCTAATCTGAAGGGCGGCCCTTCCCAGGTTTTTTGTATTTAGGAGACCAAGAGCATGTCAGTGAATCTCTCTGGTGGTTGAACCTTAAAATGGAAAACTCAGGAGTTGCCTGAACTGCTCAATCCTCAGGGTACATACGAAGGCAAGGGACAGAGCTGCTACTCTGAGGAGAGCAGAGATGAGAGGACAGGGGTCTAGGGGCTCATCCCAGCTGAGTATGTGGCACAGGCCAAACCCCTCACTTGATCACCTCTCCCTCAGATTCCACACCACAGTAACCGTTCCATAAAGTATCTTTTTGCAGAACAAGCATGACTTGGCTTCTCTCATCTGTAAACACAGAATCTTAATTAATACAGAGGCCCACCTTCAGGGGCATGCAACCTGTGTACTCAACAAGTGGCCCCATGCTTAGGGCACTGTGCTTGGTTTGATGGTCTGCTATCACTGTCTTGAAATTCTTAACCTTTTTTTTTTGAGACAAAGTCTCACTCTGTCTCCCAGGCTGGAGTGCAGTGGCACAATCTCGGCTCACTGCAACCTCCACCTCCTAGGTTCAAGCAATTCTCCTACAGGCGTGTGCCACCACGCCTGGCTAATTTTTACATTTTTAGTAGAGACAGGGTTTCACCATGTTGGCCAGGCTGGTCTCGAACTCCTGAGCTCAAGTGATCAATCTGCCTTGGCCTCCCAAAGTGTTGGGATTACAGGCATGAGTCACCGCACCCAGCCTTAACCATTTTTTAATAAGGGACCCCACACTTCCATCTTGTATTCGCCCCACAGATTATGTAGTCAGTCCTGCGAATATACTTTCATTTTAGAAGAGGAGGTAACTGAAACTGAGATGAAGTCAGTAATTCAATTAAAATCACAGAGATGGCTACAGAATCCATTTCAGTCTGGTGGAGTTCAGGTTGGAACTGAGACAAAGGCATAAACAGGTGAAAAGGGTTAAGGTTGGTGGGGAGAGAAGAATCGTTTTGTTTCTCTTTCTTCTTCCATGACACAGAAATTCCCTAACCCCAAACCTTAATGGCTGTTGTTTTGCTTCTCAATTTTCATAGAAATAAGCAGAAGAAAGGGTAGGTAGGAAAAGGCTGACTGGTGTCACAGACCAATTGTTCTGAGAGCAGGAAACATTTGCCAGGTTGCCAAAGCCGACCTCATTTCCCAATTTCCCAAAGACCCAATTTCCCCAGCTGCTTTGTTGACATAGCAACAGTGAATTCTGAAAGGGTTGTTATAATATTAATATGTATTTCATGGTGGGTTTGCCCTGTGTTCTTCCCGGCCCTTGTGATCCAGGTCTGAAAAAGAGGTGCTTTTGGCTTCTGGCCATGGAAGCCAAGGCCCAGTTCTCCAAGTGGGATAAGTAAGGAGCAGGTGCCTCTGTCAGCACATCCACCAATTGGGTGGAATCCCCCCACCAGGTCCTCCCACCCCCAAGACTTCGCTGCCTTCCCCAGAGCGAAGGGGCTGACTTTGTAGATATTTTAAGTAATAGCTGCACCTTGGGATACATTTCCACCCTCCTACTACTCAGGGTGTTAAACGTAGCACCTGTGAGCCATTGTGTAGAAAATCAATTACACCTTGGGCCCAGTGATAAGAATTCATCCCCCGAGCTCAATTTTTAAAAGGCTTCAAAAGGCCTCCCACCTCTTTCCCTTTTTCCAATGCAAATGAGCAACACTCAGGATATTTGCATGCCAAATTCCAGCATGGGTTTCAAGAGAGTAAATGGTCATATTTATTAGTAATAGCAGTGGTAGATGAGTAAGAGGGATTTAATAAATGTATGTTGAATATGTTTGTGTTTCTATAGCACTTAAGATATTTCAAAGCCTTTTTTCCCCCCAAATATCATTTATTTGATTTTTAAACAAGCAAACAAACCCAAAAGGCCTGCAATGAGGACAAAGAGGAATTATCCTCGATTTATTGATGAGAATAAGGCTAGAGAAAGATTTTATCTTGCCCAATGTCATATAACTGATTCATAGGTGTCAGAGTCATGATTAGAACTTGAGTTGGTCTCCCAGCTAGCACTGCCTTTCATCTGTATCATGTTGCTTCATGGTATTTCAGAAGGGACACAGGGACAGAACAGGAGTTATATTAACTGAGTGCAGGAGAGTGTAATCAATAATAGCTAAAACCTATTAAAGGCTTACTATGTGTCTGCCATGGATATTATCTCATTTAATTTTTTGGGGGGTGGGGGGATGGAGTCTTGCTCTGTCACTCTTAAAATATCTATAGAGTCAGCCCTTTCACTCTGGGGAGTGGTGTGAGTGCAGTAATGTGATCTCGGCTCACTGCAACCTCCGCCTCCCAGGTTCAAGTGATTCTCCTGCCTCAGCCTCCCCAGTAACGTGGACTACAGGCACACGCCAGCATGCCTGGCTAATTTTTGTATTTTTAGTAGAGACGGAGTTTCACTATATTGGTCAGGCTGGTCTCGAACTGCTGACCTCAGGTGATTCACCACCCCCTCAGCCTCCCAAAGTGCTGGGATTATAGGCGTGAGCCACCGCGCCCAGCCTCATTTAATTTTTTAATTCAACTTTTTAGTTTGAGATCATTGTAGACTCACACGCAATTATAGGAAATAAAAAGATCCTGTGTATCCTTTGCCTAGTTTCCCCCAATAGTAATATCTTGCAGGACCATAGAACAAAGTCAGAACCAGGATGTTGACATTGACACAGTCAAGATATGCAATATTTTCATCACCATGGGAATCCCTTATAAAAGAAGTCCCCAACCCAGTACTGGTCCGTGGCCTGTTAGCAACAGGGCCACACTGCAGGAGGCGAGCAGAGGGTGAGTGAGCACAGCTTCATCTGTATTTACAGCCGCTCCCCATCACTCGAATTACGGCCTCCTGTCAGTTCATGGGCGGCATTAGATTCTCACAGGAGCGCAAACCCTATTATGAATCGCACATGTGAAAGATCTGGGCTGCATGCTTCTTATGAGAATCTGATAAATGCAATGCGCTTGAATCAGCCTGAAACCATTCCACTGCACTCCGTGGAAAAACTGTCTTCCATTAAATGGGTCCCTGGTGCCAAAAAGGTTGGGGACCCCTGCCTTATATTGTCCTATTATAGCCACACCTACTTCCCTGTCACTCCCATCCCTCCTTAACCCCTGGCAACCACTAGTCTGTTCTCCATGTCTATGAATTTGTTATTTCAGTGACGTTGTATGAGTAGAAGTAAGCAGCATGTAATGCGTGATTCCCCGCCTTCCCCACTCAGCGTAATTGTCTGGAGATCCATCAAGATTGCTGTATATATCAATAGTTCATTCCTTTTTATTGCTGATAGCATTCCATGGTCCAGAAGTACCACAATTTAACCATCCACCTGTTACAGTTTTTGACTATATGAATAAAGCTTCTGTAAACATTTGTGTACAGGTTTGTGTGTGAATGTAACTATTTGCTTCCCTGGGATAAATGCCCAAGAATACAATTATTGGGTTGTATAGTAGTTGCATGTTTAAATTCTTGAGCAATTGCCAAACTGTTTTACATGCCCAGTAGCAATGTCTGATCCGTCCAGTTTCTCCACATCCTCACCAGCATTTGGTGTTGTCACTACTTTTTATTTCAGTCATTCTGATAGGTATATACTGATATTTCACTCTGGTTTTATTTTACACTTCCCTAATGGTTGATGTCAAATATCTTTTCATGTGCTTGTTTACCATTTGTGTGTCCTGTATGATGATTGTGTATCCACTATGATGAAATATTTCTTCATGTCTTTTGCCCATTTTCTATTGTAATGTTCTCCTTTCTGGTGAAGGTTTTTTTTGTTTGTTTGTCTGCTTGCTTTTACTGTGAAGTTTTGAAAGTTCTCTTTCTATTCTAGATACTAGAATATTACATATCCTCTACAGGATAAGTGATTTGCAATAGTTTCTCCAACTCTGTAGCTTGTCTTTTCATCTTCTTAATTGGGTCTTATGTAGAACAAAAATTTAAATTTTGATTAAGTACAATTTGTCTTTTTTTTTTTTAAGAGATCATGCTTTTGGTTTCAAGTATAAGAATTCTTTGCCTAGTCTTAGATCCTAAAGATTTTCTCCTATATTTTTCTAGAAGTTTTTCCATTTACATTTATTAGGTTTGTGATCTATTTTGAATTAATTTTTGTATAAGGAACAGCCTATGGATGTCTAATTGCTGTAGCACCATTTGTTGAAAAGGCTCTCTTTCTTCTATTGAATTTCTTTTGCATCTTTATCAAAATTCGATTGGATATATTTGTATGTTGGTCTATTTCCAGGTACTATGTTCTGTCTTTTTTTTTTTTTTTTTTTTGAGATGGAGTCTCACTCCTGTTGCCCAGGCTGGTGTGCAGTGGTGCATTTTCTGCTCACTGCAACCTCTGCCTCCCCGGTTCAAGATTCTCCTGCTTAGCCTCTCGAGTAGCTGGGATTACAGGCACCTGCCACCATACCCAGCTATTTTTTATTTGTAGTAGAGATGGAGTTTCAGCAAGTTGGCCAGGCTGGTTTCAAACTCCTGACCGCAGGTGATTCGCCCACCTTGGCCTCCCAGAGTGCTGGGATTGCAGGCATGAGCCACGGTGCCTGGCCTGTCTTGTTTAAATTTTAACCATCGCTTGTAACAAATAGATGCTATTATTGCCTCTACTTTACAGATGAATAAACTGACATACAGAGAACAAAACAAGGTTTTTATCACTAAATATTTGCTACTTTAAAAGGCAAGCAAGAATATTGGCAACCACTTCTATTTATAATGAGAAAAAGCTATACTAAAGGTGGGCTCAGTTACATTAAAATTCATTCTATACAAAGTCAAACCAGAAGGAAGGATCTATTTTTCCATCAGAAACATCCTCATCTCACCCATCAGAATAGTGTCAAGAAACAAACACCTAGACTTACATATAATAAAGTGACGCCAGCTGGATTTATTATTCTATTAGGCTCAATAAAGATCACTCTGTTGCCCTAACAACCTAATGAGAGCCATGACTTGTTAGATAAACTAACCATCAGGTGAAGAAAATAACTGTCAATAGGCGGCCCTTTACCTGTTGACAGATAACTGTGATGTAAAACCAGCAGCACACCCAGATTATTTGAGAGGCTTTTTAAAAGTGCAGCTTCCTGAGCCACATACTAGAGCCACTCAAGCAGAATCTCTAGGCTCCAGCTTTTTCTGTTTATATTTATTTATTACCGTGTGTGTGTGTGTGTGTGTGTGTGTGTGTGTGTGTGTGTGTGTAGGTGTGGGCGTGGGTGGGTGGTGGTGGTGGTGGTGAGGAAGGACAGTTTATAATTCTCCGGGGAATTTTGATGCAGCTGGTCACTGGATGGCCAAGACCAAAAAACAGCTTTTTCAAATGTGGCAGAGAAGAAGAAGCTGGGTTTCATTTTGAGAAATTGAGAGGCCAGGAGAAACCCTTTTTTAAAAAAAACAGTGTGCTGTGTTTGGTTTTGTAGGAAAAGAGTTTCCAAAAGTTGCCCATAAACTTCTTCCTCATATTTGAGACTGAATTTGGTTGCTAGAGATTGAATAGAGTTTTAATTTAATAAAGATTGTTCTGCAGGATCAAAAACCATTTTATGAACCCTTAAACGTTCAACTGTGATGTGCAAATAAAATGAACCCTGAAATTGTATGAAACACCTGTGTCTCCAAATTCAAATTGTTTAGGCAGAAGGGATTTTTCAGCTGGATAGTGGTAGTGCGTTTAGGTAAGAGTCTAACACACGTAATTGGATTTGTCATTCTTCTTTTTTCTGACAATCAAATCAAAGATTGGGTAATCATTACCTGAGCAATACAGAGTAAATTACTCTTTAATTTGTGTCATCTTCTTAGATCTAAAAGGTTTATGTTTGTTTTCTTAATTGTTAGACCACCTGGAGTGGATTTATGATTTACTCCTCAATATTCATCCCACCTTAGAAAATTAGCCTAATCTTATTCCACTGCCCTGCTACCACCACCTTCTCGGGTGACTGGTCAGGATTAGGCATGGTGGTGGAGACTTTCCAGTGTCTTCCACATCTGATTCTACTGTCCTTCCTTAGGACATAGGAAGACAATACTTCTCCATATACTTGCAATCGAATGGGGCCATATGACTAATGAGCCATGGACGAAAGTGACAAGTATCACTTAGGGATTCAGCATTAAACAGTTGTGCAAGACCCTCTGCTACTCTCCCTCTGCCATAAGGAATGTGGAGGAATGGAGATGCAGGTGTCCACAAGATTTCTGAGCCAGCTTATGGAGCGAGCTAACCCAGAGAGTCTCTGGAACCACAACATACTTCGCATGAAGCAAGAAACACACCTTTGCATTCTGAAACTACTGAGAGTTGAGGATGATTTCCTACTAGAGCATAATTTAGCTTAAGCTATGACCCTATTCTAGATGACATGTCAGATAAAATCTGATGAGGGGCCGGGCACAGTGGCTCATGCCTGTAATCCTAGCATGTTGGGAGGCCGAGGCAGGTGGGCAGATCACCTGAGGTCAGAAGTTCGAGACCAGCCTGGCCAACACGGTGAAACCCCATCTCTACTAAAAATACAAAAATTAGTCAGGCGTGGCGGCACACACCTGTAATCCCAGCTACTCAGGAGGCTGAGGCAGGAGAATCACCCGAATCCAGGAGGTGGAGGTTGCAGTGAGCTAAGATTGCACCACTGCTCTCCGGCCTGGGAGACAGAGAGAGACCGTGTCTCAAAAAAAAAAAAAAAAAAAAATCTGATGAGGGAGCTTTTGGGGAAAGTTTCCTCTCCTAAAAGAAACCACAGGAAGAGGTAGTTTCTCATTTCCCTCCAGATTTTAGGTCTGGGTGTGAGGCTGGGACCACTACAGCCATCTCACTCCCAGCCCCAGGGTGAGGCTACTTAAGATGGGAGAGCAGAGAGGTCTTGGATCATTGGTGACATCCTTGAGCTGCTGAAACAACAACTCTGGAACTTACTGTACCTCTTTTCTTTCTGCTATGTGAGATAATAAATTTCCTTATTGTTCAAATTGGTTTGATTTGGAGTTTGTTACTGTGATGGTTAATAATGAGTGTCAACTTGATTGGATTGAAGGATGCAAAGTACTGTTCCTGGGTTGTATCTGTGAGGGTGTTGCCAACAGAGATTAATATGTAAGTTAGTGGACTGGGAGAGACAGACCCACCCTCAACTTGAGTGGGCACCATCTAATCAGCAGCCAGCATGGCTAGAATGAAACAGGCAGAAGAACTTAGAAGGACTTGACTTGCTGAGTCTTCCGGACTTCATCTTTCTCCCAAGCTGGATGCTTCCTGCCCTCGAATATCAGACTCCAAGTTCTTCAGCTTTTGGACTCTTGGACTTACACTAGTGGTTTGCCAGGAGCTCTCAGGCCTTTGGCCACAGACTGAAGGCTTCACTGTCAGCTTCCCTACTTGTGAGGTTTTGGGACTTGGACTGATCCACCACTGGCTTCCTTGCTCCTCAACTTGCAGACTACTTGTTGTGGGACTTCTGATTATGTAAGTCAATTCTCTTTAATAAACTCCCCTTCATATATACATATATCCTATTAGTTCTGTCCCTTTAGAGAACTCTGACTAATACAGTTACTTCCAATCAAAAGCATCTTAACTGATAAATCATGGCTTTTAGCAATACAAGATTAAACTTAACTTCAGTCCTCTGCAACTACTACTCTTGTAGCAGGAATGTTGCTAAAATCTCATTTTCTCATCTAGGGCCAGGCACAATGTCTAACTGCAATCCCAACATTTTGGGAGGCAAAGGTGGGAGGACAGCTTGAGTCCAGGAGTTTGAGACCAGCCTGGGCAATATAGTGAGACTTCATCTCTACAAAAGATTTCTTAAAAATTAGCCAGGCATGGTGTCGCATGCCTGTAGTTCCAGGAACTTGGGAGGCTAAGGTGGGAGGATTGCTTGAGCCCCAATTGTCAAAGCTGCAGTAAGCGATGACTGCACCACTGCAAGAGCCTGGGTGACAGAGCAAGACTCTGTCTTGAAAAAAAAAAAAAAACTAATTGAATTAAATAGGAAACTAAATTTAAAATAAACTTCCAGGACAGGCACGGTGGCTCAGGCCTGTAATCCCAGCACTTTGGGAGGCCGAAGCGGGAGGATCACTTGAGGTCAGGAATTTGAGACCAGCCTAGCCAACATGGCAAAACCCCATCTTTATTAAAAATACAAAAATTAGCCAGGTGTGGTGGTGGGCACCTGTAATCCCAGCTACTCCGGAGGCTGAGGCAGGAGAATTGCTTGAACCCGGTGGGATGCAGAGGTTACAGCGAGCAGAGATCACACCATTGCACTCCAGCCAGGGCAACAGAGCAAGGCTCTGTCTCAAAAATAAAAATAAAAAATAAAAAACAAACTTCCAGTTGTTCTAAATGCTTTATAGTATTTATCTCCTTAAGACTCCACAGAAGCCAGCGAGAGAATCTGGCTCCCAACTCTGGGGACAACACTGAGGTGTGGCACTTTCTTGGCTCTGGAGGGAGTTCGGTCCCTGGACCTGCATTCTCCCACAGGCTCTGCCTCCTGCCCGCTTGTCTCAGCATCTGGTTGTGGAAAAAAAATTACCATGTGACACTGCAGTTGCACGTGATGCTTCAGAGGGTAAGGGAACCTGACAGAGCTTCTTGGCATCCCAGGACACCTTTTAAGATAAGTCTCTCCTGGTGCCAGCTTCCCAAGATGATTTGGTCTCCTATTAGGGGAAGCTCAGGTGAAATATGGGCACTGTGTGCCTACTCACTCTGCATCTGAATGGTCCTAAAACCTCATAGAAAAGTTATATCCTTTCTATCTTCATATCCTTGATATAAGACTTCCAGCTGGGCATAGTGGCTCACGTCTGTAATCCCAGCACTCTGGGAGGCTGAGGCAGGTGGATTACTTGAGGTCAAGAGTTCCAGACCAGCCTGGCCAACATGCTGAAACTTCTGTCTCTACCAAAAAATAGAAAACAAGCCGGGTGTGGTGGCGCACGCCTATACTCCCAGCTACTTGGGAGGCTGAGGCGGGAAAATCGCTTGAACCCAGGAGGTAGAGGTTGCAGTGAGCCAAGATAATGCTACTGCACTCCAGCCTGGGTGACAAGAGCAAAACTCTGTCTCCAAAAAAAAAAAAAAGACACCCTTACACTTCCTCTAGAGGAATCTCTGAGGGAAAATCTATGCAGATCTCTAACGGGTCACTGGGAAAGCAAGAGAAAGGGACCGAGGCGAGTGCAACTACTCAGTAGCCACCGTAAGGGGCTCAACCATGATGATAATGGAGGGGTGCCAATGAAGCGGGTATGCAGTGACAAAAGTAAGAGTTCTTTGTGTGTGTTGGCGGAAATATCCAGGAGACTATGTGTCTCTTCCTTCTTCCCTTAAAATTTAACTGAATTCTGTTATAATCACTTCTCGGCCTTTTGGCTAAGATCAAGTGTAATTCTGTTATATTATTTTTCCGTTGTATTATGTTTAAATTATCTGGGGATGTAGGTGGGGTTTAAGTAGAGTAAATAGTTAACTATGATATCCAATATGAGGACAGTCGTGATTCACTTGCATTCACCTCATTCATTCATCCATTCATCCATCAAAAATACTTTTAAGGATCTACTGTTTGCCAGACACGGTACTAGGCACAGAGATATAGAAAGAAGAGACACTGTCAAGAGGTCAGGAGTTTGAGACCAGCCTGGCTAACATGGTGAAACCCGTCTTTACTAAAAATACAAAAATTAGCTGGACTTGGTGGTGGGCGCCTGTAGTCCCAGCTACTTGGGAGGCTGAGGCAGGAGAATTGCTTGAACCCGGGAGGCAGAGATTGCAGTGAGCCGAGATCACACCATTGCACTCCAGCCTGGGCAGACAGAGCAAGACTCCATCTCAGAAAAATAAAAAACGAAGACACTGTTCTTGAATTCAGTGTAAAGTGGGAGATAAACAAATAAGCGGGCCCTGACAATCTAGCAGAACAAAAGCCATGTGAGATTGTGCCTTGGTAGCTTCGGGGGCTTGGGAGAAGTGCATTACCCCAGCACGTATCCTGCAGCCTGGAAATTCCACCCATGGAGAAGGGAAGCTTTCTTAAGAAGTCCTTTGTTTAAAAGAAGGTCTTACCTTGGCTTCTCCCAAAAACGGCAGTCTGAGACCAGGGCCTGTGTGTCAGTGGTTTATTTTAATAAGCCATCCTAGGGGTCTGGTGTGAGGGAATCAAGAAGAATCAAACAAGGGCTGGGCTTGGTGACTCACGCCTGTAATCCCAGCACTTTGGGAGGCTGAGGTGGGCGGATTACCTGAGGTCAGGAGTTCAAGACCAGCCTGGCCAACATGGTGAAACTCCATCTCTACTATTAATAAAAATATAAAAACTATCAGGGCATGGTGGTGCCCACCTGTAATCCCAGCTACTTGGGGAGCTGAGGCATGAGAATCACTTGAACTCGGGAGGCAGGGGTTGCAGTGAGCTGAGACTGCTCCACTGCACTCCAGCCTGGGCAACAGAGCAAGAGTCCATCTCAAAAAAAAAAAAAAAAAAAAAAGGAGGAAGGGAAAGCCAACTTAGGGGTGCATTACAGAGCTACAGAGCTGGTTACTCCCATGGACAAGTGGGACAAGTGTCCCAGGGAGGCTTTCGGGGGAACCACTGAAAGGCATGGGAGAGGGGAGGTTTTCTCCATTGGCTCTTCCATCCTTTGGTCAAAGTTTGCTCTGGAGTGTTGGCGCCCCATTTCCGGGGTTTTGTGCGCATGCACCAGAGCTGTGGAGAGACAGAAGCCTGGGCGTGGGAGCAGGAGAAAGGAAGGACAGCCGAGGAAGGGCTGTCAAGCTCCAACTGCACAGGACGCTGCTGCAGCAACAGCAGGAGCTCACGGTGGCCTGAGTCAAGGGAAGAAAGGGCATCAAAGGTACCTGGCTTAAAGGAAATGTTATCGGAGGAGAAGTTACCATTCCACTAGGCTAGTGCCAGCTACTGAGTATGTGTATTCAATTCTGATCAAGCATTTATTGGGCTTTCCACTCCAGGGCCAGGTTTGCTCCCTCAGGGTCCTCCCGAGGAAAGGGACCAGAGGACAGGCAAATTCCCGATAAGTCAGTGGGAGAAGAACCCTTTGGGGGCAGTGAGAGTTGGTGGAAGGGGGAAAACAGGGCAAGCCCGTGAGACTGACTCAGATCGCCAACTGCTCGAGGAGAGTGTGAAGGAAGCTTGAGAGGTCCTCTGTGGAAAGGAGGAGAGAAGCGCCTGTGGCAAAGTTCTCCAGCCATACTCAGGAGGAGTCCCTCTAGGAGAAACTCAAATGAAGATGCTTAAAGACAGCAGGGCACTCAGGGCTTCACAGAGAGGGAGACTGACAAGTTTTTGAGAAGTCTGAAAAGCCTTCATCCTTAGCATATTTTCTGAACTAAGGCCACATTGCAAACCCAGGCCATTACACATGCTTGAAACATAAGACACATTTCCCCAGAAGGCGAGGCCAGTTTCTATAAAGATTGGTCACAATGAATAGCCTTCTCATTGCTCCACCAAACTTGGGTTTCACTGGAATTGGATTACGCTGTTGCTGCTTTGAACATACAATCCTACTCAGCTGGGAGCTGAGACACTACCTCTGTGGCGGTAACTCTGCACTCTAATAGAATAACTGTCAGAACCACTAGCCATCAATTCTGGCTCCTCTTTCCTTATTGGTATTGGAAAACACCTTCGATATGTTTAAAACTAAATGCCCAAGTGCTTTATTCCAGAAGGCCAAACACAGCCTGGAATTCCTCAAGTGACCCAGGCCACCACATATCCCACTTGGTTTATTTTTTGCATGTGCAAACCTAGAGTTCCAAAGACCCATATGCATGGGCTGTAATTCCCAAATAAGGAGAGGAAAAAACAGAGAAAATTATCCAGAAAGAAACAGGGTTTCAAATCTCTAAGTCAGAAATTTATTAATTAGAGCTACCATTTCTTGAGTGCTTACTGTGCCAGGTCCTGCCCAAGATAGAGTAATCTCATTTGATCCTCACAACAGTGTGAAGTAGGTGCTAGTTTCCCCATTTTATAAGCGAGGAAACTTGATCAAATAACATGCCCATGGCTGGACGCAGTGGCTCAGGCCTATAATCCCAGCACTTTGGGAGGCTGAAGCGGAAGAATCATGAGGTCAGGAGTTCCAGACCAGCCTGACCAACATGGTGAAACCCTATCTCTACTAAAAATACAAAATTAGCCAAGCATGGTGGTGCATGCCTATAATCCCAGCAACTTGGGAGGGTGAGGCAGGAGAATCGCTTGAACCCAGGAGGCAGAGGTTGCAGTGAGCCAAGATTGCACCACTGCACTCCAGCCTGGGCAACAAGAGCGAAACTTCGTCTCAAAAAAACAAACAAAAAGAAACAAAAAAAACATGCCCGTGATCACACAGTTTAAAGGGCAAGAGCCAGAACTCAAAGCAGTTCTGATTCTGAAGGCCTGGCTTTAGGTATTGAGTAGGGGGAAAAATTATAAACAAGAATAAAAATATCCCCTATGAAAACATCTTCTCCCCAAAAGGATGAGTTGAGATATTTCTAACCATCTGTTATCACTGCTTTGGTTCTTGGCTTTAGGAGCAGAAATATTACCTTTTCTCCTCATTGACTTCTCTTTTGCAAAACCAGGCCACCCAATCACCCCATCCCCAAAACCACAACCAATTATTCTTACACACTCCTGCTAATTACTATGAGTTATGCAGGTCCTTTCGGAGACAGAGGGAGTGATGAGGCCAGTTAGCCATAAAACATCCTCCTTCCACAAATATTCCTCACTGGGCTAAAGGCTTTGGCTACCCAGATCTTGCAACATAGTAATATCTCTAAGCAAAAAGACTTTTTTTCCTCCTTTTTGACTCTGGATTGCATCCCATCGTGCTAAAAGAAAATGGACTGGGTAGATTAGGCATTAATTTTGACTCTCCTCTATAGGTAGGGCATGGAATGATTGATTCGCCTCTCTTTATTATGGAGACTTCCTCCTTCACACACATGGATGCCCACTGAACCCTTCTGAGGCCACTTGTCAAGTAAAATGAGGCACTTGAAAACAACTGAATGAACAACCTCCTCTTTTAAAAATTTTAATCGATTGTTTCATCTTGCCGTTGCTCTTTGGTGGGTGACTTTCGCACGTGAAACACTCACCTTTTCTCCATTATGCCCTCTTACCTGCACAGGGCGCTTTTCCACCTCCTCCTTGTGCAGTGCAATCGATATTCTGTTATTCGCTGTCATTTGGATGTTACTCTGTGCAAACAGTAGTTTTAAAAAAAAACATCAGGAGCTCTGCTGTCTACACAAATCAACAACAATGAGAAACAAGAAGTGGATTACTACGGAACGAAATCCTTTTTGTTCTAAACTGTAATCAACTATATTGGATGCGAGGTTTGTCCATTTTAAAAATTTAATAATGGGTTTTGGTCCTCTTGTTTCTATAAAAAGGGCATTTATAAATATTAATATGGAATACCAGGGAAAGAACAATACATAACAATAATGAGAATCACAAAATCCCATCACATTTGACACTGTCATATCACCAGCTTAAGGATTAGCAGGTTAACCTTAGAGTTAAAAATATTGCTTTATGATTAAAAAAAAATCTCAAAATAAAAAAAGCTCCTTGTTGCATTATATATTCGTTGTGGCTTCCTTATTTTTCTTCAGGTGATGGGATCACTGCTTCAATTAACATTTTTGGGGAGAGGAGGCTTATAAGAAGGTGGTAGGTTGACTTAGCTGCGTTCTTTCTTGTTCAAGTCACGCTGAGCTTGTCTTTTGTCTAATTCTAACCCCTGACACTGCTTGAGTCAAAGGCCTGGCAACTAATACCCCCATTTTAGCTGGGGGTTTTTATCCACTTGGAGCTCCGTTTTAAATGATAAAGTTACCCAAGGTGTCAGTTTTCACCAGTATTTCTAAATTCATCTAGTAAAAATGCAGCAATTTCATAGAAATCCAAGCTATTGAGATCTAATCACTGCTTAAGCTGTGGCTTTATTCAAATCTGGATCACCAATATGGCTTAAGATGTAAATGAAGTGCAGAGAGAAATAAAGCAAGAAAATCTCTGATGGCCTTTCTCTCTTCTATTTGATGCCCGGGCCCTTATCAGTCAATTAATGCAGGTAAACTTCAGTGGCAGCATCAGTGTAACGGTACCAATGGCTGCTGTCCTCCTCCAGCCTCAGCCAAACAAAACACACTTTCGGTAGCCTTAATATGAAATGGGAAAAGGTCAAAATAAACAGCTTTGCCAAATAAATCCTGAAGATCCATTCTAATTTCCACCCAAGGATCTTTTAAGTCGTCCTGGATGCTCTTTATGATACGTTGATCCACACTTAGTTTCATTAAAACTTTGTGACTTGGTATTTTTCAACCTGATAGCTTCACTAAACTAGTTCTCAAAGTGTTCACTAAGCCGCTATGCATAAAACTACTTTGCTGTCATGGTGGCTTCTAATATCACCTCAATGCAGGCAGCAGCAGTTCTGGAAATGAACCTGATCTACATGCATTCCATCTGAGCTTGGGAATTACTTTCCTTTGGCTTTCACTGGATGTCTTCTGAGGAAGAGGTGCCGTCCTCTGCAGCCCCCACCCTAAACCCTCCTGAAACTGAATGCTGAATTATCTACCACCCTGTATTTGTTCTGGAAGCAATCTACACAGAACACGACTTTTATCTGCGGAGGTTTCCAGCTGGGATTAACAGATGCTGAAACATTTGGGGAAGAGGGAGGGGCCCACAGAAAAGAAAAGAATTAAAATTAAGGTCTCTTCCCACAATAGCATGGCAAATACAGAGATTCAGACCAAGCTTAAAAAAGCAAGAGGTTTCTCAGAGAGGCACATGGAGAACCTAGCTTTACTGACGTGAGTTTTAAAATGGCAAAAGAAAAAAAACAAAACAAAACACTCCGCTGGCCTCTTGGCTACTCTGGAATTACTTCCCAGCTGGCTAGGTCCCTCTCAGTGATTAGTAGCCCCTCAGCTTCCTTCCACCCTGAGATCTGACGGAAACCTTTATTTCTTTATCAATTGCTGTGGTCAGTATACATTACTACAGTCAACGGAACTCTTGGCAAAGGGTTTCAAAAGAGGTGGAGATCATTTTTCTAGGGGAAAAGGGGATTAAACATAAATAAATAAATCAGCCAGGCTGAATAACGAGCTCCTAAACCCGGCTGAATCTGCACTTGTCATGTTTTCAGGGACTATGGTATCCCCACAAGGTCTACCCAACATAGCAGCCGTGGACAGCCCTGTTCAGCCTCCACTTGCTGGGGTGCAGAGTGGAAAACCAGTCCTCACCTTAGCTGTCTTTACCTTCCTCGACAAGCTGCGTCTCAGAATGCAGTGAATATAGGCCAAGATTTGACACCAGGCCTGCATTTATATGTATAAACTCTCAAACTTTGCAATCATGTCAACCTGGATTGGAAATCTGCCTCTATTGGCAACTGGCTGTGTGGCCTTGGATAGCTTCTCTGAGTCTCAATTTCTTTTCTGTTTTTTTTTTCTTCTTTTGAGACAGGTTTTGCTCTGTCACCCAGGCTGGAGTGCAGTAGTGGTGCAAACACGGCTCACTGCAGCCTCGACCTCCTGGGCTCAAGCAGTCCTCCCACCCCGAAAGTGTCTGGGCTTACAAAGTCTCAAAATGTTGGGATTACAGGTGTGAGCCACCATGACTGGCCTCCATCTCTTCATCTAAAACAGAGATGATAATAACACCTTCTGCTAGCGTAGACTGGATACGGTCATTTATGTGGAGCACCAATCCTGGTGCCTGGCACATGTTGGATGCTTAATGCAGATAACATACTGATGCTTATTGTTGTATCTCTGCACGTACTGTGAATGGGCTAAGTGAGACTCTACACAGCCTCCATCTTTCTTGTTAAACCTCTAAGTTTGCTGTGGGTGCTGTTGTTAGTGTTGCCTCTATAACCAAACTGCTGCGGGATTCTCCCCCGTTACTTGGAAATTGAGGATATTTAACTCTACAACTCTACCCACTCCTCATCCCATCATTAGAAAGATAGGACAACCACGGGAAGGCTTGAGTCTCCAGGAATATTAGGGAAAAGTGCAAAGGCCCTTAGGAGAACTCTCAGAATAGCCCAGTGCGCTCTCCTAGGGCCATAACCCAACCTGCTTCACCCTCTTGACTCTTCCCAAGGCATTTTCCAAGATCGCTGCAGTTGCTCCGCCCACCGACTGCAACCGGTCAACAGTTACGAAGGCTGCACAATTCTGCTTTCCTCATTGAGAACCGATGCAGAAAAGTGAAACCTTGTGGTGATGAATGGATGGCTACAAAGACCAGGGAGGCGGAGGAGGAATCAGCCATAGGACGTGTTCCCTGTGATCTGGAAGAATCAGGGGTTGAGGTGTGGCTTCAGGTTTTGGGAACATGAGGAATGGGTTAGTCACCTCCCTGTTGATGGCATCAAAAAGCTCCTAATGGCCTGAGGTGCTTGGGAGAGGCCTCTTACACAGAGGAGGGGGTGGAAAGAGCACTGGGCGATGGGGTCGGGGATCCCTGCCCTTGCTCTGCCACAGAATGACTGCTTGACTTCACCTCTCTGAAGCCTAGTATCCACATCTTTAAATGAGGTAGTTGACTCCTTTACCAGGGATTATCTCTGAAGGATGAGATTATAGGAAGAACTTTCACTCCTCACTTTAAACACCTCTACTTGTTTAAAAACATTTTTTAAAACACCACATTGTATTACTTGTACAATACAAACTTTTCATTGAAATGGAAGCTCAGGGGCTAGAGCCAGATCTCCTATAAAATCCAGAGAAAATGGTGGGTAAGGATTGCATAGGTGGCCAAGTAAGGATCAACTGGGAACAACTGAGGAAAATGAGCACTTATCATGACTAAGACAAGATAGGATCCAGAATATTCTCACATAGATCATCAGATCACATTGGGCCTGTTAAACCCAGATTCCACTGAGACTGACTTCTCACACATTGGATAATCATACGATCAACTAGAGCTCCTTCCTCTAAATCTGTGGTTCCTTTGGAACATTTCCTGGTACCATGAAATGGGATCCTGAGGGGAACATGGGCAATGGAGCTGGAGCTGTCCTGCAGGCTCTCTCAGCTTGGGGACTGGCCCTTGTTGCTCAGTCAAGATGCACAGGATAGTCCTTCGAGTCTTTTGCCCTGCCACCCAGCAGCTTCAGTCTCTATTCGGAGGCCATGGGTCTAATGCGTTGTGACCGGCCTTTTCTGGCCTGAGATCATCTCCTGGGCGCCCTTGCCTTTCTCCCCTCTTCATGTTCATGTTACCAAATAATTTAGATCAGTAGTTCCCAAACCTGGCTGCATATCAGAAGCACCTGGGTAGTGAGTTAATAACAGATTCCTGAGCCCTATCCCAGGAGGTCCTAGACTAGGTGGGACCCAAAAATTGCATTTATTGTGAAGCAGTGCAGGCATTTCTGAATTTCTGATGCCACTAGGCTGGGACAGTGACATCCACTGTGACATGTTACCGGATGTTTAGGGATTCCCAGGTGCATGGTTCAGACCTGAAAACATTGTCACTCATGAACAAGCCATCCAGACAGGTGAATGTAAACATTAATCCCAACCCACTGCTGCACCACGCACAGGTGGGTGATCAGTGACGGGAACAAGGCTGAGGGTGTTCTGACAATACTGAGTGTGCCCCTCCCCTATTCCATGCGCGAGGCACTGCATCCCACTCTGTCCTATTCCATCTGCGAGGCACTGCATCCCACTCTGTCCCCGACACCCAACGGCAAGTTAACTGCAGATGGAACTAACCTTAAACCACAAGAAAAGCGCTGCAGGAGGCCTCCTTGGCTTCGGGAGAATTCAGTCCAATTTGCCACCAATGTCAAGGCTTGCTTTTGATTATGTTGATGATAAAGACTGTAAACAAAACAGCCTTTCTCTACTAATTAATTCCCTTCGAAGAACTCTAAAGATCTTTAATTACACAGTTTGAAAAGCAGCGGTTACCCGATCGGCCTGATTGGGCTCTGCGCTCCTCTTTCTGTCCACCTGAATGAAATATTTTCTTGTTTTCCCTGCTTCACACACCTAGGACGGGCTTGCAGTAAATCCTGTCAACTAAACGCCTGACAAAAGTGCTCTGATGTCAGGTATAAAGAATGCCACCTACAGCTTAATGTCTGGAAAAAAAATTCTGAGGGCTGCAAACAATGAAGGTTTTTGTCTTCTTAATGCCCAGTATGCAATCGAGTGGAAATGCTACTTCCATCCATAATCTACAAATGAAATTAAAGTTGTTGAAAGACACAGAGTAAACCAGAAGCCTTTGTTTCTTTGCAGAACAGGAAAAATTTAAACCACTAAATGTTTTAGCAGATTTACTAAATTTCCAATTAAATCATGAAATCTATTATTGCAGAGCTCTAAGAAGGCAGTATCTTTCCCATTCTTTTCTCTGTCTCTCTCTGCCTCCTCCTATCCACTTGTGAACACAGATGTATGATATTCTATAAGCAAGCCGAACTCCCAAGTCCCCCAACATGTATATAGCCTCTGTGACATCTGGGGGAAATTGGGGTACAGAGAGGGGCACACTAGCCTCAAGGTAAATGAGGCCAGCTCAGCGGTGATTTTAGGGAGAGGTGGGGCCAGGTTTTGGGGAAAACAGGAATTTTCCTTCTCTCTGTGCTTGCCGGGTTCCTGGGCCCCCAGCAGGTCCGAGGCAGCAGGCTGGAGCAGAAAGGCATCAATCAGGAGCTCAGGCATGGGGAGGGAGTCAGATCTGCTATACAAGAGCACCCTCTGCCAGTTGGCACAGGGGGCTGGCTGGAGAGGCCTGTGGCCCAGAGTCAGGGGAAAGGGCGCAGCACCCTGCATTCAAAGCTTGCAGGGCTGGGAGCCAGGCAGGAGAGAGATTCTATCTTCAAAATAGACAGCACACTCACCTCTGGAACAATAGCTGGTGCAGGCAGGAGCAATGCTGATTTTCCAAGGGCTCTCCACATTAATCCTCCCCACCAAATCCAGCCACTAGGAGCCTGAATGGTCCTCCAGACACCCATTCAGTAGAAAATGACGGGTGATTTTTGCCCTTGTCTCCTGAGATCTCCGGTGAGCACCGCTGCTCTGGCTGACATGTGTTTATAAAGATAAAGCACCAGGCTACTTTGGGGGCCCTCCCAGGCTATTACAAAGAGCAAGTGGTGCCAACCATGGCTTTTTAGAATTGAGCTGTTAAATTTTTTTTTATATGCACCTCTTTCTGAAAAGGATTTGAAGCAACTTACAAAAAGGCAAACACAATAAAGTCATTCAACTAAAATTAGAGAAGCAAAGCCATGGAAACGAGGAAGAACCAAGCATTGACTAGGAAGTATAATAGAATTACTGTGATTTAGCATCAGATTAGGCCTTGAGCTTCCTGGCAGCCAGAGCAAGAAAGGATACCCAAGGAGACAGTCCATACAACCTTTTAGAAGGAAGCAGGACAATTCTCTAAGAGAGGTGTTTTGTTTTTTCTTCCGGCATTAACTTTCTTTCTTTTCTTTCTGTGTGTGTGTGTGTGTGTGTGTGTGTGTGTGTGTGTGTGTGTGTGTGTGTTTTCTGAGACAGAGTTCCACTCTTGTTGCCCAGGCTGGAGTGCGGTGGTGTGATCTCAGCTCACTGCAACCTCTGCCTCCCAGGTTAAAGCGATTCTCCAGCCTCAGCCTCCCAAGTAGCTGGGATTACAGGTGCCCACCATCATGCCCAGCTGATTTTTGTAATTTTAGTAGAGACAGGGTTTCACCATGTTGGCCAGGCTGGTCTTAAACTCCTGACCTCAGGTAATCTGCCCACCTTGGCCTCCCAAAGTGCTGGGATTACAGGGGTGAGCCACTGCGCCCAGTGCATTAACTTTCTTTTAGGAGACTTTGTGTAGGAAACTTTGAGAACATTATACAGTGTGTCTATCAATCTTGTTATATAGTAAATGCAGAAGCTATTCTGATATCGCTCTTTCTTGCTATAATCTTTGGCATTTGCAAAGGGCATATATCAGTCGCAACTCAATAATGGTAAATCTTAATGGGATAAAACAAAGTGTGGGGTGAAGGGTGGCTACACAAATGTGAATCAAATTTTAGTTCTTGTCCACCATGGTGGTATGTGCCTGTAGGCCCACCAGGGAGGCTGAGTTGGGAGAATCATGAGAATCACTTGAACCTGGGAGTTTGAGGTGACAGTGCACTATGATCATGCTGGTGAATAGCCACTGTGTTTCAGAACATAGCAAAACTCATCTCTAAAAAATAAAAATAAAATTTAGTTTTGGGGTACTTCATTCATTCACTGGTGCATTTGATATTTATCAAGTGCCTACTAAGTGTCAGGCTCTAGTAAGGGAAATAGAGCAGTGAAGCAATGGGCAAAGTCCTGCTCTCAGGGTATGATCTAATTTGATGCTAAGAAAGAACTTACCATCCCCAGAGGAGTGGGTGGATAGCAGGCAAGATTCCTGGAGTTCAGTTGCTAAGTAAGAGTGGGTGTAACAAATAGAGTGCTTTCAGATACAGATCTCAGAAATCTCACCTCAAACTGCCTTAAATAATAAAGAAATGTGATTTTTTTTTTTTTTTAATTCAGTGGCTCAGCAACGCCTTCTCTGGGTTATCCCATCTTCACTGTTGGCCCCATCCTTGGACTCATAGCAATACGACTGCAACAGTTCTGGGAGTCACAAAAGGAACAAGCTGCCGAGCAACACAGAAGACTGTTTCTTCCTGTTGCTTTCTCTTAGGATGGAGGAAAAATGGTCTAGCCCATGTCAGACTATTTTGTCTCACTGGCCAGATGGCCCACATGTCCATTTCTGATCCCATCCTGTCATGGAGGCTGGGGTCACTCTTAGACCAACCAAGCCACTCCTGGAGTTGGCTTCCCCTCTAATTCTTGGCCAGGTGTGAAAGGAAGACACTCGAGCAAAATTGTGGTTGTGTTGGGAAGGAAGAAGAGGCAGGGGAGAAATGGATGCTGGGCAGACAGCTAACACTATCATTTTGACCTTTAAATGCCAACCCTTTGGGGAATGTGAAGATTAGTGTAGAGTCATCAAGGCTGTTGGAATGTCTACCTAGGCATCTCAGGAAAATAACCTTACTAAATACCAAATCCTTACTATTTGCCTGATTTCTTGACTGAGACTTCCTGTTCTCCCTATCTGCCAGTTCCTGGGTTAAAGACTTTACTTTTGTTTGTACACATTAAAAAAAAAAATTCTTTTAACTGGTCTTCCTACCTCCAATCTTACCCAAATCTAGTCCAACTTCCATATTGTTAGTAGAAACATCTCAAAGATAAATGTATATTATTCTCTTGTATAGCAACCTCTTTGACTTGCTATCACCTGTAATATAAAGTTAAACATCTTTGCATTAACATACCAAAAAATAAAATATTTAGGTGTACATCTAACAAAATTTGTACGACATTTATGTTAGAAAAACTAAAAAAACCTATGAAAGAAATCAAAGTAGAGCTAAATAAATCAAAAGATATTCCATGCTCATGGATAGGAAGGCTAAATATTATTAATATGTCAGTTCTTCCCAACATGATCCATAGATTTAATGCAATGCTAATCAGAATTCCAGCAAGTTATTTTGTGAGTATCAACAAATTGATTGGAAAGTTTATATGTTTATTTTTTTCGGCCGGGCGCGGTGGCTCAAGCCTGTAATCCCAGCACTTTGGGAGGCCGAGACGGGCGGATCACGAGGTCAGGAGATCGAGACCATCCTGGCTAACATGGTGAAACCCCGTCTCTACTAAAAAATACAAAAAACTGGCCGGGCGCGGTGGCTCAAGCCTGTAATCCCAGCACTTTGGGAGGCCGAGACGGGCGGATCACGAGGTCAGGAGATCGAGACCATCCTGGCTAACACGGTGAAACCCCATCTCTACTAAAAAAAATACAAAAAACTAGCCGGGCGAGGTGGCGGGCGCCTGTAGTCCCAGCTGCTCGGGAGGCTGAGGCAGGAGAATGGCGGGAACCCGGGAGGCGGAGCTTGCAGTGAGCTGAGATCCGGCCACAGCACTCCAGCCTGGGCGACAGAGCGAGACTCCGTCTCAAAAAAAAAAAAAAAAAAAAAAAAAAAAAAGTGAGGCAAGCACCAACCCCACAAAGTGATACAGCACAAGAAGGGCAAGGATTCTCTGTATGCCCAGGGAAAGTGGTATTATGACAGGAAGAAGAGCGGCTGTGGTGGGAAGACTAAGCCAATTTTCTGGAAAAAGGTTAAAATTACAAAGAAGATTGTGCTAAGACTTGAGTGCATTGAGCCCAACTGCAGATCTGAAAGAATGCTGGTTATGAAGAGATGCAAGCGTTTTGAATGGGGAGGAGTTAAGAAGAGAGAGGGCCAAGTCATCCAGTTCTAAGTGTCATCTTTTGTTTGATTAGGAAGACAATAAAATCTTGAGTTAAAAAAAAGAAAGTTTATATTGAAAGGCAAATAAAACCAAGAAGAGTAAACACAATACTGAAGAAAAAGTCAGAGGTCTGAAGCTAGCCAACTTCAAGACTTATGATAAAACTACAATAATCGAGGCAGTATGGTATTGGTGAAAGAATAGACAAATAGATCAATGAAACAGAATAGACTCACAAAAACAGACAAGTATAGCCAACTGATTTTTGACAAAGGAGTAATGGCAATTCAATGGAGAAAGGATATTCTTTGCAACAAATGGTGCTGAAACAACTGGACCATGCAAAGAAAGGAAAAAGAAAAAGAATCTAGATGTAAATCTTACACCTTTTGCAAAATTAATTCAAAATGGATCATCAGCCTAAAGTAAAATGCAAAACTATTAAACTTTTTGAGATAGTATATGAGAAAATCTAGATAACATTGGATTGGGTGATGACTTTTTAGATATAACACACACACAAAAATGATTCATGAAAGAAAGAAAAAAATCAAAAAGTTGAACTTTATTAGAATTAAAAACTTCTGCTCTGCAAAAGACACTGTTAAGAGAATGAAGAGACAAGCTACAGATTGGGAGATAATATTTGCAAAACACCTACCTGATAAAGTACTTGTATTCAAAATACACAAAGAACTCTTCAAATTTAACAGTAAGGAAACAGACAACCCCATTTAAAACTGGGTGAAAGATCTGAATGATATCTCAACAAAAAAGATATAGAGATGGCAATTAAGCACATGAAAAGATGCTCAACATTAGGGAATTGCAAATTAAAACAACAGTGAGGTACCATTACATATCTATTAGAATGGATAAAAACCAAAACACTGACAACATCAAATCCTGGTGAGGATATAGAGCAACAGGAACTCTCGTTTATTGCTGGTGGGAATACAAAATGGTATAGCCACTATTGAAGACAGTTTGGCAGTTTCCTACAAAGCTAAACATAGTCTTACCCTATGACCCAGCAATCACACTCTTTGGTGTTTTACAAAAATGAGTTGAAAATGTATGCCCACACAAAAACCTGACATTTACAATTGTCGAAAATTTGAAAACAACCAAGATATCCTTCAATAAGCAAATGGATAAACAAACTCAAGTATATCCATATAATGGAATATTAGTCTGTAATAAGAAGTGAGCTATCAAGCCACAAAAAGACTCAGAGGGGCCTTACATGCTCATTGCTAAGTAAAATAAGCCAGTCTGGACCAAGCACAGTATGACTCACACCTGTGATCCCAGTACTTTGGGAGGATGAGATGGGAAGATGACTTGAGGCCAGGAGTTTGAGACCATCCTGGGCAATGTAGCAAGGTCCTATTTCTACAAAATAAAAATATTAGCCAGGCCTATATTAGCCAGGTAACTAGCATCTATAGTCCAAACTACTCAGGAGGCAGAGGTAGGGGGATCCCTTGATCCCAGGAGTTCAAGGCTGCAGTGAGCTATGATCATCCCATTGTACCCCAGCCTGGGTGACAAAGTGAGATTCTGCCTCTAAAAATTCCTTTTTTAAAAAAAGAAAAATTAATTCTGAAACGGCTACATACTATATGATTCCAACTATATGACATTCTGTAAAAAGCAAAAATATAGACAGTAGAAAGATCCATGGTTGCCAAGGGCTTCAGGGAAGATGGAGGAGGATTAATGGGTAGAAAATAGGAGACTTTTAGGGCAATGAGGTTGTTTTGTGTGACTCACACTTGTGGGTATATGACGGTGTGCATTTGTTGAAACCCGTAAAACTGAACAACACAAAGAGTGAATCCTAATGTAAACTATAGATATTAGTTAATAATAGTGTATCAATATTGGCTCATCAATTGTAACTAATGTATCACACTAATGCAAGATATTAATGAGGGAAACTGACGGGGAAGAGAAGAGGGGATAAGAGAGTGTGGAAACTGTATTTTCCAACCAATTTTTCTATAAATCTAAAATTGTTCAAAAAAAGTCTATTAATTTAAAAAAATATTTACTATGACATAAAAGACTCTTCACTGTCAAGATGGTATCATTTGCCCTAAACTTAGCCCCACAAATTCTTGCCTATATCCTTTTCATTTTTGAACTTCTCATTTTTCCTAACCACGCAGTGCTATTTTTTTGGAGTCCAGAATATTGCACTTTGCTTAGAATATTGCTTTCTTTATTCACTGACTGACTGACATGACAAACTTCTATGCATCAAGGTAAGCACTGCTTGCATGCCTACTATGTGCCAAGCCTATCAAAGTCCCTACCCTAGAGAAGCCCGCAATCTATTGGAAAGAAAACCACCCAAACAACCATCTTTTTTTTTTTTTTTTTTTTTTTTTTTTGAGACAGTCTCGCACTGTCGCCCGGGCTGGAGTGCAGTGGAATGATCTCAGCTTACTGCAACCTCTGCCTCCATGTAGAACAAAAATCATAGTCCTCTGCTATGTGAAGAAAGAAAATTGGGACCAACATCCAAGTTTCTTCATGACCAGTCCAGAGCACTTTCTCTGTGTCTCAAAGCCACCCTTAAGGAAGCAGAGGCTCAATGAGTAGGATGGTCAAGGCCAACACTTATTGAGCACTCACTGTTATATTGTCTAATTTAATGCTAACAGTAGTCTTGTGGGGTAGATTTCAATATTTCTAATTTAAAGAAGAGAAAACAGGCTCATTGAAATTGTCACTTGCCTAAGGTCACAAAGTTTTATTTTTTAGTTATTGATGCAAACATATAAGGCACATGAGAAATTTTGTTCCATGCATATAATGCATAATGATCAAGTCAGGGTTTTCAGGGCATCTAAGTACAGTGCATTTTTGTTAAGTATAGTCACCCTACTCTGCTATCAAACATTGAATTTATTCTGTTTTACTACCGTATGTTTGTACCCTTTGACCCAGTTCTCTTCTTCCTCTTCCGTCACCCCACTCATCCTTCCTAGTCTCTGTTAGCTGTTATTCCACTTCCTTCCTTCATATGATCAAATTTTCTAGTTCCCTTATATAAGTGAGAACATGCGATATTTGTCTTTTTGTGCTTGGCTTATTTCACTTAACATAACGACCTCCAGCTCCATCCAAGTTGCTTCAAATGACAGGATTTCATTCTTTTTATGGCAGAATAGTATTCCATTGTGTATATATACCACATTTTCTTTACTCATTCATCTGCTGATTCCATATCTTTGCTATTGCTATTGCTTTGCTATTGTGAATAGTGCTGCAATAAATATGTGAGTGCAGGTATCCCTTTGATATATTAATTTCATTTTCTTTGGGTAGATGCCCAGTAGTGGGATTGCTGAATCAAATGGTCATTCTATTTTTCGTTTTGTGAGAAATCTCCATACAATCTTCCATAGTGGCTTTAGTAGTTTACATTCCAACCATGTGTAAGAGTTCCCTTTTCTCTGCATCTTCACCAATATCTGTTAATTTTTGTCTTTTTAGTAATAGCTATTCTGATGGGGCTAAGATGATATCTCATTGTGGTTTTGATTTGCATTTCTTTGAGGATTAGTCATACTGAGCATTCAAAAAATATACTTCACATGCCTGTTGGCCATTTGTATGTCTTCTATTGAGAGCTATCTATTCATTTCCTTTGCTCACTTTTTAGTAGGACCTTTTTGTCCTGTTGAGTTCCTCATATATTCTGGAATTAGTTTCTTTCAGATGAATAGTTTGCAAATATTTCCTCCCATTCAACAGGTTTTCTCTTCACTCTGTTGATTGCTTCCTTTGCTGTATAAAAGCTTTTTAGTTTAGTCTAATTTATCTATTTTTGTTTCTGTTGCCTGTGTTATTGAGGACTTAGTCACAAATTATTTGCCTAGACCAATGTCTGGGAGAGTTTTCTTTTAGGTTTTCTTCTAGTATTTCTATAGTTTTGGGTCTTATGTTTAAGTCTTTAATCCACTTTGAATTGGTTTTGTATATGGGGAGAAATGGGGCTCAGTTGCATTCTTCTGCATTTGGCTATCCAATTTTCCCAGTGAGAGCCTAGATTCAAATCCAATTTCACTGGACCCCAAAACTCATGAATTTTCTTTCTATGATGTCAATGTACTGCCCAGTTTTCTGAATTGGGAAACTTTGAAAAGGAGTTACGTAATAAATGTTGTTATTATTTTTTTTGAAAACTGGCTTCCCTCTGCTATTTAATAAGAATGAGGTGATGACCATGCTTCAGATGCAGTGAATCAGGTGAGAGTTGATGGTTAATCTAATGCAGTTGTCAGCAAAGGGAGGGGCCAAAGCATGGCACATGCAGCCTCTGTCCTGCTCAGTTTACACCTGCAACATTGGATCTCGTTTTGGAAGCTGCCTTTCAAGAGGAACATTGATTTTGGACACCACGGCCCTGGAAGGTGACAACAATGGGAGGTGTGAGCCTAGAAACCATTTTTTTAATGAATAAAGAGATTAGCTGTGTCTAACGTGGAGAAAACTGAGGAAGGCCATTGTTGTGGATAAAAAATGAAAAGTACTATTAGTAGAGGAGTAGTGGACTCACACCATGTGTTCCAGGAAGAAAGACTAAAACCAACATACATGAATGCAAACCAACTCACAGAGAAAAGAGTGCTCGAAGCCATGGTGGAAAGACTGGCCATGACATGGTGAGCTCCTTATGCTCTGCTCATCATTGTCCTCCCATGTCTTTGTCTCACATTTATGACCACCTGACACGTATGCTAGGAAAAAAATATCTGTGCATCTTGGCCCAAGTCCTCTAAAAGGCAGTGCCCAAGGCAATAGTTTACATGGTTACCCTTTATTGGGGTGCAAGTTACAATCCTAGGGAAGCAGAAGTGAGGGGAAAGTCAATTGAGGCAGAGAAGCAGTGAGATAAATATGGGAGGATGTTACTGAGCTGGTCTCAGCTTCGAAACAGGTGCCACTGATTGCTCAATCCTGTGGGGTTCATTAGAAAGACCATGTGAACTGCATCACAGTCTGTCCAGGAGGAGAAAGGGAGATAAGTGATCCCAAGAGTTGCCTTCCATCCCTGTCTCCCATTGGCTAGAGTCTGGCCCATAGGTAGTTTACCTTTTTGCACTGTGGATTGCATTACCTGTCTCCGTGCAGCCATTGGGGAGGCCAGCACCCCTGCCTGAGAGAACAATCCAGCCAGTGGACTCCCCTGTCTGCTGGGGTGACAGCAGCAGCAGCAGTGACCTTGATCCATGACCCGGGGAGTGGTCAAGCTGTCACTGGAGCCACTCTGGCTGGAAACGGAGGGCAGCACACAGTGGCCCACAGGCTGAGTCTAACAGAGTTTGAGCCAGAAGGGAAATAAATTGTCCAGGAATGAGGGAAGGAAGGTGCTATGACTGAATGCTTCTGTTTCCCCCAAATTCCTATGTTGAAATCCTAATCCCCAAGCTGATGGTATTTGGAGATTGGGCCTCTGGGAGGTAATTAGGTTATGATGGGGAAGCCCTTATGAATGGGATTAGTGCCCTTATAAAAAGGATCCCTGGCCGGGCACAGTGGCTCATGCCTGTAATCCCCGCACTTTGGGAGGCCGGGGTGGTTGGATCACGAGGTTAGGAGATCGAGACCATCCTGACTAACACAGTGAAACCCTGTCTCTACTAAAAATACAAAAAAGTTGGCCAGGCATGTTGACGGGCTCCTGTAGTCCAGCTACTCGGGAAGCTGAGGCAGGAGAATGGCGTAAACCTGGGAGGCAGAGCTTGCAGTGAGCTGAGATTGCACCTCTGTACTCCAACCTGGGCAACAGAGCCAGACTCCATCTCAAAAAAAAAAAAAAAAGGACCCCCAAGATCTCTTATGCCATGTGAAGACACAGCAAGATGACACCCCTCAAGGAACCAGGAAACAGGCCCTCACTAAACACTGAGTCTGCCAGCACCTTGATCTTGGACTTCCCAGACTCCTGAGAAATTCATGTCTATTGTTTATATGTCATTCAATGTTATTCTGTTCTAGCATCCCAAATGGAATAAGACAGAAGGGAGTAACAGTCGGGGGAAATCCACTGCCTAGTCCTGGCTTGTGGTATAATAACAGCAATAGATTCTGAATGAGCACTTAGCATGGGCCAGTTTGCATTTATTATATCATCGAATCCCCTCAGCATCCTATAGAGGAAATATCATTGCCTACATTTTCTAGATGAAGCTGATGCTCAGAGAGGTCAGGTCCAAGGCCCTGCAGAGGTCTCCCAAATGAGAAGGAAAGATGGGATCACGAACTCCTAAACACATGCAACACCCTAGCTCCTCACCCAAGGCTACTGCTCCTGGAAGAGAATGCCTTAAGACACAGAAAGCAGGTGCTCTGCACATTCAGAAGGCTGGAGTGTGCTGGCCAAGCTCCACCTTAATAACCTGGGAAACACACAGTCATCTCAAGAAAGCAAATAGGTTATGTCAGTGCAATGCAAAGGCATTTTGGACGACAGACTTAGTGAGTAATGTCTGAAAGCTCAGTGTGGATCACTGACTTGCCCTAGAAACATCACAATTTACCAAAAAATTACGCACTTCATTCTGAATATGTAGGTAGAGAACTATGTGGGAAGCTTTATGCCACTCTCCAAAGGCAAAGAAATAAGATTGTAGCCGAAAAGTAGTAGTAATGGAGTGTTCCTCATGTGGACCTATGGAACTTTGGGATGCTGGGGTGTCCTGCTTCTGGCCAGCATATGAGATGGGGGAAAGCAATGTTACGTCTTGCAAGCATAGTGCGAGGGCACGAAGGATCTGGGAACAGAGGCAATATCTGAACCACAGGCACCCACCCCTGCTCTGAGTTATGGAAGGAAAGGCAAGAAACAATCCAGGAAGAAACTGCTTCATGATGCTGAGGGCTCCTTCTCTTTCTTGGTGCTTATCAAATACCATCCAGAACACACAGTGATGTTGAGAGATGACCCTGGGCTGGGGACTGCCATTATCACCAGCCTCCAAGGGCATCAAACATTCCAAAGAGATCGTGTGTATTTCTCTGCCAGACTAACTCAGGCTCCTATAGATGGTATCTGCCAACACTTTGAAAATATGGAGAAATGCAAAAACCCTCTCTACTCCAATTCAGGGATAAATTGAAAGTCATGTTCAAGACCAAGCCTAAGTTAGCAGGGGGGCCTACAGGGACATTCCACTCCTTGGCTGCCACAGGCAGGAGTGAAGAGGGCCTTGCAGATGTTAATGTAGCCCTATCTCAGCATAGAGAGGTCACCGTTCAATACCCTGGGAGCTGGTTAGGAGAGAAAAGCCAGCGATCATTGGGGAAAGGGCAACTGCAAAGTCATCTCAAAGATCACTCTTTCAGGTTTGGGCGAGGTAGCCTGAAACAGGAAGCAGGCTGTCGATGGAACAGGTTCTCATTATTTGTTTGGCATCTGGCTGCTATTTGAAGGGCTAAATATACCTTGGGTAACCCTGAATACCCCAAACCCATCTGTTCCTCTGGCCTCATGTTGCTTCAACTCTCTTCTAAAGTTCAAAGCCCTGAGCGTGGCGTACAAAGCCCTTCTGTAGATGGCCCCACCAGCCATTCCACACTCTTTCCCCATCACTGTAGCCTTCACTCCTATTTATGAGGCACTCAGACCTACTTGCTACTTCCCAAACACACTGCATAGAGGTGTGCTTGCATAGCTGGGTTTTCCCTCTTGGCTCCTGTCATGGCAATGAGAAAGACATCCTGCTCTGCCAGTCCCAGGAAATGAGACATTCTAAATAGCCTGAAGCCAAGTCCAGCTGTGCCTAACCTGGATCAGCCAAACTCTAGTCTTATCACTAGAGTTGTGCTTACACATCACTAGGGGTGTAAGCAAGAAATAAGTGCTCGTTGTCATACGCTACTGCCCCATCTTTCTGTATCTCTCCTTCACAGAAGGGCTCCCCCCAGTCTTTATTGGTTTTATAGCCTGTTCTCTGCACTCTGCCAGGCATCTCCGTCCCTCACTTGTGTCTGAAAGCTTTTTCTTCACTTGTTCCTCATCCGCATTTAAGCTGGCTCCGCTGGCTCCAATCGTTAAACTAAAACATCCATATTGATCCCCAAGTTCTCCTTCAGTAATCATCCTCACTCTCCTTCTCAGTCTGAATTCTTGGTGAGTTGTCCATGTCAGTTGCTCAGCTCCTGTCTTCATATCCTAATTTCCCACTCGTTCCTCCAGACTGAAATCGGACTCTCCACTGTCATGCTAGGAAACCACCCTTACATCTCTGTTCTCAGACTACTTCTTCTCAGTGGCTTTGACCTTGGATCACCCCCTCTCCAAAATGCCCTTTCCTCTTGGTCTTTTGGTATCACACAAGCTTCTTCCTTTTTTCTTTTGGGGACATCACTTTCTCTGACCTTCTCTTTTTTTTTTTTTTTTTTTTTTTGAGATGGAGTCTCGCTCTGTCACCTAGGCTGGAGTGCAGTGGCATGATCTTGGCTCACTGCAAACTCTGCCTCCCGGGTTCAAGTGATCCTCCTGCATCAGCCTCCTGAGTATCTGGGATTATCGGCGTGTGCCACTATGCCCAGCTAATTTTTGTATTTTAGTAGAGATGGGGTTTCACCATGTTGGCCAAGCTAGTCTCGAACTCCTGACCTCAAGTGATCTGCCCCCCTTGGCCTCCAAAAGTACTGGGATTACAGGCATGAGCCACAGCACCTGGCCTCATCTCTGCCCTTCTCTTAAAGATGGATGTTTCTCAGGGCCCTTTCCTTGCCCCTCATTTATTCCTACTCTGTGTCCTTCCTATGGGAGGTCACATCCACTGCAAGGGTTTCATGTACCGTCTATATGTTGGTGGCCTCCAGTCCTCATCTCTAGACCAGAACTCACTACTGAGTGCCAGACCCATAATCCGGATTCCTACTGGAGTATCATCTCTCTATTTCGCAAATATTTTGCCGACTACTCCTGTCTTCCAAACACTTGTTGTAGGTGCTGGATGTACAAGTAGTGAACAAAACAGACAAAAATCCCATCCTCATGAAGCATAGAGGTCACTAGAATTGGGGAGGTCGGACAGTAAATAAATAAGATGTTAGCACTATCAGAGGATGGTGAGCAAAGGGTGATGTCACCTGCTTGTATTTCTAAAGGCTCCTTCTGGCTATTGTGTTGCAAATAGACTGGGAAGGGGGATAGGAGTGAGAGCAGAGAAAGGTGGGAACAGGGATACCAGCTACTGGACATCTATTTTTAAATGCCCCATGGGCACCTGAGACTCAAAACTCTAACACTGAGCTCACTATCCTTCTTCTAAACTTGCTCTTCCTTGTGCTCAGGACACCCAAATCCACCAAGGACTCAAACCAGAACCTGGAATTTCTGCCCACTGCAGCCCCTTTTCCTCACATCAAACCAGTCACAAGTGCTGTCCACTCTAGCTTCTGAATATCCCATTCATTCATTTATTCATTCATTCATTCACTCACTCACTATTTCACTAGTTTGTCAAACATTTACTGGATACTGACCATGTTTCAGGCCAGTACTAGAAAGGTAGATAATGGTCTCTGCCCTCTGGGAGCTTACAGTTTAGTGTGTGAAACAGATAACAAAACCCAAAATGAAACATTACATATCTGACTTCCTCTCATGCTAAGGGCTATAAAGAAACTAGTTTCAACAAAGGAGAAAAATAGCAATACTCTTAGGTAAGGTGGCCAGGGAAGGACCTCCTTAGGAAGAGATGCCTGAGAAGGGATGAGTCACCGGTGAAGAATGATGTATTAATTTCCTAGGGCTGCAGTAACAAATTCCCTCAAACTGTTACAGTCTCACCAATATACCACAATGTAGCAGTTTCTCATTATAAGGTATCACCCAGAGTTCTTTGTCTCAGGACCCTGGACATAATGGGTGAGGTTGGAGCGAAAGTTTAATAAGCCAAAGAAGAAGTTCTTGCTGCAGAGAGGGAACCTGGAAGAGGGCTGTCGTTTTACAGTTGCATGCAAAGGCTTTTACAGGAAATTGATGAGGGCTGGGTGTCTCATTTGCCTAAGGCACACATTTCTGGTAGCTCCACCCCGTCTTCCTAGTGGGCATGTGGGCCCGTAGCTTGAGTTACTCCATATTGCTTGGTTCCCCTTACTGCACATGCGTCAGGGATGGAATTTTCCATTGCGGGCATGTCTGGGCAAGTCACCTGTGTAGCTTTTCTTATCTCTATGGCTGTAGCGTGTCTCAGGCAAGCCCTCCTGTGCAAGTTCCCTTATCTGTCCCTGCAGGCTGTTTTTTTGTTTGAAAGGATTCAACCAAAGAGCCACCCTGTCTGCCTAATCATTTTTTTTTCCTTTCTCCTCAATCAAAACTGACACTTCTTGTCATTCCTTGGCTTATGGACACATCACTCCAGTTTCCACCTCCACATGGTCACATTCCCTCCATGTCTCTATCTCTGTGTGTCCTCTCCTCCTATGAGTTTACTAATCATTAGATTTTGGGTTCACCCTAAAGTGAAGTGTGGCTTCACCTTAATAAATTGGGATCTACAGAGATCCTATTTTCAAATAAGGCCAGAATTTCATGGAGACACTATTCAACCTAGTACAAAGGAACACTCTTTTACAGGCATACGGGGCAGTTTTTACAGAGGCCCTCAGGTGAAAGGGCTTAGAGTGTTTGGAGCCAGGGTGGCTGAAGTGTAGGCGCAAGGAGTAAAACGAACCCAGGTGAGCTGGGAAAGAGGCAGACCCAGGGTATGAAGGATTGTAACAGGAAAGGGCTGAAGTGTAAGGAAAAGCATCTCTCCAGATGAAGAACATCAGAGTGTGTGATACAAAGAAAGAAAGAGAGAGAGAGAGCGCGCGAGAGCGCAATGAAAGGGTACAGAAGAGGACAGAAATAAAGGAACAGAGTCCTTGAGAAGGCGGTGGTTCAGGAGTGGAGGAGGGGAAGATAGACACAGAAGTAGACGGTAAGGGAAAAGGGAAATCGTGTCTAAAGGCTTCTATTTTCTCGATGACATTGGATAGCTAAGAGGTGGAGGAATGGGAGGTGAAGTGTGGAGAAGAAAGCTTGGGATGTTTGTCTTGGAGAGTGAGAAGTCATGCTTGCCAGGATGGCTGGGCAGTGTTAAGAGTCTGTTCAGGGTTTGGTTTCTAGAATATGTTCATTTTTCTTTCTCCCCACTGTTATCGACCTAGTTGAGACAACACAATTACCCTGTATAACTGCAACCACCTCTGATAGGGTTCTTTTCTTCCCACCGTGCCCCACCCCCACCCCAACCCAGTCTATTCCCTTCCCCACATTGCTGTCACCACGGTCATTCGAAGTTTATGTGGCATCACTCTCCACCTTAAAGTCCTTCCCCTAGTTTCCCACTGCCCTCCAGATAAAACCCAGCTCTTTACTGTGGCTCTCAAGATTGTTACCAGCTGGTTTATGCTTCACTAGCCTCATTTCTTGCCACTTCCACTCAAATTCTGCACTTGTTTTTGAGACGGGTTTTGCTCCGTCACCCAAGCTGGAGTGCAGTAGTGCGATCATAGCTCACTGTGGCCTGAAACTCCTGGGCT
Organism: Macaca nemestrina; assembly: GCF_043159975.1. Classification (NCBI taxonomy): domain Eukaryota; kingdom Metazoa; phylum Chordata; class Mammalia; order Primates; family Cercopithecidae; genus Macaca; species Macaca nemestrina. The sequence continues at coordinate 51,370,347 of NC_092131.1, forward strand.
TAAGCCCACCTCAGCCTCTGGAGTAGCTGGGACTACAGGCTTGCACCACCACACCCAGTTCGTTTTTTTCTTTTTCTTTTTTCAGAGACAGGGAGTGGCGGCTGGGGTGGGGTAGTGATGGGGGTTTCACCATGTTGCTCAGGCTGGTCTCAAACTCCTGTCCTCAAGCGTTCCTCCCACCTCATCTTCCCCAAGAGCTGGGATTACAGGCGTGAGCCACCACACCTGGCCTAAATTCTGCATTTCAATCACTCAGAATTACTTTATAAATTCCTTTAACGTGCTGTCCTCGCCCCTTCAAGGCTTTGCACTTGCTCATCCCTGTTTCTGAACCCTCTTTCCCCTCTTCTCTAGCACTCCCTAGTCATCCGCCCTCTCCTCCTAACTCTCCTCCTCCTTCCAGCTCAGTTAGTCCCCTCTGCCAGCCAGCTTTCTTTGACATCCTCCACTCTGAGTCTAGATAGGTTTCCCATACAACCCTCTATGTTTCCCTTATTAGAGCAAGTACACCTTATAATGCAATTGCTCCTTTGCCTATCTTAGGTCCTCATAAAAGTATAAACCCCTTAAAGTGTCCTGTTTTTCATATTCCTTGACACATGCCAGATACTTTTTAAAATGTGAAATAAGTGAATAAATGAAAATATTAAAACAGTTAATGTCTATGCTAAAAGTCATAAGTAACTTAAAGCTTTCAAACAATTGATTCTGCTTCCCCTCAAGGCACAATGGGATTGGCCTTGATGCAGGGGACGTCAGGGAACCGCACTCTGCACGGCCATCAGGACTCAGACCCCTGTCTCATGCTCTGCTTCTCAGTTGGACTTCTGCCTTCCATCATGAACCGCATGAGGCTTTGGGAGGGCTCTCCGCAGGATAATTTCTGCTGTGTCTTTCTGCTTCTTTGCACCTCCTGTCTCTTCTGTAATTAGTGGTGTCTGTTATTTGGTCATAGGGAATGCTTTTCTTTGTAAGTGCTCACTCAGCTTCTGAGAGCCTTGGAAGAGTGTGTCTTGGAGTCTCCCGGGTCATTTGATTTTGAATTCCCAGAAATTGTTATTGTAAGCTGCTCTTTTCTTGGAGCATAAATAACTGTCCCAGTTCTCATACTTCCTACTCTGCCTTCAGGCAGTGTCCCAAGGATGTGCTTCCACTCACACCCAAGTAGTCCTAGAACGACTTCTCAAATGACAAAAAAGCAGCAGAAGATGCTCTGGTTTCTGTTGTGCATTACTTTCCTACATGGAGGCCTTCTGATCTTTTTGGAAGCATGCTGATTCAACTGCTCATGCATGCAGATCCAATTCCTGCAGACTGGCAAGATCACTCTGCATCTTTAACCCATTCCATTGACGAAATAATAGTTTCCCTTCTCAGTTTAAAAACGTGAAATAAGTAAATAAATGAAAATATTAGAACAGTTAATGTCTATGCTGAAAGTCATAAGTAACTCAAAGCTTTTTTTTTTTTTTTAAACTAAAAACAAAGTTTTTTGTCTTCAGAGAAGTCCTCACCTAGCTTTCATGTCATCAGTGGGTAAAACTGGCTATCTTTTGCTCTTCCTCATGTTCTAATCAATGTACTGATTAGTGTGCTTTGGATGTCACATAAATAGATACATGTTGGCCGGGCTGGTCTCGAACTCCTGATCTCAAATGATCTTCTCGCTGCCTCAGCCTCCCAAAGTGCTGGGATGATAGGCTTAAGCCACCGTGCCTGGCCAGAAATATAGAATTCTTAACCCCCATTATTTTGGATTGATCTCAGTACCCATAAACCCTTGTTGAAAAATCCTGCATTACTAATTTACCCACTTCTGAAGGTGCATTTGGTTTTTGGTTTAAAAAAAAAAATTGCTCTTGTGTAGTTTATAAATATGCTTTTTCACAATAAAAAAAAACCATGTTTTCATTTCTGTAATTGTTGAAGAGTAGAGGATACAGTGTATCGATGCTCAACATTTAATGCAACTGCCTTTTTTTTTTTCCCCCTCTTTCTTTTTGAGACAGAGTTTTGTTCTTGTTGCCCAGGCTGGAGTGCAATAGCGCGATCTCGGCTCACCCCAACCTCCGCCTCCAGGGTTCAAATGATTCTCCTGCCTCAGTAGCTGGGATTACAGGTATGCGCCACCACACCTGGCTAATTTTGTATTTTTAGTAGAGATGGGGTTTCTCCATGTTGGTCAGGCTGGTCTCGAACTCCCAACTTCAGCTGATCCACCCGCCTTGGCCTCCCAAAGTGCTAGGATTACAGGCATAGCCACCGTGCCTGGCCAATGCAACTGCCTTCTAGAATGTCTTGTGTACTGCAGAGGCGGGACAATTAAAACTGGGCTTCCCAAATGCCCTTGCAGTGAGGGTTCTGGACGTGAGCACAGTTCGGCCATTCATATATACTCATGTGGGATTCAGAAGGTGGCACTGAGACACAGCCTACGTTTTCTATTGCTTTTGCGGGCAAGCCTGGTCGGAGATACTTAGTTTCCCTGTGTGTAATCACTAGCGTTGTGTGCGTTGAAAGGCAGTGTTGGGGAGGCCATTTAATTTGTGTGGATTCTAGTAGGCACAGGCATGGTTCTGGTTGTAGCAGTTGCAGTAACTTCCTGACCATGGTGGCTTCTGAGAGTGGCAGGGGTGTCATGGTTCTGGAGCTGGGGACAAAAGCAGTAGCTTCCCATCTTGTTAGGGAGCTTCCTGGTTGTGGAAGGCCGCAGTTCTACTGGTGGCCAGGCTCTGCAGAGAAGTTTTGAGAGTCATCTTTGGGAAGGTTAAACCACTAGGTGGAATGGATGCTGTTCTTGGCAATAAATCCATGACCTATATACCATGGGAGTAGTTGTTTGCAATATTAAATATAGCTTCTGGTTGGAAAGATGTTTAGACAAGAAAAGTAACTGTCTGAGAAGACAAGATTTAGACTTTTTCTTGATAGCTGCAGCTATGTAGAAGCCAAATCATGGCTCTTGCCACTTGGGGTGCATGTACAACTTTCTGTGACAGTAACAGCAATCGGATTTTGAGAGGTGAATGAAAGGCAGAACTCTAGGGGCCCTAACTTTCACATTCAACTTGAACTCACACTGAGACCTAAATTTATAATCCCGAGGGTCTAATTCTTCTGCCAAACCTTTCTAATGACGAATAGCCTCTCTCCATTCTCCACCTCTTTTTTCCCCCTTCCCATAGGAGTAAGGACTCCCACTCCACCCCCACATACACACGTGTGGGCAGGAGAAGGCCATTTGTAAAGAAACAGTGTCATGTAAACAACAAACTCAAGTTTCAAAGGAGAAAAGATAACAAAATCTGCAATAGAACATATGCTGGGGGAAAGGACAATTACTCCTCTATGACAAGCGCAAGAGGGAAAGTCACTCACATGGCAGGGAAAGGCTGACCATGAGAACAAGTCTAGGATTTAGCTAGTCACTCCTTTAGGCCAGGTCCTGTTTCTCTACAATGTTCCCTTTTTAAATTCCTTCCTTCCCTCTCTGCCTTGCCTTGCCTTGCCTTGCCTTGCCCTGCCCTGCCCTGCCCTGCCCTGCCCTGCCCTGCCTTGCCTTGCCTTGCCTTCCCTTGCCTTGCCTTGCCTTCCCTTGCCTTCCCTTGCCTTCCCTTGCCTTCCCTTGCCTTCCTGCTTTCTTTTTCTTTCTTTCACCAACTACCTGTCTGTCTATCCATTTTAAGATTGGGTAACACTTGCTCATGGTACAAAATTCAAAGCTAAAAAGGGCACAGAGTGAAAGCAAGTCTCCTGCTCCACCCCGAGGGCATTCCTATATCCCTACCCAGAAGCAGGCTCTGTTGTTTCTCCCCTTGTTCATTTTCCCACTGGGGCTCCTCTCACCTCAGATCCTATGGAAGCATCCAAAATTGTGGGAAAGAATTCCAGATGAGAGGTGGAGTCTAGGAGGAGGAGGAGTGGTGACCACCAAGATTCCAGATCCACTAGGCTAGTGCCCTGCCCACGGTTGGATACTCCAGCGTGGACAGGACAGTCTGTGGTTGCTCCCTGCAGCCACCTGACAACTGGGCAGTAGTGGGAGGGAGGCTGGTGCCTTTTTCTTTAGCACGGTTGTCTGTTTGGTTTTATTATGTTGTGTCCCCACTCCCGCCTCCAACTTTTCCTTCAGCTGCAAATCAGAGTGCCTATGGATGAATGTTTGTTTACATATGTCATGCTGCTGTCCCTTCAGAACAAATGTGTGTATTTGAGGCAGGAGACTGTTTGGTTTTTAAACTAAGTGGAACTGCCAAACGCCCTCCACCCAGCTTGTGGACAGGTGCACTATTAGGAGTTTACATAAGAAAAATCTGTGCCAATTGTAACAGGTAGAGAAAGAGAGAGAGAGAGAGAGAGAGAGAGAGAGAGAGAGAGAGAGAAAACCTGAATAATCCTTTGGCAATTCTTAGTGTGACATAAGATTCACTTCCTTCTTAGCAATTCTGTGCCTCAAGCCTCATTCCTGATAATTTTAGGGTCTGCTATGTCTTTTGCTATGAGAATTAGCATCAGCAGCTTTCAAAATGACTTACCAGTTAGCCCCTCCAGAAATCTTAGGACATTATTCTTTTCTTCTCCAAATTTCCCATCTCTAAGCCTTCTAATTCTCCTTCAAATTTCCATCTGTAAAGTTAATACAATCCAATAAGAAAATAATGTGCTCTTGAGACGTTGACATGCTCAGAGCCATTTTATCCTGCCCTTAAGCCTGGAAAGTTTGAATTTTCCTTGGGATAAAAAAGTAAGAAATAATAGAATAATTCACTGTACTGTAACAATTAAATCCAGCAATTTAACATTGCGCATTGGTAAATATAATGCTTGCAACAACCAAAAGTCTCCCACGTATTGACAGAAAAAACCAAAGTTATAAATCTAAACCTCCTATTCCGAACCACATTCCTAAATGTAAATAAGCATCCAAGCATGCTGCTACATATCTTTACAGAAGCAATTACAAACAAGTCTTATCAGTTGCTGCTAAGTCACCAACGCATACAATGCTTATCTGCTATGCCCTCTACTGGATAGAGTACACAAGGCAAGTCACATTATTTCCAATTAATTTTTGGCATCATCACTCTGCATCTGCTTTAGGAATGCAAGGCGTGAAATTTATAGTAGCAGGTTTAATATTCCATCCAGCCAAAATCATTTCGCTACAAGGACTTACCTTTGGTAAAATATTTTGGTTGTTTTTTTTTTTAAGTACATAGATTGCTTCTCCTCTTCTTGCAACCCACTGTCCAAACTCTCAAGCTGTCACAAAACTAAATACGTGGCAGGAATAATTTCATGCTGAGTAAAATGTGTTTAATTTCACATCTTGTAAGAATAATTACTTAGCATAATACCACTTAAAATGTATTTTTATCTGCAAATGCTAATGAAGCTACAAAAACCTGACTCATCTTTTGAAAGAATAAGGGTATTAAGGGTGCTTCGCCTCTACTCCCTCTTCTCCGTAGTGGCTGCCTGAAGAGAGAAACCCTGACTGGAGAAATAATCCCCAACTAGATCCGCTGTCTTCAAGCTGGGTGTGAGCCCAGTGACTTTGAGGGGAATTTAATCCCACCGGTCTCTCAGGAGCCTCCCAAGGTACTGAAAACAGCTTCAGGCTCCCTGGGGCTGCCCAGTTCTCACCCAGGTCCACCTAGACAGCCACTAGGAGAAGGCTCAGACCCAGGGCCGAGAGCTACCTACCCTAACGACTGGGCTGGTGGCAGGCCTGTGGCCTTTGGCCTTAGGGCTTGTGTCTTTGATCATTGGTGCACCCAAGTCAGAAAGACCACTGTCCTATCTATTGTTTGTCTTGAGGCCTAAAGCAGTAGTTAACAAAGAATGACAAGGAGTAAGGGGGAAAAGGAGTGCCTTGCTTTAAAAACTAAAAAGAAGAAAAAAAGAAAAAACCCCAAAAACGAAAAACAAAAACCCTCTTTTATTCCTAGTTTTAGAATTACAGAAAAGTTGCAAATAGTTCAGAAAGTTCTTATCTACCCTTCATCCAAATTCACTCACCTTAACATCTTACATAATGATCAAAACCAAGAAACTGGCACATTAGTGCAATACTATTAACCACACTATAGATTTAAATTCAGATTTCACCACTATTTCTAATAGTATTTTTCGTTGGGTGTGGTGGCTCATGCCTGTAATCCCAGCACTTTGGGAGGCTGAGGCAGGCGGATCAACTGAGGTCGAGAGTTCAAGACCAGCCTGGCCAACATGGAGAAACCCTGTCTCTACTAAAAATACAAAATCAGCTGGGTGTGTTGGCACATGCCTGTAATCCCAGCTACTCAGGAGGCTGAGGCAGGAGAATCGCTTGAACTCGGGAGGCGGAGGTTGTGGTGAGCTGAGATCACACCATTACACTCCAGCCTGGGCAACAGAGTGAGACTTTGTTTAAAAATAATAATAATAATGATAATAATAATAGTATTTTTCTGTCGTAGGATTGAATCCAGGATCCCATATTGCACATAGCTGTCATGTTTCTTTAGTTTCCTTAAATTCAGGACACTCTCTTGTCTTTCCTTGTTTTTCATAACCTTAACCTTAACATATTTGAAGAGTACTGGTCAGGTATTGTGTAGATGGTCTGTCAATTTGAATTTGTGAGATGTTTTCTCATGATTAAATTAAGGCCGGGTGTGGTGGCTCATGCCTGTAATCCTAGCACTTTAGGAGGCTGAGGCGAGTGGTCAGGAGTTCGAGACCAGCCTGGCTAACATGGTGAACCCCATCTCTATAAAAAATACAAAAATAGCTGGGCATGGTTGTGGGCACCTGTACTCCCAGTTACTCCGGAGGCTGAGGTACAAGAATCACTTGAACCTGGGAGGCGGAGTTTGCAGTGAGACGAGATTGCCCCATTGCACTCCGGTATGGGGGACAGAGTAAGACTCCGTCTCAAAAACGAACAACAGAAAAACTAAATTGAGATTATATATTTTTGGCAAGAACACTACAGAAGCAATGATTCCCTTCATTGTTTTGTGGAAGCAGGGCCTGCTTTCTTAGCAGTGAAGCTAAGCAGGGGCATGGGATAAGAGCCTGAATGAGATCAACATCCCTCTAGAAATTTGAGTGGTGGCTTTAAGGAGAGTTAGGCACCAAGCTTAAGAGCAGGTGACACACTTTTATTACCTCTCGCCTCCTTTCTCTGTTACTATGAGTGGCAGTGGGAGAGGTGGGAATATTTCTTCGCCACAGATAGACAGCATGAATTTTTTTTAGTCCAATGTTGCTGTGACCAGCAGAAGGATAAAGGTAGCCAACGAAAGCCGAGAATTACTCATGTTGGTGTGAGAAAGAAGGTGGGGAGAGATGTGCCAAAATAAAAGTGTGGTCTAACGACCATTTTGGGGCCCGGTGAAGCCCTTTGTGGATTCAGCAGGGCTCCAGATAGCCCAAGAATGAGATGCAGACTTCTCAACAGGTGGGAAACTTGTTAACCTGGGTTGAGGGGGTAGTGGTAAATATTCGTAAGCAACACTTCTAACAGTGAGAAAGCAAGTTTGATTCCTTAGTTGGGTAGAATGTAGTAGTGGTGAACAAAGATCCTTGGGCAGATTTTTAGACTTGCATTTTGACTTTCTCCCCTTCTGGAATGGAAGCTCTGTCGGGGACAGGGCCCTTGGCTGGTTCCCCTCTGGAAACCTCGTATTCAGACCTGGTACATTGTAGCAGCTCAAAAAATGTTTATTGATTAAATTTTTTTTTTTTTTTTTTTTTTTTGGAGATGAAGTCTCGCTCTGTCACCCAGGGTGGAGTGCAGTAGCCCGATCTCAGCTCACTGCAAGCTCCGCCTCCCGGGTTTACGCCATTCTCCTGCCTCAGCCTCTCAAGTAGCTGGGACTACAGGCGCCTGCCACCACGCCTGGCTAGTTTTTTGTATTTTTTAGTAGAGATGGGGTTTCACCGTGTTAGCTAGGATGGTCTCGATCTCCTGACCTCGTGATCCGCCCGCCTCGGCCTCCCAAAGTGCTGGGATTATAGGCATGAGCCACTGCGCCCGGCCTGATTAAATGTATTAAACATAAGTGAATGGGCTGGGCATGGTGGCTCATGCTTGTAATCCCAGCACTTTTAGGAGGCTGAGGTGACAGGTTTGCTTGAGTCCAGGAGTTCATGACCAGCCTGGGCAACATAGCAATACCTCACCTCTATTTTTAAAAAAGTAATAAAAAAAGAAGTGAATAAATCGGGTGCTCATTTACAAGACATACTCTTGGACGCTCCACTCATCCAAGCTCAGCGATCTATGACCCTATCCCCCAGGATGGTTTTGGAGGTCCAGCAGGGCCCCCACGCTCCGGACTGCAAGCTTTCTGCCCCGTGCCAGTCCTCGAAGCGCCTGCAGAAGCTGTGCTGGTAGGAGACTGTTCTTGGAGAAGTCCCTGGGGGTAGAATGCAGGGGAAGATAGACTAAGATCAAATATATAGATGGTAAAATCTAAGTTTGGGAAGAAGAGGAGATAATGTAGATGCCTGCTTCCAGATGGGCCATGGTTTGGGGAAACCAGTAGAAAGAGGGAAGAACGGTCATGGTAATGGGGCCTTATGAAAATGAATTGTGAACACATGATTTTTACTTGTGTGTGTGCATGCGTGTGCACAGATTGAGATGTGTTTTCCTTATTAATGGGACTGATTTCATTTCTTCAACTGCTTAGTGCTTTTTGGTTACTCTCTTCTGATTCCCAGATGCTCATATAATGTAAATAATGTATTTATATTTATAATTATCATTGTAATTTAAATTGAATTATTTAAATTTTCCAGATGCATATTTAGTAAAGACGTTTTTAAACATACTAGAGAGACAAGCAAAGTACCAGGAGGCTTCGAACATTTATTTTACTGAGTAGAAAGTAGAGAAGAACTGTTTTTACTGACATACTGATGAAAACAGCTAACATTACTTGCGGTTGGTCCATACCAGGCACTGTTCAATGCACTTTATAAATATTAACCTTTTTCATTCTTATAGCTGCATCATGAGGTAGTCTATTATATTTCTATTCTACAGAAAGGAAATTAAGGCAGCCAGAGCTTTATCACTATTTTTTATTGTTTTGAGATAAGGTCTCACTATATTGCCCAGGCTAGAGTGCAGTGGCACAAACACAGCTCACTGCAGCCTCAACCTCCCAGGCTCAAGCGATCCTCTCACCTCAGCCTTCTGAGTAGCTGGGACCACAGGCACACACCACCATGCTTGGCAATTTTAAAAAATTTTTTGTAGAGATGAAGTCTCAACTATGTTGCCCAGGCTGGTCTCAAACTCCTGGTCTCAAGTGATCCTCCCATCTCGGCCTCCCAAAGTGGTGGGATTACAGGCATCAGTCACTGCGCTTGTCTTACATAGAACTTTAAAAAGTTACTCCAAGTCACAGGGCTAGGAAGTGGCAGAGCTGGGAGTGTGATCACTCTATACTATAGTGCTTCCGGTGCAATCCAGAAAAAGCCTCTGTTCCGGAAAGAACTTGGTTTCTGCTCTTTGCTCTTTTAGGGGCAAAATGAACACTCCAGACCCACATCCTTCCAAGTGCTTCTTCGAGCAAGCAATATGAACTAGAGTTGTCCCCTCTTTCTGGGAGGGAAGTCACAGTGACTTCCCACAGGAGATACACATGGCTATGGGAGCTTTAAGAGATGAGATGAAGGTGTTAAGGTGTTGACTTCATCCAGGTGCATTATAATAAAGAAGGAAAATAGAATCTCTATTGTATCCAAATTATAAGCAGGTCACATGTTTCACATGACAATATAAGCACAATTATTAAGGGATTTCATGGGATACCATAAAATAAAGTTCTAGTCTTGTACAGGTTCACACATTTTCTTGGTACAAATGAGCTCATGTACTTACCAGGTTTAGGCTCTTTAAATCAACTATTTATTTGTTCTGCAAGGGACAAGTGAAAGAGGAAAAGTTTTGTCCTAGTAAAAGCGAACCCTGTGAAATAGGTAATCTATATATCTTTATCAAATGCACAAAGTGCATGCAGCATGGTTTATGTAGTCACATCAGAAGGGGATTTTGGTTTCTTGAGGGGTACCAAACTTATTTGCCTCCAAACATGAAGGGCCAAATTACTTCTTTTTTTTTATATTGTTGTGAGACAGAGTCTTGCTCTGTCGCCCAGGCTAGAGTGCAGTGGCGCGATCTCAGCTCACTGCAGCCTCCGCCTCCCGGGTTTAAGCAATTCTTCTGCCTCAGCCTTCCTAGTAGCTGGGATTACAGGCATCCACCATCTTGCCTGGCTAATTTTTGTATTTTTAGTTGAGACGAGGTTTCATCTTGGCCAGGCTGGTCTCTAACTCCTGATCTCGTCATCCACCCGCCTCAGCCTCCCAAAGTGCTGGGATTACAGGAGTGAGCTACCACGCCCAGCAGGGCCAAATTACTTCTAATTCTGAGAGTAAATGAAGGAAATTTAGGTGAAGCAATTCAGTGGATAACAAATCTCACCAAGATCGTTATAATAACAGCTATTATTACTATTTTTACTATGGTATATATTTTCACAAATCATACATATAAACCAAGAGTCAAATTTGGGAGAAATCATTGTCACTTACACATTGAATACAGTAAGATTCATATATAGGATATCAGACACTTAGGTCTTCAAAGAGGTTTCTGCGTTGTGGACATTTAACTTTTTTTTTTTTTTTTTTTTTTTTTTGAGATGGAGTTTTGCTCTTGTTGCCCAGGCTGGAGTGCAATGGTGCGATCTCGGCTCACTGCAACCTCTGCCTCCCGGGTTCAAGCGATTCTCCTGCCTCAGTCTCCCAAGTAGCTGAGATTACAGGTGTGTGCCACAACACCTGGCTAATTTTGTATTTTTAGTAGAGATGGGGTTTCACCACATTAGCCAGGCTGGTCTTGAACTCCTGACCTCAGGTGATCCGCCTGCCTCGGCCTACCAAAGTGCTGGGATTACAGGTGTGAGCCACCACACCCGACCTGACATTTAACATTTTTTAAAAAGTGGCTGAACCAAATAGAAGAATCATGAATACCAGTGGTAGGTGGGGTCCGCTTCTGGGAGGTAAAGTCTAATTTCAGTGGAGCTGGGACATATTTCTTTCTCCAAAATATAGAAATATGATTGTGTTTTGATGTCTACTTAAGAGGGGTAACAAATATATAAACTAGTGCAACATTTTTCAAATTGAGCTTCTAGCTGCTGATTCAGCTGGAATATAATTTATGCTAATAAATTCCTGGATTTCAAAGTGACTTTTTTCTTGTCACACTAAAACCTTTTAATTTGGGTATATATTCCTAAGCCCAGAAAGGGCAGGGAAATTTTCAGTCAAAAGCCAGGGATATAACTATCCCCGTCTAAAAGGAAAGGGGAAAAAATTTACATTCTGGAGAGTTGAAGGAGAGAGGGATAGTTCAATGTATAGCTTTTCATTTCCTGCAGCATAGTTGATTTCATACACCATTTACCCCTAGACAAGTTTATGCTAATTTTAAAATGGCTGCATTGAGGACTTTAATGTGCCAGAGAGTTGATGGTGGAATATCGCTGGTTTCATGTAATTGGAACTGGAATAGGGAAATTGTACCAGGTTGAGCCAAGAAGCTGTGTCCTAGTCTCACTGCTGTTAGTACCTAGCCGTGTGACATTAATCAAGTCATTTGTTTAGTATAGATGTCAGTTTCTTCATTTACTAAACTAGATTAGTTGTGATAGTTAACACTGGATGATCCTTTACTAACCCTTTTGATGTTCTCTGTTTTTTTTTTTTTTTTTTTTTTTGGAGACAGAGTCTTGCTCTGCCCAGGCTGGAGTGCAGTGGGTGCGATCTTGGCTCACTTGCAACCTCTGCTTCCCAGGTTCAAGCAAAACTTCAGCCTCAGCCTCCTGAGTGTGCCTCAGGTTCAGATTAAAGGTGTGCACCACTACGCCCAGCTAATTTTTGGTTTTAGTAGAGATGGAGTTTTGCCATGTTGCCCAGACTGGTCTCAAACTCTTGACCTCAAGTGATCCACCTGCCGCAGCCTCTCAAAGTGCTGGGATTATAGGTGTGAGCCACGGCGCCTAGTCTGGTGTTAAGTTCTTCTAAGCCAGTGACTTTCAAATTTATTTTTTACTATGACCTACAATGAGTATATTTTATATTGACTCAGTACGCACATTTATCAATTTCTTTACATACACACATACATAAGTATGACATATATGTTATATTCACATGCATATGTGCATACACATATGAAACTGAAGGTTCCATGAAACAATACTTAAACCTTTGTTACCTCAAATGCAGTGTGGCATTTTTATTTATTTATTTTTTTGAGATAGAGTCTTGCTCTGTTGCCCAGGCTGGAGTGCAGTGGCACAATCTTGGCTCACTGCAACCTCCGCCTCTGGGTTCAAGCAATTCTCCCTGCCTCAGCCTCCTGAGTAGCTGGGATTACAGGCTTTCGCCACCATGCCCGGCTAAATTTTGTATTTTTAGTAGAGATGGGGGTTTTGCCATGTTGGCCAGGCTGGTCTTGAACTCCTGATCTCAGGTGATCCACCTGCCTCGGCCTCCCAAAGTGCTAGGATTACAGGTGTGAGCCACTGCACCCAGCCCATTGTGGTATTTTTAATTCTACTTCATTAAGAAAAAGATGGTCAGTTCCCATTCAATTGACTTCATGACCCACAGTTTGACAATCAGTTTAAATAAGCACAATCCTGCAACTGGAGGAACTGCCTCCAGGTGGATACACGTGACTGCATAGGTTAAGGGCTAAAATTCTAATCACTGAAAGAGAAACTTAACTGTGTAGACACAATCCACAAATTGAGTGAATATGCTATAATTTTAGTGGAAAATTATGACTCTCTAAGTAAAAACAAACACTAAGTACGAGTATTCTCTATCGGTGAAGTTGCTTGTTTTAAGCTCTGCATGATTGAACTCTAGTTTTTTATGCTTCTAAGAATGAACTTTTTTGAAAACTTCCTTTCACCTGTTACACTAAGGAACCCTAGTTTTTTTGATAAATAGATCATTTTCCATATATAAACAATCCTCTTTAAAGTTTTTGTAGCTTTTGCAAGAGTAATTTTTAAAAGCTCTTGAATTTTTATAATAACTTTTTTTTTTTTTTTTTTTTTGAGACAGTGTCACCAAGGCTGGAGGGCAGTGGTGCAATCACAGCCCACTTCAACCTCCACCTCCCAGGCTCAAGGGACCCTCCTGCCCTCAGCCTCTCGTGTAGCTGGAACTACAGGTGCATGCCACCTTGCCCTGCTAATTTTTGTATTTCTTTTGTAGAGACAAGGTTTCACCATGTTGCCCAGGATGGTCTCAAACTCTTGGACTCAAGCGATCCACCTGCCTCAGCCTCCGAGAGTTCTGGGATTACAGGCATAAGCCACCATTCCTGGCCCTGAATTCTTGTGTCTTAGCTGATACTCAAGGATCCAGGGTAATGGGTGATTCATTTAGGTCCATAATCCAAGGATGAGAAAACTGGGTATGATTTTCCAAGCAGTGTTCCCCTTTCAGTTTTCCTCTTTCAGTTTTAATCACACACGCTTTTATATGTGAACAACCACCACTGGTATTAAAGATACCTTCAACAGTTCAACTATCTAAGGGAATATTTCATTTAGCTGAGAGAAATATCAAGTATCTTCTTCAAAAGGTTACATTTCAAAAAATGCCCTTTCAGATAACACTTCTAAATAGAAGATGATCATGGTTTGTTATTTTGAAAACAGGACATGGTCGGGCGCAGGGGCTCACTCCTGTAATCCCAGCACTCTGGGAGGCCGAGGCAGGTGGATCACGAGGTCAGGAGATCGAGACCATCCTGGCTAACACGGTGAAACTCCGTCTCTACTAAAAATACAAAAAATTAGCCGGGTGTGGTGGCAGGCGCCTGCAGTCCCAGCTACTCGGGAGGCTGAGGCAGAAGAATGGCGTGAACCTGGGAGGCGGAGCTTACAGTGAGCCAAGATTGCGCCACTGCTCTCCAGCCTGGGCGATACAGCGAGACTCTATCTCAAAAAAAATTTTTAAAAAGGACATAATCTCCATTTATTAGCTTGCAATGTTTATTATACAATGAACTTAATGATAAAAAGATTTTATGCCATTTCCATATATTGTACTTCACCCCATACTTCTTATACGAGAATTACAACAAATCCTAAAGTTAAAGTTTTGAAATGGTTAAACCTTAGATTTGGCTTATTTCTATTTATCTTTTATTATACTTATCCTCATCTAATGGCAACTATGTACCAGAAGACTTGCAACTCTGCAGCTGCTCTGTGAGGCTGGATCACTGGGATAGGAGTAGGGTCTAATAATTGTGTCTTTGTGTCTTGACCTTTATCTTGTAACTTTCTCAACCTTGTCAACTCAACTTTTTAATATCATAGCAATGTCTGTATTGAAAATTAACCCTCACCCCTAACTTTGGATCTGCAGCAAAGAGCCAGAGAACTCCACTTTCAGGCTAATAATTGTTGGCTTCACATGTACAGTGTTGGAACTGCTACTTGTCCTTCTCATGTGGCATCACCACCCTTTTTTTTTTTTTTCCAATATGGCATGAGCTAATCTTTCTAGTACACATAATATCCATCAAATGTATGTTACATTATTGAAGAGCAATCAGAATTTTTTTTCCTGAAAAACCCCCTTTTCAGGATATCTTCCTGTTTAATTTTCTATAGCTGAGTAAGCATACTGTACTATTCCTGGGGCTATTTAAAAAATACTGTCTGTGCTGATCCAAATCAAACAGACCTTTAGAGGGTACTGACAATGATGTCTTCATTGAATATGATCACTGCTAAAGCTTTAGCTCCTTGTTTGCTCTGTAATGCTGTGCCAAGATCCTAGCCTTTAGATGTTCCCAGAATCCCTGGAAACATTAGTTATTTGTTTGTGAGTATCAGCATTAGAATGGTTTGCAATCACAACAAAATGTGAATCTCTTACTGGGCTGAAGTTGTTTTCTTTACCTAACCATAAGACTTGAAGCCAGTCAGAACAGAATTTTAAGTAATATCCTGTGATGATGCATTTATAAAACATACCAGAAGTCAGAGTAACAGGATTCTTTTTTCTTTTTTTTCAACCTTTGGTATAAAATTTTTCCCTAAATATTAAAGCATTAACATTTAAACATTCTGAGGGATATTGATGAGAACTATGATTAAAGATTCACAATATTTCACTTTTAAAACAAACTTAAAAAACTACTCTTCATATCCTAGCCTGATGACTTAAAATTACCAGCAGGGTATCATAAAAACAACCCTAACACTCAAAATGGGTTTTAAATATCATAAAGGCTAAACATTATGGTTCTACCAAGAGAAAACACTAAGAATATGAGCAGAAATAACATTTCACAATTTCTGTTTTAAGCTTTCAAAATAATACACTAGTAATTGATTCCCTTCTATTTTGGCTACATTTTGAGTAATAGAACAGAAGCATTTAACAAAATGGGTTCTTTTAAAAAAACAAAAAAAGGCAAGTCAATACCAAGAACCAAGCATACTCCCATCAGAAGGAACAGGGGGGCACAGGGAGTGCAGCCCACCCAGTGGTTAGATAACTTGAGAGCCACCATCCACTTCTCCACTTGCCCTCTGGTGCGTGCCAGCCTTGGTGCCAGGGCGGCAGGGCCCTGATGCATGTGGAGAGGCAGACAGTTTCATTGGCACCTCAGGCCGAAGTCCAGGCAGAATTTGGCCTTGTGGAGTTCCTGTCGTCTTGCCAACCCATGGCACTCCCAGGACACTGCTAGGAGAACGCTGGCCAAATCCTGCATGAGAAGTCACCTCCATCACAGTCCCCTCAGTGTTGGGGGTCAGACTACAGGAAACCGCTTTTATCAGATTTTGTGGTGTCTGTACACTAGCCAAGGAAAGTAAGAGAAAGAAAAAGAAAGCAACTTGTTTAACCTCGTCTAACAGAAAGGAAAGGATTCTCCAAAGTAGTTGATCTGGGAATGAAGCCCAACATCCCTAAATCTCAGCTCAGTTTACTAGTTTTTCATTCACCAGTGGTTTTTAGAAACTTATTATGATCCCATCTACTCTGGGCTATTATATCATTGGTTTCTCAAAGACAGAGTGGCCCAAAGCCGTTGTTGCACACACACAAAATAATCTATGTACCGTTTGACAATAATCTATACATAAAGCACATTCAGCCATACACATATCTCCATAGTACAGACACATATTTTAAAAATATTTAAAAGCAGAGATTCTCAAAAAGAGGTCTTCATTTGCCATTCTTAAGGCGACTAATAGGAAATATCACTTTCAATGAGGTTCCTCAAACACCACATGTGTATGCAGATGCAGAGATGGATATTCACATACCTGTGTATAGATGTTCAGAAACAAACATGACCATCACACATGTGTGCAATCTCTTTTCCGAACCAATAAAGACAATGCTTTCCTAAGAAATGTTTGAATTTTATTGTACTTTCTTTTTTAAAAGAAAAGAGAATATCATAATCTTACACAATTTCTTTCGAATGGATAAACTTAGACAATTTATCAACGCTTCCTTACATTTTTACACCACACTGAACTCCAACAGGTTTTTGTTTTAAGGTAAACCAGGTTTTTGGTCCTTCCCTGTGGAGAAGTTACTTTCAAGTCAGTGAAAGTTCTTGGCCCATGATTAAAAGTCTTTGCCAATTAGTACTCAACAACTTCAATTCATTTTTTTCTGGTTCAAGATGAGTAGGAGCCTAATAAGGCTGTGATAAAAGGGCAAAAGGCACTGAGAGCCAAAAGCGGATTAATGAGCTCCTCCATTTATTTGTCTTCCTAACAGCTGAACTGTTACAACTATTGACACTCTTCAAAAGGTTCCGCTCTGAACCCTGTCCAGGCACTGCAGGCTCCAATGGACATCTTCAAATCCAGAGAATGGAGGGGCAAGAGCTTCCCCTGTGTGATGCCAAAACCAACAAAGCCCCATGGATCAGGTAATGAAACTTCAGCTTTTCCCCCTTTGAGATTTATTTACTGGCAGCTGACAAGGGGCAAATTCAGCTCGAATTGTGCAGTCAAGGCCCTGTCAAGCTTTTAGAGGCACCCTTGTCTTGAAGCACCTTCATGACTGGCATTTCACTCAAAAGCCCTCGGCACTGGTCCTTAACAGCTTATGACATCACAAAGGACACTCCAGACAGATGCCTACATGGCATCCTGCAGCATTTTAAAAGAGAATTAGTGGTTTTAATTATGGTCGTAGTATGAAAGGGAACCATGCAAGCTCCACAGGAGACCTTTGATCAGACCCTTTTGCTAGTACAATGCCACGGAACTGTGACTATTCCTGGTAAGGGGCCTTTTCTTGCTGAATGACTCACCAGTGATCTTTGAATGCAGACAAGCTTCTAGCCCTCCCTCTTCATTAGTGAGCATTTCTATACAGGGGCCTATATAGTGCTTGGAGTCTAGGAGCTATACAATTGGGGGGAAAAGAAGCCCTACAGATTCTGGCCTCTACTTAGGAAGTGCTGAAGGACTCTGAGTGACTTTATTCATTAAAACAGGTTGCTATTAATTAACTGTCATAATAAAATAAAGAACTATTATTTGCATTTCTTACTATGTTCTCTTTAGTAATATGTATAAAAGATGCTTGTAACAGAAATGAATTTATTGAGCCACTTCCCCCATCCCCCCCAATCCCTGCCTTTTTTTTCCCCTTTGCATTTTGGCAGCAAGAGCCTACTAATTATTGGGCCTAGATCTCTGAGTCCAAATAGAAATAAAACATAAATATAAAATTAATTAAGAAAATGCAAAATCCTTTTTACTCACCAGTTTCTGCAGCTGAAATAAGCAAACATCAAATTAGCTTTTTTTTTTTTCAGTGATTTCCGAGAACGATCTAAGACAGTAAAATGCAAACTTTTTTCAAAATATCACCCACTTGGTGCTTAGCTTGAAGTGTAAGACTATGTAACAACTATAGCTACTTTGTAAAAAATGTACTCTCACCTAAAGCCTAACATGATTCATTCTTTTTGTTCAGGAAACAGAAAATGTCTTTGGTCTGGTATTAATATCAAAAGAATTTAACTTTAAAACTGATTCCAATAAGCATGGCCCTTAAACAGTTCATGGTCAATATTTAGTTATATGAAAATGGTTCATTCTCTTCTAGAATCTAATCCAGCGCAGTCATCTGGTAAAAGACTGCAAGTCAGAAGACTTTTCATAAAGCTTCTCACTGAAATGGTAATTTGGTAACATGGGATAAACAGAATTTTGCATAAATAGTAGATCTTAGTCACTGAACACCCCATTAAACAGTACTGCTGGACCATGTTACTTATATCTGGGAGATGACTTAGTTTTAAATTTTTTATGCAGCTTCTTTTCTTGAAGAAAAAACTTCCGGACTTCAGAATTTTGGAAGCTGAATGATGAGCAGGTTTTTCATATTTTGCTGTGTCAGACATTTTTCCTGTTTCTCAGACTTTGCAGTTCTTTTCTTAGGTGCTTTAGAGCACCTAAAATATCAGCTTGCTGTGGATCATTCCGTGCTTTCTGAGAGTACAGATGGAAATGTCTGATGGTTTCAGATAACAGCACTTCAGGGTCTGCATCTCTTGCCTGAAGACGCAGCATCCGCTCACAGGCAATGGCATAGTTCTTGTGCCAATTCACTGGGTGCTCCTTTTGCAAATAGACAATCTCCTTATAAAGCTAGAAAACAGCAGAAATGTTGGTATTCCATTGTTATTCTTTGACTTTTTTTTCAAAAACAAAAAAACCACAGAGGAATTAATAACAAGAAACAAAAAATTCAAGCAGTCTCCAGTAAAAATCTAATCATTGCTAGGCCATGCAGAAAATGCAAGAATGTTACTGTAATTATTACAGTAGCAGGAGGCAAATATGCTGCATCTAAAACTGCTTCTGAGGTTTTCGGATGTTGCAGGGGAAACCTGAGACACACTGTGTTAGGACAAAATACTCTTCCTCCAGAAAGATGTTCTGGGGAAGGGATTTAGTTTTAATCCATGGAAAGCTATTTACTCAACAGGCAGAAGAGTTGAAACTCTAAATTTAGCTGTTGGAGGAAAAAGAAACAGCTTTCTTTAGAAGACTGCCTGGAAAAAGAACTTGAAGGAATTTAAATTTTTGTCCCACATTTTTGACAGAAATTTCTCTCTACATTAAAAATAACACTAATAACAATAGCAACGATAAAACAATCCAGACAAATTCATTATCAGAGGCTGAGTGTGACAGAATTTAAGAGATATCCTTAAAGTGAGATACTGAAAAGCTTCACAGTATCCTGTAATTTACAATTTTGATAGTTAAAACTTTGCCCATAGGAATTTAGAATTTTGCTTTTCAACATCAGAGAGAGTATTAATTGTATAGAGTTAGATTTTTTGATATTGAGTTTTCTAGAGGAAAGACATCAAAAATTTAACAAATAAAACACATAAATCTGCAAAATGGAATATTACAGTTGCTTATTTGGGAATCTCACAGCTTTCTTGGAGATTGTCAAGTTAGAGCTGTATTCACAGGCGTTTAACCTGTAGACTTTCTGAGACCACAGGAAAGCAATAGTGCTTTCTCCAAGGGACAAGTGCTTTTTGAATTAGACATGACATCGTTTAGTTAAAAGAAACCCAATCATATTATCTATTTTTCCAATTCCTACTCCAGGGCAGACAAATGCATACCTATTTTAAAATACCACCCTCACGAAAAATTCCATAATCCATGTTTGATATATTGTTTCAATAGTCAATAACCCTCAGTCATCCAGCTGCCTTTTAAAGCAAATTTCCCCTTAGTTCCCTTGATTTTATACAATAGGGAAGAGGCTGGGCATGGTGGCCCATGCCTGCAATCCCTGCACTTTGGGAGGCCGAGGCCAGAGGATTGCTGGAGACCAGGAGTGGGAGACCAGCCTGGCCCACAAAGCAAGACCCCCATCTCTAATTATAAAAAATAAATAAATAGAAAAGAAAGAAAAAATGGGAAAGAATCACTATGAGTTTTCATATACATCAAGATTACTGTGAGCCTCCTACCCTTTTATCCTCTTGGTAAAATATCCAAAGTTGCTTTACCCTTTTCCTCATCATTTTTTGTCCAGTGGTTTCTCTTCCTGAGGCCTCCTCTGATAAGACACGGATATAAAGGCTGTAGCATGCTGCCCTACACAAAGTAGGCATTCAGGAGCTGTCCAGTTTTCAAAATCCTACTAAGTTTTTTTTGTTGTTGTTGTTGCTTTACACATACCAATTTTATTTTGTAAATTAAGTATAATACATATTTCTATAGAAATATAAACCTGTTAGATTCATGTTTGCTACTTTTTTATTTTTAATTTTTGCAGGTACACAGTTGGTGTATATATTTATAAGGTACATGAGATATTTTGATACAGGCCTGCCATGCATAATAATCACATCAGAGTAAATGGGGTATCCATCACCTCAAGCATTTATCCCTTCTTTGTGTTACAATCCAATTATACTCTTCTAGTTATTTTTAAATGTATCATAATGTTGTTGGCTGTAGTTACCCTGTTGTGCTATCAAATACTAGATTGTATTCATTCTGTCTAACTATATTTTTGTACCCATTAACCATCCCCACCCCACCAACCCACACTAAGGTGCTGAAGTCCAAAATAGATGCCAATACTTCTAGGAGCATTTCCCCAACTGCTCCAGAGAATGGAGGCTCATTCATGACCCACCTACTAGTCTTCAGGCAGCAGGACACCTTCAAATGATGCAATTTATTCCTATAGGAATAAATTGGCTACTCCCTGCCCTGCTCCCCCACCATGCCTAAGTTATTAAGTCACCTGAACTTAATATTCTGTATGAGCTATTGAGTAGGATAATGTAAACAGCAACAAAAATATATTCTTTACACCTAACAAGAACATTCTTGAAAAACTAGCACTAGGGGTGGTAATTAAGTAATTACCATGAAGTAATTGGCCTCATTTGTCTTGTAAACATTGTCACACATCTGGAGACTATGCAAAGGAGATACCAATAATCTGTATTCACTGAAAAAAAATAGAGCTTGCTGACCCAAAGGGACAACAAATCCACAAGCGAGCTTTAGTAGTAGCCTAACAACGCACCATGGAAGCGGTCACTGATGAGAATATAAAGTATCAGTAAGTCTCAGCTTTCTCTCAACTAAATATTACTTGTTTTTCAAAGAATTACAAGGTATTAGAGATAAACAGGATTATTATATGAACAGGATATGAAAGACGATCTTTTCAAGTTTAAAGCCCATTTTCTTTTTTAGAAAAAAAAAAAAAATAAAGGCCTGGAAAGGTTCATTGACTCACAGTTGACAATTAACGGCAGAGTGGGCCTAGAAGCTGGGCCTCCCTACTGCCAGACAGAACTCCAGCATGCTGCCTTCTATAATCGGGTATCTTGCTGTCCTCAAGTGGGGTGCCTCAGAGGGTTCCGCCTTTGCCCCCATGGCTCGCTCCTTATGGACTGCTCTCCCCTCCCTCTCTCGCCTCCTTGCCCTACCATCTGTCTGGTTAGCTCCTTCTGATCTTTCAAGATGACACTCCAATGACATCCCCTCTGGAAGCCTTCCCTTCCTTCCTCCCTCACCAGCCTACTCCCCAGCTTGCTCCGGTCCAGTGCTCTGGGTTTCCGTAGCACCTCTGCGTGCCTCTCACAGCACTCTCAAGTCTGAACTGTGACTGAGGACTTGATCTTCTGTCTCTCTCTCTAGCCTGCCACCTTTTTGACAGCAGGGATAAGACTTAACTGTCTGCAGCACACTATTTGCTATGGAGTGGGTGCTCAAGAAATGCCTTGTGAGTGAATATAAGTGAATAAACAAGGAACCAGAGATCACAATTGAGGAGTAAACGTAGTCATACTGATTGGACACCATGCTATTTTGTCTTAGCACCAAACACTTGTCCTGGCTAAGTAGAACCACAGCAGTCTAGAGATGGCAGAAATATCTCAGCTGCTCATATATACAGGTCCTACCCTCTATTTTCATTGGCCCTTGTCAGGATATTAGTTTCCTATAGAGCAGACTCTGCAAGTGTCTGAAGTGCCCAGTGCCATAAGTCACAGCAAAGCAGAGACTTGGTTACAATAGTGCCACAGCAAGCCTCCTGTATCTGCTCCCACTTCCCATCAGAGAGGACCGATGTGTGCAAGATCTTCAGTGTGGCTGTGTCTTCCGAAGGTTCATTTGGCTTCCTGGGGCCAGTTAGAAGACAGAGCCACCCTCCATGACTCTCTCTCTTCTCATGAAATCTCAACAAGCCACGGCCCTATCATTTCAAGTGGAGCCAGGGTCATGACTTTTGCAGAGAGAGTAACCAGCTAGAACTTGTTTTATATTAAGCTGTTATATTAGTTTCCTATTGCCACTATAACCAATTACCACAAACATAGTGGCTTAAAACAACATACAATCATCACCTCGCACTTCTGGAGGCGAGAAGTCATAAAACCAGCATGACTGTGCTCCTTCAGGAGGCTCTAGAGGAGAATCTGTTTCCTTACCCTTTCCTACTTCCTCCAGAGGTGGCCTGAACTCTTTTACTCCTGGCCCCTTCCTCCATCTGCAAAGTCAGCATGTAGAATCTTCAAGTCTCTCTCTCTGCCCTCTGCGTCTGCATCAGGTCTACTACTCTGACTCTGACCTGCCTGCTTCCCTTTCATGAGGACCTTTATTATTATGTTGGGCCCACCTGGATAATCTGGGATAACCCCTGTCTCAAGACCCCTAACTTAATCCTCCCACCCCTGCTTTGTTACATAGGTAACATATTCATAGGTTGTGGAGATTAGGACATAGACATCTTTTTTTGGGTGGGAGGTATTATTCTGCTTACCAGAGCCATTTGCTTTGGATATTGTGATACAATTGAGGATTTGTTCATATGTGCTGCTTTATAACGCCCAAATTAAAAGGGAAATAAAAGAATAAAAATTATAATGTGATATACCCTCTATCCATCCCGAACAATCACCATCACCTTCCCACCAAATATATCTATATCTATATATAAAAGTATAACATACGTCATATGCATGAGCGTAGAGTTGAGCTTTCACTTTTGAAGGCATGTGAGCAGTTTCTGCCAGGTTAAAGATGAAGAATGGTGTTTTCATCCTGGGGGTGGGGATAGGAACCTTCATTAAAATCATACAGTCAATTGCACATTCAGGGCTAAATCTTCCAGGCTTCTCCACTGATAAGGGATGTACAAAATTCTTTATTGTATTATTTTCAGTTCTCTCATATTCATGGACATTTGCTCTGAACCAACAACAATCCCTCCACCAACCCGCCAAGATGCTGCATTCACACTAATGACTAAATCTTCTAGGAAAAAAGCCTACACTCGTCATCACTATTATACACTGTTCATCCTCCAAATGTACATTATTGTTATGCAAGAGAAGCCAGGAAAAGGGAAACCTGCTGAGTTAGCCAACACATCCCTTAAGGTACCCATCATGAAGCTCATGCCATGTGTGCCCAGTTCTTCCAAGGTGACTAGACCCTTAGACCCCATGAACTCATCCAGGTTGTATTCAGAACACCAATTAAATCAATACCTGTGTAAATAATGACCTGCTTTCTTCTTTTATGTGATTTCTTCCCAGCTTTCCCACATTCAATCACAGTAAATTGTGCAAACATACGGTATATCCTTGATCTATATTTACAATCATTATTTTGCAGCTGTATTTCTTGACCACTATTTAAAAACCTCTTCGAACTTATGTAAGCTGTTTGTATCATAACTGTTCTCCGTGTACAGTCCCTGGCTCAGACTGGACATCAATACATTTTTGCTGAAGGAAGCACTCCCTATGTACAAGATACTCCGTCTGCATTACTTAGGACTTTTACATTAATACTTAGGCCAAAGTTTGTTAGTGTTATTATGATTAAAAAAAAAAAAATGACAGGAACCAAAAGAAGTTGCATCACTATGAAATGTTCCATATAGGACAGGATGACCTCTCTCTTCTCTGAACTACAGGAAAGTATAGGCTCCATCAGATTAATATTCTAATCTCCTTTAACATGTCTGTCTGCTCATTAGACTATGCACTTCATGAGGGTAGGAAGTGTGTCATATTCATATGTGTAGCTTCAATGCCTAGCACGGTGCCTGGCCTCCAGTAAGTATTAAATAAGTGCTTAACTAATTAACAGGCACATTACAAATGGAGGCAAGGTTGTAATGATTAATTTCTACTCAATCAATTACACTCAATTAAGGCAAGAAAGCATAGGAGAGATGAGTGTTCCAGAGGCAGACAGATGTGAACTTTGGACTCCATCAATAGCAGCAGTGTGCCCTTGGACAAGTAGCCTTTCCACATCCAGTCTGTTCTTTTATAAAACAATAACCTCAGAGGTTATTGTGGGGATGAACTGAAATATTCACGTATGATTAGCACAGTGCCTCAAAAACATAATTGCTCATAAATGTTATTTTCATTATCACTACTCACCCCTACTCTTGAAATTAAAACTGCCATAGGCTACTTCCCTGTCATATTAAAAATAGACTGCACACACAAAAATGTAGATTAGTCACCTCGCTTGCCACATTTCTTCATTGGCCACAGATTCCCAAGAAGATGGATCAAACCTGTAGTTACAAGAAAACAGTAATATTTTTCTGTCATCCACATTTTTTTTTTTTTTTGAGAAAGAATTTTGCTCTTGTTGCCCAGGCTGGAATGCAATGGTGTGATCTCGGCTCACTGCAACCTCCGCCTCCTGGGTTCAAGTGATTCTCCAGCCCTGGCCTCCCAAGTAGCTGGGATTACAGGCACCCGCCACCACATCCAGCTAATTTTTGTATTTTTAGTAGAAATAGAGTTTCACCATGTTGCCTAGGCTGGTTTCGAACTCCTGACCTTAAGTGATCACCTGCTTTGGCCTCCCAAAGTACTGGGATTACAGGCGTGAGCCACTATGCCCAGCCATCATCCACATCTTTGCAAAGGATACATCATGACTGTTTTATCATCTGACAAGGCCAATAAGATGAATCTTGAAATACTGATAGTGATCAAATTAATAAACTTGTTCTCCTAAAAAAGTTGAATTATAAGGAAGTTTGGGTTTTGGTAAATATCTTTTTAAAAATTTTTAAAAATTATACTTTAAGTTCTAGGGTACATGTGCACAATGTGCAGGTTTGCTACATATGTATACAAGTGCCATGTTGGTGTGCTGCACCCATTAACTCATCATTTACATTAAGTATATCTCCTAATGGTATCCCTCCCCCCTCCCATCACCCCACCACAGGACCCAGTGTGTGATGTTCCCCTTCCTGTGTCCAAGTGTTCTCATTGTTCAATTCCCATCTATGAGTGAAAACGTGGTGTTTGGTTTTCTGTCCTTGTGATAGCTTGCTAAGAATGATGGTTTCCAGCTTCATCCATGTCCCTACAAAGGACATGAACTTATCCTTTTTTATGGCTGCATAGTATTCCATGGTGTATATGTGCCACATTTTCTTAATCCAGTCTATCACTGATGGACATTTGGGTTGGTTCCAAGTCTCTGCTATTGTGAATAGTGCTGCAATAAACATACGTGTGCATGTCTTTATAGTAGCATGATTTAGAATCCTTTGGGTATATACCCAGTAATGGGATGGCTGGGTCAAATGGTAGTTCTAGTTCTATCTTCTTAATCTGCATAATGAGCTCCCATGCCTCAAGAGAGCAAACAGAAGATCAATGGGAAGACATTGGAAGTATCTGGGGAGCCAGCCGTTCATAAGAACTGTATGTTAGATGGCAACAGGGCAGAGGTGAAGTGTAGGTCACTCTATGGACAGAAGTAAGAGCCAAAGAGCTGTGAGACAAGGGGATCAGCCTGAAGAGAAGGGACTCCTGGCTTGGGAAATCACTGCTGGAGCTTTGATGCTGCTCAAAGAACAATGGCCAAGCCATTTGATTTTTCTTTCTCTTAATTAAAAATTTTCTTACTATGTATATATTTGATAGAATGGGGATAGTGAGCAATGTTATGTACCGGTACTAGTTGTTCAGCTGTTCTTTTTCTTATGATGGCCGTAGAGTGCTTTGATCATCCATCTCTGGCTGTTATACAACAATGTGGTCTGTATTTGTGCATACTGACTTTTCAAAAAACCTTTACAGTATTTTAAAATATAATCTTGTCTGTTGCTCTTAACCTATAAGCAATAGGTTATATAATCTTTAAATAATTCATAATTTCAAAAGTAAGTATTGGAGGCACATTTCTTTAGATAGTGACTCTGTGTATGTGTGAAAGCAAGTAAAAGAATCGCTACTCCATAGGTAGAGCAGCCTAGATAGTGACTCATTTTCTGTATAGGAAAGAGTAAACTCTATGTAGAAATGCTTAAAGGAAGGCTAGTAATGCCTCTAAAACATAACCAGGTTGATGCCAAGAAACTCTGAAAACAAAGTTACTTAAAGCTGAGTCTTCCCTCACAGAGAAGTTATCTGCCATTCCTAAAGAAAAAAAAAGTGACAAGTTTGCGCAAATGGAAACTATCATAAGCAACAGAATGCCTTTTAAAGTTCACCTGCAGTTAATGAACCTCTTCCGCTTTTAGGGCAATGCGCTATCGGATGGTGGACGATGTAGCATTCAAAGACTTGGAAGTAGAAGGTGCCATCATCTATCCTCCATCATGGTATCCACACAACCAGCACCCTCTTCCCTCCGCTCTCCCCAGTTTTGTAAATAGGAGAACGAGAAAGACACGTTCTCCTTCTGTTGTATTATGGTATTTTGTGGGTAGCAAGTAACAATATTAACAATTAATAAAAAGTAAAACAAAAAAAATTAAAAGGCATCTCAAAATGTAGTAGTTTTTTTGGGTACTCAAAACTGCTATGTTTATATGCATCAAAATGCAACTGCTGTTCATACCTTCCATATTCTTCAGTCCAGTTGTAGATATTTTTTGTAAGTTTAATCCATTCCTCAGGGTTGAATACAATCTCCAAAGGAACTAATTTGTCACAAGACCCCCATGGCCAAAGTGAGTAGTTCTTTTTCCAGGTTGGGTCGCCTTCATGAATTCCTATGCAAACAAATGTTTCTTTTCTGTTGGAAACAGAAAAATACATGATGTACTTAAAATTTAAAGTTCTAAATGTTAAGTAAATATAATTCATGAAAGATCATTTTTAGATTTTTTTCCCAATATTTATTACCTATATGATTTTGGAAAAATTACTGAACTATCTGGGTCTAGTCTTCTCATTTGTGAAACAGGTACAACAACTATCTTTCAGAGCTGTTTAAGATTAATGAGACACCTGATATAATTAAGTGTCAAAACATAATAGAGGCTGGACGTGGTGGTTCACACTTGTAATCCCAACACTTTGGGGCTGAGGTGAGGCCAGGGGTTTGAGACCAGCCTGGGCAACACAGTGAGATCCCCATCTCTATTTATTTAAAAAAATAATAATAAAGTTCTAGTTCTGGAGAAGAAGGAATAACTATAGTCTACCTTGTCTCTCCCATTGTACACAACTTTAATTCCTGGACACAGAATATGTGGAGCAGCTATCTGAGGACTCTGAAAAGTAAATGGTAGAAAGAAGATTGAGAAAAAAGACCAGAATTAGACGTTCTACCACATTAGTGATAAGTTTACCATTTTTCTCCCACCCCCCTGGGGGAAAAAAGGAAGCTCAAAACTCAGAAGTATGTTTCAAATAAGGACCAAAAAAGCTCCAAGAAAAGTCCCCACATTTTTTTGTAGCCCAAGAAGTAGAAAAGGGGACTAAGGTTTGGAGACAGTGGAGGAAATCCCCCAGGTCTTTTTCCTTCTCTCCTTTCCCAGGTGCCAGGCAACACTGTGGCATTAGTGGAGGCAGCAGCATAGTGAGAGTAGCGGTGGGTTGGCAGGCACCCAAAACTTCTCTCTAAGCAGAGACATTGTGGTTCCAAGAGTGTGGGGCAAATCTCCATTGCTTTTTGTCTCTCTCTGTCCTTCAGCCTGGCTCCAGATGCAGACACAGTAACGGGAAGGGCATAGCAGAAGAAAGAAATTAAAGCCCCAGCTTTCTGGCCAGAGAACCAAAAAGGAAGGCCCCAGCAAGTTGGAAAGTAATGGGGTGACCACAGAAAGGAGAGAGATGAAGAGAGTAATCCCATAAAGTTGTATATAAGCTCCTTGCTTATCTCTGAGCTGAGCATGCACAGGTCTGACCCTAAACAGAGTTTGTAAAATTAACCACAGGGCAGACCACCACCCAGGTTCCAGACTGGGTACCCGGTAGTGTTACCATAGGTAGCTAGTCAGGATGAGCAGGGCAGGAGACGGCTCCCCTCCGTCCCACCCCAACCCCACCAGGAATTTCAGAAAACCATCAGGTGATGGTCAGACAGTTGTCACACTGCTTCTCTAAAATAGTAACTGGTCACAGCCAGCACCAGGAAAAGGCAGTTTCCCAATAGATAGAAACACCTGAAACTGGTGATCAGCAACTTCCTGAAAAGATCTCAGGAACTGAACAAGTGGGCTCAAGCATGTGCACTAAGAGGCAAAATAGCAGAGTTTAATGGGTATATGATCTCCTAGGGCCATTCCACCAGTGAGGGAAGAACGCAAGTGAGCATGCATACAACTCCAGTAAACACACTGCACAGTCTCTCTCTCTCTCTCTTTTTTTTTTTTTTTTTTTTTTTGAGACAGAGTCTTGCTTTGTAGCCCAGGATGGAGTGTAGTGGCACGATCTTGGCTCACTGCAGCTTCCACCTCCCAGGCTCAAGCAATCATCCTGCCTCAGCCTCCAGAGTAGCTGGGATTACAGGCATGCACCACCATGCCTGGCTAATTTTTGTATTTTTAGTAAAGCCAGGGTTTTTCCATGTTGGCCAGGCTAGTCTTGAACTCCTGATCTCAGGTGATCCACTGGCCTCAGCTTCCCAAAGTGCTGGGATTGTGGGCGTGAGTCACTGTGCCTGGTCCACAGTGCACATTCTCACCTCCCAAGTGCTAGCAGGCTACTGCACAACCAGGCAGTTCAACCCCAGGGAAGAATCAGGGCAGAAGGGACGCAAGACCTTAGAAGTATGCCAACATAGTAACCCTGAGTCAAAGGTCAAATGGGGCAACTTGTCTTTCAAGTCACCTGCTTGGCCTTCTTCCAAGTGTAGTTTCCTTCCTTTCACTTCTGCTTTAGAGCTTTTAATAAATTTTACTCCTGCTCTAAAACTTGCCCTGATCTCTCCTTCTGTCTTATGCCCCTCAGTTGAATTATTTCTTCTGAGGAGGCAAGAATTGAAGTTGCTGCAGACCTCTATGGGTTTGCTGCCAGTAACTCAGACACTCGCCACCGGTAACAGTAGCAGACCCATGGGATTGATCCAAATAGCACTACAAATGCTTTGGAAACAGAACTGGTATTGGAACCACAGTTCACAGAAGGCAGGCCAGAATTTGAAAGCTGAGATTAACCTGGCCAAGGGCTTGCTAAACAAACAAACCAAAAAGTCATCATTCTCCTTGGGATTTAAATAAGACCCAAATATGAAAAAATTTTTTTACAATTCAAAATTACTCAGCATATGAAGAACCAGAAAAACCTCAACTGATAAAGGAAAAGACAATCAATAGATGTCAATTCTAAGATGACACAAATGCTAGAATTGTCAGTCAAAGACTTTAAAACAATGATTATAACCATGCAAAGAAGGGCAAATACTCTAGAAACAAAAGGAAAGATGGAGAAGCTCAATAAAAAAGTAAAATATATAAAAAGGAACCAAATAGCTTAATATAAGTTTGGTGAGATAGTATGTCAGGGAATTTGAAGAGAGAGAGAGAGAGAGAGAGAGAGAGAGAGAGAGAGAGAGAGATACAATTTAAACAAAAAAAGAAAAACATTGAAAAAATGTACAGAGTTCAGGCATCTGTGGGACAGTACCAAAAGGTCTAAATTCATTTCATCGGAGTCTCAGAAGGAGAAAAGAAAGACTGTGAAACAGGAAAAATTATTTAAAGACATAATATATGGAAAGTTCCCAAATGTTTTGAAAGATACAATCTTACAGGTTGAAGAAACTTGGTGAACTCCAAACAAGTTAACTCAAAGAAATCCATGCTAAAATATATTATAATCAAACTACTGAAAACTAAAGACAAATAAAAAGTCTTGAAAATGGCCAGAGAAAATACATTTCACCTAGGGGAACAATTATTTGAATTACCATAGATTTCTACTTAGAAGCTACTACACAGGCCAAAGAAATGTAACTTACATTTTTTTTTTTTTTTTTTGAGATAGGGTTTTGTTCTGTTGCCTAGGCTGGAGTACAGTGGCACAATCATAGCTCACTGCAGCCTCAAACTCCTGGATTCAAACAATCTTCCCACCTCAGCTGCCCAAGTAGTTGGGATCACAGGTGTGCACCACCACGGCCAGCTAATTTTTTTTTTTTTTTTTTCTTTTTTTGTAGCAACAGGGTTTCCCTATGTAGTAAAGGTTGGTCTTGAACTCCTGGGCTCAAGCAATCCTCCTGCCTCAGCCTCCCAAAGTGCTGGAATTACAGGCATGAGCCATTGTGCCCAGCCTAAAGTATTATTTTTAAAATGCTGAAGAAAATAGTATTATCAACCCAGAATTCTATTTCCACAAATATTCTTCAAAAAAGAAGGTTAAATAAAGACATTTTTAGATAAAGGAAAACTAAGAGAATTCACTGTTAATAGTCTTGGTTTAAAAGAAATGCTTAAGGAATATCCTCAGAATGAAGGGAAATCATACAAGAGGAAAATGTGGAATATCAGGATTGAAGAAAGAACAACAGATCTGGTAAGTATCTGAATAAATATTGTAGACTATTTTTTTCTCTTAAGTTCTTTAATATCTGTATGACTACTGAAATAAAAATGACCCTATCTGACATAACATATAACACAAAAAGTAAAAGACTTATATGGCAGTAAGGTTTCCACATTCTGCTTGAAGTGGTAAATTATTACTCCTACGTAGACCATGAAAAGTTAAGTGTGGATGCTGCAATCTCAACAGCAACCAACTTCAAAAAAAACTAAACAACAAAAACTTTACCAAGCAATACAGTAAAAAATCTCAATACACATTTTAAAAAGAAATACAAAAAGTCAGCCAGGCACAGTGGCTCACGCCTGTAATCCTAGCACTTTGGGAGGCCAGGGCAGGTGGATCACTTGAGGTCAGGAGTTTGAGACCAGCCTGGCCAAAATGGTGAAACCTCCGTCTCTACCAAAAATACAAAAATTACAGGCACATGCCTGTAATCCCAGCTACTTAAGAGGCTGAGGCAGGAGAATCGCTAGAACCTGGGAGGCAGAGGTTGCAGTGAGCCAAGATTGTGCCACTGTACTCCTGCCTGGGTGACAGAGTGAGACTTCGTCTCAAAAGAAAAAAAAAAAAAAAAGAAATACAAAAAGTCAATTAATCTAAAAAAATACAATAAAATAGTAGACATACATGTAAGCATATCAATATTTATATTAAATGCAAATGGTCTAAACACAGCAATTAAAGATAGAGATATCTGAGATAGTAAAACAAGACTCAAATATATACTGTCTATAAAACACCCATTTTAAATATGATATAGGTTGGTTAGAAACAAAAGGATGAAAAAGATAAACCACAAAAACATGAATTAAGTTAAAACCAATAAAAAACCCCAGAAGATTTTTTTCCTTTGGTATAGACAGAGAAAAGTGCAAATATAATGCAATGAAGAAAGGATAATCTTTGTAGCAAAGAGTATGAGGACAATTTCATATCCAAACACAAAAACAAAACTACAGAACTCATAGAACAAAACATGAGAAAATCTTTGTGACCTGGCATTAGGCAAAGAGTTCTTAGATATGATACCAAAAATATAATTCATAGAAGAAAAAAATTGGATTTGAATTTCAAAGAAATAAAAAAGTTTTGCTCTGCAAAAGACACTTGTAAAAGACAAGCAACTAACTGCGAGACAATATTTACAAACTGCATATTTGACAGAGGTTGTGTACCTAGAACATATACAGATCTTTCAAAACTCAACAATAAGAAAACAAACAACTCAATCCCAACCCTATGCAGAAAAACATACTCACACACAAATGTAGATGAACGTTTATAGCAGCTCTACGTATAAACGCCCCAAACTGGAAACAACCCAACTGTCCTTCAATGAGTAAAAGGATAAACAAACCACAGTACATCCATACAATGAAACATTACTTAGAAACAAAAAGAATGAACTATCGATACACACAGCAACTAGGATGGTTCTCAAAGGCATTACACTAAGTGAAATATACCAATATCAATAGGTTACATACATACTTTGATTCTATTTATATGACATTCAGGAAAAGGTAAAGCTATAATGATGAAGAACAGATCAGTGGTTGCCAAGGTTAGGCCTGAGGGGACAGTATGACTATACGGGAGCAGCACAAGAAAGTTCATGGAATCACGGACTGCTCTGTGTCCTGACTGCTGTGGTGGTTACACAAATGTACACATGTGTTAAAATTCATAGAACTGTATACCACACCCCCTAAAAAGTAAATACTACTGCTTGTTAAAAATAAAATAATAGGTGCTCACTAAACATTAGCTAGCTTCCTTTCAGAGGTACACATTTAGATAACTTTCATGTGATGATGGTCCATCCCTTTGAGGGGAAAAAAAATCTCTATCACATGCCTTTAAATAATGCATGTCCTTTGACTTAGTAATTTTACTTCTGATAATCGATGCTAATAATTTAAAATTCTGCCCCTCCACAAAAAAAACCTACATATACAAAGCAGTTGTTGTAGGTATAAATTTATTATAGTTAAAATTAGATACCATGTTAAATATCTCCTAATAGTTTTATTCACTTATTATTTTTAAATTACAGTACATGTATTTACAAATAGTTTGTAAAAACATAAGGAAATTGTTTTATGATAGTAAGTATAAAAAACAGGACACTTATGCTTTTACCTTTGTAAGACATATGCATTTTTTATATGTGTGTTGTTTCTGAGTGACTAGGACAATGTTTTCTTCTAGTTTTAAAAAAAAATTCTCATTCTGTAACAAACACATGCAACTTTTACAATTAAAAACTATTTAAAGAACTGATATTAATAAGTCATATTTATGCAGTGATCTTTGTTAGTCAAAAATATTAACAATAAAACTTTATGGGGCAGAATGTTCATCATCATTGTATATTATAATAGCAAAAGTCTAGAAACAGAATATCACAAAAAATCGAATATTTGTTACATTATTATGCATCTTATGAGAATATTAGCCAAAAATGACAATAATATACATGGGGAAATGCTCATGATATAATGGTAGGTTAAAAAAAATTGGACAGATAATGATATCTCAGCTATCTATAATACAGTATGTATGAGTATGTGTATTTTAAAAATAAGTCATTCATGTTAAAGATGAGTGGAATCCAACAATATTTATCAAAATACTAACAGCATCTGTCCTTGGGAGACAGATGATACTGATCATCTTTACACTTTTCTGTGTTGTTTAAGTTTCCTCAAAGAACATACGACATTTCCATCATATTGTTCTTGGAACATTTTGGACATGCAGTTTTTATTTTAAAAATGCTGAATGAATGTCCCCAAACAGAATTAATGGCTTCCTTATCCATGCTGCCAGAATACTTTGCATATGTTGTCAGTTAAATTATCTATCTGTTCAGTAAACACCTACTGAGCATTTACTATGTCTGACACTTTACAAGGCATTGATAGTATAGAACTTATCCCACCAAATTATGGCTAGTCGTATTCACATCTATGTATGTACACAACTAGATTGTGTTCTACTTGGATTTGTAACTGAACCTCATTCATCTTTCTACTGCCGGAGCCTAATACAAGTTGTAACGCAGTAGACATTCAGTAAATGCTTGTGGGATTGAATTCTTGAAAATTCACAAAAATGCCAATTTGGGGATGTTAATGGTTCCTAATATTTTATCTAGAATAGAATAATTAAATGTTACCCTCACAGCACATTTATACCCATTACTTTCGTTTACTCCCTGAGCCACATAAACTTCAGGCTCTAAACACCCAAAATACCACATTATTATGTTCTTAGCAAGGGATAATTTAACTTTGGGATTTACAAAGACATTCTGAAGTCTTCTTTATAAGAAAAAAGAAATCATGAAATAAGTGTTTCTTCTTCAAGCTCTGGACAATCTTAAGCGCTTCATGGCAGAAGAAATGTTCAACACTATACCATTGGGGGAATTATTTATTCTTGACCTAACTACAAATAATTTTATGTTCTCAAGTATAGAATTCACAATTCTCATATTTTATCTCAGCTAGCATAAACTACGTGTTTTTCTTATTTATAAAAATGTCTTATCCTTTATAAAAATCTTTAAGCTATTTTTATACAGTGATTATTTCTGAAAACATTTGCTTTACACTTAAAAGGGGGACCATAGTGTTGATCGGGGGAACTATAATTGCTTGCCATCCACCTGCAATGATTTCAAGTAGGCAGGCACATCTCCAATTTCTGTGAATTGTACTCAGATCTTATTTGCTGTTCTTGCTAATCTGTCTTTATTTTTCCTTTACCCAAAACAATAACATTTATTTCTGCCTGGCCTTATTTATGCACAGATATTCAATTTAATTACAAAGATAATCTCACCAGTGACAGGGAAATAGGTATAGAAAATTGGTCTTTTGGATGAGGCACAGCTGCTACAGAAACAATTTCAGAAAAGCTTAAGATTTTAGAAAAGCTATTACATAAAAAGAATGCTTACTGTTTATTTACTTCAAGAAAATGATAAAGATTAAATGTGATCATTCCACTAGGTAATATTCCTTCCACAGGATTCCACCGGTTCCCAGGAAAGTTGACACCTGGCAAGTGCTTTGCCATCTTGGGTAAATACCACTCATAAGTCATCATCTGCCAGAAAAGTCACACATGATGTCAGACTTTTAATATATTTCTTAAAAAGAATCAAGTTTATCAAGTAATGGCAAAAACCTAAATTACTTTTGCACCAATCTAATACATATATAATTGAAAAATATAAGCACAACTGAGAATGTGGTAATGATTACTTTTTTAGTGATGTAAACCTTGGATTTTATTATGACTATCATCAGTCACATCAGTACCTTCTTCCAATTTACCTCCCACATTTGATTCCCCAGAAGGATCTTCCCCCATTCTAATACCTAGAGCAGGAACCCCCAAACTGGGCTGCACAGCAGGGGCCAGCATTACTGCTGTGCTCTGCCTCCTGTCAGATCAGTTGCAGCATTAGATTTTTCACAGGAGCGTCAACCTATTGTGAACTGCACATGTGAGGGATCTAAGCTACACGCTCCTTATGAGAATCTAATGCCTGATGATCTGAGGTGGAACAGTTTCATCCCAAGACCATTCCCCACCCCCACCCCCAACCCCCAGTCTGTGGAAATACTGTCCTTCATGAAACCGGTCCCTGGTGTAAAAAAGGTTGGGGACCACTGACCTAGAGAACATGCATTCAACTTTAAGAACCAGTGTAAATATCACTTCCTTTGATGCCCTCCTCTGTCTCCACAGCCAGAATGGCATGCTCCTCTAGTACTTTGTACTCACTTCTATTAGAGCCTGCTCCTCACCAGACTGTGAGCTCCTAGAGAAAAGGCACTGTATTTTTTCATCTCTGTGTCTCTGCACCTAGCACATTGGCTGGCATAGAATAGTTCTCACATTTATTATTATTTTGAGACAGTCTTACTCTGTCACCAAGGCTGGAGTACAGTGATACGACCTCGGCTCACTGTAAGCTCTGCCTCCTGGGTTCAAGCGATTCTCCTACCTCAGTCTCCCGTGTAGCTGAGATTACAGGCACGTGCGACTATGCCCAACTAATTTTTGTGTTTTTGGTAGACACGGGGTTTCACCATGTTGGCCAGGCTGGTATCGAACTCCTGGCCTCAAGTGATACACCCGCGTTGGCCTCCCAAAGTTCTGGGATTACAGGCATGAGCCACCACGCCTGGCCAGTTCTCAAATTGTGTTTGCTGAAGTTGAAATGCCTTTGATGGCCAGACTAGACAACCTAGACAAAATAGCCATTATTTTATTCATTCAAAAAAACAAGTATGCTCATCTATAATGAATAAGATATAACCCCTGCCCTGGAGAAGCTCAATCATGTAATAATCTAGGCCTCAAAGTTAAAAACTCTTTTGGCATTTCAAATTATCTGAATTTATTAGCAGCCCTATATTAATTACATATCCTTACACGTTTACACATTCTTTTGATTTAAATAATTTACTTATATTAGAAAAAAATCATTTTACTTAATTCTATACTTAATACATACTTAACTCTATACTTTGATATGTATCCATTCCCTCTTTTTAAAGAAGAGACTCCCATTTATACCACCAAAGCTTTGTTATGTTTGGATATCATCATTTGAGAAATTGTGCTTATGTTTTACTTGTCTTATATATTTAACTAGCAAATGACAAAGTAATTTTAATCTAAGTCTAAACTGTAAATACTCAGAAAAATACTTACTGAATTAGGCTTTATTGCCCAATAGTTCCAGTTCTGGAGGATATTAACATTAATTACATACCCACTGTGTGCTATGGACTTTATTGTTCCTCATTTAATTCTCATAATAACCTTGCTATGTGAGAATAACTGTATCAGACACTGTTGATTGCCCACTCCACAGTGAATACCTTCTTCTTTTTCACTAATGCAATCTTGATTTTGATCAGGTAGCTCAGGCTGCAATGTTTTCAGTCTAGTCGTTCTCTTTTGCTAATGAGCAGTTTAGGTGTGAGTATATGACTCAGTATGGGTCAGTGGGGCCTGAGTGGAGGTCTGCTGAGGGACTTCTGGGGCACATGTTATTCCCAGTAAATAGAAAGAGAGAGGGAGACACCCAGAAGAAGCACCGTGCTTTGTTTTAGGTAGTGATGTTTGGAACTGGGCATCCATCCTGTGACTGGGAGGGAAAAGTCAAGAGAATGGCAGAAAAGCGGCCTCAGAAACTGACGTCCCTGAACTGCTCATATTATGTTAGACAGGTGATCCTAACATCACCTATCTCCAGACTGCTCGTCATGTGAGGCTAAAAACTCAGTAATTTCAGTCAGATATTCTGTTTCTTGCATTCAAATGCATCCTAACTTATATAATGATGACTTACATTTCATAAATAAGGAAACAGAAGCTCTGAGAGGAAAAATCATTAGCCCCAAGTCACACATCCAGGAAGTGACACAATGAGGACTTGAGTTTAGGTCTAATTCACTTCCTAATCCATGCTTCTCAACTACAGTAGCTGACATCCTAAACAGTGTTTAAAATCATAGTGTGGAACCACGTTATTAACAAATAACCTAGCTTTTGTCAGAAACTAGACTGAAGATCAAATTAATCAATCGGCATCCATGATATAAATGCAACTGCTTCTTAAAATGTAAAACTGTATATTTACGAACCTGTTCAAAGTTTTCTCCAAAAATTATAATTATTCATTAATTCAATAAAATGCATTCAGTACTATGCCTAATAATTTGTTCAACTGAATTCATCATATTATTCTTTTAAGATTAAGAATTTCTCTTTTCCTAATGACTGCTCTAAAAACACCAGAGACAGGCTTCTTCCCTTTTACGAATCTATGGCTCAAATAATAAATCTTACAGTTTAAATAGTTCTTCAATGAAAAAAAAAATGTTTTCATAGCCCTCAAAATTTTCACAAGTCCTCTTTTAATGTATTTTTGTCATAGCATTAACAAAGTTTATATAACAATTCTATAGCGTAATTATAGTTAAAAATTTCTATTTTGAGTAAAATGTTTACTTACCTACAGTATGATTTATTTCATATTCAATATAATTTATTTTAATCCCTGGACCAATGGGCAAGGTAAATTCGAATGGTTGAGTTAGCTGAACATAAAATAACAATTTCTTTTTTTGAGACTGAGTCTCGCTCTGTCACCTAGGCTGGAGTACAGTGGTGCAATCTTGGCTCACTGCAAGCTCCGCCTCCCAGGTTCACACCATTCTCCTGCCTCAGCCTCCGGAGTAGCTGGGACTACAGGCGTGTGCCACCATGCCCGGCTAATTTTTAGTATTTTTAGTAGAGATGGGGTTTCACCGCGTTAGCCAGCATGGTCTTGATCTCCTGACCTCATGATCTGTCTGCCTCGGCCTCCCAAAGTGCTGGGATTACAGGCGTGAGCCACTGCGCCCGGCCTGAATGTAAAATAACAATTGAAAAATAGATTTACAATACAACGAACACTTTTATGGTTTGTCACATGAACGAGAGACCTAAAATATTATGAATCTAACATGAAACACATTAATTCTTAAAACATTCAGTTTAAATGTTTTTAAATGAGAAGCAACTAGTGTGACTTACGCTATTAGTTAAAATAAAAAAACAAGTATGCTCATATATATTCTACCTAACATGTAAAATGTCATATATATTCTACCTAACAGTGATCATGAAAATGGTACCCACCATTTTAAAAAAGATGTTTTTTCCAAAACATGTTTTTAAATCATTGCTATGTTCAAGTATATGTTTCATATACTTACTTCCTGATCCACTAATGAAATGTCAGGCCTCAACCCCTCACAGTAATGCATGTAACGAAGAGAATTTCCTGGCAAATCTCCTCTCAGTAAGATAATTGCATCATGAGGCATAGAGGTGAGAAGGTTCTTTGCGAATTTATCGATCACATAGTTGGTCCTTTGGTCACAAATGCTAAATAAAAGGGTCCAAAAAAATTAAAATAGCAACACTTTGCTACAGTTTTAACAAGACTAGGCTTATTTTCAATGCCATTCTTTTCCCATCATACAATAAACATTCAGTGTTTCAATATATTCTAAAATAATACATATATCTGAAGAAAGAATATTATCGTCTGATAAGCAGCAGCTAATTGTGCAACTGAAAAAAAAATCAGTCTACTGCTTACTTCTGGAGTTTATAATCACCCCCACAAAGAGGGAATCAGTACACAAGAACAGGTCCTTTTTCCCCCTAAGTGCAATCCAATTTTATTTTTAGAAATTAAGATTTCTGATTCCACTTGGAATTTAAGGCAATTTTATGTTAACTCCATTTACTCAAAGGAACTTTCAGAAATGCAAAAGGAAATCTGCCCATTTCTGACTTGAATTTGTATGACATTTGTATGATTTTCTTGCATGCAGAGGTTGATCCTTTCCACTTCTCCCCTCCTGTGTTCCTCTCTGCCTTTGGAGATCAAGAAATTGCTAGGGGATGAGACCAATGAGAAGCAAGGGGAGGAAGAGTTTCCTGAGTTGTTTACTTCTCTCCAGGCATTATTTGCTATTGCCAATAACTTCATCCTTTTCAAGAATGAAGTGAACTTTCTAACTTCAAAGAAAAACTGCCATGAGTTCTAAGAGCGTTCTATGAAAAAAGAAAAAGATGACAAAACAGTAATTAGTATTAAAAAATGAGATAAGCAATGTCCTTTCTGTTGTTATCAGGTCCATTACATTTGACGGAGCTGAGAAACACAGCCTAAAGTTGAATACCTGGGTTAGTATCACAAAGCAAAGGAACACCTCTAGGAACAGAATACTATCCCTGCCTTTGTAATCGATGTAAAAATTACTGTTTCCTACCTGCTTCCCTATGTTGCAGAGTGATGAGGCACATTTTGCCATCTAGCAAAGGTGCTACGTATTCCATTCCCCTGGGGCAAATGAAAAAAATCAAAACAAGATAAAAACACCTAGCCTGTGCAAACACGTCTGGGGTCGAACCTGGACTGCCCAAATGGCCTGAGCCAGGAGATGACTGGGATAAGAAAAGGCTGGGAAACACACTGTGAGTTTGGTGCACCTGCTTGAGCTAGCGATGATGCTGTGTCCAGGACATGCAGCCCCTTCTCTCAAGGCCTCCTGCTGGCCTTCCTAACACCAGCTCTACCCCAGTATTATAAAGAACAATGTTGTGTGTTTTTCTTTAACTTTTATTTTAGGTTCAGGGGTACATGTGTGGGTGTTATTTGTTATACAGGTAAATTCGTGTCACAGGGTTTGTTGTACAGATTATTTCGTCACCCAGGTTACTAAGCCTGGTACACAATAGTTACTTTTTTCTGATCCTCTTCCTCCTCCAAGCCTCCACTCTCAAGTAGGCCCCAGAAGTAGGCCCCAGTGTCTGTTGTTCCCCATCTTTGTATCCATGAGTTCTCATCGTTTAGCTCCCACTTGTAAGTGAGAAGATGCAGTATTAGGTTTTCTGTTCCTGTGTTAATTTGCCAAGGATAATGGCCTCCAGCTCCATCCATGTTCCTAAAAAGGACATGATCTCATTCTTTTTATTGCTGCATAGTATTCCATGGTATACATGGACCACTTTTTCTTTTTCCAATCTGCCACTGATGGGCATTTAGGTTGATTCCATGTCTTTGTTACTGTGAATAGCACTGCAATAAACATTTGCATGCATGTGTCTTTATGGTAGAATGATTTCTATTCCTTTGGGTATATACCCAGTAATAAGATTGCAGGGTTGAATGGTAAGAACATTGGTTTTTAAAGTTAAGTTAAAAGAGAAAATTTAATCCTTTAAAATAATACCAGTTAAATCTCACTATAGCAAAATTCTAAGGGACTCTCTCTTCCAGTTCCATAATGTGTACTTGATATTGCTAGAAATAAACGAACTATAATCTAAGACTTAGACATCTTTATGTTAGACTGAGATTCTTATTATAATGGTTATTAAACAGATTTGGAAAAATATATGTAATAGTAATAATATATGAGTTAAGAAACTTTGGAACTTAATTTTAAAATAATTAAGGCTGGTGTAGTGGCTCACACCTGTAATTCCAGCACTTTGGGAGGCTGAAGAGGGAGGCTTGCTTGAGACCAGCCTAGGCAACATAGTGAGACCTTGTCTCTACAAAAAAAAAAAAAAAGAAGAAAGAAAAAAGGCATGCCAATGGTGGCATGTGTTCATAGTCCCAGCTACTGAGGAGGCTGAGGCAGAGGACTGCTTGAGCCCAGGAGTTCAAGGCTGTAGTAAGCTACAATCATGCCACTGTACTCCAGCCTAGGGGACAGAATAAGACCTTGTCTCAAAAAAAAAAAAAGTTAATATTTACTACTACAGAGTAAACTGGACATAAAGGGAAGCATAAAGTGAATTATTTTAGGGTATACAAAAAACCCTAAATCATTTTACTCTCCATCTAAGTGGTATTTTAGGTCATGGAATTTTACCTATACTAGGGATTCTAAAAGTATCTCTTGAGTTCTTTAGAGAAAAAGATACAAATAGTCTACATGCACCACCTAAACCCTTGCTTGCAATGGCCTGAAACCATACGTCGCCCATACTAAGATTCTGGTTCAGGAGGTTTAACAACCCTAAAAGCTAAAGAACTACTGCATTCAACCAAGCTGTCTCACTTTCAGTCCTGAAAACCAGTAGAAGTTAAAAATGAAATAAAGTGTTAGAATCTAAATATTCAGGTATCTCTGGCTTGACAGCTACTTTTCATAAAAATAATCATGTGTTACCTGTAATTAGAATATATTTGGTAAACTACAAAAAGAGTTGCAGAAAGCCATTCCAGACACTGAAGCCCATTGCTATTCAGCACTCTGTTAGTCTCAGACACAACTGCAGCCAAACCAATGCCAGCGAGGACGGCCACTACCGCATTGCTCTGCATCCAGAATCGTTCCACCTGTGAAAGAGACAAGCAATCAGTAGGTCCAGTTGACTAGTTTATGCTATCAGTCAGCTACTTATATATTTTTAAAATATACTGCCTGCATTTAGTTGTGTGTACGTATTGTCATTCAGGTTTTGTTAACTGATTTCCCCAATCCAAGCCCAGGTCATTTCATTTTTCTATTTTCAAACATTCTTCCTTCCCAGTTTGACAAGTGCATCTCCCTTTTTAGATCCACACATTCACTTCAATACTGTGGCCTTCATCTTGAACTCCAGTAATACACAGGCTGAAGGAGTTAGAGAATGCTTTTGCTTTCCTCCTGATATTTCCTTCCACAGGGAGAAGCTCCACTGTCCTGGCCTCTCTCTGACCCCTCACGTATTTCCTCCTATAGGATGTAAGGACTTATCCAACTGGGGAGTTTGGGAGCTGGGACTGGACCTGCAGCACCCTTTCTTTTCCTCTCACTTTCTCCTGGAAGTGAGCTACCCATAGCAAGCACCTGTCCAGGTCCAGAGTCTATCTCTATGGCACGAGTTGGGTGGGGGAGACATGGGAAGAGGCTAGACCTCCACAGTACTGCCTATGACTAGTGGGTAAATCTGCCTATTCTGGGATGCTGGAAGAGGAAGCCCCCTTGGCTACAGATATAAGCCACATTTTCCAATCTCAGTATTACCAGATTAAAAGTGATTCTCCCACCCGTTGTACTGTGTTACGTTGTTTCTCAATTGATTCAGAACTCAGGTGATCAAGTAGAGTATTATTTATTAGGCTTCCTAAACACACACACACACAGACCACTCAGTTTCAGCTGTCAAAAAAGAGCTATTGACATTTACAGAGATTCTATTATAAGTAGAAGAAATACTCTAATCTCAGAGACTGCTGCCACAGAAAACAGAAACACGGTTGCTCTTTTGCCTAGGCCTCGGACTTGGTAGGTAAGAAATAAGGATATATGTTGTTAAGTGCCCTCAATTATAATTCATATTTCTTTTGCTATTAAAAAAATTCCAGGAGAAATGCAGTTGTACCTATATTTGTAAGCACACACACATACAATGACTGACTTAAATCTACTTTACATTCATTTTTCTATTTAACAACTGTGTTAATGAAACAATGCATTCTTTTTATCCTAAAAAGAGGCCTTAGCTGTATTGGCTCAATAATTTAACTTTGATTTATAAAAATGTATATAAAATTTTAACTATTCCTTAAGTAATTTGCTCTTCTACAAGATTTATGAAATGCAAATTTGTACATTCTTCACAAACTTTCTGGTCAAAGGATATATCTAAGTAAAACTTACCACACCCATGAAAAGTGGTTTTGAAATATCTAAATTTGCTCTCCAAGCAAAGAACAATGAATAAATGCAAAACATCCCAGTAAAAAGCCATACTAGTGACGGATTCTGTCGGTCCCTACAAAAAATAATTAAAATGTCTAAAATATTTATATACACGAATGTCAAATATAATATCACAGGACTTTAAACTATTAGATCTATAAAAACTTTCCATTTTTAACTAGAAGCAAAGAGAG
Source organism: Macaca nemestrina (assembly GCF_043159975.1). NCBI lineage: Eukaryota > Metazoa > Chordata > Mammalia > Primates > Cercopithecidae > Macaca > Macaca nemestrina. The sequence continues at coordinate 51,413,744 of NC_092131.1, forward strand.
ATCTCGGTTTTTAAAATCTGAGTGGAAACAACCAAAATATAGTAATAAACTCGAACTACAACTTGGGACTACACAGTAAAGGATATAAAGCTAACATTCACAGAAGAAATGCAAACTACTAATTTTGTTAAATTTCAGAAGTGATCAAATATAGGCAAAATACAAATATTTTCATGCTTGAAATAATAAAGATTTAAGAACAATAAATCTCAATGTTGGTGTGAATGCAGTCGTATGACAATAAATGTTAGTATAATCCTTCAGAAAAGTTAATTTGATAATATTTTTATTAGAAGCCTTAAAATATTAATAATCATTGACTCAGTTATTTGTCATGCAGGCATAAATCTTTAAGCAATAACCAGAAATGTAAATAAAGATTAATCCATAAAAATGTTTTGGTATTACTTATAATAGTGGAAAAAGTGGAAGCAATCTAAAGAGTTCTCAATAGAAGAACAGTTAAATTAATTCTCCTATGGTCATAGGATGTTCTATTACATAGACATTTAAATGATTTTAAGTATTTTTATAGTATGAAAAAATGTTCACAATAAAATGTTTAAGTGTCAAGTAAACAAAACTATAGATACATGTACAAATATATATTTACATACAAATACATACATTCAACAGACTAGATCATAAATGAATAAATTAATGGAGATTTACAGTGCTGCATTTTCCAGGGTTTCTTTTGTCATCAGGGATTACTTTTATCATCAGAGGAATTTAAATAATAGCTTCTTTTTAAAATCAGCAATAATAATCGGTTATGGCAGAGTAAGGAATCAAACCTGAAGTTTAGGACATCAAATGACTGCCTACTTAGACAGTAATATAATGCTCAATTTCTTGAAATCATTGATTTAGAATCAGAATAAAAGTAAGAAAACAATACATATTTATTTTAATAGATAGCTAGGAGAGTCATTTATTTGGAGTATAAAATAATACTGGCAATGTCCTACAGTGACATACTGAAAACATTAATTCAATTCATGAACATAGAAAAATAACAGGAAAAGGAATTGTATTACTTACTTTCTTGCTAAACATATATTTGCACAAACTGCAAGGGCTTGGATGTTGAATGAGAGTTCGGTCCTCATATTTGTTACTTGAGAACTGCAAAAAACAACCTAACTTATTGTTGGCAGGAAACAAATTTCATTAATTCCATGTAAAACATTCCTTGTAGGATACATTTGATTATACACTGGGCTTGGGTCAGATTTTCAAATTGTGCCTTTTAAAGTTGGAAGAAAAAGTGCAATAGAAAGAGTTAAATAGTTCCAAGATGTTTTCCAATGGTAACATTTGGTTACCAACTTACATAATTTGGAATAGAATCAGGACAAATAATTTTTCTGTATTTTTGATATTGGTATACTGCATAGAATATCCGCGACTGGTTTGATAGGAAGCTGTTTGAAATGAATTTCTGAACTTTTTTCTGTTGGCAGTGTAGACATGGCCTCTAGTGATTTTGCAACTAATAACAAAATTAATTCAAGTAGCTTTCTGGAGATCTAATATGAAGAAAATAAAGGCCATGAGAGAGAATTCCCAGCCATTCTTTTGTGGGTTATCTTTTTCCTTAAATGGTTTCCTTGTTTTCTATATCATTTGTTTTGGTTCAAAAAACATTTAAGCAATCTCAGAGAAATGTATTATTCTTTTTCCTACAAATAAACTAAATTTTTCCATTAACTCATAGGCATTTTAAGTTATTATGTGAGTTCTAAAATAGCTTCTGCTCTAGCTGTCTCCAATTTTTAAAAAAGAAATGACTCTATACATCATCTCAAATAACTTTCTTCTCCCTACCGGCAATTTTACTGGAGAAAATGTGATACCATAATTATGGAAACCATACAATGTGTATTTTACTAATGAAGACTCATCTACTATGAGAAGACGTCCTTACTCATTTTCAAATACACTTGAAAAATTGATTCCAGCATGAGGCCCAGTTCAAACCATTCTTCAAAAGGAATGAAGTCAGTCTCAAAATTAATTCTTGGAGATCTATTGCTTAAGTGTAAGCGCTAAAAGATGGTCACTGCCTAAGGTTAGATTCAATAATTTCCTTGTACAGGATTGCAATTTAGAGATATGCATGGGGAAAAAATTTAATTTGCTTGACTGGAAAAGGGTAGATGATTAGCTTCTATCATTTTGAAGGATTTTCTCATAAGTTAATTATCAGTTGCCTTTTTCAACATTCCTGCCCACCTGAAACAATTAAAGACTAGAAATTCTCATTCAGGGAGTGCTAAGATTATGCCTTCATTCTACATAACGACTTGGTCCACACAAAAGTGTGGGTGTGAGTGGTCATCACTTTTGTCAAGTCTTTTTTTCTGGGTATATGGCCTGCTATTATTTTAATGTGAAGGAGGCCGTTAAGGGTCTCAATAGATGACTTTTATGTGCAACTAATAATAGTTAGACATATGGTCTAGGATTACTCTCTAGCATTCTTTGGAGTTCATGTAGGGTTTGCTAAGGCAAAATATAACAGCTATCCTTAATACTATAACAATCTCTGGAAGGTAGATAGAAAAGAGCAGGCAGTGAGTCCTGCATGGAGCAAAGCAGAATAAAATGAAAGCTCAGAGACACTGATATGACATATGACTGTCTTTATCTTTACTTTATTTATTTATCGAGACAGGGTCTCACTCTGTTGCCCAGGCTGGAGTACAGTGGCATGTACGATGAGGACTCACTGCAGCCTCGACCTCCTGGGCTCAAGTGATCCTCTCACCTCAGCCTCCTGAGTAGCTGTGACTACAGGTGCATACCACTATGCCTGTCTAATTTTTTTTTTTTTTTTTTTTAATGTTTTGTAGGCTGGTTGTGTTAGCTCACTCCTGTAATCCCAGCACTTTGGGAGGCCAAGGCAGGTGGATCACTTGAGGCCAGGAGTTTGAGACAGCCTGGCCAACATGGCGAGACCCTGTCTCTACTAAAAATACAAAAATTAGCTGGCTGTGGTAGCACATACCTGTAATCCCAGCTACTCAGGAGGCTGAGGTGGGAGGATCGCTTGAACCCGGGAGGCGGAGGTTGCAGTGAGCAGAGATCTCACCACTGCACTCCAGCCTGGGTGACAGGGCAAGACTCCATCTCAAAAAACATTTTTTTTTTTGCAGAGACAAGGTCTCACTATGTTGCCCAGGCTGGTCTCAAACTCCTGTGCTCAAGCGATCCTCCCACTTTGGCTTCCCAAAGTGCTGGGATTACAGGCATGAGCCACTGCACCTAGTGCCATCTTTATCTTTGAAAAGAAAACTGAGCTTCTTGTTACATTCTCCCAGCGAAAATGAGAAAGCCACAAAAGTCTCACACATAAAAAGAAATATTTAAAATCAATGGTGAGAACCATCAAAAGGTTATGTGAAAGTAACTGATGGCAGGGAGATATTTCCAAGATATAATGTAAAGCAGAAAACAGCAGGCTAATGAAACAGTATGTTTACTATGATCCTACTTTTAAAAAGAAACAAAAATCCTAAAAATATTAGAAAAATGTAGTCCAAAATATTAACAGATTAATAATAGTGGTTATCTCTGCATGTTGGATTTATAGGTAGTTTTAATTTTCTTATTTTTGCTTACCTGTATTTTCTAAGTTTTCTATAAAGATTATGTACCTTTTTTGAAGTAGAAAAAAGAAGTCATTTAAACAGAAAGGAAGGAAGGATGGCTGGAAGAAAGCAAGCTAGTAAGTAAATTACACCGAAATTGTGAGAACTCATAAACTGCCTCACGTATAAAGTTGAAATATTCTCCTCACAGTTTTTTCCAAACAGCCCCAAGAGTTCCAAATTAGTAATTAGTTAGGACATCACTTCAGTGTTGTAGAAACCTATTTTCTTCCAAAATTTTGTATCAGGTTGGTATGGATATCTTTCCACTTGTCTTAATCTGTAGGTTTTAAAGCAAATATTAACCCAGTTTTCAAAGAACACCATTAAATAATATAGATAAAAATATATTTGCTTAAGCCAGCTCTAATAAGGTTGGATGTTAAAAATACGGAAGCCAAAGATAGAGCTTATGGCAAGGATAGCCTAAGGAAGTCATAGGAGACATTATATAAATTAAGCTCTAAAATACTAAAAACCAAAATAACAAGAAAACAGTGGTTCAATTGAAGGTTGAAACATTTTCGTTCTATAAATACTCTATATAGTATTCTAATATTCACCGTTGTGTTTATTGCTCATTTTAAGCTCTATCTTATTGAAGGAGGTGCTAAAAATATTTGAGAGTACAGTTGGCCCTCTGCCTCCATGGGTTCTGCCTCCGTGGATTCAACTAACCTTAAATCAAAAAACTTTGGGGAAAAAACTGTCTGCACAAACATATACAGATGTTTTTTCTTGTCATAATTCCCTAGACAATACAGCATAACAACTATTTACACAGCATTGACATTGTACTAAGTATGATAAGTAATCTAGAGATGATTTACAGTATACAAGAGGATGTACACAGGTTATATACAAATATTATGCCATTTTATATCAGGACTTGAGCACCCATGGAGTTTTACATCCTCAGGAGTTCCTGTAACCAATACCCCATGGATACCGAGGCACAACTATAAATACAAACAACTGTCAACTGTAGAGGTAAAAACTACTTCTCAGACATACTTTGTTACAAAGAGATGAACTCAGAAATCCCTAAAATCACTTAAAGGAACTAATAGAGAATTCATTTTAAAATAGTTTCAAATATTTCATACTCACAGCAATATTTCAGACATACTGGATCCTATTTCAGATTTGGCCTAAACACAAAAGACCAACGTTTATTTGCATAAGCATTAAACTGAAGCTTTATTAGGCTATTGTATTTTAACAATCTTGACTTAAAAGACATGGGTTTTCTTTTTTTTTTTTTTTTTTTTGAGACGGAGTCTCGCTCTGTCGCCCAGGCTGGAGTGCAGTGGCGCGATCTCGGCTCACTGCAAGCTCCGCCTCCCGGGTTCACGCCATTCTCCTGCCTCAGCCTCCCGAGTAGCTGGGACTACAGGCGCCCACAACCGCGCCCGGCTAATTTTTCGTATTTTTAGTAGAGACGGGGTTTCACCGTGGTCTCGATCTCCTGACCTTGTGATCCGCCCGCCTCGGCCTCCCAAAGTGCTGGGATTACAGGCGTGAGCCACCGCGCCCGGCCAAGACATGGGTTTTCTTAAAAAAATTTTTTTTATTTTAGGTTCCGGGGTACATGAGCAGGTTTGTAACATAGGTAAGTTGCATGTCAAGGGGGTTTGGTGTACAGATGATTTCATCACCCAGGTAATAAGCATAGTACCCAATAGGTAGTTTATTTTTATCCATTCCCTCCTCCTACCCTCTGCCCTCAAGTACACATGTGTTCATGTGTACTCAATGTTTAGCTCCCACTTATAAATGAGAACATGTGGTATTTGGTGTCCTGTTCCTGCATTAGTTCACTTAGGACATTAACTCATTCCTTTTTTATGGCTGTGTAGTATTCCATGGTGTATATGTACCACATTTTTAAAAATCCAGTCTACTGTTGATGGGCATTTAGGTTGATTCTATGTCTTTTCTATTGTGAATAGTGTTGTGATGAACATATGTGTGTATGTATCTTTATAGCAGAACAATTTATATTCCTTTGGATATATGGCCAATAATGGGATTGCTGGGTTGAATGGTAATTGTTTCAAGTTCTTTCAGAAATCGCCACATTGCTTTCCACAATGGCTGAACTAATTTACACTCCCACTAGCAGTGTATAAGCATTCTCTTTTCTCCAAAACCTCACCAGTATGTTTTTTGACTTTTTCATATAATAACCATTCTGACTTGTGTAAGATGGTATTTCATTGTGGTTCCAACTTTCATTTCTCTAATGATTAGTGATATTGCGCACTTTTTCATATGCTTTTTGGCTGTGTGTATGTCTAAAAGATACAGGTTTTAAATGTACAATGTATCATTTCTCTTCACTCAAAGTCTTTAGTTCAGAGTCTTATTGAATTTTTAAAGAGAAGTCAGTGAAAACTAATTTGGACATCGTTTAGGAAGAATTTTAGAAGTAATAATTGGCAGGCTGGGCACGGTGGCTCACACCTGTAATCCCAGCACTTTGGGAGGCTGAGGTGGGCGGATTACGAGGTCAGGAGCTCGAGACCAGCCTGGTCAACATGGTGAAACTCCGTCTCTACGAAAAATACAAAAACTTAGCCGGGCATGGTGGTGCACATCTATAATCCCAGCTACTCAGGAAGCTGAGGCAGGAGAATCACTTGAACCCAGGAGATGGAGGTTGCAGCGAGCCGAGATCACTGCACTGCACTCCAGCCTGAGGACAGAGTGAGACTCTGTCTCAAAAAACAAACAAAAAAAAAGCGGTGGGCGCAGTGGCTCAAGCCTGTAATCCTGGCACTTTGGGACACCGAGACGGGCGGATCACGAGGTCAGGAGATCAAAATCATCCTGGCTAATACGGTGAAACTCCGTCACTACTAAAAACTACGAAAAACTAGCCGGGGGTGGTGGCGGGCGCCTGTAGTCCCAGCTACTCCGGAGGCTGAGGCAGGAGAATGGCGTAAACCCGGGAGGCGGAGCTTGCAGTGAGCAGAGATCGCGCCACTGCACTCCAGCCTGGGTGACAGAGGGAGACTCCGTCTCAAAAAAAAAAAAAAAAAAAAAAAAAAAAAAAAAAAATTGTTAGAAATCAGTTGAACCAAAAAAAATAAATAAATAAAAAAATAAATAAATAAATAAAGGAAAAAAAAAAAGAAATCAGTTGAACTATTCCAGCAAAAATGATTTACATGTTAATAAATTAATAACCTTTTTATACTTCCATGATAGACTTTCCTTAAGCTCTTTATGAGCACTTTGATTAAAATTCATTACTACCTGTTCATCTATAATTTCACAATTATGTATGAATTATATAAATTTCAAATCTAGAATGGTCTTCAGACAATATTTTTATGGAATAACCAAAATAAGTAAAGCAGAATATAAATGTAAAGTATCAAACTCTCTAAGTCAAAATAATTAATATTTTTCCTTTTTATTATTCTATTTTATTATGAAACATCTCCTACATACAAAAAACATATATAATACATCTTTAAGGGTCAAAGAGCTTTTTAAAAATCTACAGATCCATCATTCAAGAAACAAAACCTAATCAAGATCATAAGGTATCTCACAAAGCCCTCAAAGACTTTTTCTCCCTTATCCCACAGCAGTAACTACTACCTTGAATTTGGTGTTAATTATTTCCCTATTTTTTATAAATACATAGTTCTACTACTTTTGTATGTACCCTTGAACAATAGATTGTTTAGTTTTTGCATGGTTTAGAGTTCTGTATAAGTGGTATTATATACTACATACTCTTCTGAGACTTGCCTTCTTAAGTAGGACACAAAAGGACAAACCAAGAAAGAAAAACCTGATATAACTGTCTATATGAAAATAAAAAATCTTCTGCTTATCCTTTCATTTTTCAGATTATCTTTACTGTGACTATATTTAGTGTGTTCCCTTAATATGTCTTAGGAAAAGCAAGGCCTTTTCAACTTCTTTGGAGCATACTGTTTCCATTTAGTGAACTCATATCTTATGAGGCATTTACAGATATGTCTTGAGTTTTAAAAACTAGATACTAACATAAACACTGTTCATGAAATATGTAAAAAAATAAATAATAAGAAGTGGTTTGGTCAAAGAAAATTTTTTAAATGGAGGATTTTTTTTTTCCTTCGATCTTTTCCAAATAGTTTTATTCACAGATCAGTTGCCCATAGTGACTCACTGCTAACAAGACTGAAATTCTTCAACTGTAGGTGGAAGACTTTTTAATGATTGCTATCCTAAAAAGTATATTCAGGATATACAACTACATGATGTTAAATTAAGTGATTCCAACTTTTCTCTAACATATATCAAAGGCCCTATTCCAAGGGGCAAGTTTGTTACATAAATAACCAAAATAAAAATCTGATCCACTGTCACTGATAAATATTGTTTTTTTAAATCAAGGCCCAGGTAGAACACTGAAGTTTTGCCACTTGTTTCCTTAGAAGGGCTTTAAATCTGAATTTACCAGGCTGAAGGTTCCATATTCTTCCCTGAGAAAATGTGTCAAAAATCCTTGCAGCGTTGTCTGGTCTCCCCAGGTCCACCGGGCGTGATTAAGGTAAGATGAGATGGGAAGGTGGATATAGGGCAGCAAACCAGCAGAGAAGTACAGGCTCAACTTCAACAAAGAGCCCAGGGAGAGTTCCTGCATCAGAGCACATCGGGTGGTAAAACAATGTTTATTTTAGTAGATTCATCCTGGAACTTCAAGAACATATCAAGGAAAACATCAAATATGTTTACTCAGAGCTGATCTCCCAATTTATATTAAGTCACCACAGAATACTATGTTAAACCTTCTGATTACTATGGATTACTAGAAAATTGCATCAGCCTGAACTCCTTTGCATGGCAGGTGAAAGCTGAGTGAAGCAAATAATATTAGCAAAGGCTCATGAGTATCATGTTTACTGCATCACTTACATTTAAAACCATGTCATGACAAGCAGCATTGCACGGCTAAGATAACCTGCTTGGAAGTGATTATGTGTTGTTTGGCTGATTTTGAATATGCCCAAAATACAATTCTAAGACCAATTCACTTCGTCATCATCATTAGGAGTAGACTTCAACTATATATATTATTATGATTATACGTTGACAATACTTTCAACAAGGGTTTTGAACATTTCAATGTTGGCATAAATGCAACTAGCTTTTATATAAACTCCAAGCTCATTCAAATGCTTTTTCCCCCCCTCAATTTACAATTAATTTCCCCTAATTAAAGAAAATTAGTTGTTATAAAAATGCTGCTTCATATACCTTATTTGGGAAAACATATTTCTCATTTGTAAAATACTTTACTTAAAGGACAATATTGGCAAAGTTTTACAAATATTAAATCCAAAAGAATATGAATTCTGGTATAGTCAATCAATTCCTGTATATCTGAACCAAGATTCAAATACTGCTTACTTTAGTAACTGGGAGAGGTGTTCTCTCACAAATATCGTATTTGGAAATTGCCAATGTTTTCCTTTACAAAAAAGAGAAACTCATAAGTGAGAATGAATATAAGAATCAAGGTTCACATTCACCAGAGGTAGAACAAGCAGTTGATTTACATTAGCATTTTCAAATAAACATTCGTAATTGAAAATGAAGTGTTTTATTACAGTACTGATTTCATTTGAGATTTCTATAGCAGTAATGAGATGCAAAAAAATGATGGCATGAAAGGAGTGTAAGAAATAACTAATCTAACAACATGCCTTTGCTATTCTTAAAATTAGTTTTAAAGAAAGTAAATGCTTATTTTTGCACAGTTTCTGCATATTATAAAGTTGAATTTAGATTGGTAAGATGAGTTGCTGCAGAATTTTCCTTTTGTGTGAAAAATAAACAGGGAGACAATTGCATAAGAGCTATTGCACAGTTGGGGAATAAGTGGTTCCTAATCCTAACTGCACATTAAAATCACCTGGGGAACTTCTTAAAAATACTGATGTCTGGGCCTCACCCCAGATCATTTATATCAGAATTATTTTGGGGTAGAATCAAGTTTTAGCATAAATAAATAAATATATATATACACACACACACACCCCATGTATATATGTACATATAGATACACATACACATATGTACCTACATTACTATATACATAGGTACATCTGTGTATATATACACACAAACAAACACGAACTTTTAAAAAGTTTCTCAGATAAGTAAGCAGCCAGGGTTGAAACCAACTGACTCAGGACTTTCTGCTCTGTCTCAAATCACCTCACAGTGAGATCCAACTACCCTGTTACTTCATTGGTAGGCCTTATTTTCTAGCCTCTGCTTTTTAACTAATGGGAAATAAAGAGTCACAGTTCTCACAATTTCATCACTCTCTGTAGCTTACCTCAGTACAGGGAAAACAGGCCCTTAGTCCGGGCTCCAAAATTATCAACTCTGAATCCTCCATGTTTTACAGAAACTACATGTCTCTCCTTTCAATCAATTAACGTGAAATATGTGCTGAGAATGCACCCCTCTGATGTCTGTTCAGGTTAGAAGCCTGGCTAAGATGACTGATATTAGAGGGAGATGAATCCATCCACCCCCACTGATTCACAAGAGAAATATTTGGGCCTCTTTCTTGTATTCCACAGAAAAGATTCACTGAGTTATATTCCATACCTCCATTTTTAATCAAGCGTTTATATAATAAAAGGCCATATAAAGAACTTACTATATACACTATAAAACCACTGTTAAAGACACTGCTTGTTATGCCGTTTAATAAGCTTTACATAAGGACCTACATGATTGACTTCACAAAATTCAGTGCCAACGAAAAGTTCTTTCCTGTCAACTGCTATGTTTCCCTTTTACTCATTTTATTTTATTTTTTATTTTTATTTTTATTTTTTGGAGACAGAGTCTTGCTCTGTCACCCAGGCTGGAGTGCGGTGGCACGATATCGGCTCACTGCAACCTCTGCCTCTTGGGTTCAAGCGATTCTCCTGCCTCAGCCTCCCAAGTAACTGGGACTACAGGCGCACACTGCTATGCCTGGCTACTTTTTTTTGTATTTTTAGTAGAGACAGAGTTTCACTGTGTTGCCCAGACTGGTCTCGAACTCCTGAGCTCAGGCAATCCACCTGCCTTGGCCTCCCAAAGTGCTAAGATTACAGGCGTGAACCACCGCACCCAGCCCCTTTTACTTACTTTTTAATCACATCATAAAAATTTTATAACCTCCATGTTACCCTTTTTGCTTTACTGTTAAGAAGCTAATGTGTTCAAGCACAGTAAATAAAGCTATCTAAAGCTTTGGTATAATTATTTCCCTATCTCTAGATAATAATTTTATTTGTTTTATATGTTTTCTATTGTAATTCTGATTATAGCTGGGTATAATGAACAAATAATAAAAGGATAAGTAAAGCTGAGTTTGTACACAAACAAACAATAAGGTAAAAAGACTCTAGTGCTGGCTTTGTATATAGACTACTTTAACCTCTGGGTACCTAAATCTCTCATTGCCTAATGAAGTAATTTTCCTATGTTGCTTTATATTGCCATTTTAATTAACAATCTTTTTTTTTTTCTTTCAGAGAAGAAATAACAATAAATCCTTTTTAATTCTAGGGAATCTATTTTGAGAAAACAACACTGTTACCCGAGATTTTATTATTTAGTTCACAATAGCAGTGATGTCTGTTGAGAGCTGACGCTTCAGCACCTGGAGCAAGCATATGGCACAGGGCAAGGACTCGGCACACAGTTAAATAAATGAAGTATGATGGCACACCACTCTGTGTCTTAGAATGTATAAAATGATAATTAAGAAAATTTTATATTGTTGCTTTAAGTCCTTTCAGCCTACTTTCATCGAGATGCTATTCAGAATCAGTCACAAAATTATGGAACAGGCCAGATGCCACTGCAATCAATACCGCATAATTTTTGTAAATCCTATTTTTTTCAGTCAATATTGTTAGGCCCTAGGGTTATTTATGCTTTACATGAAACCCAAGAAAAATTAAAGTCTGAAATTTTCTCATGATAAAAATGTTATATAAAACCTAAGTAAAATATTGTACATTTTTATTTTCACAAAACTCAAAAACCTACCTTCTTTTTTAAAAGTTGAAAGAGAATCCAAGGTATTATGCACAATACATAGAGTATTATTGTGTGCTGGTTACATAAGCTAAGGCCACAGCAGAAAGCACCAGTTTTAGCTATCTGAAAATAAATTTTAAAAAATTAAGAAAAAAATTCACCTAACACTCTAAGAACAATAACAAAAAGCCATTTTTATATTAAAACCAAGCATTTGTATCCTAAGTTAGGTTAAAATCAACCTCTAAGATGCAAGCAGTTATACTTTTTTTAAATAATCACTAATATTTGTTACTATTATTTTTGTTAATATTCTCCATGTTCATCAAATAATTGCAGTTTGATCTTAAATAACTGTTTTCAAACCAACTTTTAGAAAATCCTGTATGATAAACAGGTAAGTTGTAATAGTAATAGGGTATTGTGTAATGCTTATTCAATTAAATCTATAATTGAAATTCAGCAATTGTTTTTTCTCCTATTAAGCAAATGAAATATAGTCTGTTTTGTTTAGAAACCTGGTTATCTCTGGGTGGTGTTTTTCAGTTTTTTCAATATGTGTTAGTTTCATAATTGGCAAAGATTCTCTCCTTTGACCAAACTCAAGTCAGGCTCCTCTAAACTCTTCCCAATTAGGTCCTGACTTTTGAGTTTCCATGTTCATCTCTGCATTGTCCAGTTTTAGCATCAATCCTGTCTAGTCAGTTTAGCCAGAACCCTCATCCTCAATATCTGATCAAGTTCTTCATCCACTGCCATTCCTTAGGTGATGTCTGATCACCCTGGCTTGCTTTCAGCAAGAATTCAGTCACTTTACCCTGATGTTTCCTCTCAGTAATTTTCCATCCACTGACTCCCACCCTGCTCCTTGGCTATAAATTTCCACTTTTCCTATTTGGAGTTGAGCCTGATTTCTTTCCCCTACTACAAAACCCCATTGCAGTTGTCCCTATACCTGAACCTGAACAGTGTGCCTTCTTATAAAAAGTCTATTGAATATTTTAACATAATCAGACATATTTTAAGCCAAAAAAACCCCTCTAATAGCATCACAGAAAACCACATATAAACCATGATGTTCTTTTGTTTCTACACTCTTTAACAACACAAAGCTGCCTATACTAAGATGATTTGGCATTTCCCAGTGTATAGACTGTAGGTTCTTAGAAGATAGGGTTCTTTTACATGTCAAGTGATTCTGATGATAGTGTTTACCTTAAAATTCATTGTAATTTCTTCTGAACTACTTCATGGTTTACATTTGATACTTTTCTCTTAGTTAAGTAAATTACAAATTCAACATTTTTTGGCAATTAAAGAGCGAGTCAATGTATCCTAATTTAAGGGGGCCAGTCTAGAACTTGGCACTTTCTGATAACATACACAAATAAATGATGGTGAATTAACCAACAAGCCTATCTTTCCCACGGGACACACAGGGGATTTCATAATCCTCTCACTCTCCAAAAAACTTTTAAACTCTGAGGGAAGAAAAGCGCCATGTTTTATAAGGGCTATTGTGGTTCCATCCATAATAAAAAAGACTGAGATCATTTTCTCTCTCAACATGCCAGATTATCCTGACAGTAATCAGAATAGATAAATGGTATTTAAGCCAACATTAAAAAGAAATACATCTGTCTAAAAATTAAAACAAAAACTGATTTCACTTTGATCAAAATAGGTTACCTTTGATCTCTCCTTAGCAGTTGCTGCTTCCTCAAAATGTACAGTAAGAGCCATAAGCAGCCCCACAAACAGATTGTTTAAGCTAAAAACCTCTGCTGCAATGGACCACTGCCATGTTAGACGAGAAAATGAAAACACCCCCGCAGCAAGGATTCCTCCAGCAGATGAGCCAGAAAGCCTGCAAACACAGATAACATGAAATCTTCTTTCCCAACAAAAAGAACTTTATTTTCCTTTTTGTAAACTGTACCAGCAGAAATTATGACAGTCACCCTTGCTGGGTGACTGTCATATATGTTTACTCCAACACATTATATGGTTAATACATTACCTCATATAATAATTTCTTTCAACAAATTTTAATTAGGAAGTTCATATGTTAACTTATTAATGAACAAATAAACAAACCTATGGCTAGAATGAGGTTCAGTCTTCAGATGTAACTGCTAGAATTCACGCCAGTTCAGAAAACCTGAAGACACAGTAGCTAGAGAGAGAACAAACCTGTGTCATTTTCTTGCTCTATCCATGAAGAAGGATGGTCTAGTTAAGACCTAAATGTTTGATTGTAAAAATTAATGAAATGAAAAAATATTTATTCAGGAAAATGCATTCTCACTTCAGGTACAATGATTGGACCCAGGTACCTTTTCTTTTCTTTTTTTTTTTTTTTTTTTTTGAGACGGAGTCTTGCTCTGCCGCCCAGGCTGGAGTGCGGTGGCCGGATCTCAGCTCACTGCAAGCTCCGCCTCCCGGGTTCCCGCCATTCTCCTGCCTCAGCCTCCCGAGTAGCTGGGACTACAGGCGCCGCCACCACGACCGGCTAGTTTTTTGTATTTTTTTTAGTAGAGACGGGGTTTCACCGTGTTAGCCAGGATGGTCTCGATCTCCTGACCTCGTGATCCGCCCGTCTCGGCCTCCCAAAGTGCTGGGATTACAGGCTTGAGCCACCGCGCCCGGCCCCTTTTATTTTCATCTCTCAGCATATGCCAAAGAATGTCTTGATCACAATATTTGATGATTTCAATATCTTATATAGTGCAGTTCTTAGTTTGTGAGGGTTTTTTCTTTAGACAAAGTTGAAGTTAAAACTAATTTTTTTCTCTAAAGATGGGAATGTAAATTTCAGTAACAGCAGAAGAATCAGATGCTACACTTAAAAACAAATTTCTCACCCACAAATGCCAACAAAACCCATACCATTCAAAACAATCAGGAATCTGGATCTCAGTTCAGAGATTTGATTTGAGACTGGTAGTGTGGTTGAATTTACTAATGCATATCAAACCAAAACAAGTTTCTATTTCCTTATAAATCTAAAACTATGAAAATGAAAGTGATTATGAAATGCCTATTTCTAATAGTGTTAGAAAATTCAGCAAGCATTACTGCGTCTAACAATTACCATATTCTATAGCTCCAAATCATCAATTTTCAACTATATTCTTTTGTATAAAAAGTTACAGAGTAGTTCTATGGCTTTTAGTCAATCATTATTTTTAAATGATTACATAAAAATCCCAATATCGGCCGGGCACGGTGGCTCAAGCCTGTAATCCCAGCACTTTGGGAGGCCGAGGCGGGTGGATCACGAGGTCAGGAGATCGAGACCATCCTGGCTAACATGGTGAAACCCCGTCTCTACTAAAAATACAAAAAAAAAAAAACTAGCCGGGCGAGGTGGCGGGCGCCTGTAGTCCCAGCTACTCGGAGGCTGAGGCAGGAGAATGGCGTGAACCTGGGAGGCGGAGCTTGCAGTGAGCCGAGATCGCGCCACTGCACTCCAGCCTGGGTGACACAGCGCGAGACTCCATCTCAAAAAAAAAAAAAAAAAAAAAAAAAATCCCAATATCAGTAAACCTCTTTTTTCTTTGAGTTTCTGTTTGCAATTTATTTTTGTTTTCTTTCTCTTATAAAAATCAGCAGTTTCCCATTTCTTTCAGTTTCCCAGTCTTCCAGTGATCCTGATTCAACATATTATTTCTTCCTTCCAAATTACTTTCCTGTGTACTCATTCCTTTCTATTTGTATTTTTACTGCCTTACACTTAATTAAGAATTCCCTAATTTGTCTTCTGGTTTTCAATCTATTCTGCAATAATAACATCATATCAAGTTTCCTAAAACATATTCTTTATGACTACCCAGCCCAAAAACTTAAGGACTCTCCACTGCTTGAGGGATAAGTTCTAAATCAGACTGCCTGGAATCCAGGCTTCCAATAAACTAGCTCCCACTCACTCACTAATGATCAACATTATTCTCTCCACCCATTAGTCAGGCTCATCAAAACTTCCTAGTAAGACATGCCTATGCCTAGTACTATACTTTTGCTCATTCTGTACCCCTGAATCTAATGTCCTCCCTGCTCCTTTCTATTTATTTAAATCCTACTTCTTTCTCAAATGTTTCTTCAATTCCTAGGTTTCAGCCCATTCTGTACATCTATAGTATTTGTCTGTAACAATTACTTTAACACTGGTTTTGAAATGTGAATTGGAGTTAAATTTCATTTATATTGGAAGTATCTAGCCCCAAACACACAAAGGAAACTTAGTGAACAAGAGAACAAGTTAAAGTATTTCTAACATTTTTAAAGGAACTTCTATGTTTCATATGTCAATATTATTTGGGAAAGTCAGCATAAGATACAAGATTCCTTCCTCAACTTAAAACCGAAATTAGCATCCTTGGAGAAATGGCTGATACTAGAGCTGGAGTAGCTCTAGCACAAAATTAGTCTGAAACATCTTGTGCCGGAAAGTCAAGAAGTGCTCAAAGAATGATGGGGGCATGACAGAAGGACACAGGAGCCAGCTTAAAGAGGCTCCCACTGGCCAAATCTGGGATAATGTAAGCATCAAAAATAATTATAGTAATTGCTTATAAATCACTTAATACCTAAGAATCTATGAATTTAGTGATGTAAATAACAAAGTGAGAAGGACATCATTGGCCTTTCTGTAGAAAGCCAACTAATAATTGTAGAACAAATGATGGAATTAGAAACCACCATTTGGCAGCCATCTTAATAATAATCAATAAATACCAAAACTAGTGGGTAAAAATTTGGGAGTAGCAGAATATGTACAGTCTCAAGGTACCGCCCTATAAATAGATGAATTACCGAGGGAAAAATGGTAACTTTATAGTGGTGAAAACTGTCAGACACAATCTTAACCACGTGACCAAAATTAACAGCATTTGTAATAGGACAAACATCATATGCTTCCCAATCTATTCCAGTGAAAAGAATACAGCATCATTTCTACAGCATTCCTGCAGAAATGTGTTACCTGAAGCAAAGCGGAATAAAATCCTGATATAAATGAATCCTCAGGAAGAAAACTCAACATTCACTAATCTACAATGACTTTTAACACATATTCTTACACTCAGAAAGGCATCCTAGGCTGGGCGCAGTGGCTCACGCCTGTAATCCCAGCACTCTGGGAGGCTGAGGCAGGCGGATCACGAGGTCAGGAGATCAAGACATCGAGACCATCCTGGCTAACATGGTGAAACCCCGTCTCTACTAAAAATACAAAAAAATTAGCCGGGCGTGGTGGCGGGCACCTGTAGTCCCACCTACTTGGGAGGCTGAGGTGGGATTAGAATTATGAACTACATTAACTGTCTTTTCAAATATTTCATAAGGTTTTAAAAACTGAAGAATATAAGGTAAAAATTTTGACTTTAATGATGACGTTTATCTAGTTACCTTAGATTGTTACACTAAGTTAGGTACATGAGTATTTTACTGAAGACTAATCCCATATCAGCAAGGTCTATAATCTGAATTCTCTCTCTCCGTCTCTCCACTAAGGTCAAGATGGTTTTGCAATAAATAATCCATGTACTCTTTCACCTGATTTTCCTTGGCATTAGAGAAATAATTTGTGAGACCGCTGAGTCGAATAGTAGAAGACAAGGTAACTGATTATGAAATCAGTAATGGGAATCAAATCTAAAATCTCAACCTTTTTAGCATCGCATAAACTTGCTCGGAAATCAAACTAAGTCTACAGGAATTTGCCTTGTAGTCCTAATGTATGGCACACAAAAGCGTAGTGGATCTTTCAATTTGTTTGTTTCCCAACAGCAGCATATGAGGGTCTGATGTTTCCACATCCTAGTGGGCACTTACTATCTAGTTTAAATCTAGCCACGCTAGTCGGTGTGAAGTGGCATCTCACTGAAGTTTGGATTTGCATCTTCCTAATGGCTAATGCTGCTGAGCATCTTTTTCTGTGTTATTGGCCATTTGTGTATCTCCCTTAAAGAAATATCTATTCAGATCCTTTGCTCATTGCTTAAATTGGATTGTCTTTTTATTATTGAATTGTACAGTCCTTCCCAACTTCCTTTTACTATGTTTCTTTTCAGCTAACCACAGCCAGAGTCACCTGCTTGCAACCAAGAACCCTGACTGAAACACACTATCTTCTCTCTTTAGTATACTTCCCATTATTTTTTCAAGGAAAAGTGTGAAGAAATTCTGAAAATAAAATGCTCCTGTTCTCCTAGTCTTGTGCAAAACAGAAGAGAGGAAGCATGCCTCTAAGAGCAGAAAGTCATGTGTACATCCATATATAGGATATATAGAAAGTGAAATGTTTTGGAGGACCCAGTATTCATGTTTTCGTACAATAATCTATATGGGGTAAGCCTGTATGAATTTCTTTGATTTCAATAGGATTTTATAAGTTAAACTCTGAATGCTCCTTAAAATGCACATATTTCAACACACTGCCTTTAAACGTTTACTTTATGACAGTTAATATGTAGGCTATTTACTGCTTATTTAAATGTTGACCAAATTATCTACTGCATCTGACTAATCATCATCTCTTTTCATTTTGGAAGAAAAATTATCCAAATAATTTGTAAGACCCAATGACTTTGGATTTTTCCAAAGAGGACGATAGACAATTTAGACAATAGATTCTAACATTCTCTAAAAAACTTGAGATGCTTGAACTACCATTTTGTATGGGTTTATGTTGTATTTAGTCCAAGTAACACATACAAGTTTAATTGATTCTGTTTCCAAAGATAGGTTCAGCTAAGTCTTCCAAATCAGGAGGTTTTTTGTTTGTTTTTGTTTTTCCTTCACACCTTATCCAGTTATGCAGCAACGAAAACAGACTGAAGATCATGAGCCAGTTTATCAGAGCTATATATATAATAAGATTCCTCTGTTAATACAAAAAAAATTTTTAAGTTTACTTTATGCTAAGACTCAGAATCAATCAACTGTTACTTGCCATGTAACATATACAAACTAGTAGATTAAGAGGTTGAAATAACTTGAAACATCTGTTATGGAAAAATTCCACAGCTCAAGAGGGATACAATAAGGCTTTGTAGGTAGCAATTAATGCTCAGCTGAGTTTGAAGACTACAGCGACTGTGGAGATGGAGCAGCAGCGTCAGTACACATGGCTATGGATAGGTCTGCAGGAGTCTGAGCCAGGCTTTATTATGATAATAAAATAAAATATTATTTTATCCTAGAGAAGCTGGATGGAGCCATCCTTTGGGGCTTTACTAGGTCAGAGGGACAGAAGGGCAAAAGGACAGGACAAGAAGGAGAGTTAAAGTAATGAATCATGGGGCCTAGACTGAATAGAAAAGGAAGTAAAGAGACAGTGTGAGTCATCAATGAAATGAGTGAAATGAAAGCTAACGTCATACCAGGGAGTAAAAAGTGGGTTGGAGAAGGGACCATCAAATTGTTAGTGGATGGAACAGGCCAGTTATACAAGATTAGACTCTACTGTTGAAAGCAGCCAATGATGGAACAGAGTTTTAGAAAGCTATTCTCAAAATACTAAGATTTTCAATAAACTAAGTATTTGTCCTGAAAGTCTGCCAGTGGTTGGTACATGTGCACTAGTAAGTCTGCAAGCTGAGAGCAACGTAGAAATAAGGTCTGTGGCCCACTGCCATGGCTTCACAGGCATGCTACTAAGGAGCTGTGACCCCCACGTCAGGACACAGCAAGTCATGTCTGTGATTTGTGCTCACACATCAAAGGATGATGCCAGTAGTGATAAGGATGATGATTTTCTGAAGACTTTGCAAGTCTTCAGTTAATTCACTGATTCTGTAAGAAGATAGTCTCATTATATTGCTCAAGTCATATTTCCTATGCATTATCTGAGCATGCTTCATTTAACCTTAGTGAGACAAAGATAAATGACTACAAAGCAGGTTGGCATCAGGGATGATTTCATGAAGACACAATTCAGGGTAAGGGCTAGGCTCAGTATCAGCCTTACATGTCCACATCTGCAGCCTCTACCTCTCTTCTCACTGTAGCCCTCTATTGAAATTGCTCTTGCTGAGGTCCCCAGTGACAACAGGCTTTCTGGACCTCTCTGCTGTGTTGATCCCTGTTGATGACCACTCCTCTCGACACACTTTACTGAGTTGATGTCTGGGACTGCATATCCTCCTGGTTTTCCTTTTATGGTTCTGGATCTTCCTTCTGTGTGTGTGTGTGTGTGTGTGTGTTTTCTGAATGTCTCCTCTTTTTCCATTAATTTCTTTAAAGCTGGTTATTTCCCCAGATTTCATTCTCAGACAACTGCTTTTCTCACTCTACACACTCTGGGTAGCTAGAGTAACTTTATCCACTATCTTGATTTCAACTGGTAACCACAAGCTGAAAAAAAAAAACAGATCTGTTCCCAGCACTGCACTCTCCTGTACTGTTGGACTTAAATATCTCCAACCAACTATGGTACACCCCAATGCCAGTCCAACTCTGGATGCCCCATAGAACCTCAGTGTCAACATGTACAAAACTAATTTCTCATTCTCTTTTCTAAAAACGATTTCCTACTCCTGTATTCTCTGTCTTAGTGACTTTCATTATCTACCTAGTTATTTAAGTTAAGATACCTGGTAGTGATCATCAAAGCTGCTTTCCCCCTCTCTCTCTCTGTCAAAAATAACACATCCTGCCAATTTCATTTCATAATAATTTTTTTTTTTTTTTTGAGATGGAGTCTCGCTGTGTCACCCAGGCTGGAGTGCAGTGGCCCGATCTCGGCTCCCTGTAAGCTCCGCCTCCCGGGTTTACGCCATTCTCCTGCCTCAGCCTCCGAGTAGCTGGGACTACAGGCGCCCGCCACCACGCCCGGCTAGTTTTTTGTATTTTTAGTAGAGACGGGGTTTCACCATGTTAGCCAGGATGGTCTCGATCTCCTGACTTCGTGATCCACCCGCCTCGGCCTCCCAAAGTACTGGGATTACAGGCTTGAGCCACCGCGCCCGGCCCATTTCATAATAATTTTTAAAGCTCATCTAACCTCCATCCATACCACCAACATCCCATGTTAGCTATTATCATCACCTCAGACTCAAACCAATCCAACAACGTGGTAAGCCACCTCCAGGCCTATGCCCGCCACTGCCAACAGAGTAAGAGATTCAAAACATATCTGACCTCACACCTTTCTGACTCCAACCCTTTAATGACCTCTCCTTTAATGAGAAAACATAATATAAGCCCCTCATCATGACATAAAAAAACCTTTCATGATCTGGTCTTTTAACGTAACACATCAACCTTTATGTTTCAGCAACACTAAATGACTTGCAAGTCCCTATACTCAAAAGCTGTTTCTCCACTTCGGGGTTACTTTGCAAATGAGGTTCTCTATACAGGTTGAGGATCCCTATCTGAAATGCCTGGGACCAGAAGTCTTTCAAATTTTGGATTTTTTCAGATTTTGGAGTATCTGAAGAACACGTATCAGTGAAACATTTCTAATCAGAAAATCTGAAATCCAATATGCTCCAATGAACACTTCCTTTGGGCATCATGTCAGTATTCAAAAAGTTTCAGATTTTGGAACATCCTGGATTTCGGATTTTTTGATTAGGGATGCTTAACTTGTATGTGGAACATTGTTTTGCCTTCACTTTGCTAACTCCCATGTAACTATTTACAACTCAGTATAAGCATCGTCTTTGGCAAGTATTCCCTGAAACATTTTCTCTAAGACTAGGATACCTGCCCCTTCTCTAGGTTCTCATCCAATTAAACGCAATAAATAGGTATGAAATAGATTTTTCTGTATTAAAAAAATGACTCTGAGGAATATAAATTTTTAACTGTAACCTAATCAAAACACTATAAAGAAATCAGATTTGAATAACTTAAAATCCTCTATATATTACAAAGTCAAAAAATTATTTTTGGACTATTGATAATATTGGATAATCTGTCAGCATATTGATATACTTTTTAATTAAAAATATATCTCAATATATATGTATGTGTGTATATATATACACACACACACTCACATATATGTATGTCCCTAGAAAAACTATTTGATTTTTTGAAAAACTGTTTCCCATATATATATTATTTTAGACATACTTTATTTGTAGTTTTTAATGCTCTCCAAGTAGCAATGGTTTCTAATGAACTCAGTGTAACTCCAAACATTTTCAAATAATGTTGGATAAAATTACTTACGCCATTATTTGGAAAGAAATATTTTAAGACAAAAGATGTTTCGGTCTTGGGGTAAATTTTAAGAGTCATGTCCTTTATTATTATATAAACGATGTCTTGGTAACAAATGCTATTAAGGGAAAAGTTAAAGAATTCATTTTAAACTTGTTACACTGATTCTTGTTTTCTTAAATAAAATGATGTTTGTATGGACAGATTTTCCAGAAACTAAGGAATACTATTTTATCATGCTGTACTTTAATTCAAGTGTTTAAATATTCGTTCGGCAAGGATATAGAAGTAATAATTTATTTTTAAAAACTTTCTATTTTCATATTACTTTCTTCCTTGTCTATAAAATAAATATTTCAAAGAGAATAATAAAATATAGACTGGGCGTGGTGGCTCATCCCTCTAATCCCAGCACTTTGCAAGGCCAAGGCAGAGAATCGCTTGTGCTTGGGGGTTCATAACCAGCCTGGGCAACATACTGAGATTTCATCTCTACTAAAAAATTTTAAAAAATAAAAATTAGCTGGGCATGGTGGCACATGCCTGTAGTCCCAGCTATGTGGGAGGCTGAAGCGGGAGGATGGCTTGAGCCCAGGAGGTTGAAGCTGCAGTGAGCTATCATAGCACCACTGTACTCTGGCCTGGGTGACAGGCCTGACTCCAAAAAATAAAATAAGATAAAATATAGGTTCACAGTTACTCATATTGCCTTTCACACACTGATTTGTAGAGACAGTTCCTCAATTTTCTCAAACTTTTGTGAAATTTCAAACAAAACACATCAAATTTCCCATTTTATTTTATTGAGCCAAACAACAATGAACCATCCAAATCAATAAGGCACTGCATACTGGAGCTAGAAAAAAAAAGTTAAATGTGCAGAAGGCATTCTTACCTGTGCAGAAATTCAAATGAGGTTGTGATGCTACAAAAATCATAACAAATATATCTGAAGGCATATCTAGTCTCACACTTGCTAAGAGAGATTACCGAGAAGCACTTTATCATCTGTTTATTAAGAGTTTAAAAGAAACCCATTTTCCTATGAATTTACAGAATTCCTAGAGCTTCCAATTAATCCACTATCCTTTTGGATCGCTGGGGCCTTTATTATCTTATGATCGTGGCCAATCATCATCCCTGTCAATGAAGGGAACCTGTGAGGGAGTGATCAGACAAGTTAGTTGCAATCTCTTTTTGGGAATAACTCTAATCAGGAGACATACTCTATAAAAAAAATTTTCCCCTGGAAAGGCTACAACATATATTTAAAATTTTTTTGGCAGAGGTAAATTATATAAGTAGAGTAAAACATTATTCATAAATCTTTTGCATACAATACTATTAAATGAATTGGTAGTCCAAATTTCTGACTTAAGTAATCTATTAAAAATAAATGGAAGGAATGTCCAATCTGACATTATTTAAATAGGAGATTTAAATGAAATTATTAATCTGAGCTCACAAAATAAGCTATCTTGTGTAATCCATAAAGTCTAAAGTGTAGATGAACTATAAATAAAACTACACCCAAAATAAGACAGACAAACAATTGTCATCTACCCATAGAGTAAGTCTGATGATTTTTTTCAAATAAAAATGATATAATCAAAAACATGATTGTGTTTTAACTTGGCAATCCAGGATACCTATTTTCAATTTCCATTTTATTCTTTGGAACAAATATGCTTATTATTTTTAAAGAGTAACTAAGGAGTTAATAACATGCTAAAGTAGAATCTTAAAATTAGCCCATTAAAGTGAAAAGACATTTTTTTCCACTGAAATTGATTATTAATTCAACCAAAGTAAAAGCAAAAGAGAAATTCAAATGAGGTTGTGAATAAATGAGAACTCTTTTCACCAGAACTCACAGATACAAGGCTAATAGTTTAAACTATTTTCTATTTTAACGTAAGAACACTTTATGATGAATTAGATATGAGAAAAAATGTTTTCCATTCTCAATCTAATTCTCACAGAGCCCCAATAGAGCAAGGTCAAATGAGGGATGCCTTCAAATGAAATACATATTTTTATCATCTAACCTGACTTATAGAAAGATAAAAATCATATTAGGTCATATGAGGAAAAGATCACAATCTTCAAACACTACCACTATGACAATTTTAATAACACAATCCTTGTATTATAACAGATACTCACCTGTCAATATCAATAATCAAAATCAAGTTTTTACACTGTTAGAGAAGTAAACTTAATTCTAAGATCTCATAATAATGGGGGAAAGCACTGATATAGATTATTCAAAATATCAAATCCAAAAGTCACTGAAGTACATTTTGTTTTATATAAATAATTTTATACTTCATATAAAAAATATGCTTTACAGTATATTTGAAGTAGATAAATCTTCCTGATTGCTTTTTACTTAGGTTAACAATAAAACCACATAGTTTACATTCCAGGAGAGCACAGTGTTTAGTCAACAAAAAAAGACACACCAAGAGTATGATAGATAGTATGGGTAGGGCAGTCAAGTGTTTAAAATCTCACCCAGATCATGCAAATGACAGAAATTCTCCACTAGAGTAAGGATGACGTGATGCTATTAAGCATCAAATGTAAGCATCAGAATTCTCTGCTTAAAACACAACTGTCTTCTTTTTTTGGTCCACAAAATTCATGAGACCTAGATAAAATTCCTAAGAAATGTACTGATTGTGTAGCAGTTTTCTCACTGATGGAATACTATTCATCTGTTGACACAATGGATAAATCACGAGGTTACAATTTACACCATTGACACAGGTTTGCTATTGATAAGGTATATTTTTCTTTCCGCTACACAGTTTTGATTTTCATGTGTAGTCACATGTTTGTATAACCCTTAATCAAAAGGCAAATAACAGAAACCTGAAATTCTTTCCGAACACACATTTGACATGCCTCATAAAATTCATGAATGTATTTGTCTTCAGTGTTACTTGTATGCAAAGAACCCAACACGGAAGGTACACTGCACTACGTCTATACTGAGTGTACTGAGAATTCCTACTTGAAATGGAATTTGACTGGGCAGGCCACAGTGCAGCATCTGAACGTTATTGTTTAATAAAATACTATTAGTATCAATTCACAGTGACAACTAAAATAGTGCAGCTGACTACAGGGAAGAAGTATGGTAAAGGAGGATAAAAATGAACAGCAAATCTACCGCCCTTATCCTTCCACGTTCTTATCTTTCTGGGTCCAGTTCACGAAAATGATATAGAAGTTCCCTTTAGGCTCACTCACATAATCAACACCATGTATTTCTCTCTACAGTCTACCTGGAGAATGGTCAAACTAGGGAGCTAAGTTACTGAAAATCTAAGTCCTGCTAAGCCTCCTTCTTTTGGTGGCAGCTCACTCAACGGTCTTTCAACAAATATGTTCTGGGTATCTAATATGTGCCAGGTGCTCTGTGGGAAAATTATAATGAGGCCACTGAGAGAGCAGAATATAAATCTTCTCATTGTCAAGTTTACACCTAAGAACATAAATCAATAATTTAGGACATGATATAAAAGGTACATCTGAGAAGTCATCACCACTGAATCTAAAAAAATTTAAAATATTTCCATCTTTAATGAATTTGCAAATAAGTCCTTTCTTCCACATTTTAGAAAAATTTACTGTCATTCCAGATAAAATCTTACTAAGGTTAGTTCTACTTCATGAGGTTTGATCAAAAGGAGAACTGTTTTACTCAGAATTTTCAGCTATATAAATATTCACTACCAGTACTCTAAAAGGAAAAGTATAAAGTATTATTCCTGATTCAAAACCACTACATAAAATTAGAGTAAAAAATTTAAAGTCTTCAAAAAGGAAAAAAGCACAACTAAAATGCAGGGAGTAAGGTTAGGAATAGCTCCCATAAATCAAATGTAATCACACAATTTCCATTAGAATTAAGAGTTGTGCATTAGCTATTAAATGATAAAGCTATTCAAAGTTTAAAACAACTCATTTTATTATACTCCATCAACGTATTCCTGAATATGTGGAAGAAAACACTGAACTAGGCTTTATAGGAACAACCGCAATTTACTTCACGTTTTACTAAGTTTTCACAGTATGCCAGGTAACTTGCACAACAGTACAGCCTGGTTTAAAATAACTCCCCAATTACAGACTTTAGTCCATTTTGTTTAAAATGTATAAAAACATGATAAAACCTCAAGATTAGTTTGTTACTCAATCTTCAAAATGTATTTTGCATTCAGTAACAAGACTGAAATTGGTTAAAAGGATATTGCATCAGAGTATTCTCAAAGGCACCGGCCAAGGCATGTCATCACGCTAAGTCCTTTTTAACTGAAAACTTAGAAGATGCTGTGTAATTCTTACAATGTTAAGATACAAAAAGTATAGGAAGTCAATGTAAAACGTCCAAATAACTAAAGTCAACAGAATGAGGGTATTAAACTACTTTCATCAGCAATACTAACCAACTTAATAAACAATAGAGATTTAATATTAAGTAGTCTTACGCAAAGTTATGAAGTATATCTTAATATCTCAATTCATTGACTATTTTCTATTTTTATGGCTTTGAAAAGCACCAAATCTATATAAGTTATGAGCTATAACGTTATTTGTAATTTAAAGAAATATGTGCGTTTATTATTACAACCATAATAACTGATGACTAGTTCCAGTGGCAAAATCTCGGCAGGAAACAGATTTAGCAATTTAAATGTTTTATAAGTTTTTGTAATTGAGGAAACTTTTCATAATCTGACATTTGTTAAAACCACTTATTAGAAATTATGCAGCACAGTAGCTGTGGAAATATGAGCTAGCTTCACAATTATAAAGTCAGCCTATGTAGCCCTTTCCTATTGTATACAGTGGCATAAACCCCACGGCGGCCTATCAGCTAACTGGCAGGCAGGGGGCTGCTCTATTCAAAGTGAGAGATACAAGCTGCAGGGCAAAAACCTGGCAGCTCCCATCTGACCCCACAATCCCCTACTGGTGACAGCTCCAAGCTCCATGGCAAATTAGGCCTTCTCATATTACAATTGGAGAAGACAGATTCCATTAGCAGTATCTGAAATTGAGTGGAGAGCTGCACTGTTATCAGACTTGACTCATAAGCACTGCTATTAATCAGAGCTATGATAGCATTTATATATTTCAAGCTATCTGCTGCCGCTGTGATATTCTGCTACAAAGGGTTGATGGGACTTAGGAAAGTGAACAATAGAGCTTTCTGGGAAAAGCAGAGTAAATCAAGAAAGTCTATGACTTCCGCACATTCTGAAGGGATTGTGGTTTACATAAATTTTCTCCCAATTGGAGATTGAGCTCTTCCTCATCTTACACATGGGATTTAGTTGTCACTCAATGGTAACAGCTGTGAAAAGGTGAAGCGGCCCACCGCTCAGAATATTGCCTTCGCTTTTAAAGCAATTAACCCATGAACAGGAGGATACCTGGTGATATCAAAGGGATTAGGCCAGGCAGTGCATTATTAACATTTCCTTGAACTAATTCTAACTCTGACTAGCTGTCAGAAAAGACTCTACAGTCTTAAAAAAGAGTTTTTGCCCTGCTTTTTTTCCCTTCAAAATGAAGCGCTGCTATTTGAGCCTAATATGTCCCTCTACTTATAAGAAAATGCAAATGAACCAAGCTCTTAATATTCTTAAGCAGTCTAAGTCAATGCAATTTTAGTACAAGTACGAGAGAAATATATGATCAATTAACCAGGGATCAAGATAGATATTCTCCTGAATGGAAATTAACTCTCCAGTACTTTCCATTCTTCTTCAACTACAAAAACTTGGTGACTATTTGTTACTTATGCATAGTTACTTGTGAAATTAGGAAGAGCTTCACATTATTCTCTATGGCAATAATCTAAAATACTCTTTGAGCTGGAAAATCCAAATGTCCCTTAAGCAGGAGATTCTGCATTCTCTAAGGTATGGCATTTTAATTTTCTATTCTTTATTGAATGGAATCTTAGCTGAAGCTAAAAGAATAGCAGACCCAGTGCTCAGAATCAAGTCTTTGCCTTCTAAAATTTAATCGAATTTTTAGAAGCAACATAATGGTTAAAAATATATAAGGTATACAATTACAAAATCCATGAGTTAAATACTGGCACAAAACAATCTGCCAGAAGATATTTAAGGATTACTGAAAATGATTGTACATTCTTTGTAGTAAGCAAAGTTTCAATATACCTTTAATATTATTAATATTCCTATATTCTAGGTAATCTACTTGACATTAAGAGATATGATGTCTTACTGTGCAATATTAATGATGTTAGAAAGTATTTTTATGTAAGTTTCCTGAAACTACACCTTTTAGAAAAAATATTTGAAAAACTGCCTATTTAATGGTGACTTTGTATTACTTTCTTTAAAATAAGCACTGAATTTTGATTATAAAAACTAAGAGCTTTACTTTTAATTCACATGAGTGTTCAACAAATATCGTGGAATGAATTCTTCTATAGTTCCATTTGGCTGGTAATAGTTTGAAAAGGATAGGCTGACTCTCAGGCCTGTTGAGAATATATCCCCTGCACTGTAACTACCAAAATAAATGACATAACATATACCCTCCTCTGATATCATAAGCAATTTAAATCTTCCCTGAGGTAAAGAATTTTTATACAATGCTATCAACATGCTCCCTTCTCTTTTAGTGATACCGGAACATATGAAGGGTTAGAATATAGATGTTTAATGATAGTGACTTCAGTACTCCTTCTTTATTCAGTAAATAAGACCTAGTTTGATATTTCCTAGCAGATAATTTTGAAATTCAAGCATTAAATAATGTTAAATGGTGTTCATGTTAATGATTTATATTACGTATAACTTTAACATTTTATATTAATAGGATTTGTGAATTTCAAATAGAATAGGGCATTTTAAATATTATGCTATTAAATTTAAAAATCATTTACTTTAATAGCCTTAAAAAAGAAAACCCCAGTTCCCAGAAATCACTAACTATATTACAGTCTCAGAAACACAGATGTACACATTAATAAAATGAATACTATTTTTGAAATGTACTAGATTAAACTCCCCTAACATAATACATGCTTAAAAATACTCTTTAAGGGGACAATACATAAATAAATACATACGGAAACAACTGCCACAAGCTCACTATTTTTAATTCAATAAACTACAGTGACACATAGGGCTTTCAATGTGCTGTTTTACTCACATGCTTTCTACATTAAAGCAAAGCAAATATAAATGAGTTCTTGCCAACCATTAGGAAAGATTGACAAAAAATGCAGTGTTAATGACATCTTACAGCTTTTAAAAGCAAGAGAAAGATGCAAGAAAAGCAAAAATTACATAGTAATTGGAAACAACGAATAAATTGGTCTTTCAATCTAAGTCATGTTTACTGAAAAAAATGGAGCTTTTTACATCAACACATTTAAACAGAAATTTGCTTTTGAAATAAAATCTTTGTTTAAAAGGTACAGAAAGTCTTTATGTCCACCCCAAGAGCTAAATATAGTGAATGCTATGTGAACAATTACCTGAAAAAAACCTAAACCTGTTAAAAGAATTAATTTACTGCACACCAGTCAGCACTAATCCTACATGTACAGTAATGGTCTCTTAAGTGATGGGGGAAAGAAAGAATAAAACTGTTTCCTGGATCAAAACCCTTCAATATTCAACAACAAAATGGAATGATGATTTGGTTTGTAAATGAATAAAGTAGTGAAATGTCTCCTAAACAAATTCTGATAAGGGAGTCAACCTGCAAAGAAGCACATTTACTGTACGCTGGGACAGGAAAAAAGCCATCACTGTAATGGTTGTACAAAAACTGTGTCCTGCTGTTGGGTTTATATTCACAGAAGAAAGGTTTTAAAGGTTAAGTTCAGGTCATACAACAAATGAAATTGTAACAAGCCAGCTGACATTGTATAATGTCTTCTTCCACTCAATCAATAGGCTACTGTTAGTCCTATTACCATAGAGATGGCTTCTCCTTTTTGAAGGGTGTCTATTGTTTGACAAAACAGATTTGCCACTTGAACTAGGTTATTCCCAAAGGACGTGTACCTTGTCAATTATTTGTATTCAAAATAATGAAGTATTTTCATATTAAAATTATGTAAGAGATAATATTGTTAGATCCCTTTTCTGAAGGAAAGCAACTTTTCCAGGGTACATACCATATTATTAAAACCACTCAAATACCTAATTTAGTCATATAAGAGATTGAATTTAAAGCACATGTCAGCAAGTATAAAATATATCATTAGCCATGTATATTAAAAGAAAAGCGTTATAGGCTAGTGTGCTAATCTAAACCCATTATAATCAATCATAATAATTAATAAAAGCTATTTTTAAAGAAAAGTACTGTCCAGAGCTATCCGGATTCTGCAAATTTGTTTTTAAGATTTTTATTTATGATTTTTACAGTGATTCTCATGTGGAATGGCATCACCAACTAATAATGTTGAAAAACATGGAAGTTTTAGAAAATGAATCCCTTTACTTGTATATGTAACATATATGTATATGTAACATATACATATATGTTACATAAATGATCTAAAATACAGACTATCAAAATGAACATATTAGTTTTCTTTAAATGTTTTTGTTCTAAAGTATCTTGTGAAAATTAACAATGTACTCATTCAATACAGAACAAGGAAGTTCCTGTTCAACCTAGATATTTAAAAACAAAAACCACTTTTTCTCTCAGTGGAAATACTGACAGATTCTTAGCCACAAAAGACTCAGAAGGAACAATTCTAATAAAAATTATCCTAACCATTGAGAAAAAGAAAAATATTAATAGTACGAATGAATCTAAGCAGAGACATTATTTTAAATATTTCATAAAGACTAAAATAACAACAAATGTAATACAAAAATTTTGGAAAAGATCAAGTTATAATACTTGAATCTGAAAGTTTTTTCACATGCAGATTAAAAGTAAACTTCTGAGTTATACTAACTCTTATCTTTCTATAAATAATTAAGAGATTTAGAATTTAGCTAAAGGGTAGTATTAATGACTTTAACACCAATAAAAATATTGGTCTCCAAAAATGACATTTGAAATTATACCTCTTCAAATTATATTTACATACAGAAATCATTTGTTTTATAATAAGACAAGCAAAAGTTTTTAGAAGAAGTGTCTTAATTTGGTTTTTCCTTTTGCAGAAAGTGTAATTTGTATTTTTCACTATAATCCTCTTAGGTATAGGATACACGGAGTTAAGAATGAAGGAGACAGAAACATCAAAGACAATTGAGTCACCAGCATTCTAAACTAAGGACCAATGTTTTAAAAGCAGGGTAGCCTTTCCAACTAAAAAAGTCTTCTATCAGTGAAGTACTTGGGATCTAATTTGCCTACCTTTCCTACAGCCATAATGGAGCAGAGTGAAACCTTACTAAAACCACATCCCAAATTTATTTCCTTAGTTAATAACCTTATTTCAAAAAGTATACATGTTCATATTTAGAATATAATACAATTAGCCCTGGACCTGACAGGCAGCTGCCCATCAGCACTACTGTAATTAAATGATATTTACCACTTACCAAAAGATGAACCTCATATTGTTGAATTAAACCGGCCCATCTGCATCTTCATAAAATGACAAACCTCATTAGTTCTGCCTAATCAGAGAATTGTGATAATGAACTGTTGACACCTTCACTCCATTGTATGAAACAAAACCAACTGCATTTGAGGGGTCAAATGCATATGAAATTATTATAAATTAAGAAAGTGAAATCACATGTGTTAGGGAAACCAAGCAACAAAAGATGTTTTTAATGCATGTACTTGAGCCATAAGAAATCTATATCTCCAACTGCTCAAAATTAATTTTAACTAATCAACTACTTTACCTGAAAACGGTGAAAAAAAGTAACGATGCAGCTACTGCTCCAAATAAGCCACAGAGAAGATTGACGCGGTAGGCAATTGAACCAAAAGGAAACAGTGTAATTGCCAGTTTAGCCACCAGCGTGAACAAAGGATAGCCAGGAGGATGGGCAACCTACAGAAAAATTAGCAACAGTTAGAAGAAGGGTTTCATCTAGGAAAGGAAGAGTCACACAGGCCTTAATTGAAAAGCAGCCCTTTTCTCAGGCAACTATAAAGATTAGGCACCAATGATTAAATGTTTGAATAGTGGTTTTCTATTGTAATCCTCTTGTGGCAATACAAATAAATATTTTCTTTAGTGGATTTGGCAGCGTCTAACACATGGAGCGTCACCCAGAGAAAGGGTGACATATTTCATTGTCAGTTCTTAAGCAGTTTGTTCTCTGGGTTCACAGTACATTAGGGTCATTTAAAAGGCTATTGAAAAAAAGCAGGTTCTGAAATATCGTATTGGTTAGAAAGTTGAAAGACCACACTGCTATCGGATTACCACCATGCTGACAGTCGTAAGGTCTTGCCTAAAGGGATCATGCACCATAATAAAGTTTATTAAATAATAAACTTATTAAAACTGTTAACCCGATTTATTTTATTCTCCACAGCTTATACAAAATTTGGGGTGATAATAAGGCAGCTACTGTATATATAGTAAAGGCTTTGCTTTATAATTTAGTTTAATTGGATTTAAAACTTAAAGTAAATTGTCACATACTGTACTTATAAGTTACTAAAAACTGGGGTTTGAAAATAAATTAATCTACTTTACTCCATGCTTAATTAAACTTTCTTAATTCCTAAAACTGTTAATGAGAGCATTGATTAAACAATAAAACTAATACTTACTCCAAGCTCATGTGCGGCTGTGATCAGTTCCCCTGTGAAAAAATAATGTAAAACCAATAATTACTATTAGAGAATGACACTCCTCCAAAGTTTTCAAAATCCAAATGCTTGCATTGGGGTTTTGCATTAATTTGACTGGATAAAACTGTAAATCTGTAGAGATTTAACAGCATGAAATAGTCTGAGAACATTTTCTCCCTTAGGTCTTATTGAACAAACTATCTTTGGTAGTCTTTAAGAAGTGGTCAGTGGAAATATAGGTAAATTCCGGTTTTTTAAAAATGCTTTTTCTCTCTCTTGAAAGTTGTATCCACTTGCAAATATACAAAAGCACTAGTGTAACATGCTTTGTTATCCCTCAATAAATTAGCACGAAAGTCTATAAAGATGTAATCTTATGATAACATAAAATGTGCAGACATCTGAGGTTTGGACACTCCCTAAAATGTCCCACACTACCCTAAAACTGGCATTTGGATATCTTCTCCACATTAATTGCATTGGATATCTTTAAACGATTTCCAAGCGTTTATTAACTGCAGGTTATTTCGGTAAGGTCTACTGTAAGACATTTTTTCAAACCATTAAATAATATTCTTTACATAGTCCTTTATAGTTCCTCACCATTAGTGACTATTTCTAAAATTAAAATGCAGTAATGTAATGCTTATTTGTTAATCTTTTACATATTCAGAGCACAAGGACTATTTCTGACTCAACCCTGAATGAATCAATATTGATGAATGACTCATGAAAGTTACTAGTACCTATTAGGAAATATACTAATGTCCATTTCCTATCCTTTCATAGCTAGCAATACTCTGCTTCTAATTTCTGTCCCAGCTACAATTTAGACCTTTACTCTCTCTGGCCTGGACTATGGCAACAGACTTGACCAATCTTCTACTTCAATTCATGTTCATACTGAAATCACTTATAATCAACACCTGCCTTTCCCCCTGCCTACACACACACACACACACACACACACACACACACACGGCTGCATTGCATCCCTAGTCTAACATTTCTCAATGGCTGCTCTCTGCTTACTGAATGAAGTTCACATTCCTCAGCATGATGTTCAAGCTTTCCATGGTTTCAAGGTCCCTTTTCTAGGCTTATATCCATGAAACCTACGTTCTCTCCAGTCAAATCTGATTACCCACTGTTTCTCTGGAGTGGTCCTCTTTTGCACCTCTTCTCACTCATTTTCTCACCCTGGAGTATTTTCCCTAGCATTCTCTCCCTAAATCCTTCAAAGCCTAGTTCAATTGCCACCTTCTCGGTAACACCTTTCCTTAGACACCTGCTTCCCCAGTCTCCCCATCAGAATTAATCACTTCTTCCTCCTCCATAGAACCTGCTTGAGTCTATTTAGCACTTTAGATTGCCTTATATTCTGGTTGGTTTTCATTTCTCTCTCCCACTAAGTTTAAAAACATTAACCTATCCATTTCACGATCCTGCCAAGATACCAACACTTCTCCCCTCTGGCCACACACAATCAATTCAAGCCATGCACATAGAGGTCAACAAAAAGACACATCACATTGTCATCCTTGCTACTAAGACACCCCTGTCTTAGGTGAGTGACTGCATCATGGAAGTGTTATAAGGGCACCTGAAGACAGATTAAGTCAATTACTTACAGACATTTGTTAGATATTCAAGAGCACCTTAGAAACCAGCACATTTTATACCCTAAATGCTTCTTTTTAATTAGTTTATGGTCTCACAATGTCTCAAAGAACTGTTCCCTTTGTTAACTACTGTTAACAAAGGATATGACTTTACAGTTTACTCCATAACGGATTAGCTCTGAAGTCCTTAGCGCCAAACTATTTTCATCGATTTTTTTTGTTCTTGTATGTTTTTGTGACGAAGCCACCGTAAGTTCAAAATTTCAAGGTCACTATTCATTCTCCTCCATTTAAAATGTATTCAGAATTATATTTAACATTAAGAAAAACAGCCTATTTTTCTCTAACTTCTTTTTACCATGGAAAAGTCAGTGTGTTGTTATTATTTCCCGGAGTTCTGCTGCTATAAAGATAAATCTGGAAAGTGACAAACTTCCATCAATTCTTATCAAATGTTAAACTAAAATAGAAATAGAAAAGATGCCCCCATTCTAAATGTATCTTTGATAAAGATCTAAGGGGAAATACTACTCTTAAATTCATTATGATAAAGAGGAAGTGAATAGCAAAAAAAAAAAACCCTCAGAGCTTCCAGAGTCTTGGCTTTCTCTCAATCCTGTACACGAAGGGTTCCTCAGAGTTATGTCTACCTGCATCAGAATTAATCTGCTTTTTAAAAATGAAGATTCCCTGCCCATACCGCTAAACTCCCTAATCTACTAAGACCCACTGGCACTGGGGGCTCAAGTGTCCCAGGTAATTCTGAAATATGTTCCAGTTTGAGAACCACAGCTTTGTTGTCTGCAATACAAACTAATGGCAAGCCCAGAGTTGTCAGCAGATGCTTAACCTTTACAAAAACCAGCTTTATATCATACGTCTCAATATTAATTAGACTAGATTGTCACACATCACATCTGTTAAAGACAGTCTCATGTACAAACTAATTAGTGAAGGCCAGCTTCCTACCCCCTCCCCGAAAAGCACCACGAGCAACCCTGCCCATAAATGAACTATGTGTGTCAAGTGGTACAAAGAATAATTTTGGCAAGACCACACAATGTGATGAATCTATGGAGTAAAATGTAAGACTTATCAGGAAGAAGAATACATGCTTTGTATTGGTTTTGAGATGTGTTCTGTTTATTGATGAAAATATAATTCATAAACAAATATTCAAGAATAGTACATTCAATATGTAAACACAATTATCAAATATACGATTAAGCAAATTTTCCATATTGGCATATACTTGGAAAACAGTTTATTTATCATTCCCAAAAATGAACATAAAAATATTAGAAGCAACCACTATTTAACATGAAACCAAACAAATTAGAAGCACCTAAAGTTTGGTAACTCAAGGTGAATACACAACTTTATTCTTCTGGGAAAAAATAAAATACAGTATTAATAAAGGCAAGGCAATAAACATTTTAAGTAGATTTTAAATATCACTACATATGTGATGATGGCTTTAGAAAAGAATTTCTTGAAATGTTTTGACAAAAAGTAGAGGTTAAGGGGGCATATTCTAAAGTCAATATACTTGGGTTCTTTTCCTGACTACTCTGTGTGACTTTGGGCATAGCTTAGCCTTAGTTTTCTCATTTATAAAAGGAAAATAATGATCGCACCTACTTTTAAGGGTAGCTGAGGGGGTTAAAACAACCACCCATATAAAGCACTTGGAACAGTGTCTGGCGGATAGTAAGTGCTCAAGAAACTTCAGTTATTATAAATCTCATTCCCATCTTTCACACTCAACCAATCATAAGTAGCTGTCAATCTTTGTATTTTTTTACAGGTAACAGAACTACCTAACCTCTGAAAAATGCCCTCCAGCATCAAAACTCTCACAACTATAAAGTTACTTCCATTATGAAATACAAATCTTAGAAACATGGTACAGAAACTCCCTACTACACGAATGAAACACTATCCGTATTTGTGCAATAGGACCCGAAAGAAGGTAACAATCTGAAGATGGAACATCAAGGATCTTCAATGTGGTAGGCAGCCCTAAATATGATCCCCACTAATCCCCAACTCCTGGTATTCTCACCTGTGTAATCCTCTCCCCCTTGAATATGGGTTGGGTTTACTGATGAACTTCCAGGAATAAAATGGAGAAGTGGTATATCACTTACAGTATTCGGCTACAAAATGACACAGAGGTGTCAGACAGAGAGGTATCCTTCATCTTTTCCTTGACAGAAGTCAGTTAACTTATGGAGACCCACACAGCAAAGAACTAGATGGCGTTTCTCCCCAAATTGAGCCTTGAAAAGACCGCAGCCCCCAACCCACACGATGACAGCAAACTTGTTCTGAGTACGAGCAACTAGCTTAAACTGGACCCAGATTCCTGATTAACAGAAACGGGAGACGATAAACGTTTGCTGTTTAAGCTGCTCAATTTAAGGATAACTGGTCATGCAGCAAAAACTGCTGCTTCAGTCCACAGGTTCACCACCTGAAATTACAGCACCATTCTGACAAAATTCCTGGCCACGATATGGCATTATTGAATCCAAAAACAAAACACAGATCTTGTTTCTTGCCTCAAATATAAAACAATGTGATTTAACTGGCCGATGAGTCATGCTTTTCTTTTTCATAGAAACAGCCGCACCTGGCTTCCACCTTTTTAAGAGTTCTGCAAATATTCTGCATGGCTAGTTCCTTCTCAATATTCAGGTTTCGACTAAAATACCACTTCTTCAGAGGTCTTTCCTGAATAGCCATTCGGAAGGACCCACTACTTACCCCCACTCTCAATCACATTTCCCTTCTACCGTCTCCATAACTTAAACAGTTTAATATGCTGTTTATTCATTAACTTGGGTATTGTCTAACCGCACTGGAACACTCGCAATTATCTGTTCGCCACTACTGTTCTTTTGTCTGAAACATAATAAGGACTCGGTGAGTAATATCTGTGGATTAAAAAAGGATGCAAATACTTAGGACCAGGAAAAAAGATGTGGGGAAGTGGAGAGGTCATTAAGCCCCACCAGGCGAAACCAACAACAAGCCCCATCTCGAAAGCCTGAGAACCAAAGAAACGAGAACGACAGGGAGGGAAACAGAAGTGGGCTCTGAAACACACAATAGAGTCCTGTGCACAGGTGGGTGGATGGAGGCCCAGAGCTGACCAAACCCAATGCCAAGAGCGGGGGCCAGACGCAGCCCCCGCCCGTTCTAGGATCAGGGGAGAGGGACAGGAGGGACAACCCTGCGAGTACTTTACCCGAGTCTCCCCCAGGCACCGAGGGGGGCAGCGTGAGGGTGAACACTGCGGCCACGGCGGCGAACACCGCGATGCCGCCGCGGATGCCCCCGGAGCGCCGCGTCCCCACTCGGACTGCCCGCCCCCGGGCCTGGCCCCTGCCGTCGCCATGGGGACTCATGGGCCAGTGGCGACCGAGGGAGGAGGACACGGCTGGCCCAAGGACTTGGTGCGACACAGAGTTCCCCAGTCGAGAGGCGAGCGGAGCCTGTGCGGCGGCCACAGCGACTTCCGGGTCGAGCCTCCGCGGATTGGACCGCACCTTTCTCCGTCTGAGCGCAGGGAGGAGAAAATGCCAGGCCTCGCTTGAGCCAGGCCCTGGGAGTTTTCCCGCAGTGCACCACGCATTGGCGTTCACCTACTTATAATGTGATTTAAGGTTCCTAATCACCGGCAGAGCCTTCCCTTTAAAAAGCAAGCCTGGCCACGGCCCTACCGTCTCCATGCTGTTGCCCCTATTTATACTGACTTGGTTGGGTCTGACAGAGACCAAAGCAGCATCGAAAACCGCGAGCGCGGAAGGGCTGCTCCTGCCCCCTACGGTGCGGAGTGGAACTGCACAAAAGGGCCATGATCAGCCAGGATCCCCTACCTGTGCTAAA
This sequence comes from Macaca nemestrina, assembly GCF_043159975.1. Classification (NCBI taxonomy): domain Eukaryota; kingdom Metazoa; phylum Chordata; class Mammalia; order Primates; family Cercopithecidae; genus Macaca; species Macaca nemestrina. The sequence goes on from NC_092131.1 coordinate 51,451,941, forward strand.
ACAAAGGGTGGTGTATTTACTGTATGTGCGAAGTAAGTCAATAAATACATTAATCGCAATTATGTATTTATTACGATTTATTACGTTGCTATGATTAATTACAATAAGTCTTTGTGCTACTTATTAAGTCACTGAGTAATTTTTTGAGAGATTAGAATATGCTAGTCTTTTTTTTTTTTTTTCCATTCCATAGCATGATGAAAACGCTGTAGATGAGTCGGGAAATTTGAGTTCCTGTATTCATGCAAATAACTCATACCATGATAAAGGTGTCTCCTAGTTTAAGGAAGAGGAGTGTTTTGCTGGAGCTTTCGACACAACAAAGTGGGAAATGAAATTGAATCACAGTATTTTACAATGAGCTGTAACGCAAAAAAAGAATCGGGTTTGTTAATAGGACAACCACATAACAGTGCAATTAAGCTTTTTAAGCTTATATTTTATGTTATTAAAGCAATTATCCTGGAGTGGGAGGGGAGGAGGGCAACCCCCATAGAATGTATCTTGCAGACACACTGAAAACCAGTGACAATCTCAAATGTGTTATATGCAGTTTGATAGGGACACAGTGACTAAACTATAGAGTAACATATACGTACCTTGACGGTCATGGGACCAGCACACCTTAGTCTTTTCCAGGCACTTATACAATTTCCAACCTTTTCCAGGTACTTTCTCAGCTGTACTGTGAGTTCCTGGAGGAGAGGGGCTGTGTGGTAGAGTGCTTCTAAAATGGCTTCCCAGATAGCCCTGCCTCCTCACTCACTTTCTGTATAATCTGCTCCCTTTATGTGTGAGCTTAACCTAAGGATTGGTTTCTATCAATACAATAAGGCAAAGTGATGGATGTCAGTTTCAAGATGAGGTTATAAGAGACTAACTTTCATCTTGCTGGTCCTCCCTCTTGTCCTCTCATTTGTTCTCTCTGATGAAACCACCTACCCCATATGGTGTAAGCTGCCCTGTGGAAAGTTCCACATGGGAAGAAACTGAGAGTCGCCTCTAGTCAGCAGCTGGCAAGAAACTGAGACCCTCAGTCCAACAACCTTAGAGGAACTGAATCTAGGAAACACCATGTGAGGGAGCTAGAAGGTGGGTCCTTCCCCCACATAAGCCTTGAGATAACTATAAATCCTGTCAAGACTGGATTGCAGCCTGTGGATGACCCTGAAGCAGAGGACCTAACTAAGCCTCATCCAGACTGCTGTCCTACAGAAACTGCGAGATAATAAATGTTGTTTTAAGTCGATAAATACAGGGTAATGTCAGTTATCAGCAATAGATAACTAAGATAGGCTGTCTTCTATTTCTTTGCTGAAAGAACATACCAATGAGTAACATTGACTGAGTCAAGCATATACTTCTTTCCCTTTTTGTGGATTTCACTTTTGCTTATGAGTTTTATTTTACAATTTTTTATTTTGAAGGGGAATAATTCTTTGTCCATGTCTGGGAGGTAGAGATCAGAGCTGGAAGTACAAATTTAGGAGTTTCTCGTGTAAGGATGATATAAATGACTAACTCGATAAGGAGATAGTGTAGAAAGAACAAGGCTGAGGTCTAATGTCAGCCCATATTCTCATTTAGGGAATGGTTGGAGAAGGGAAGAGAACAGTGGAAGGGAATGAGGCATCATCAGAGGTTAAAGAAGGAAAGTCAATGAAGTACATGTGGTCAGGATGTTACAGAGAAGTAAAGGACAATGAAGAAAGGGCGTGTCTAGATTTTGTGAAGCGCAAGTGTATAAAACTTGGAGAATTATCTGTAAGCAAACTGATGTAAATAAAACTTCAGATACAGAATTAGGCACCAGATATTGGAAGACACCTGGACTAGAGAGGAACTGTGAAGCCCAAGCTTCATTCGCTTCACAGTTGTTTTCCTTTGAAGATTAAGAACTTCCAGTTCTCTGTTTGTGTCTGACTCTACCTCTTAGTAAGCATCTGACTATTCCTTCCTCTCCAGAAGTATTTTCTTTTCTGGCCTTCATTGATAGCACACTCTTTGGTTTTCCTCTTATCAATGGCCTCCCTGCCCTGGCTCTGCTTCTATCAGTCCTCTAAATGCTAGAGTATTCCTGGGCTGTTCTAGGCTTTTCTCTCTTTCTGTCTTCTTTCCTGAGATGATCATATTAAAGCTTTAAAGGGCAACTATGGGGCAATATATCTCAAAAGTATACCTCCTCTGCTTCTCTTTTTTAAGTGACTGATTATTTTAAAACACCCGACTGCCCCCGACTGCCCCCGACCTCTCCATTTCTATATCTAAATAGCCTGTCAAACCTGATAGACTTTGTCTAATTTCCATCATATTTAAAATGATACCTGGCACAAAATGGGTGCTAAACAAATATTTATGTAATAAATGAATACATGAACAATCAGAGATCATTGGTGTATCCATTAGGGATTGCATTTAGCTACTAGTGACAGATCCTGCTACAGTGTCTTAAACATTAAAACAATCATTCTCTTATGTAAAAGAAGTCAGAAGTCTGGAGGAAGTCAGTCTAACACTGGCTTGGCAACTCCCTGCTTCCACTAGGGACAAAGCTGAAGTCCTCATATCTTTCTGCACCATCCCACTCGGCTTACATTCTCAAGGTCATCTACTGGTCCAAGGTGGCTGCTAATGCTCCAGACATTACATCTGTTCTTGAGGAAGAAAAAGAAAGGATGTCACCCAGGCAGAGGTCACTCCAGCCTGGGTGACAAAGCAAGACTCTGCTTGCAGAAAAAAAAAAAAAGTCAACTGATTATGAACTTTAGTCATATCTACAAAATACCATCACAGCAACACCAAGATTTGTGTTTGATTGAAAAACAGGAATGTAGCCAAGCCAAGCTGACACATTCAAAGAACATCACAGAGGCCAGGGAACACTGAATTAGATATAGTACATCAGATTGATGGAAAGTAAATGCATAGATCCGTGGCCCTATGGTACCCTAAATTTGGCTCTGGGAGTCTTCCTGGGATTTATGGCCAGCATCTAGCTTCTATCAAAACCAAGGAGGTGGCTCCTCCTTATTGCTGAGCAGAGGGGGACATTCCCCCTACCCACCGGGCCTCTACTGCTGCCTCCCTGCTGCGAGGTGAAGGAATGCCTCATCACTGTTCCACTTATGGTTTCCACTAGCACCACATCTCCCTACCCACATAGTTATGGGGGTAGGGAGATGGCCTCCTTTTCCTTGGGCAGTGGTGAAAGTCCTGACTCTCACTAGGCTCCATCTGATACTACCCCAGAAGGGAGGGAGAGGAGGACCTCATTATTTCTGGGCAGGGGTGGAAGTCTAAGATTCCCATGTGGTCTCCACTGCTGCCATGGAGAAGAGGGATCTCATTACCACCCAACCAGAATGAAAGTTCTGGCTTCTCCCTTTGCCTTCTTTGACATGACCCTGGTGGTATGTGGAGGCACCTGGAGAGGGTAGATGTCTCGGCTGCCCACTCAGCCTTCCTCATGGTTTATTCTTTGGTTTTGGCTACAGTAGAGTGATTGTTTTCTAAATGCATCTGTCTTGCAAAAAAATACCTATTTCATCTTTCTGAAAGCAAAAGTCACCCCTCTTTGTTTTATCCTTTCTGAGCATTCAGAGTAGCTTCACAGACATTAATGCACTGAAATTCACCTAAAAATTACAACTTAGATGTCTAATTCCCCCACACCCCACTTGACACAATCAATGTCTTAATATTTCTAATATCAGTGAAATTTAAGGTTAGAAATTTTAGACTAGAAATTAGATACCTAGAATGCTATCCAGTAATCCACCTACAATAGGAAAATACAAGAGATACAAATACCCCTGTCAAATGCCTCAGAAAAGTAATTTTAAACATATAAATGTATTAGTAACCAAAGGAATTTGAAATAAAAATAAAGGAACGCCATTTCTACCTGTCATTCCAACTGTCAAAGGTATTTAATAAATATGGGGGATTGGTGATAAAGGAATTTGGTATAGTATTTTAGAGGTCAAGTTATCTATGTGTATCAAAAATTTGTAAAGATATTAATATAATTTGACCTAGAATTAATTGTAAGTAAATATTTGTATACATCTTTAACTTTACTAGTAATCAGAGAAATACAAATGAAAACCACAATGAGATACTACACACCTACTAGGTTTGCAAAAGTTAAAGTCTAGCTATATATGATGTTGGCAAGTGTGTGGAAAAACAGAAATGTTACCAGGAGTTAGAAACCACTTCCAACCACTTGGAAAACAGACATGTCTAGTGGAGTCAAAGGTGTTTGGAGTCTACCACTCAGTAATTCCACTCCAGGTTTATACCTAGAGAAGCCAGGAGACACATACAACATGTCCATAGCAGTGTTGTTCATAATAGCCCCCATACAGGAACAGCCTCAAACATCTATCGACGGCAGACTAGAGCAATAAATTCTCTCATATTCATACAATAAAATAGTATACAACAAAGAGAATGAACAAACTATAGCTAGCTACCATGGAACAATCTGGGTGGTTCTCACAAACAAAATATTGGGCAAAAGGAACAAGTTATGATAGAACACGTGGGGAATGATATTTATTTATTTATTTATTTATTTATTTATTTATTTATTTGTTTATGAGATGGAGTTTCACTCTTGTTCCCCAGGCTGGAGTGCAATGGCATGGTCTCGGCTCACTGCAACCTCCATCTCCTGGGTTTAAGTGATTCTTCTGCCTCAGCCTCCCAAGTAGCTGGGATTACAGATGTATGCCACAACACGTGGCTAATTTTGTATTTTTAGTAGAGATAGGGTTTCACCATGTTGGCCAGGTTGGTCTCAAACTCCTGACCTCAGGTGATCCACGTGCCTCAGCCTCCCAAAGTGCTGGGATAACAGGCGTGAGCCATAGTGAAACTAAACTATATTATTTAGATATACATTGTGTATATATAATATTATATATGCTATATATGCACAATTTATATCTAAACAATAGGTATACATTGAAAAAGTGTATGCTATATCATATATCTCTCTATATGTATCTCCATATGTTTAAATTACATTTAAAAATCCCCTTAATCATTGTATTTTATGTTCTAAATATAATTTTTTCTACATTAGAGAAATTAAATGTTCATAAAGTATTTCAAAAATATTTGTTGCCGTTACCTGTTATTATGTTAAAACTATCCCCCTGGTGGCATATAACAACCATTTAATATATCTGATAATTTTATGGGTCCAAAATGTATACAGGGCTCAGCTAGGAGAGTCTTCTGTTTCGTGTAGCATTGACTGGGGTCACTGGATGGTATTCAGCTGGCAGATAGGCCAGTCTGGGAAGTCCAAAATGCCTTTATTACATGCCTGATGCCTTGGTTGGGATGGCTGGAATGCTGGGCTCAGCTGAGACTTTTGATCTGAATGGTCCCATGTGGCTTCTCCAACATTGCAGTCTCAGAGTAGTTGAACTAAGTTTCCAGAGTTATAAGAAGCCTAGGCAGAAGCTGCAACGTTTTTATGTCTTAGGCTTAGAAGACACAGAATATTGCTTCTGCTGTATTCTCTAGATCAGGCACGTCAGTATAGCCAGCCCAGATTCAAGGGGAGGGGAATTCGACTTTACCTCTCAAACGTAAAGAATTTGCAGCTATCTTTAATCTATACATCCCCCAACAAGACGTGTGATACAAAAATAAAAAATATATATGGGGCAAATATTTTTTTTTCTGCCTGAAGGGGGAAAAAACCATATGTGAATCAGGATTGTGGGAAAATTCAAATAGTTAACTCAATATGCAGTTTGGAAAATAAATATTGTTTGGCTTCAACACTAAAAAGTCTTCTAACAAATATTAAGTTAATACTTTTTCAAAATCTGATGCAGCTAATATTTGAATTATTTAATTAGAGTTTTAAAAGGTTTGTGTTATTTTCAAAATCTTTTTGTTCTATTTCAAGTTCAAAGAATTAAGTTTTTACATTTAGTAAGAAAATGATAGTAAAATCTATCAGATGGAAAACAAATTATGAATACTAGGACTGTGAATGTATTCAAGTACCTAGCACAGTACCTAGAACATAGTAAGTACCGGGAATGATTTGAAGATTGACTGTAGAAGGGACAGAGAGGATCTCTCACCTTGCTAACTGCTTTCAGAAAAGATTACATCTAAACCCCCAACCCTAAGGAAAGTCTCTCCTAACCCAGACCTAAGATACAAACCAAATGACAAAGGAAATGTAAGAGGTATATAATTATAAACGGTAATTTAGAAGGTAATTATGGAACTTATAAAATATTAAGCATTTTCATAATCATTCAGGGAGCAGCCTGTATTCAAATCCTGGCTCTACTAATTATCATTGTGATCTTGAAAGTTCTTAAATTACCTGGCACCCATATGACTCATCTGAAAAATGAGAATGATGACAGTGCCATCCTCTTAAGTTTTATGTGAAGATTAAGTAAAATAACAACAACAACAACAAAAAACAGAACTTGGCCCATTGGGAGTCACAATAAATATTAACCGTTATCTAACATTTAGAAGAAATTCTATAGGATATTATTTGAAAATAGGGCAAGTAAAACTGATACTTTTCTACTTCCATTTCAAAGGTAATTAGCTAGAACTGAAAATATATGAGACAGACAAACTATCCATTCGCAACCAGGACGTGATCTGGGAAGCTTTGTGCTCCCTAGAGACTTAGCCTTGGATTAAAAACTTCAATTCCGTGGTTTGTGCAAGTCCAAACCCCATCCCAATATTTCCAGGAAATCTTGCTGCCTTGTTCTACTCATCTCTAGCTCTTCAACTATTCTGCATCAGCTCAAACTTAGTCCTTTCTTCAGTCTCCAGAGAAACCCACTGGTTCCGGCCGGGCGCAGTGGCTTACGCCTGTAACCCCAGCACTTTGGGAGGCCAAGGCGGGTGGATCACCAGGTTAGGAGATTGAGACCATCCTGGCTAACACGGTGAAACCCTGTCTCTACTAAAAATACAAAAAATTAGCCGGGCGCGGTGGCGGGCGCCTGTAGTCCCAGCTACTCGGGAGGCTGAGGCAGGAGAATGGCGTGAACCTGGGAGGCGGAGCTTGCAGTGAGCCGAGACCGCGCCACTGCACTCCAGCCTGGGTGCAACAGGGAGACTCTATCTCAAAAAAAAAAAAAAAACCCACTGGTTCCAAACAAGCTGATTTCTAAGAGAATGGAGAGAAGAGTGTTCAACCAACAACCATCTCCCCAGGTTCCTGCTCACTCTCCCCCTGATTTCTCCTTCTCCCAAACTTGCCCTTGCAAACTCTTTCTTCTCCTCTCTTCTGCACATCATGTTAGCTTACCTTAGGGTAAGCTATCTCTAAACTACCTTTGATGACCTAACATCATCAAGGTATTTAATTAGTAGACTAAAGGACCTTCCATGTAACAGGATTTATGTGCTCCGGATCACAGACGTAGTTAATGATCCAGTACATGGCTCCTGCTCTAGTACATGTTCTTCTATCTCATGTTTCCTGCATTGATGTTGTCAAGATTTGAAGAAAAATAACCAAGGGATAGACAGGTGTATAACATCTTGATGAGTTTAAAGTAGTTGATAAAATGAATAGTTTCATGCATATGCATACAAATGGCAATTCCACATATAATTAAAGTTTGCCTGCTATGGGCTAGCAGTGAGTGGTCTCTGTGCATATAGCAATGGAGTTCCTGGATGGTGCACTTTGAACATCAATAATCCAAGACCCCAATGGCCAATGTTGCTGTATGCTAATGCTCTCTCCTTCTCCCTGACGTGAAATTCTTATGATTCGAGTCATTCAGCCACACTAAACACTAAAGTTGGAAATGTCTCCAGCAGTGTCAGTTTGCTTGTGATTATCTAATCTTGGAAGTTGGAAAAAAAAAAAAAAAAGCATAATAGGTGTCAGACTGTATTTTAAGGATTTTCTGAGACTAATACTTTCCTACCCCTTTAGAAAAGAGCCACACTAAGTGTTGGGATTTAGAAGAAGGCAAATATTGGCTCAAAAATGTTTCAGGAGTCAAAAGACAAGTTAGTGTTTTCACAACCAATTGGAAGAGTGTCAAAGTTAAATTTATCTTCCTAAGGTAAGACAGATCATTTTTCATTTGCCTGGGTCTTAGGAGTGAATAAGTGAGGGAGAAGCCCTTTACTTCTCACATAACAGACCCCAGTGGGAAACTGCCTTTTCTCTGAAAAGTGGGAGTGCCAATAAGAATGGGAATGCAAATGGAGTAGGGAGAGGAAAATACTTCAGTAGGTCCGGGATCCACATACACCAAGACTTCTGGGACTGGCACCATGTATATTAGATGATGCCATAGATCCATCCCTACTGTTTGCATCTCCCCACGTGGGAAAAGTGAGATGCCGACAGTTGAGTCCTCATCTTGGGAGGATATCATGGGCAAATCCACAGTAAACCATATGCTGAAATGAAGACTGTCTGAACATGCAAGGCTTCTATCAGGCATTGAAAGGGGAATGGCAAACTGGGCAGGTAATGCCATTCCTAGTGTTTTATTTTTCCACAAACCCAATAAAAGGGCTTTGTTTCTCTGTGGTAATGCCTCCTGTTGAGTATGTTATTCTGTTGAACCATGTGGTTGGGCTCATCACATCTGGAATAAGCAGATTATAAATCAGTGGAGGTAGTCCAGGGGACCATTTTGCAAATGTTACTAAGATTCAAATATGCTACCCAAGGGACACATGAGAATTTTCTTCCCTGTGTACTTGAATAAAGACAGGTTTAATAGGTTTTAGAGACTTTATCTTGAAAAGCAATGCCTTAGACACAAGAGAAGTACATAGAGCACACGTGTTCATAGAAGTGGGGGAAGGTCGCAAGAGCAGCAGGAGTGGCAACAGGGAAGGAACAGGCAGCACGCGTGGGCTGCAGGAAACTGTCATGAGCAAGAAGATGGTTCTCTCATCAGAAAGCCACTCTTGCTAGAGCCCACCAGCATGGAGTGCCTGCCCTACCAGGAGCTATGCTCCTTTCACGACTGTAGGGTGATAGTTATGATTATGGTCTTTAGAGTTAAGACTTCGAGTTCAAATCCCATCTCCATCACTCACTGGTTGGGCAAGTTACTTCACTTACCTTATTTTCCCCCATCTATTAAGTGGAGATATCATGAGAATTAAATAAAAATAATCTAGAGTCAGAGTTTAGCACCCAGCCTGGCACAGAGTAAGCACTGAACAAATGTGGGTTATTGTTATTATTTACTTTAGAAGTATCTATTGAGTGTACTGTGTTCCAGGCTCTGGGCACTGGTAAACAGTTACAAGTATGGCATGCATTATTTCTCTCCTCCCAGAGCTCACAGACCAGCGGGAGATACAATACGCAATCTGGCAATGACAACATTGTATTAAAAAGGGGTATGATTGGGAAAATGCAGGGTGTTATGGGATCACGGTGGCTTCAAAGAAGCTGAGACTTGAAGTAGAACAGGAGTTCACCAGGTGAGGGCTGCTGGGGGAAGAAAGAAAGGGTAGCGCACATGAAGACCTAGAGTTAAAGAGGAATGGTGCACTGAAGCCAGTAGGTCTGTGGGCCTTATGTGCCGAGGACAGGGTAGGCAGTCAAGGGTGATGCCGAGGGCATGGGTTGTGAGAGGACACGTTATGCAGAGATGGTAACTCAGGTGGAGGAGACAAGGAATTTTAATTCACACCACAAGGGCACATTGGCTTTACTTTAATAAGCCAAATTTAATCTGTTTTGAATCCATGTCCCACTTTGTTGTCAGAATATTCACTCAGTCATTACTGGGGCTCCTTTCTTCTCCAGCCCCACCCCACCAGGTTCGTATGTGAGTCTTGGGAGCTTACACAGCCACAGCATTCCGGGCTTAATCTGCACAGTGGCCTATGCTGATGTGCTCATTGTCCACATCCACATGGTGTCTTGAAAGCAGGTGCAAGCAACACCAGTGCCACGTTTGAGCCTGCAGAGGTTTTCCCCCTCTGGATACCAAAGACATGGCTCTCTGTGAATAGCACCGTCCTAGTTCCCGTTAATCCACTTCACCATCTTCCATCGGTCCTTAGTCTGAAGTGTTACTAACAAGTGACTCAGGGCCTCTATCTGATTGAAAACCTTTCAGAAACTCATCTCTTAACTCTGGAAATCTCTCTCAGCCCTCTAGTTTGTCTACTTCTGTCACTCTTAAACACCCAGCTCTTGACCCCTTCCTCTCCTTCTCTGGGACAAGCTAACATCCATGAGCCCAAAGGTCACAAATAAAATCTGGGACAGGCGTTATCTTCTTCCTGGTAACCTCTCCTTTCAGTTCTCTAACACAGACTCCAAGAAAACACAAAAATCTGACTACTTTCTTGAGATGGGGGAAGGAAAAATATCTAGAGCAGCAAAAATGACACTCAAAACAAAACTCATCTTGTCACATGTTATTCTAGAACCTTTATCCAGAAACACATTAGGGAACATTTAAAGGGTCTATGATTTGCATTTCAGAAAGTTCACAGTGGCTACAGAGTGGAGAGGAAGAGGTGGGTAACAGTAGAGGCAGGGAAAGTGATTAGAAATAACCATCCCAGCAATCTAGGTAAGAGTTGACTTTGGTCCTATCCAGGGTAACGTTAATGGAAATGAAGAAAAACAAAATTAAACACAGTATAATATTCATATTTAAATACAGATCCTTGCTTTTCCAGGCAATTTTCTGATTTACTAACATTTTTTAATCTGCCACTTCCTTCTGGGCTCATTTTTCTTTTTTTCTGAAATATGTCTTTTAGTAGTTTCTGAATCTCTGTATATCTGAACTTGTTTCTTCTTTATATTGATTTTGATTTTGAATGATTTAGCTGGGTATAGAATTTTAGATTCATTATTTTTCCCCTCAGTACTTTTCTCTTTTCTTCTTCTTTTTTTTAGACAGAGTCTTGTTCTGTCACCCAGACTGGAGTATAGTGGTACCATCTTGGCTCACTGCAACTTCTGCCTTCTGGGTTCAAGTGATTCTCCTGCCTTAGCCTCCCGAGTAGCTGAGATTACAGGTACCCACTACCACACCCAGCTAATTTTTGTGTTTTTAGTAGGGGCAGGGTTTCACCATGTTGGCCAGGGTGGTCTCGAACTCCTGACCTCAGGTGATCCACCCGCCTCAGCCTCCCAAAGTGTTGGGATTACAGGCGTAAGCCACCGTGCCCAGCCCCTTAGTGCTTTTTCTTCATTCCATTTTCTTTTCCCCATGGAATCTATTGATGAGAAATCTGTTATCAATCAAATTGTCATTCCCTTAGCTATTTTGCCGTGTCACTGTGTCAGCTTTTAGGATTTTTTTTCACTTTGTCTTTATTGTTTTAAAATTTTTCTGTAATGTATCTGAGCATAGATCTTTTTTAATTTATTCTGTTTGGTACTCATTTGTTCTTTTCAACTTGAAGATTCGAATCTTCTTTTAGTTTTAGAAAATTGTCAGCCATTATCTTTTCAAAGATTGTTTCTCTATCATACTATCTTTCCTTCTCTTCTGGAACTCTGGGCATTTCCTTGTTTCTACATCTGTTGTGTATTCCCTATTTCTTATCTCTCTGAGCTACGTTTTGAGAGACTTAGCTCTTTCTTTCAGTATGCTTATATTCTCTTCAGTTATAAACCAGCTAGCCTATCTAATGAATCTTTAGTGGTATAATAATCAACTGTATTTTTCACTTTCATGATTTCCAGTTTCTTCTTGTTCTTCACTTTTCTAATTCTTACTTCATAACTGAATTATACGTTGTGCATATGAAATTGAACATTCTTTCTTATAACTTCCAATTTTTGTTGTATTATTGCTATTTTCTTCTTAATGTCTTAAGGATTGCTCTATTGCATTTACTTCCTCAGGTGTGAATTTTCCCATTAGTTAGATCTGTTGATTCTATTTTATGCCATTAGACCTTCTTTGGCCTTAAGATTATTGCTTGCGTGCATATTTTCTACTGTATTTTTTCCCACATTTACTCTGAGGCTATATAATGGTTGCTCCTACTTCAACACTAAAGGATGCACAAGTAGGTCTTAACAGCTCAGCCTGGGGTTCTCATCATAAGTAATATTGCATGGCAGGTCCCAAGTCCTGACCTCATTTTGTGACTCATCCTCTGTCCCTGGAAATTTCATTTCCTCCCTCCATCCTTCCCTTCCTTCTCTCCTTCCTTTTTGTCCTTTCTTACTTTTTATTATAAAAATGTTCAAACATACATAGAACTAGTGTGAATAGTATAATAAGCCTCTGGTACCTATTACCCAGCTTTAACACTTATCAGTATATGCCTAATCTTGTTTCATTTATACCTCTCTCCTACTTTCTACCTCACTGGATTATTTTAAAGAAAATCCCAGACATCATATCATTTTATCCATGAATGTTTCAGTATCTATGTCTCAGAAGTATTGTCTTCTTTAAAAACACATAACCATAATGCTATTATGACATGCAAAAATTAGTAATTTTTTTTTTTTTTTTTGAGACGGAGTTTCACTCTTGTCACCCAGGCTGGAGTGCAGTGGTGTGATCTCGGCTCACTGCAACCTCTGCCTCCCAGGTTCAAGCAATTCCCCTGCCTCAGCCTCCTGAGTAGCTGGGATTACAGGTGCCCACCACAATGCCCGGTTAATTTTTTGTATTTTTAGTGGAGACGGGGTTTTACTATGTTGGGCAGGCTGGTCTTGAACTCCAGACCTCGTGATCTGCCCACCTCCCAAAGTGCTGGGATTACAGGCATGAGCCACCACGCCTAGCCAAATTAGTAATTTTTTAATATTACTAAGCTGTTGGTGTTAAATGTCCCTGATTATTTCATAAATATTTTTGTAGCAGTTTTGCTTGCATTAAAGTTCACATAAGCTGCCATTGGCAGGGTGTGGTGCCTCACACCTGTAATCCCAGAACTTCGAGAGGTCAAGGTAGGAGGATCACTTGAGTCCAGGAGTTCAAGACCAACCTGGGCACCATAAGGAGACCCTGTCTCTACAAAAAAAAATTTTCAAAATTAGCCAGGCATGGTGGCACAAGCCCATGGTCCCAGCTACTTGGGAAGCTGAGATGGGAGGATTGCTTGAGTCTGGTAGGTTGAGGCTGCAGTGAGTCATGATCACACCACTGTACTCCAGCCTTCGTGACAGAGCGAGATCCTGTTGGGAAAAAAAAAGATGCAGACATTGCCTTTGGCTCATATGTCTCGTAAGTCTTCTTTAATCTATAACATTTCTTCCTCCAGAATACAAGGATGAGAGAATATACAGGACAAGAGAAGAAACTACATTGTTTATCCTGGATAATTTCCCACATTCTGGTTTTCGTTGATTGCGTCCATGTGCTATCACTTAACATTTATGGATCTATTGCTTCAATAATGTTCTGTAAGAAAACACCACAAAACCTCAACGACATACAACAATAAGGGTTTATTGCTGCTCATGCATCTGGGGAAATTGGCAAGGTGACTTTGCTGATCTTGGCTAAACTTGCTTGCCTGTCTGAGGGTCAGTTGGCTAGCTCCCAGCTGGGATAGGATGACCTTGGCTGGGAGGACTGGGGTGACTGAATTCTCTTCTATGTATCTCTCATCTTCCATTAAATTAGCACAACCATGTCCTTCTCATGGTGATGACAGAAGCCAGAACACAAAGATTGCTAGGGTTAAAGACACAGGGGTCAGCAAGGCCTCACATGAGGGACATGAGGGATCTCTGGTTTTTTTGTGTGTTTTTTTTTTTTTGCTGTTTCTTTTTTTTTTTTTTTTCTTTGAGACAGAGTCTTGCTCTGTCACCCAGGCTGGAGTCCAGTGGTGCCATCTTGGCTCACTGCAACCTCCGCCTCCCTGGTTCAAGCGATTTTCAAGCGTTATTCCTGCCTCCGCCTCCCAAGTAGCTGGGACTATGGGCACGTGCCACCATGCCCGCCTAGTTTTTGCATTTTTTTTTTTTTTTTTTTTTTGAGACGGAGTCTTGCTCTGTCACCCAGGCTGGAGTGCAGTGGCCGGTTCTCAGCTCACTGCAAGCTCCGCCTCCCGGGTTCACGCCATTCTCCTGCCTCAGCCTCCGGATTTGCATTTTTAGTAGAGACAGGGTTTCACCATATTGGCCAGGCTGGTCTGAAACTCCTGAACTTGTGATCTGCCCGCCTCAGTCTCCCAAAGTGCTGGGATTACAGGCATGAGCTAGTGAGCCCATCCCCTAGGATCTCTTAGAAGATGGCTGAAACAGAAAGAACCCAAGTCCTGAGGGAAATGGGTGACTGGAGAACGTAGTAAGCTGGAGTCTCAGAGAACACTGGTGAATCCACCAATAATTGGACCGTAGGATAAAAGAATAGTCACAGCATATAAAGCAATAATCCAGATTCTGTCCTAAATAAAAAATGGATCAGAATCAGGATGAACGCATGGCAGACTTTCTGTAGATTAATATTTATTGCACTCCTACTAATGCTAAGTACTTTATCAAACACATTATATAAATTATAGTATAGTGGATGAGACCATGAATACTGAGCCTGCCTGGCTCTGAGACCTATCTCCACCAGTGAAATGAGTTAATAGACCCACAATGCTTAGAAAAATGCCTGCCGCAAAGTTAGCACTCAAAAATCTTAGCTGTTACACATTATCTCATTTTATATTCCCAGTAACCCTGTAAGATAGAAAAATATTGACTGGGTACAGTGGCTCACGCCTGTAATCCCAGCACTTTGGGAGGCCGAGGCAGGTGGATCACCTGAGGTCAGGAGTTTGAGACCAGCCTGGCCAACATCATGAAACTCCATCTCTACTAAAAATACAAAACTATCCAGGTGTGGTGGCGAGTACCTGTAATCCCAGCTACTTGAGAGACTGAGGCAGGAGAATCACTTGAACCTGGGAGGCAGAGGTTGTGGTGAGCCGAGATCACGCTACTGCACTCCAGCCTGGGCAACAAGAGAAAACTTCGTCTCAAAAAAAAAAAAAAAAAAAAATTGTATTCCCATTTACAGATGAGAAAAGGGAACCATAGACAGGTTAGCTGACATAGCCAAGTCACATAGCCAATGAGCAGCAAAGCAGGAATCCAAACCCAGCAATTTCATCTCAGGGCCCACGTACCAATTATGATAGGATGCTATCTCATCTATACCACTTGATTTGATATGAGTCCTGGAGTTAGTTTTTTAAGTGTCCTTGTCTCGGGCTAGGATTGGCTCCAGAGCCTGAGTGTGTGCATAAGAGGGGTGGTGGGGGTGGGATTGGGGTAGGAGGAACTGGATTTATCCCCATAACTGGCTTCAGATATAGGAATTAGTGAGCTACCTGGGCAGAACCCAAGCAGTCAGACAGCACAGGACTCCCAGTGGAGGAGGGCCCAAGGACACAGGAGGAGCAGAGGTGTGTGGTCAAGGCTGCAGGTGCAAAGCAGCGTGTCCTGAAATCAGTCAGGATGGAGCAAGGAGGGTGATGGTAGAGATGAGTTGAATTTGAGAGATTCTTCTTTAGGTATTTCTTTAAATAGAGTGAGAAGAGAGCCATGCCAATGAAAGACCAACTGTAGCCAGTTTTCTAACGTAGTATTTCTTTTCTTTCTTTCTTTTCTTTTATTTCTTTCTTTTTTTTTTTTTTTTTTGAGATAGAGTCTCGTTCTGTCTTTCAGGCTGGAGTGCAGTGGTATCTCCCAAGATACCTCTTTGTGTCCCAGTTGTGCAAGAGACAACTTCAACTGAAGAGCATTGCCCACCACCTGAAAAGGAAGCTGGAACACTGTCAACTCTGAATCTAACTTGATGTTCACAGGAATAGAGGATCATCAAATACCACACAGGTGGTACTTGACATCTATGGGGGTCCCTATAACCCATCTAGAGGCAAAGGAAGCTTGGCATCCTGGGCCATCTCAGGTGGCTCTCTGGGCTGTGGTCCCTCCAGAGCCAATCTGTTCAAGTTGGCCCACAAAGCTTCCCCCTGAGCTGGGCCTCTGTCTGTCCAGGCAGACCCAGTCACATACTTTTGGGAAAGCAGTCTTGGGCAACCTTCCCTGGTCAGAAGGAGAATGTGAGACCCAGAGGTGGTAGTCACTGAACCCTGAGCAGGAGTCTTAGACATCCAGGGAGACAGACAGTCCCAGCTCTAAGGACCTTGTTGTAGCCTTTTCGGAGAAATTCTGATTAATGTACTGGAGGAGGAAGTTGTTTGGGATTTGAAGCTGTTTAAAGGTCGAGGAGCAAAAGGACGTTAGGTCACCAGAGGCATAAAAGGAACTGAAGGCCCACAGTGCCAAGAGAAAATCTCTATGACCTGCCCGCTCCTAGGGAAGAAGGAAGATGGAAGATAGGAATGAAGATGTTCTAATAGAGGGATGAAGGAGGAGGTGCTGATCAAATGTGCTAGAATCACAGTGATGAACACAGGGCAGTTCTCCAGCATAGGCAGCCACCACGGGGATCCTGCACTGTGCTCTTACCACCACCCCGGGCACTCAAGATCAAGTGCGGGCGCTTCTGCCAGGGGTTTGAGACGAGGGCAGCAGATCCTCAAGCTAAGCCTTCTAATTCTAGAGAACGTATTGATATTGATGAAGGTCTGCCACTCAGATAGTGATTAGGTTTGTTTGTTTGTTTTTGTTTTTTAAAGATGGTGGGGATGAACAAAAATGGGAGACACATCCATCCTGGCTTGCAGACACCTTTCTGTCTTCGAAGGAGTTAATTCTGCCCAAGTAACCTCACCACACATTCATGTGCTGGGCCCACAGTGATGCTTATAAGTAAAGTGAAAGAGTTATTGCCTGAAAATGTAGCTCATGGGTGGAAGTGACATAGTATTTCTCACCACTGCACTGGAACTGAGTAGAACAACTTCAAATACAAAATATAAACTCACTCAAAATATTGTCATGTGTGAATGTTGAAGTTGTCTTCAGTTCCACCTTAATCAAACTGGCGAACATAATCCAGTCTTACTAAGATAATTAAAGGGACACTTCTGTAATTAGATAGAGAGGTGTCTTTTTTTGGGGGGGGGGTGTTTTGTTTTTTTCTAGGCATTTCATCATCCACCTTCCCAACGATCTAAAGAAAAAAACATGCAAATCTCATGGCACTAGAGCATACTCTAGTGGTGGTGAAGAAAAGCAAACACTTTCAAACTGCTAACTGTATCCACTGCTGGGAAGTCCTAGGTAAACACTTCTTGTTTGGGCAAAAGGTTAGGTAGGCTTGCCTCATAAAACAGCAAAGAAAATGGATGGAGCATTGTGTGACAGCTCCACGCCATATAATTCTCCCTTAAGAATAAGGCAAGTTCTGTTTTATCCAATGCTCAAAGCCAAGGGCAAGCAAACAAGAATTATTAAAAATCTTAAAACAATCTAAAATAACATCCTACACCGTGAGGTTTTAGGGAAGCTTTTGGGGTTGTTTTTTTTCCCCTTCTTCTTCTTAAATCCGAGCCACATTTAGACTTTCCCCTTAGAGATTCTGTTTAAAGAAAGGAGAGGGAGCAGATAATAGATATAATACCTAAAGCAAACTCCCTTCAGCCATGACAGTGTTATTACAAACTTGAGTGAATGTCATTATTTCAGATAAATAAAAACAATGGACCAGAACCAATTTTACATAAGAAAATATTGTTCAATTTGTTGCAAGCCATAGTGAAGGCTCCCCTGGTCTATCAAGTGATGGTTAATATAAATAAGAACATCTGTCCTTGTTAAAGATAGCACTCATAAAAGCAAACTTACACATTTAACCAAGTAACCTCATTGCCATATGCTGTGTGTGTCTCCAAACCAAGGGAAATATATTCCCACGGTTTTAAATGTAAATTATACTCTTACATTCAAACTAATATGAACTAAAAGGAAGAAAAATCCACCACCACCACACACATAAAAAATTTTAAAAAACTTTTTTTAAAGCCAGAAGCTTTGTGTTCTATTGTGTTTAGACTTAAAATATGGAACTATTTAGAAAGAATTAAAAAGATTATGTTTATTTGATTTCAAGTTATCTCAGCAAGAAACATATTTTTCACACCTCTTTGGAAGAACAGCAGGTCAAATGACGCATTTGTGAGTGACTGTTTGAAATATTTCAGCCACGCCGCAGGGTCCACCTGACCTGGGCACCATAGATTGAGGGAACAAAGGCTTATGTTTTAAAAGTTCCTTTAAGAGTCTTTCTGGGGGAGGGTAAGGGGACGCGGGAAGCTGTCACAGCCTCGTGTTTTATTTTTATCCTATGACACTAATCAGTTTAATTATATTTCTAACCCATGACTCGGGATCGTAATTAATTTTCCTAAATGCAAACATTATATTGCATAATTCTGCAACTTCGCAAGAATCAACACAGTTTGTTTTAAAGTCACCCACATCCTTTGAACTCCAGAGTTTCCCAGTCTGTGCACATTCTTTCCTCCCTTTGAGCAGGTTTTGTTTCTGGTTATGTTCAATAGCAAAGGTGGGTCTTTATTCTTAATGATAAAACAAGTTGCAGAACAGTTTCGTTAAAGAGATCCAGGATCTGAAGAACCTATTCCCTTCATTACTTGACTAAATGAAAATCATACACTGACGTAAGGTTAAATGGGGCTGCGATTTCCTTATTAAACGGAACAATTAATATTACAAGTATTTGAAGATCATGATCGAGAAGACTTCACTGAACATTTCCGAGAGTAATTATTGCAAACAGAGACAACACAAACCCTATTTAGGGTGTAACTCAATATGAGGGCTTGTGAGTCAAATGTTGAGCCCTTTAGAACTACAAATCTTTCTTTGTGGCCTTATTAAAGAAATTCTCCCATCTCCATTTAAAGGGATAGATTGCCAAGGCCTAAATAAAACGCCAGAACCTAAAATGAAAATGCTTCTGACCTCGCTGTCACACCTGATACTTCCAATACAGATTTCCTCCGAGTGCCGCTTTCTTCACCTCCTTTGCCCCAGGCCTTCATAATCCAGAGAGAGAAAAATGAATTTCATTCCCAAATGCTAGAATTGCTGGTGCAGAACGTAACTAAATATCAGCAGCTGTGCCAGGGCACCTGGGGCCATATAAGGAAGCCTTACAAAAGACTTAGTTATGAACAAGATCCCAGTTCTCTGCTCATCTTGGTTTTCTGTACTTTAAGAAGGGCAGGGAGAATTGTAACTATGCCCTTAAAAAAACTGTGTGTGTTGGGGGAGGGGCGGTGAGTTCTAGTTCTCAAAAAAAAAAAAAAAAAAAAGGATAAAACAGATGTTCCTACGGCAACGAAATGGGACCAAAGTAATGCTGCTATGGCTCATGACCATGACTTCTCAAACGCTAATGTACAAATGCATCACGCGGAGATGGCTGAAGATGCAGATTCTGAATCAGCAGGTCTGGGCGGGGCCTGAGCGTCCGTATTTCTAATAAGTTCTAACGTGATGTTGGTGCAGCTGGTCTAAGGGTCACATTTTAAATAAGGGGTTAGAGCAATTCACTGCCTTTCGTGTAATTAGCCCCCTGCCCTATATTACTTACTATTCCAAAGTAGTTTCATTTAATACTTGTCACTTCAGTCAATCACTGAAGTCAGGATTTTCCTGAAGACCAGCACTGTGTACTCTATCTCTGCTATATCCCTTAGCACCTAGCATAGCACCATTATAAGGATGAGAAAAAGGAAGTACCAAGTAACAGAGACAGACCCTTTCTGGAGGTTTGGGCAGCAAAACTGTGAGGAAGGAGGCAGGTTCAACAGCAATTATGCAATCTTGGTGGAAAAGGTGTCATAGAGCCTCTCTTTACAATTCTTCACAGATATCTTTAACAAAGAGCGTTTGAGAAGATAGTCTGTGGTCTCTTTTTATCTCTCTTTCAGTGTTTGGAATGATGGTGTTGTCCTTCTAGAAGAGGAAACAGATTAGCAGAAAAAGATTGGGTTTGGGGACTGGCAAATGGAATGGACTGTGACCTTGACTCAGTCTTAAGATGATCATAGCCACTTGTAAGTTGATTTTAAGGATTATAAAGGATCTGTATAAAGCACCCAACACAACGGCTGGGGATAATAGTTGCTCAATAAATGTAGGTGCAATCAATTCTCCTTTGTCAGGGCTTGCTGTAACCCAGGTGTTTTCAACCTTGGCAACTGCACATCAGAAACAGCTGGGGGACCCTTAAAAATTCCTGATGCCCCCAGGCCATACCCTACACCAATTACATTATAAATCTCTCAGAGGGTGAATGGGGACACTCTTAAAGCCCCCAGGTGGTTCTAACAGCCAGTAGCTGAAGTTGAGACCACTGACCTAAGTGTAGTTAAGGAGCAGTCACTTCTTTGGGGCCTAGGAACAGGCACCAGCTAATTAGCCTCCCCTAGGGGTGGCAGGGGGAGAGGGAGGATGGTGAGAAGCTTCCCATCCTCATGCACACTCCCAAGGCGTGTCTTCACTCTTCTCGCCCTGCAGGGGACAGCAATCTGCTAGCAATCAGTGCTAATCAGTTTGCTCCTAGTTACAGAGCTATCCTGGGGTTGTCAGGACAGTGCCATCCCTCCGGATATTTGAGCATAGATTATTTTGCGTTATTCATGATTTGTGTTTATCTACCTTCTCATTAACCCAGAATGATTTCTTTATTATTACCACCCACATTTTCCAGGGGTTCACCAACCTGTGAAATAGAATGGGGTCACATGAATAAAACAGCCACTGGAAACATTCATCCGATATTCAGCTCCTGGAGAGCTCACCCCACAAGTGTGTCTGTTTCCTGGGGTGTGCCTTGTGTGTTCTTGAACAAATCCAGCCAGCTGCCATGCTGATTCTATAACACTGTATCCATGAGATCAAACTACCTCATAAGATGGTGAACAATTAATAAAATAACATGCATAAAGTACACTAGCTTAGTGCTGGGAGCAAGGTTATGTTTTTAATAAATATTAGGGTTTTACAATTAATAGGTGGCACCTGCTGGGCTTGACCATCGCTGACAGGCACTGCCTTTGTCAGACACTACGACCCCTTCCTGATGCTATTTCTTCTCATCATATTGCTTCTGCACAGGGCTCCTGTCATTGTCCGGAGACCATGCTGTGGAATCTGCACAAGAATTTGTGGCAAAGGCGGGCAGAGTCCCAACCTTTTGTAAGACTTGTTACAGAGGCCCCCAGCAGTACGACTGGGGCCCTGAAGTTTCAAGGAGCTTTTACATTCTTCCTTTTTACCGTCTCACCCTAGGCTGAGTGCCCACCCTGTACTCAGAATCATTCTGCCCATTATTCCTGAAATGTTGCTGCCAGATTATGCTCACTGGCTTGACTCCCCACTCCCTCCTAGGAGATACTTGGTGGGCTGCTGCACTAGGTCATTAGACATTGCTGGATGTAGCTGAGTCTCTGCAAGGAGCACAACTTGGGCCCAGGCTGGGGCATTGATACGCTTTCCTACAGCGAAGGAGCAGGGCCTTTGAGAGGTACTGGCTTGCACTTGCCACCCACACCTTCATCCACTACCAATTGATGAACAATTTCTGTCATTTGGAAGGTGATGGGTGCCAGATCCAGTTATGCCCTCATTAAATTCTGTTTGAGGAGAAACATGATTTACAGGAAGAAATAATTAAACACATTTAGCATTGCATTTAAATAAAGGCTATAAAGAGATAGAGTATAACAGCTACAGAAATCGCAGAAGAAACAGATATTGGGAGTCAGCTTGGCACGGATCGGTCAGAAGAAACTTTCCAGATGAGACAGATCTAAGAAAACATTTGAAATAAGAGCTGTGGTGTCCCAAGGGAGGGGAAAGGGTGGGAATGTCAGATCAGGGTGCAGGCAAAATAGAGTACATTGTCTGGAGAGAATTTAAAAACAAAACCAACTAAAAGTCAGTTCACTTTTTATTATCACCATACACCAGAAATTCTAGACAATAAAAGACCATTCTGGTAGTAATCATTTATTGTTTTAGTAATTCTTAGCAAACACAATGAGTTGGGTGATTTAGATATACAATTAGAGAAATCAGTAAGCTATTTGACCTCCCCATTGCTCCTATCAAATAAATTAAGAATGTATTTTTAATTTCCTACCTCAAGCCATTGCTAAGAATCTGGTACTTTCTGGAAAGCCCTTTTGGAAGTCCTTTCTGAAACATACAGTGTTTGGTAAAGACCAGGTCATTTATTCCAATTTAAAATGAAAACAGGAAGTCAGAGAGAGGATTATGGTCATAAACAATATTTGGGGAATGGGCAGTGGGTCTGGAATCTTAGAATTCTACTTCAGTCATTATTTTTATGGCCCCCCTATATGAAACCGCTGTCCCAACCAAAAGCAGGCAGCCCATGGTTTTGTGGATGGCCAGGCTGTAGACTCTCATGAGAGCAGGAAGTCTTTTCTTTACTCTGTTAGCTGATACAGCTGTGGGGGCCAAGAGAGAGTTTTCCCTTTGGCGTCTGAAAGTTTGTGGAAAAATCAACTCACAAAAGGCAGATTAATTAGAGAAAACCCATGCAAATTTCTTTAATGTGTATACACAGGAGCCTTCAGAATGAAGAATCAAGGATAATAGAGGAACTGTCCATTTTTATGCTTAGGTTCAACAAAGTCTGGACAATTGTGTAGAAATATGATTGGGTAGAAAGGGTAACATCTAATGCTAGCTATAGACTGAGCTGGGAAGCCCAGCAAAGCCTATTTAGATTCTTCTTGGCCTCTCTGAGCATGCATTTCCTCCTTCTCTGGAATGGCGGTCTAATGACCTAAACAAGGTAAGTCAGATCATTTCTTTATGGCCAGTTTTTACATAGAAAGGCAGAGAGAAAGTTAGAGTAAGGCTTTTTTAGGTTTTATACCTGGCGTTGAGGAAAGGTGGTTCTGGTTTCTATGACCTGCCTTGAGGGAGAATGGAACTACGGAATAAGAGAGCAGGAGAAGGTCAGAGAAAAATGTTTGCTTCTGAGGCTGCTTCTAAGTTTTTTACTTTGGCATATTGTTTTCTGAGCCTCAACATACCCAAAGCACCTGAATATACTTGGCAAGAGGAGATGGTCAATATACATTTGTTGTGTCAGGGAAAAAAATCAATAGTTCAAGTGATTCAAATACAGGTTAAAGGCTTTATTCAACTGATGGGAATCTAGATCTGAAGACCCAGAAACTCCCCAAGATGAAGCAGTATTGGGAGTTTCAAAGATTGAGAAGAGTGGGGGCCTGTCCTTGTGGTCTGGTGGAGGTTGCAATTTTCTGTATCTCTAACTGCTGTCCAATCTGCCTTTGGAACAGCTGGAGATTGCTCTGGGTTTTTTATGCCTCCTGCTTGGGAGCACTGGGGCAGTCTCATCCCAGTAACTGTCAGAACTGTTCTTTCAAGAGCTGTTTTTATAAGCATGTGGGTTGTCTGTTAGTCAGGGTTCACGGAAGGGGAGGTAGCAAAAAAAAAGTAGGGGGCGGGGCAGGGGTGAGAAAAGAAAAAGGAAAAAGGAGACAAGGGTTGAAGCCAGAAAAAACGAGATCTATTTTAATCCTTTTACAGTGAATGAATGAATGAATGAGCCCCTTGCCTTTCCCCTGTTGAGCCATGAACTGGGAACCTAGAAGGTTGCTAGAAATATTTAAGGCACACTAATTTTTTTGGATTCATACATGTAAAATCTGCTGCTGCTAAATGCCCCCTCAAGAGCTCTGGCCTCACACAGGAGACTTGCTACTGCTTTAGTTTCCAAAGCCTCTGTGTTAGCAGTTGTGGCAAATTAAAGTCAGATTCACCACAGGCATTTTAACATCTCTTGAATGATGAGATCAGGACTTGGGGTCCTCACTGCACACTTCAAATGGATAGCTAAGAGGGAGGAAATCAGCCAAGTTCTACCAAGTGTTAAATGTGGTCTAATGCTGTGCTTGTATGCAACTTTGATGTGTTCTGGGGGCCCAGCCTGCACTTCTGCTCTGGACCCATTGTCTTGGAAATGTGTGTCCTGTTCATAAGAGATGCTGAGAAAGATGAAGTAAATGGATTAGGGTGAGGCCAGTACTCCAGAGAAAAGCACCTTAAAGGCAGTGATGGTGCTATGTCAGCATTGTCACCTTTAATAGGAAAGGTGCTTCATGCAGTTTTCGAAGGTATTCAGTTTATAATTAGGACTGTGCAGAGGGAATTGGGGAGGAGAAGGAAGTAAGGTAAAATGCTATTGTACTTACTGAGAGAACTTAAAACCATACCATTCTTTCCTTTTTCAAAATACTTGTTGAGCTGAATGAATCTTGATCGCTTGTCAATCTTCCATTCAGTGGTGCGGGAGTTGGCTTGCACCAGTGTGGCTCGTGTGTGCCAAGTGTGGGCATCCCACTTCTAATTCATTAATATTTGATTGGCAGTTCTAAGTCAGCCATGGTGGGAGTATTTGTGGACATTGACAAATGCTACAAATCAGGCTCCCCATCCCAGGAGCTGATTTTTACCAGCATACCTCTTCCCCAATTCATCTTTCATGAATCCGCTTGCTACCTATTTTCTCATAAAGCTTCAACTGACAACTCCAACCCAACAGTGATTTCCTGCTTGACATGAGCTGAGAGCACTTATGCCAGCTATTCCACTTATTTGACACTTAAGCAATTTACTGTGGCTTTGGTTAATGACTTAGTGTTATCTTCTTAACAGACCACCATTTCATGTTTAATGATTCTTCATGTAAAGTGTAAGCTCCATGAGGGCAGGGGCCATGTATTATGCATCTATGTATAGACTCCCATGGGGTTTGACAGAATGAAAACAAATGGCAGGTGCTCAAAATGATATGTGCTAAAGAAATGAGTTATTGCAGGGGTCCTCAACTCCCTGACCATGGACCTGTACTGGTCCTCGGCCTGTTAGGAACTGGGCCGCACAGAGGGACGTGAGCAGCGGGTGAGGGAGCATTACTGCCTGAGCTCCACCTTGGGGTCAGATCAACAGTGGCATTAGATTCTCATAAGAGCATGAATCCTGTTGTGAACTGCTCATGCGAGGGATCTAGGCTATGTGATCCTTAGGAGAATCTAACTAATGCCTATGATCTGATGCTGACCAGTTTCATCCCAAAACCATCACCCCGACCCCTCAGCCTATGAAAATATTGTCTTCCACTAAACTGGTCCCTGGTGCCGAAAAGGCTGGAGACTGCTGAGTTATTGGGTAATTAATATATTAGGTGCTGGAAAACCTGGGCAATTGAATGGAAAGTGAGATATGTTTTGAAATAAGTAAAACTGTATTTTTGGAAAACAATTAAAATTAACCATATAGCCATAGGTAATGCCACTTCCACCTTGTTGATCACTGAACCGGCTTATGGTTTTTGGAGGTTTTGGCATGCCTTTTGTGCTAGTGCCAGCATTGCTTACTTGTGAAATCTGAAAATCGGTGCACGGTTTGCTCATGGCAAATGTCCTTCAACACTGCAGCTGGTCATAGGCAAAGACAATAAAGCAAAGAATGCCACAAGGTACCGTCTTTTTTACTGTCTTTTTAATCTGCTGTCTTGCTAATCAATTTGTAAATGGCCATCAAATCTTTTCTCAGCTACTAATTGAAAAACTGATATAAATCATAATCTGTTTTCCCTACCTAACTTCACATATAGTGATGGTTTCTACTGAACGTTTTTGGGGTCAAGATGTATCTTAATACCAAGAACTAAACTCCATACATAATGTACCAGTAATGGATACATGTGTTTTTAAATATTTGTTTTAATACTAATGTCAGATTATTTAGGCCCAATCCATTCTGTTGATTGGACCTAGTATAAGTGGAAGGATAAAGATTTCTATCCCTACATTAACACATTTTATGGGTTGCAAAGCCACTTTTTTGCCACTAAAACATAAGGTCATTAACTAATGGAATCCTCACTTTCTGAGGGTTTCATTTGGCTTAAAAAAAAAAACAGTTTTAGAAAAATTAATCTGCAGAATAGGCTTGTAAAAGTACTGGGTAAATAAGTCATCTGAATTTTATAA
Source organism: Macaca nemestrina (assembly GCF_043159975.1). NCBI lineage: Eukaryota > Metazoa > Chordata > Mammalia > Primates > Cercopithecidae > Macaca > Macaca nemestrina. Next base: position 51,477,924 of record NC_092131.1, read on the forward strand.
AATGTTGCTCTCAAACCAATATCTGCTCCTCAAAACATTCATGTTAAATGGGATAGAAGTAAATGTTGAGAAGCACTCTGCTCAAAGCTATTTACATAAATGTGCTGTCACAGATTATAGTTAAGCAACTTGAGGCAATTTCCCCCCCACCCAAAAAGACTAAAAGAAAAGACTTTTGGATCTCTTCATATCCTTCCTCCCCCACCAATAACTACAATTCCTTGTGGTCATTAGTAGTTATAATACTATGTGATTTGTTGTTACTGATTTCATCGTTCAGTTAATTTTTCCTTCTATCATGTGAGTCTTCTCTGTCTGTTTTTACATCAGTAAATGACAATCTTGTGGATTAAAAAAAAATCAGGAAAACAATATAATTAGGACCCCGTTTTTAAAAGTAAGACCGTTCCCTCTCCTCTCTGCCCAGATCCTGCCAACCTCCTGCCTGACACCAAAGTTTTCTCCCTTTTTTCTCCTCATTTCCAGTATTTTGTTGTATTCTACTAATTTCTTGTTTCTCCAGAATGGCCCATTTACTCTTCCTTTGGGGCAAAATCAGATGAAGCGAGAGCTGGAGAACCAGGCCTGAGCAGAGTGACCTCACCCATTTCCTCACCTGTCCCTCTCTCTGCTGCTCAGACTCTTGGCAGGTGATTCATGACTCACAGTCCTGGACAAACAGACAGAGTTTATCTCCCAAAGAAAATCCGGAACCAGCTGTCTCTTTGCTTTGGTGTATTTCCTCTGAACTGTGCCAGGATGAACATATTGCAAACTCTTTCCATCCTAAGTGGGAAAAGGCTACTGTAGGGGCATTACCAGAGCTGAAGCCAAAAGGCCACAAGTTTTAGGTGACCCCAGAAACTATTTATCCAGGCAGGAACTTAGTAAACACTGGGTTTTACTTTTCAAGAAAAAGGAAACTCCCCCTCTCCCTCCTCGAGACGCGGTCTCCTCTGTCGCCCAGGCTGGAGTGCAGTGGCGCGATCTCTGCTCACTGCAAGCTCCGCCTCCCGGGTTCACGTCGTTCTCCTGCCTCAGCCTCCGGAGTAACTGGGACTACAGGCGCCGCCACCACGCCCGGCTAATTTTTTGTATTTTTAGTAGAGACGGGGTTTCACCGTGTTAGCCAAGATGGTCTCCACCTGCTGACCTCGTGATCCGCCCGCTTTGGCCTCCCAAAGTGCTGGGATTACAGGCGTGAGCCACTGCGCCCGACGAAAAAGGAAACTTTTAAAAATGCTATTTTCCCCCATTAAATCATGAAGATAAAGAGGCTTCCTATGATTTGTCCAAGGAACGTGGTATTGTTGCTTCTCTTTGAATTGTTAAGCAGCACAAGTTTTCTCTTTTCTGCCCGGAAAGCATCTTTTCTCAGTCCTTTGCTCTCCAGCCTCACTGCCCGGAGCATGTTCTTTCTTCTGTTCCTATGGGGCCATCTGTATCTCGTCTTGTATTAAAAGCCACCCTGCATGTAGCCACCTGAGGGGTCTTTCCAAAACAGAAATTTTGTTTTTTCACTTCTCAAAACTTTTCAACATTTAAGTCCTAGCTCCTTAAAATGGCAATCAAGGGCTTGGTCCCTTAATAAAGTGAGAAGCAACTGCACTGATGCCCCAGCTGAACATAAACTAGGCTCACAGCGCAAGGATCAGACAAGTTCCCTCCATGACCGTGTCTGAAGCAAACACAGACAAGGATACTCTGCAACCACGGAAGTGACTACAACCCTCCCCGTCTCCCAGCTAACACAAAAGACTTTACTATTGATGATGCTAGCCCCACTTTAATTATTCTATCTCCTCAATCAAATTATTCAATACCCAATTACTGAATTGCCTCTGTTCTTCATGGCACTCAATCCAGAATGGGCCTGCACTTTTTTAAACCTTAGAACCACTCAGCAAAAGCACAAGCCCTATAATAAGCCCTTCCCAACTCCGTATTACTGGGCTGCTCCACAAACTTTCTGCCATTCATTCTCTCTTGCTACAACAAGCTAAATACTTTTACCTTTTCAGCCTAGAAGTGGATGATTGGCAGTTTTGGTCTATTGGCTTTAATAAAATGTCTTCCCTCCACAGTGCATGCTCTAGTCATGCCAAGACCATGTAAGTTTTCCAGACATACATGTTTTGGACCTGCAGAAGTACCTTTGGTTTGTAGGACATTTTCTTCCTTTTTCTGCATAGAAAAATTTTATTTTTCAAAACCCAATTCACGTTTTAACTCACATGTGAATACATCCAAGAATCTACTCAGAGAATTGGATCAAGTTTCCATTGTCTCGTGTTAACTCTGAGCTGGAGCCTATAGCATAGAGGCTCAATGCGTATGGACATGGAAATCAGAGAAGACCTAATTCCTCCTGCCTTTGACAATGTACAACCTTGAGAAGCTCACTTATTACACATATCTGGCAGAACTGGCAAATGCTACTTCCCCCCATCGATTCTACTCAATCATTACTACCCATTGACACTTAATGAAGCAACTGCACACATATCACGATCCTGGGACAGAGAGAAACACATCTTTTTCTTATCGGAAGCTTAATAGGACGATGCCTAAGACTGCTAAATAAACCATGTTTATTTCTTTTGCTTCTTTGCTTCTCTAGTTTATAAACTAGGACTTACCAACTTGATTTATTCTGGAGCATAGTGGTGAAATATTTAGATAAATTGGCTCTTAAGAGAGAGAGGCAGTGGAAGATTGTCTGAGGATTAGGTCCAGCTCTCAAGCCTCAGACTCTGTCCTGACCACAGAGAGCTCTCCATCTGGAAATCTGTGATAATACTATCTTCCTCTAAGGGTTCATGGGATGAGACAGATGAAATTTCTCAATCAGTGGTTATCAGCTGGCGATGTATACTAGAATCACCTGAAGAGTCTTAAAAACATACCCATGCCTGGGTCTCACCCTTCTAAATTCTGGAGTGAGGCCTAGGCACTGGCAATTTTTTAAAATTCCATAGATGATTCTAAAGCAACATCAAGAGTGAACACTGCTGATCTAGATAAAGGCAGAAAAGTTGCCATAAAAACATAAAGCATTTCCCAGTGCTAGGGAATGGGTAATAGAAGAAGCATGGAAATCTGTTTCCAATAAATGATGATTGACAAATAATCAAATTTTATGAAGACCCTAAAGCACACCTTCAAAACGGTTGGACTTTCTCAAACAAAAAGGAAGTAAATGATGGATAGATTCACTGTGAAATTCAGGCTGTAGAAATTTAAAACATTGACAAATTTGGAAATGTATACTGTTGCACAGATCAGGGAATATTGAAATGAAATGGGGCCAGAAGCTAATTATATGGAAATATTTCTATTTGCACATTTCTCCAGAAGGCAAAGTAGAGACTGCAACCAATATATCTATACAAGTGACAAGAATATTAAGTTTTCTGTCATTCCCTTAGTACACTACCTTTCTCAGCATGTATTCTGTCCTAGTTCTTGCAAAGGTGAGAATAATATCAAACTCATTAATTGTCTACATTTTAGATATGATGTGACTTTAGTGGATGGTGTTAATTAAACTACAAAACAACTCCTCTTGCTGTGGTGTGCATTCCAAGTTAGAGCAATTAATTCACTCACTTAAACTGATCAAGATTTAATTACCATCACTCTGTGCAATTACTCCATAATTAAAGTAATTTGGTTCATTCCACTTGCTGACAGTGTCATTGAACAGCCATTCACAGAAGCAAAAGAAGTGATAATTAACTTAAAGAATAGCTCAGGGCAGTTTTACCCAGACAAGTTCACTGTTAGTTATTCCTAAAATACCTAGAATGAGGTAAAGCGCGGAGAGAAAATCCTGGGAGAATTTTAAAAAAATAATAATAATAAACAACACCTTGGGGGGGGGGGAGTTGCCTCCCCAAAATAAGGTCCCTAAAAGCTTATGAATTTCTTAGCAGTTTAAATGGTCGTGGTTGCCATCATTATAACCTAACCATAAATTAGTGTCATGGGCAAAACAAACAGAACTTGAAAAAAATTAAGCACTTAAATATTGGTTAGGGCTAATTACTGTGGGGGATTAGCGCTTACTTGGGGGTTGGTAGGTGTGGTACAAATATACTGGTACAAAAGGAACACTCAGAATCTTTGGAGAAGAACCGAATAGGTGTTTAAGAATTGCAAAACCCAAGTTTGGAAAAAGCGTTGGGAAACTGCGTGCACGCACACACACAAACACACACATGCACATGGGCCACACTCATGATGGCCATGGAAATGAGCAGTTGCCTGTGTTTACCTGTAGAATTATAGAATTTACCAGTACAGTAGTTAACTGACTAGTTGCCCAACCAGCAAAATATAGAAAGATTAGCTTAGGAATTATGGAATTCTTTTTTTAATTTTCCTTTTTTTTTTTTTCTTTTTTTTTGAGATGGGTCTGTTACCCAGGCTGGAGTACAGTGGCACAATCATGGTTCATTGCAGCCTCAAACTCCTGGGCTCAAGTGAGTCTCCCACCTCAGCCTCCAGAGTGGCTGGAACTATAATCCCACACCACCACACCAGGCTAATTTTAAAAAATCTTTTTGTAGAGATGAGGTCTCTTCACAGTGCCCAGGCTGGTCTCGAACTCCTGGGTTCAAGCCATCCTCCTTTCCTGGCCTCCCGAAGTGCTGGAATTATAGGAGTGAGCCACCGTGCCTGGCAGAGTTCTGGAATTCTGATAGAGCACTAATGAGGAAATGCTAGAGCAGATAATAGGCTATGGATAGGAGTGGGTGGAGAAGATTTGCCTAGGATCACAGGTCTAGAGAGTGAGAGAGCCGAGGCTGAACCTCTCATCTCCCCAAATGGTGCACTCAGAGGCAAATTGTATTGAACTGAAGAGACTGAATTACACGGGGTTTTGGGGGACAGGACCAGATAGAACTTAAAGTGGCCTTCATACTAAAGGGCCAAGCACAGCTTATGGCAGCTCTGCTGGGACTTGGGAATAGTCCTGACAGTCCTGTTTCTAAGGGAGCTACTCACAGAGGTAACAACCTTCCATTATACTCAGAGGAAAACAATAGCTTTTGAAGGGTGGTCCTGTAGCACCTACCTGCTGAGCATGCATGATACCTGGGGCAGCTTCTCCTGGTGAACCCTATGCATGGAGTTGGGGAGATGGTAAGAGATGTCATATCCTCTGCCATTTTCTGAACATTATTTAGATGTAACTTGGAAATTTCCACCTTTAGCAATGTGTCTTATGGAGCCTGTTAAAGATGCCAAGATTGAGGCCTCCTTTCAGGTGCAATTGACTTGGGTCCACACTGGCAGAATTGCCTTGGGAACAGAGCTCTTCCAGGGAAGCCCTGCCCACATCTGCATCATCATATTCATAAGAAAACCAGATGGCCCAAACATCTTCCTTCAAATACTGACAACAAGGAAGCACAGGGATTTGCTCAAGATCACAGGTCTAGCTTATGCCAGAGCTGGATCTGAAATTCCCATCTCAAGTTGGCCTAGATAAACCATAGAGATTTTACTGGGCAATTACTTATATTAACTATGGTATGAATGGCTCTCGATTAATCAAAGCATTGTATATTTCCCCATTCATGGTATTTCCATGTATACTTAGAAATTAACAATGCATTGCTCAGCCCTTACTCTTTTTTCTTTCCAGATCTCATTTGAAAATATTAGAAGGGGCATGATGATAACATATTGTTCAAGGGATAAGACATTTTCCCTCAGAAGATTTATTACTCACAAATTAGTAAGTCATCTATATATCATTAAAAGTATTTCCCAAATATAATGAAAGATTGTAATAATAATAATATATATAATGATAAAAAACATTTGTGAATAGTATAATCTCATAATGATCAGGATGATAGAATTTCATAGCTAGATGTGATTGTAGGAATCAGCCTAACAACATAATTCATATATAAGGAAGGACGTGGATGCCTAGGGAGGTCATGTGACTTGCCAAAGGCCAGGTGGCTAATGAATGGCAGAGCTAGACCCAAGTCTCCTCATTCTCATCCAGGAAGCAGTGTAGAAGGTCGCAACCTTTCTTAGCATGGATAGTTCAATAGAACATAAGACTTTCTGAGTTTTCCAAGGAAATCCACCTAGGCTTCTGCAGGTAAGGGGTGTTACAGTGTTAAGGGCAGAGGCTCTGGAGACAGACCACCTGCTCTAGATCCCAGGCCCACCATTTACTGATCTCTCTGTACTTCAATTTTGCCACATGTAAAAAGGGGATAATGACAGTACCTCCTTGTAGAGTTATTGTTGGCTTAAATGAGTCAATTCAAGGAGAGGACTTAGAAGAGTGCCTCGCCCATATAACTCAATGGCTATTACTATTCTTACCACACCTTAGCCACGAGAGGCTCTCTCAGCAGTTGTGTCCATCCTCTGTTGTGTTCAGCCTGTTGTTGGACCTCTAGCTCAATCCAATGTGGCTGTTTTCTAGCCCAGACACCTGAGCTTCTGAAGGGTCTAATACTTCTGGGTTGGAATGCACTATAGTAGGAAGACGGGCCAGACAGAATCCTGCCATCTTGAATTGGCTTACTCATAAAATCACTAACCCAGATCTGCAGACCTAGTCAAAACCTCAGTCAGTTTTTTCCATTCTTACTGGAAAACTATTGTTGCTGTCTCTCCAGTCTTCTCGCCACCAATCTTATTTGCATCCTGTAGCTAATGAATTCTCTCCATGGAATCCTGGTGGACTTTCCACCACAATTTACTCGAGTTTCAACTACCCTTTTCTGTTTGGTACAAACGCAAAATTCTCATTTAAATAAGTTGTTTTCATGTTTTGAAAGTACATGCATGTCTGTGTGAGTGTGTATGTGCACACCAATGTAATACAGTGCACAAGTGGCACCGTGTGCAAGAACGCTGAAGTAAGAATTTGAGAACTTATTTCTGATCCTGATTTATTCCCAAGTGGCTGTGTAACCTCGAGCAAGTCACTGGCCTCTCTGGTCCTTAGTTGAGTCAATTCTAAAATGAGGAGTTTGGATGAAAAGGCTTCTATATTAGGGTTCTCCAGAGAAACAGAACCTTGTTCTATATTCAGACCCTATTCTGAACCTTATTCACAGCCTATTCAAACCCTGTGTGTGTGAATGTGTGTGTATACATAGCTTATATATGGAGTTAGTTCATGCCATTATGGAGGCAGGGTGAGTCAGCAAGTTGGAGACCCAGGAGAGCTGACGTTGTAGTTCCAGTTCAAAGGCCAGGAGGCTCAAAACTCAGGAAGAGCCAATATTTTTAGTTCAAAGGCAGAAAAAAGCCAATTTCTCAGTTCAAAGGTGTTCAGGCAGGAAAAATTATCTCTTACTCAGGGGAAGGTCGGCCTTTTTGTCTATTCTGGCCTGTTTGGGTGAGGCCCACCCACATTGGAGAAGGCAACCTGCTTTACTCAGTCTACTGATTTAAATGTTAATCTCATCCAAAAACACCCTCATAGAAACACCCCGAATAATGTCTGACCAAATATCTGGGTATCCTGTGATCCTGTGGTCTAGTCAAGTTGGCACATAAAATTAACCATCACACCCTCTAGGATCCCTTCCAATTTAAACCCTTATGATATAAAATCCTACTTAACACTAGTGTACAGACAAAAATCTCTTCTGTAAGTGGAAGCAGTCCTGTCTCCATAGCTATTCCCTATGTGCAGGAAGCCTAACAACTGCTGTAAGAGAGGTGCATGTAAAGTGTAGTAGAATAGAAAAGAAGAAGCCCATTGTTCTGACTGTGGCTCTCTTCACCAAATGTGTACTCAGCTTAAAGGTAGGAAATATTTTCTTTGTCTTATAGTAGGCACTAAATATTAACTGCTTGTTAAACTGAAAGATATAAAAGGAGGGAGAATTTGATAGGCTGGGAAAAACAAACATTTCAAAATATTGAGAGTGATATGAAATTAATCAGGTCAGCAGGTTGAGAAGTTATACTGGGGAAAAAGTTAGAAAGTCTGGCTAGTAATGACCAGTCCAAATTGAGATACAGGCACACCTCAGAAATAACTGTGAGTTTGGATCAAAACTGCCACAGTAAAGCAAATATTGCAATAAAGCAAGTCGCACAAATTTTTCGTTTCCTAATGCATATAAAAGTTATTTTTATACTATACTGCAGTATGGTAAGTATGCAATAGCATTATGTCTGAAAATGTACATGATTTTAAAATATTGCTACAAGAAACTAACAATCATCTGAACCTTCAGCAAGTCATAGTCTTTTTGCCGTTTGTGGGTCTTGCTTTGATGTTGATGGCTGATGCCTGATTGGGGTGGTGGTTGCTGAAGGTAGGGTGGCTATGGCAATTTCTCAAAATAAGACAACAATGAAGTTAGATACATCGATTGACTCTTCCTTTCATGAAAAATTTCTCTGTGGCATGTAATACTGTTTGATAGCATTTTACCCACAGCAGAACTTCTTTCAAAATTGGAGTCAATCCTCTCAAACCCTGCTGCAGCTTTATGTTGATACAATTAAGTTGATGTAATACTCTAAATCCTTTGTTGTCATTCTGACAATGCTCACAGCACCTTCACCAGGAGTAGATTTCATGTAAAGAAACCACTTTCTTTGTTCATCCATAACAAGAAACTACTCATTCATTCAAGTTTGATCATGAGATTGCAGCAATTCAGTCACATCTTCAGGCTCTACTTCTAATTCTCTGGCTATTTCTACCATATCTGCAGTTACTTCCCTCACTGAGGTCTGGAATCCCTCAAAGTCTCCATGAGGGTTGGAATAAAATTCTTCCAAATGCCTGTTAATGTTGGTATTTTGACCTTCTGCCATGAATCATGAATGTTCTTAATGGCATCTAGAATGGTGAATCCTTCCCAGAAGGCTTTCAATTTACTTTGCCCAGATCCATCAGTGGAATCAGTATAATGGCAACTATAGCCTTACAAAAATTTCTTTTTTTTTTTTTTTTTTTTTTTTTGAGATGGAGTGTTGCTCTGTCACCTGGGCTGGAGTGCAGTGGCACGATCTTGGCTCACGGCAAGCTCCACCTCCAGGGTTCATGCCATTCCCCTGCCTCAGCCTCCCAAGTAGCTGGGACTACAGGCACCCACCACCACGCCTGACTAATTTTTTTGTATTTTTAGTAGAGATGGGGTTTCACCATGTTAGCCAGGATGGTCTTGATCTCCTGATCTTGTGATCCGCCCGCCTCGGCCTCCCAAAGTGCTAGGATTACAGGCGTGAGCCACCATGCCCGGCCATGTATTTCTTAAATAATAAGATCTGAAAGTTAAAATTAGTCCTTGATTTATGGGCTACAGAATGGATGTTGTGTTAGCAGGCATGAACACAACATTCATCCCCTTGAACATCTCCATTAGAGCTCTTGGGTGACCAAGTGCAATGTCATCAATAAGCAGTAATATTCTGAAAGGAATTTTTTTTCTTTGCAGCAGGTCTTAACAATGGGCCTAAAATGTTCAATAAACCATGCTGTAAACAGATGTGCTGCCATCCAGGCTGTTGCCCCATTTATAGAGTACAAAAAGAATAGAGTTAGCATAATTCTTTTTTTTTTTTAACATTTAAATTGAATTTTATTATTTAAAACAGTAAAATATTTTATGACTACAACAATGCCCTGCCAGACTTCATTTCAGCATCAAATGTGCTTTGTAAGGAGTCTTACGAAGCTAGGGGGAAAGAAAGACATTTTAATTTCCTATTCCCCAAATGCTGTTTACAAAAAGTTCCGAAGTGTGTTTTCTTTACAAATGAATTCTTGTTCTCTGAAGTGTCTCTTCGAACATCTCTAACATCACAAAGAAATCCTTGGAACCAGGATACCCAGGAAGTCCTTCATAACAACAAATAAAATACAGCCTGTTGACTTGATGCTGGTCTTTCAGTGTGCTAAGGGTGGTCTTCCTAACATCCCTATTTTTGTGCTAAAATGGGTCAAGCTGAGGGAATTTCCCAAGTTCACACACCAAGCCTATGCGATACTTGGAAATTCCACCCAGGCTCGCAACCCTGTGCCCAGCATCCATGCAGGGTGCCATGAGTAAAGTCTCTTGGCCATTTCTATACCAATCAGGAGGGTGACAGCTCTCTGGGGGCACCACAAATGCAAGGAAGGAAAGCAGCTTATCAAATTCCCTCTATTTAGTAATTAAACACACTCATAGGTGAAAAATACAAACCCTAACTTCCTGCCAGACATCAGCCCCCTGAAGAGTTGAGAAGGAAGAGTTAGCATAATTCTTAAGGACCCTAGGATTTTCAGAATGGTAAATAAGCATTGGTTTCGGCTTAAAGTCACCAGGTACATTAGCCCCTAACAAGAGAGTTAACTTTGAAGCCAGGCATTGACTTCTCTCTAGACAGGAAAGTTCTCAAAAGTGTCTTCCTCCAACAGAAGGATGTTTCATTTACATTACAAATCAGTTCTTTAGTGTATCCACTTTCATTGATGATCTTAGCTAGATCTTCCTGGATAATGCTGCAGCTTCTATGTCAGCACTTGTTTCACCTTGCACTTTGATATTATGTTTCTTTAAACCTCATGAACCAACCTCTGCTAGCTTCCAACTTTTGTTCTGCAGCTTCCTCACTTTTTTTTTTTTTTTTTTGAGACATAGTCTTGCTCTGTTGCCCAGCCTGGAGTGCCATGGCACCATCTCGGCTCACTGCAACCTCTGCCTCTGAAGTTCAAGCTATTCTCCTGCCTCAGCGCCCCCAGTAGCTGGGATTACAGGCATGTGCCACCATGCCAGGCTAATTTTTGTATTTTTAGTAGAGACAGGGTCTCACCATGTTGGCCAGGCTGGTCTCGAACTCCTGACCTCAGGTGATCCACCCACCTTGGCCTACCAAAGTGCTGGGATTACAGGTATGAGCCACCATGCCTGGACTTCCTCACCTCTTGCAGCCTTCATAGAATTGAAGAGAGTTAGGACCTTGCTCTGAATTAGGCTTTGGCTTAAGGGAATGTTGTGGCTGGTTTGATCGTCTCTCCAGACCACTAAAACTTTCTCCATACCAACAATAAGGCTGTTTCACTTTCCTATCATTCGAGTCACTGGAGTGGCACTTTATTTTATTTTATATCTTTTTTGAGACAGAATCTCATATACTCTGTCACCCAGGCTGGAGTGCAGTGGCTCAGTTCACTGTGGCTCACTGCAGCCTCCACCTCCTGGGTTCAAGTGATTCTCATGCCTCAACCTCCTGAGTAGCTGGGATTATAGGTGTGTGCCACCATGCCCAGCTAATTTTTTGTATTTTTAGTAGAGATGGGGGTTTCACCATGTTGGTCAGGCTGGTCTCGAAATCCTGACCTCAAGTGATCTGCCCACCTCAGCCTACCAAAATTCTGGGATTACAGGCGTGAGCCACTGTGCCTAGCCTGGAGTAGCACTTTTAATTGCCTTCAAGAACTTCTCCTTTGCATTTACCACTTGGCTAACAATTTGGTGCGAGAAGCCTAGCTTTCAGCTTATCTTGGCTTTTAACATGCCTTCCTCACTAAGCTTAATCATTTCTAACTTTTCATTTAAGAGATGTGTAACTCTTTCTTTCACGTAAACACTTAGAGGCCTTTATAGGATTAATTGGCCTAATTTCAATATTCCTGTGTCCCCAGGATAGGGAGGCCTGAGGAGAGGGAGAGAGACAGGGGAATGGCCAGTGAGTGGAGGAGTCAGAACATACACAACATGTATTGGTTAAGCTTCCAACTTACATGGGCGCAGTTCCCGGTGCCCCCAGACAATTACAATAGTAACATCAAAGATCAGTGATCACAGATCATTTTTACAGATTTAATAACAATGAAGGAGTTTAAAGTATTACAAGAATTGCCAAAATGTGACACAGACATGAAGCGAGCACATGCTGTTGGAAAAATGGTGCTAATAGATTTGCGTGACACAGGGTTGCCACAAACCTTCCCTTTGGAAAAAAATCTAGTATCTATGAAGTGCAGTAAAGCAAAGCACAATGAAATGAAATCTGCCTGTATTCTGTAAGTATAAAATACACACTGGAACAGAGACTTAATATTTAAAAACAATGCAAAATACCTCAATAATGTAAAAACACTGATTATGTATCAAAACAAAATTATATTGGACGTACTGGGTTAAATATAACCTTAAAATTAATTGTATCTGTTTTTTACTTTTTAAATGTGGCTACTGGTAAATATAAAACTATATATGTGGCTCAAATTGGATTTCTATTGAAAAGTGCTATTATAGAACTTTGACAGAAGTCTCTAATGAAGTGGAAGATGGTAAAACTTGTTAATGAGAAGATAGAGAAATCCTGAAAGGGAATGATGTGGTTACTTGAGTACATATATATACATTTTAGGAAAAAGTTTTTAAGAGTTACTAAAAGTACAGGTGTGCAGAATGTCTTTCTGTTAAATACTCATTAAGAGTTCATGTCCACTCAAGGATGCCAAAAAAGAGCCTATGAAGAACATATAGAATTAATATATCTTGTTAATGGACTGTGAGGCATTGTGCTTGGCACACTGAGGTTCAAAAACTTTATCCATCTCTTTACATCTCACTGGCTGGAATTAGGTCATTAATCACAGCAAAGGATAATAGGATTATCCCAAGGACCCAGGGTAAAGAGTTCATCTTTCTTGAAATCAAGTCATCTCACCCATATACCTGAATGCAATTTGAGTTTTTAAGCAGGCAATAAAGGTGACAATTGCTGTATGTAACAATCAGTGTGTCACGGTGTCCAGGTTAAAAGGTAAGTATACTTCACTTCACAGGATTCAACCTTATAGATCCCTTAAGTTCACAGAAATATCATTCAGAAAAAAGAGGCACTGGACTCATCCACATTTGATCATCATCTTCCCAAAAGCTTCTACCACGAACATGAATTTTAGTCTTGCTAGCATAGGATTCCAACAATAGACATTTCTTGCTTTTATTTTAAATGATTTCTTTTTGTCTTTTTTTTTTTTTTTTTTTTTTGAGACAGGGTCTCACTCTGTCACCCAGCCTGGAGTGCAGTGGCACAATCATGACTCACTGTAGCCTCAGCCTCCCAGGTTCATGCAATCTTCCTACCTCAGTCCCCCTGAGGAGCTGGGACTATAGGCATGCACCACCATGCCCAGCTAATTTATTGTTTGTAGAGATGGGGTTTTGCTATGGTGCCCAGGCTGATCTCAAACACCTGGACTCAAGCGATTCACCTCCTTGGCCTCCCAAAGTGCTGGGATTACAGGCATGAGCCACTGCTCCCAGTCCAATATGCATTTCATTTAGACTTGGATAAGGACAAAAATTGGTTTCAGATTGAAAAAGATACACATAAACATGATCCTCTCTCTGTCTCTTTCTCTCTCTCAATGCTACAAATTGGGTATACCTTAGCACTTATTTTTTTATTGCAGGGGGAAATGAGAGTGAGGAAGCTCAAGGCTCTTCCAAAATATAGGATTTTCTTGGATGGTGTATACTTATGTCTACATTTGTAAGGGCCTATGATAAACCACCACAAAGTTATGTCTTCCTCTGGTAACTAACTCAATTATGTCATCCCCTTGAGCATGGACCAAAGTACAGATTTATATCATTAAGCATTTGTCCTAGGTATATATTAGTCTATCTTTCTAACTCTTTTAGGAGGGCATTTTAGAAAAATAGAAAAGAGAGGATCCCACTGAATTGCTTCTTGAAGCTTTCTTGCACAAGAATGAGACACATTTAGTAATAGGTGGATGTGGACATAATTTATATGAACCTTGCACATTTAATACCATTAATTCTTCAAAACTAATAATATTAATTCATTCAAAAATGAGATTAAACCTGGGCACCCCTTGCAGCCATAATCCGTGACTGATGGCTCCGTGACGTTGGCAGCCCAGCACCACCAGCAGAGGCATCAGTGCATGTGTGGCAAATTGCGATGGGAAGCCACCCGGGAGCTCCTGTCTTGAGTTAAAGCATCGTGGGGGAAGACAAAAAGATTGCTTGTCTCTCTGCTCACCTTGAATGTTATATTTTAGCAGCCAAATCAATGATTTATATTTAATGCCAACAGGGCAGAGTTACACAATCATTTTTCTAAACAGCATTTAATGTAAATCAGCAGGTATAAAGAACCCAGCCAGGCTCACAAAATGATGGTCGCTGCAGATGAGTTTATTTCTGACCATATAAATCAGGTATGGGCATTGTTAAATGTAGCCGACCAAGAATAGTGTTATATGTTGCATGGTATCACTCTGAGGGACACCCACTTGTCCCTTGTTTCCTTCTCTTGCTCCGTTTGCAATGTATTAACACTCCTACCTACCTTCCTCTTGTCTTTTCTCCACTTTTGTTTTGTTTTTTTGAGATGGAGTTTTGCTCTGTCCCCCAGGCTGGAGTGCAATGGCGTGATCTCAGCTCACTGCAACCTCCACCTTCTAGCTTCAAGCAATTATCCTGCCTCAGCCTCCCAAGTATCTGGGATTACAGGCGCATGCCAGCACATCTGGCTAATTTTTGTATATTTAGTAGAGATGGGTTTCACCATGTTGACCAGGTGGGTCTCAAACTCCTGACCTTAAGTTATCCACTAGCCTCGGCCTCCCAAAGTGCTGGGATTACAGGTGTAAGCCACTGCGCCCAGCCCTTTTCTCTACTTTTATACACTCTATAAACATTTACTGGGTGCCCACTATGAGTGAGGGATCTACTGGAATTGGGCCCAGGAAGACTACTAGAAAATGGCAGTGTTTCCCATGGAGGTGTTTTCCGGTGGAGAGGTCGTGGTACATGGAAAACAGCGGGCAGACAAACCGGAGTCAGGTAGCTCCAGTGTCTAGCTCCAGCTGGAATTAGAACTAGCTGCCTGCCCTTGACACATGATTCAGCTTCTCTGAGCCTCGCTTTTCTCTTCCATAAAATGAAGATATCTACCTAAATGCTTATAACATTGTGGTAAGAATGAACTGAAAATACTCGTACAACAATTAGTGCAATGCCTGGCAAATGGTTATTAGTTAATAAATAATAGCAAATGCTGTTTTTATTATTATATAAAATACTGAGCAAAGTACATGTTGTGAATTAGACACCCAATAAATATTTACTCCCTTCTTAGGAAGTGGTGAAAGTGGGAGACATTGGTTTTGGCACATTCTCTCTTCTGTGCCCCTTTTCCTCCCTGGTGAGGCTTCTTCACCCTATGCTTCCATGTCTTCTGTATAAGGCACCTATTATCAGGGACATAAATCTAAACTTTCTCCAGGCTGAAAAAATGTGAGTAAATAACTGACACGTGAAGTGAAATTCTAAAAGTAGATATGTAGCCAGCAGTCTGTGGATAGCGAAGCCTTCTGCTTTTATTAGGTGCCAGGCACTAGAGATATCAAAAAACCTCTGTTCTCTGACTCTAATTACTGGCGGGGTTGTGATATAGAAAAATAAGCAAAACCAAAACAGACTTTTGGGGTTCAATATTCTGTAGCAGGCATTTACTAAAGCATTTTTGCAAACAGACAGTTTTCTTTTTTTTTTTTTTTTTTTTTTTTGAGACGGAGTCTCGCTCTGTCGCCCAGGCTGGAGTGTAGTTGGAAAAATAAAAATAAATATATTTTAAAATATATAAGTATATTACATTTACAATAATGGTAATATTCGCATATGTTGTATATGCACATAACATGGATTTTCTCATTACATCCTTTAAAAATTCTACATAGTTAACTTGTTTGCATTTTACAATGTTCAGATGAGAAAACTGAGGCCTGAGAGGCTAAATAACGAATTGCTTATGCTGGGATTGATAGCTCCTTTGAAATGAATACAAAGATGGTATTCTTTACCCTACAGTGTTATGGAATCCTTTCTCACAAAGTTGGGCCTCAATAAACTAAGTTTATTGAAGTTAAATGTAATTTTTATTTTATTATGGGTTTATAGATGGACTTTTTCTTTACACTTACTTTTATCAATAAAGCAAATCACACAAATAAATCTGTTGGGCACAGCTGATGACTCTGGGCTACCTCTGGTGTACACAGACTTCACCACTAGCATAGCTGGGTGAATGGACGTGTGCACAACCAGGACACAAGAGCCTGGGCAGCTTACTCGTCTGCCCCACTGTTTGTTCTGCCCACAGGTGTCTGCTCAAGGCCTCAAATCTGAAATGCACGCAGAAAACAGCACCATTGAAGCAGGTTTTTGCTTTCATATTTTTAATTAAGTAAATAAGTTACTAAGCACTTAATTAACTAGTTAATTAACTAATTAAATTCTCTAGGATCTTGTACCTTTTTTGACATACTATTTATTATTGATTAGGACCTAGACTGTAGGAAGTTACATGTAATTTGTCTTTTAGAAGACTAGATTCTTTTTAATTATGTTACCTATTTTGGTGTCTTGAATGAGAGAAATAAAAGACTCTACCTTATTTGGGTTGCTCATAGCTCAAGGGATTGTGGCTGGCAATGTCTCCTGAGCTGAAGGCCCCATTCTACAATAGCCTTCGGGATGCTTGGTAGGACTTAGTGAGGAACACAAGGGTCTACCTTTCAGGGGGTTACTAGCCTCCAATAATCTTTCCCTCATGGACAACATACCTCATTGCAACGTGTGGTTTTCCATTAATACATTCATTCAATCTCTCGCTCTTTCCTTGAGGTAGCACCTAGGGGCAAGTGAAGTAAAGAGCAGCTTCCATAAAGGCACCGGAGTAGGAAGGTGCCAGGTTTGTTTGGAGTATGGGAAATAGTTGGAAGGGGAATCAATGAGAAGGCATAGCCGAAGGTTAAAATGAAATGATAGATTGGAGCTTAATTACATGTCTTGATTATCACGCTAAGATATCTTGATATCAGGTAGCAGCAGGGAGCCGTTGGAGGTGTTTAAGACAAAAGGTCATCAATGAGCTCTGAGTCTTGGATCACATAGGCAGCAGAGTGGAGGATGGGGGGAATCCAGGGGGTAAGGGGGCAGAAAGATCCACTGGAACTCGAGTCTGATAGATCACCTTAGACACAACAAAAACCTGGATTAGAGATCACACAATGTTCATTGTTAGAAACAAACTCACCCGTCCAAACCTAAAGAATGGACTTAGAGACCTGGAGAACAGCCAAAGTGAGACTTTTAATGATGCTCTTGCGAGATCAGATGGGCGGCACACCCAGCACAGTTTCAACAAGCAATTTATCCCCTAGTGCGCAGGTCTCTCACAGGTTCCGGTTTCTCATAGGCTGAATACTGTGGGGTCACAAACTTCTGGATGTCGCCTATTGGTTGTTGGGTTGGGGCTTTAGGTGTTTTCTTTAGGGGTTGCCTTGCTACAACCTCATCAGGTCAGGGGATTTTAAAGTCTTTGACTTACGACCTACGTAGTTGGGCAGGCTGATAAGAACAGACAAAGTGAGCTATTTTGCAGGCTAGTAAACTTTTATCTTAAGACTAAACTTCTTTGGTTCGGGTGAGGGTAACTAAGGGTAGGGGGACCCAGCAAGCAGGCATCGGTTATCAAAGCAGGGGCCTAATATATTCTGTTTTTTCTGTAGTTTGCTGACCTAAGCCGATTTAAGGCACTTTTTCTTGGAAATGGACCACTACATACATTATTTCCTTCATTCATGAAGAGGAAAGGACACATATTCAAAAGAGGTTTTGGCGGTGGAATGATTCAGGTGGGGGTAGAGAGACAGTCCACCGATTACTGCATATAGATTAAGGATTAAGAAGAAGGCTCAAGGATAGCCCAGAGTTTCTAGGCCAGATGTGACCATCAGATTTCATCTCAAATGCCAAGAGGATTCTGGGGTGGAGAACTGGCTGGGTGATCTTGCTGCAGGCACGGCAAGAGCAGTGGCAGCACGCTGGCCAGGTATTTATCAGCCCATCCATGGAGCAGCCCTTTGTTTTTCAATCAAATTTATGTTAGTGTCTAATAATAATTTGATTGGTCACCATCAGCGTGATTGCTGAAGACCGGAAGATGTGTAATAAGATAATACACATCAGCTGCAAAGCTGATCTAAACCAACACACATCAGCTGTAGAGCTGGCCTAAAATGTAAGCACCATGAGATACTAAAAAGCACCACAAGATACTAGAAATACTAACAAAAAAAGAAAAATTATGGAGAGCCACAACTAAACATTTTTGGACAATGTACATGTAGGAGGGCTAGGAGACAAGCCCAAATTCTTCCAAATATGTTTGAAAAATTGACTATAAAACTCTCTTAAAAAGTATAGACCCATGCTGATGTTTTGTTTCCTCACCTTGTGGGTGAGGAAGGGAATGCCGCCCTGTGGTTCTGGAGAGAGCTGAATACATGACGCTGGACACTGGGCAGATGAGATTGACAGCAGTTATTAGTCCCATATTCTCACACTCAAATACTTAGTAAGGAGAATGCTGTATGCCAGCCAGGGTCATGCAGGGGTTGCACTCAGGGGCAAGGTGAACCAGCAGAGGCTGTGGAAGGCTGGTGTAGTAGTAACAAGATGGGGAGATGACTCCTGGTTCTCACGGGAGGATGTAATTGGCTTGTTTGGATAATTCTGCAGGCTGGCAGGGAAATGGCTCATTAGGTTGAGAACCACGTGAGCAGTGGCTACTCTGGCTGTCAGGGGAACTAGCTGGGTAGGGAGCCATTCCTACTATTTTGGGGAGAGAGCAGAAGAAACTGCATTTCAGTTTTGGGAGTCCCCATGAATCTCAATGATGTCGAGATAGCACAGGACATTTTAATATGTTAGCCACTGGCTACATGTGGCTGTTAAACTCATGAAATGTGGCTAGTCTGAACTGAGATATGCTGCAAATATGAAATATACATCAGATTTTAAAGACCTACTAGGAAAAAAAGAATGTGAAAAATTTCACTACTTTTTAATCAGTTACTTGTTGGAATGATATTTTAGGTATAGTTTTCAGTTAAGGAAAAGATATTATTGAAATTATTTTTACCTATATATTTTTGTTTAAAAAACATGACTATAGGAAGATTTAAAATTACATATGTGGCTCATATTTATGGTTCGCATTATGTTTTTATTGGATAACAATGGCATTAACCTTCCTCTAGAAAACTGAGAAATTCAAAATATTCAGCAACAGTTGGTTAAAATCTTTTTAAAAATATTTTTATTTTTATTATTTTTTTTTTTGGAAAAAAAAAAACAGTCTCGCTTTGTTGCCAGGCTGGAGTGCAGCGGCGCGATCTCAGCTCATTGCAACCTCTGCCTCCCAGGTTCAAGTGATTCTCCTGCCTCAGCCTCCTGAGTAGCTGGGACTACAGGCATGCACCACCATGCCCAGCTTATTTTTGTATTTTTAGTAGAGACGGGGTTTCACCATGTTGGCCAGGATGGTCTCTATCTCTTCACCTCATGATCCACCTGCCTCAGCCTCCCAAAGTGCTGGGATTACAGGCGTGAGCCACCACACCCAGCCGGTTAAAATCTTTGTAGCATGAAAACCTCTACTTACCTGACCAAGAGAGCTCATTTTAGCAACTTATTCTACTTATCACTCCTCAAACAGGCGCCTCACAAACAGGTGGGGTATTTTTCTGGTCCTGGCTGAGTCTCAGCCTTCATTTACTACATTCCAAATTGGCTTAACCAAAGTTCAGAAAAAGAGATTTCACCATTAAGTTTTTGAACTGCATTATGGCAAAGCACCAGAAGGGGCCTCAGGTAGGACAGGAATCCCGGCAGGAATCTCATCCCTTTCTTCTGTGATGTGCATGGCAGAAGATGCTCTAAATCTTACACAGGATATATCTCTAAGCCCCTATACCTTGACTATGCTGTCCAAAAATATCAGCAGGCTTCAAATAACATGAATTAACAGGTTAAAGAAATGAACAACAAATGATTATTTTGTCTACTAAACTGAAGGCCAAATGCATATAACACTAAACAAATTGGAATTAGCACAATTTTACATACTCAGAAAAAAACTGACTAAAAAAGGAGTGGCCGGGCGGTGGGAAGTTCAGTGTTTGGAGGCAAAAACTGGGCATCCAAAGAATGTTTCTGTTTTCTCATCGAAATGCTCTATTAGATGCTAATTTTGCCATGTGCTGGTGTGATAACCACTCAGGAATCAAATGCAGTCACGGGATTTGGTTTCACTATAAACAAAGCAACAGCTTGCTCTCCAAGTGTTAGAAACACTGAGCATGCATTAGCCGTAAGCAGAGAAATCTCCTAAAGTCAGAGCAGCGGGACACAGTTTTTAGAAACTATTTACAGACCATCCTAACTAGGTAAGGGTCTATAAAGCTGAACTCAGCCAGTTGGCTTCCACTGCAGTATGGCCTCAACACCTTGCCCAGAAGACAGTCCCACCTCAAGATAAGTTTGGGTCTGCTCTTTAAGTTTCCCCCCAAAGAGACTCATTTTATTCTGAATAATAATAATTATATATTATTAATAATAATCTCCAATTATTACTGTGAGCCAAGCACTGGGCTAGGAATTATACATATACCAACTAGGCTTTATGGCAAAGCTTCAGAGTTGGCAAAGACTAGATACACATTTTGCACATGAGGAAAATGAAGTTCTGAGACATCATTAGCTTATCATCAGAAATGACTCTGGCTGCAAATAACAGAATACCTGACAATTGGTGGCTTAAGGAAGTTGGCATTTATTTGACTCATGCAACAAGAGCTCATGAGGACGCCATCTAGGGTTGCTCTATTGGATCAAAGATCCCAGGGTCCCAGGCTCCTTGTGTCTTTCCACTCTGTCCTTCAGAGTATGTTGGGTTTTGTCCTTGTATTCATCATTGCCATATGGCTGCTACATCTCTACCAGGAAGAAGCAAAGACAGAGAGGCAAAGAAACCTGACAGCTTAGGCTGCTTCTCTTAATTAAACTTCCCTGCAATCCCATCCAGCATCTCATTGTCCAGAACCTGTCTCATGGCTACTTGTTTGCAGGAAAGGCCAGGAAACAGTATTTTTATCTGGACAAAGAACCCAAAGCAGGATTATTTTAGCAAGGAGCAAAGGGAGAACGATTAGGCAAGTAACTATAAGATCTATCACTTTGGGATGGTTTCATCGTAAATGCTTTGCAGCCTCCAAAGGACCTTATCTTATTAATCATATTCCCAGTGACTAGCACATAGTAGCCACCCAAGGCACCATGTTGAAATCCCACCAAATAGAGAAGTTTGAGTATCCTCCTATGTAAGTACCTGCCTTATAATTTCCCCTGGATGACGGCAAATGCCGCACAATTGGCTGCGGTTCAGTTGAACACCATTAAAGTCTCTGCTTAGGGATATTGAAAAAAAAAAAGGCAGGGATGCTAAGCCTTACTGCTTTGCTAAGTGGTTTTTAAAAGGTTTGGAGACCATTTACATGAAAAGATTTCTCCAACAGCTAGACACAGAAAACAATTCTGAGACTACTCTTGTCTCTCCCTCTATCTAAGCTTTCACTAATATGTTCTTAGCCCGTAAGACCTGCCTCAAATCCTTTGCCTTTAAGCAGCAAGTTATTGGCACTAAGCTTCATATTTTTGCTAAACTCACATTTTCTCCTTAGGAGACATGGATGCTACTAGACATGGGATATTTTCGTAACTGGAAAACAAATGAGTGATTGTGCTTGAGCCTGTCTGTATACACACGTGGAGGAAAAGTTTTTTGAGGACAGCAGCTGATGAGGTAACTGCAAATTGCAGAGCTAAGGAAGGAGCCAGAGAAGTCATCATTAACATGACTTTCTTCCAGGATAGCATCAGAATCCCTCATAAGGAAACCCTTGTGGAGTGAGATTTTCTAGGGAAGTCCCAATTTTAAATACTCTGTCCCATTGCAGCCCAAATGTTTGGTGATGTGTCGTGAACTGTCACGTGTGAAATACTTGCCTTTAGCTATAAGCTTCTGGCAATCATTTTCTATCACAATGGTTTAAACTTCCTTGGATTAAACTTCTGTGAGAGATTCTTAGTTTGACCATTCCCTCTTCTCTGTTTTTTCCTGTTGCTTTTCTATTATTATAATAAGTTTCCAGGGTGAAACTCACATTTCTAGGCCAAGGCACTTGTGTAGTTCAGCCTACAGGGCTTGATGTGCTCATGAGGCCAGTTTTTAAAACTGGGAAGCTGTTTGGAATTGCTAATGATTAACAAACACACACATGAAGTCCATTTTATCTGAAATAATTGCACCTGATTATAGATATACTCATCAAATGGATGTAGCAATAGCTTTACACTAAAATAAAATAAGCAAAAATTTGAAAAAGAATTGTCTTACTTTTTAAGTGTTTAAACCTTGTAGATACTTTTGACTTTTATCATATAAATAGCGAACATTTAATTCAACACTATAGGCTGCTTGGCTATTCACTAGGAATATCACAGCCATTATAGTAATATAATACTTGTACTAATGTATGCCCACTGGCCAACTATATTCATTTTTGTGTTTGCTTCTGACCTCATCCAAATGATGCTATTTTAAATTGAAAGATGCCCACTGTTTTCATTCATTCCTGCTACTATAACAAAATACCTTAGACAGAGGAATTTATAAATAATAGAAATCTCACAGTTCTGGAGGCTAGAAAGTCCAAAATCAAGGTGCCAGCAGAGTCAATGTCAGCTAAGGGCTCACTCCCTGCTTCCAAAATGGCACCTTCTTACTATGTTCTCAGACATTCTCAGGTTGAAAGAGATGGAACAGCCAGGCAACTTTTTGATGCCTCTTTTATAAGGGCATTTTCCCATTCACAAGGGCACTTTGGGATGGTCTCATCCCAAAACCCATGCTTACATCTTATGAATTAATCACTTCCCCAAAGGTCCCGCCTCTTAATACTATTCCCTTGGGAATTAAGTTTCAATATGAATTTTGGAGGGACAACACCGTTCACCTGTCTTGTCTTCATATAGGGCACTGGAAATGCCATTTGACTTATTTTGCGTTAAGCTAATACAATTTTGGTTTTGTTTTTATTTTGTTTCTTTCCCTTCCCCCCTTCCCAAAAGCTCTAGCATGTGGGAACTTTAACTAAAATCCATATTTTAAAAGATACTACAGTGAGTGTGGCTTTTTTTTTTCCCCCCCCAAGGGTCCGCTGAAAATTGCAACAGACAAGACTGAAAAGGACAGGTAATCAGTGCTTTGTCTCATCTTCTGGCTTCTCAGTTCCAAATTTTTAGTCCAACACACACCAGTTTGGGGTGTTTTTTTTTAAGTCGGCACATGGCTGATGGTTTCTGGAAACTCTGTCTAGTCAGAACCACACTATCTCAACACACCCTCATCCATAACCCTGGGGTGGGCTCAAATGTGACTAGGCTGTGTGAAATGTTTTCATTTCCTGTTGACTGGTTGTGTACTTCCCTTGTGTTAATCCCTTGTTAATGGACACTTTCTTTGAGCCAGCTGAGATCGGAGTTGTGTTGTCTTTGTGATTCTAGCAGATTTTATTACTTGGATATCTTTGTTTTCATTATTTTGAGATTTTGGGATTTTGTCTGTTTCATTGATATTGATTCTCTCAGTTAGAGATGGCCCAGCCTCCCACTGTTTCTGTTTGTGTTTGATCTACAAACAGTGGGAGGGAATCCTCAGGCTGCAAATGTTTTGGTTCTATGCTTCAACTGGGAAAGGCATGGTAAGAGCCATTAGCAGCTTTCTCAACTGAAAACAGATGACTGTGGTTTTAAACCTAGGTGGGGGACTTGTATTTTGTCATGTAAATGACCTCAGGCCATTGTTCTGGGACATTCATTTTTACAGGGCAATGTGGAATTTTGAAGAGCCCTGACAATCACTTTCTGAGAAATCCAAAGAAGAATACAATTCCTTCTTTTGGTTATTAACTGTGCCGCTTTCTAGCTGTGTGACTTTGGGCAAGCCATTTTGCCCCTCTGAGTCTCAGTTTCCTTATCTCTAAAATGAAGATACTAGACCAGATGATCTTCAATCTCATTGACTAATCCAGGAGAAGAAAGCAACATTTCCTTAGCTGCTACTATACACTCAGGTATTTAACTATTTTATTTCAATGATGTATAGTTATTTGACTTAGTGACAACCTAAGTACTATCATCCCATTGTGCAGGTGAAAGAACTGAGTTAAAACATAAGTCTATGTTCTCACTATCTCCATCAATATTGAGATATAGTTTACGATATAACTGCTTCATATGCGAAAATGTACCTTCTCCCCTCATTGAGTTTATGAGCACCTAGAAAGGAAAGGCCACATCTGCCAGACACCTACCCCAGGCTTGGTCTTAAATAAGTGCTTGTTGAATTAGGTCACTTAGTAATTTATTGTATGTTAGGATAAGATGCCCTTTTGGCAATGCCCCATGCAAATAGATGATGACCCTGTAAATACACTAGCGTGTGGTTGCATCCAGGCACCAGGCCGACTTCAGATGGCAATTACAAGAACTCTGACAGGCTTCTATGTGTCTATTGTCTTGTCATCTAACTAACTGCCACAAAGATGCTTCTTTTCGCTCAGTATCCCTCTTCAGGTAATGCACCTTTTCACTTACGTATCTGTTAAGAAAGGTTAAAAACGGACTAAAAAAAGAAGTAAATTTTTTAAAATGCTTAAGTATCAGCAGTCAAGAGATTTAAAAACTGAAACATGGTGAAAATATTTTCTAATTGCGTAAAGAACTAATCTAAATTGGCTAGAAGTTTTATAATAGAAGGCTGCTATTTCAGAAGGAAGCGTGCTTTTGAGCATCCCCCTTTATTATCAAGTGGCAGCCTGGGCTGGACAGCCCTGTCTTTGCAGAGAACCTGAACCTTTTTACTCAGGTAGAGGAACTGATGGTCAGGTCCAGGCTAAGAAAGATGACTTAATAACTTCGATCCCTTTCCAACTGATACTCTTTACATTTTTGTTCACTATGTAGGAATGGCTGAAGGCTTAAGAAGGGAAGGCTGGCGAACACCAGCTCCTGGTGACAATTCAGTTTTGGCCCCCAACTTCTCCTTTTGGCCCAGCAAAACAAAATTCCTGTGATTAAGTGTGCCTGTGCTTCTTAGAAGACAATTTAGCAGTTGGTTCATTGCCCTTGGGGGCATGTTTACTTAAAGCTTCATACTTGGCGGGGTGCAGTGGCTCACGCCTGTAATCCCAGCACTTTGGAAGGCTGAGGCGGGCAGATCACAAGGTTAAGAGATCGAGACCATCCTGGCCAACACGGTGAAACCCCATCTCTACTAAAACTATAAAAATTAGCTGGGCATGGTGGCACATGCCTTTAGTCCCAGCTATTCGGGAGACTGAGGCAGGAGAATCGCTTGAACCTGGGAGGCAGAGGTTGCAGTGAGCCGAGATTGTGCCGCTGCACTCCAACCTGGCGACAAAGCGAGCCTTTGTCTCAAAAAACAAAACAAAACAAAAAGCTTCATACTTAAAGCGTTTAATTAAGAATTCCTTCCAACCTGTTGCATATCTTTACCTGAAAAGGGGGTCTAGTTTTCTCCATCTCCTTGCAGTTCTAGAGACACTTTAGCAAGGTCTTGAGCAGCTGCTTTGCTGAGCCACCCTTTAATGCAGCTCAGGGCAGGATGATGTGGTTTGGCACTCTTCTGCCCCCACCCACCCTTCCCTGGACTGACTTGTCTGGTTGCTTGAAGACTCTCCCATCAGAATTTCTCAGATGATGGTGTCCTAGAAGTCATTCTCAATCCTGAGGACACATCAGAATCCCTTGAGGAATTAAAAAAGTCCTCAATACCCAGGCTGTGTGCCCCAGGCTAATAACATATCAGAATCTCTGGGGAGGTAGGACCAAGTAGGCATCGGTCTGAAAGCTTCCCCAGGTGATTCCAATGTGCAGCTAAGTTTGAGAACCATGGCTTTGGAAGGCCTCTGTTAAATTACAAGGCTGTTACCTGGAATTTGCAATATATTTATCTGTTACCACTTGTTGAAAATTATGGCTAATCCATCTGTTTTTCTGCAGAGGTCTGAAGAAATACATTTTTTCCTTTGTAAAAAGAAGGGTAGACTATTTATTAGATGGTGCTGGGAAAACTGGCCAGCCACATGTAGGAGAATGAAACGATCCCTATCTCTGCCCTTATAAAAAAAAATTAATTCAAGATAAGTCAAAGACTTAAATCTAAGACCGGAAACCATGAAAATTCTAGAAAATAACCTTGGAAAAACCCTTCTGGACATTGGCCTAGGCAAATAATTCATGACTAAAGCCCCAAAAGCAAATGCAATAAAAACAAAAATAAATAAATGGTACCTGATTAAACTAAAAGTTTCTGCACAGCAAAAGAAATAATCATCAGAGTAAACAAACAACCCACAGAATGGGGAAAAAAATTTGCAAACTATGCATTTGACAAAGGACTAGTATCCAGAATCTACAAGGAACTCAAATCAGCAAGAAAAAAAGACAAATATGCTGGGTGTGGCTCACACCTGTAATCCCAGCATTTTGGGAGGCTGAGAAAGGTAAATCACCTCAGGTCAGGAGTTCGAGACCAGCCATGGGCAACATGGTGAAACCCTGCCTCTTCTAAAAATACAAGAATTAGCCAGACATGGTGGTACGCTCCTGTAATCCCAGCTACTCGGCAGGCTGAGGCAGGAGAATCACTTGTACCTGGGAGGCGAAGGTTGCAGTGAGCCAAGATGGCACCATTGCACTCCAGCCTGGGCAACAAGAGCGAAACCAAAAATAAAGGAAAGAAAGAAAGAAATGAAAGAAAAGAAAGAAAAGAAAGAGAGAAAGGGAGAAAGAGAGAAAGGAAAGAAAGGAAAGGAAAGAAAGGAAAGAGAAAAAGGAACCAAATAATTTCGTCAAAAAGTGGGCAAATGACATGAATAGACATTTCTCAAAAGAAGATATGCAAATGGCCAAAAAACATGTAAAAATGCACAATATCACTAATGATCAGGGAAATGCAAACTCAAAACAATGAGATACCACCTTACTTCTACAAGAATGACCATTATTTAAAAGTCAAAAAGCAATAGATGTTGGTGTGGATGTGGTGAAAAGGGATGGTGCATACATTGCTGGTGGGAATATAAATTAGTACAGCCTCTATGGAAAGCAACATAGAGATTCCTTAAAGAAGTAAAAGTAGATCTACCATTCAGTCAAGCAATACCATTATTAGGTATCAACCCAGAAGAAAAGAAGTCATTACATGAAGACACATGCACATGTCTGTTTATTGAGCATAATTCATAATTGCAAAGATATGGAACCAACCTAAGTGCCCATCAACTAATGAGTGGATAAAGAAAATATGGTATCTATTCACCGTGGAACACTACTTGGTCACAAAAAGGAACAAAACAATGTCTTTTGCAGCAACTTAGATGGAGCTGGAGGTCATTATTCTGAGTGAAGTAACTCATGAATGGAAAACCAAATACTGTATGTTCTCATTTATAAGTAGGAGCTAAGCTGTGGGTATGCAAAGGCATACAGAGTGATAAAATGGACTTTGGAGAGTTAGAAGGGAGAGGGTAAGAGGAGATGTGGGACAAAAAACTACATATTGGGTATAACATATACTACTTGCATGCATTAGAATTTTAGAATTCACCACTATATAATTGAACCATGTAACCAAAAACCACTTGTGCCCCAAAAGCTGTTGAAATAATATGTGTATAACGTATATAAATAACATAACACATACGTATCTATGAAACATAATGTATTTGGTTTTCCATTCCTGAGTTACTTCACTTAGAATAATGGCCTCCAGTTCCACCTAAGTTGCATATATATATATATATATATATATATATATATATATATATATATATCTCACACACACACACACATATTCTTTTTTTAAAGACGCATACAAAGGAGTGTTAGAAACCAGGGTGGAGGCAGCCACTTCGAACCTTGAAGTTGTAGTGATGTCTGCTCTCTGCTCACTGGGGCTATGAAGATGAATGTGTGGCTGACTCTGCCCTATAGAAGTAACTATGGAAAAGCTGCCTCGTGGAGGACAAGGACAGAAACAGGAGATTGGGACAAGGGGCAGAAGAGGGCTCTGAGTCATAGTTTCCATCTAGAACCCTCATTGGAGAGCAGAGCCCTCAGCATGGTCCATATCATCCCAACTTCCCCACAAGGAACCCAACTCTTCCTTTGATGGAAGAAGCTTCCCATTGTCCTATTTGAAGGCCTTTCCATTCCTCTGCCCTGCCCTCACCTGTCTGCATCACATTCTCCTCCAAAATATTAACTTGGTCTTTCACTTATTAAACTTTCATTGAACATCTATAATATGCTAGGCTGTCTACTAGGTCCTATAGTGGTGATTTCCTTACTATAATGTGCATTAGAATTAGCTGCAAAATATGTTTATAAAAGTGTATTTCTACCCCAGTTTCTTATTAAAAATGAAGACTTCTAGCACTCACTCTCGTACATTTGATTCAGTAGAGCTGGGTGTGGGTGGGAATTTGTGTTTTTAAACATGGCCCCCGTATGATTCTGATGCAGGTGGTCTGAGAACTCCAATCTGAGATGCTGTTCCAGGGGGTACATATAGAGAAGAGTCAGATGGAGTCCTTGACCTCAAGAAGAAAGACAACAACACGTTGTGAAAAAGAGCGGCAGGAGCCATAGTGCACGATCAAAGTGTGTGGTGCTCCAGCCTGGGAGCCAGTAGGAACTTGTCTAGCCCGTGCTTCATTCACCACTCCTGTACTCTCTCATCTTCACTAGAAAGGTGCCAAATAGACCAGTCACAGCCTTAACAGAGGGGTACCCTAATACCAGAGTAAGATCCATAGCACATGACTTGTTCCCCAACTGGGAACTTTGGTGCTTGGTTTCTTCTGCCATATCCCTTCTTGTCTATCTGGAGAATTCCATCAACTGTATAACATTTAATTAAACATGTCACCTTCTGGGCAAAGTCTTTCTTGATCCCTCTAAAGCCCAGTTGGTGTATCCCTTGGGCTCTCACGACAGTGTGTGCTTGCCTCTATTTGCCTGTCTCATGTTGTGTGTCTCACTGTGGCTCCTAGATCAGGCAGTGCCTGTCAATCTCAGTTTCACCAGTGCTTCACCAGGGGCAGACATATGGCAGATGCTCAATCAGTCTTTATTGAATGGATTCCTAAAGGCAAGAAGAGGCAGCCAGTGAACTTCTTCACATGATAGGAACATCCTGAACAGTAAGAGTGAGATGAAAAGACACTTCCCCTTCTCTAGCATACCATGCATGATTTCCCCCACACTCCAAGAATGGTGGGGAACAATGGGATATGAGCATCCTGCTGTGAGGACCTCTGCATCCAGCAAGCCAATGCATGCCCTTTCTCCAGAGCTCACAGTCCCAAAGACATCCGGAGCAAAGGCAGAGCAAAGAATGCATGTATAACAAATGGAAATAGCTCAGATAGTGCTTCCTGCATACAAGGCCCTATGCTAAGCACTTACACTAGCAACTGACACACTGTCCCCACTTAATGATGAGGGAACTGAGGTACAGAGTGCTCAGTTAACTTACCCAACAGTGTAAGTAGCAGGACTGCGATTCAAACTCAGGCAGTCTGGCTCCAGAGTCCATGTTCTGAACCATTGTGCTCTAGTGGTTCTCTACAAATACTGGAAAGTATTCATTTTATGGCAGAAGAAGTGGGGGAGAAGGTCATCATCATGCAAGACTCACTGATTTCATTGTATTAGGTTTTTGTATCACTCAAAATCATTTAATCCTATTTGCCAACCCATTACAGCCGTGACTCATCATAGTCTTTAGGTACTTAATGCTACCCCCAAATCTATATTAATTCACTAAGTTTGGACTTTTAGAATTCAACATTTTTGCTTACCTCTTCAACTGCTGCATGGGAAAGCAAATTGACCATGCAGAATCCTTTCCAGTACTTTGTGTGATTTTATAAAATAAATTATTTTAGTTATTTAAGCTTAAATAATTTTCAGTGGTAATTGCTTAATGCTGTCCACCGAGCTTGCTTTTTCCTACTCCTTTCATTGCTTCAAGGTACTCATTGAAGAGGATTTAAAATTATTGCTTAGAACGCTCTTTCCCTTAACCAAGAGTAAAGGGCATTATATATCCAACAGACTAACTCACCTTTTCCACTTAACTTTTCAGAAAAGTTCCCCCATGCTTAACATCTGCAAGCTGCAGAATAAAGGGAGAAGCTTAGATATTGATGATTTCTTTGGGAATCAATGCAAGGGAGCTCAGGGGAAACTGGCAGAGGCACAACACAGCAGGAGAAAGCCTTAGGAAAGTCAGAAAAGAGATGCTCTTCCTAAATTAGCCATGGCTGGCAGTGGAATAGGGACAGGGGCAATGGAAAATACCTGGATGGGTGGCCTAGTGCCAGAGCCTGCAGCAGACAGCTGCTCCCACACACTGCCCAAACCGCGGGCATTCTCTTGCATCAACAACCAAAAATCAGAGATGGGAGCCTTTGCATTTGTCAGGAATCGTGCACTAACTCTGATGAATTTCTTCTGTGATGAGTTAGGGAAGGAAGGAAGAAAGGAGAAAGAGGGAGGAAGAAAGGAGAAAGAGGGAGGAAGAAAGGAAGGGAGAATACCCAACATAGAAAAAACAAACACTGGCCGGGCGCGGTGGCTCAAGCCTGTAATCCCAGCACTTTGGGAGGCCGAGATGGGCGGATCACGAGGTCAGGAGATCGAGACCATCCTGGCTAACACAGTGAAACCCCGTCTCTACTAAAAAATACAAAACACTAGCCAGGCGAGGTGGCGGGCGCCTGTAGTCCCAGCTACTTGGGAGGCTGAGGCAGGAGAATGGTGTGAACCCGGGAGGCGGAGCTTTCAGTGAGCTGAGATCCGGCCACTGCACTCCAGCCTGGGCGACAGAGCAAGACTCTGTCTCAAAAAAAAAAAAAAAAGAAAAGAAAAAACAAACACCAGCACTCAAAGGTGGCAGAAAGAAGTGGCAATCTGCCTAGATTCTACATTTAATCACTTGACTTCTATACTTTTTCAACAAAGAGATGGCGATTTGTATTACTTTGTTTTCATTTTTAGGGTTGAAAAATAAGAGATCATTGATTTCTCATCTAGAAAATTTCTGGGAATAGAGTGGTAGGACACAGATCATTTGGGACTCCCCTACAAAGCACAGTAAGATAAAACTTGCCTCCTTGAAACAGATAAAACATCTCTTGGCTGGTGGGAAGATGGTGGTGGTGACAGGAGCATAAGTACTTTACAAACAAAATTCTAGTGCAGAAATTACAGGCTGAATCTCTCCAAGGGTCCATCCACCCCAACACGTATGTAGTCTCATAATATCTTCAAGGGAACTTGGAAGGTAAGTATAAAAGTTGCCATCTCTAAAATTGTTCTCATAGATTAGGAATGCTTCCCAGGGACAAGAATGCTATTTACCTCCAATATTCTTTTTTTTTTTATTTTTAGTAAAAAAAAAGTCCTAATTTTTAGCTAGACAGGTCATCTAGTCAAAAGAATATGCTCTTCAGTCTCCCCTGCAGTTAGGCATAGCCAAATGATTGCTGTCTGGCCAATGATATATAAAAAGACACGTTGTGTGCAACTTTTGGGAAGTGCCCTCAAAGGGAGAGATGCACTCTTCTCTTCTTCTTCCTTCTGCCTGGAAGGTGGACATGATGCCTGGGACCTGAACAGCCACCGTGGAATACAACGCAAATGATGACAGGGCAGCGAGCTAGCGTATCTAGTCCCTGAGGAACACGGAGCACTGTATCAGTCCTGGATTGCCTTCCCTTGACTTCTTTTATTTTTTTTAAATAAATGTTATAGTGCATATTTGAGATTTACAACATGATGTTATGGCCTTGACTACTATTATGTGTGAAAGGAAAACTACTTCCATCTCATTTAAGCCTTTGTTTGTTTGTTTAGGCCATGCTACTACATGAAGCCAAAGCTAATCTTCACAGATACAGCTCCTTTTTACAGCTCATTACAGTTCTCTTAAGTTACTACAATTTTTTAAGGTGAGAAAACCTACGACAGATTTTCTCAGAGACCTAAAACTTAGAAACTTGTTGATATACTGAGATACAGCTAATAGCCCCCCTTTTGTACAAAAACCTATAAAACAACAACAACAAAACATACTTAAATTGAATGGCCAAAGAAATAAGGCATAAAAAAATGAGAAAAAGCCTAAATAAAAGAAGTTTCCTGAGGGAGGAAAATGATTTGACAGTTTTAAATTCTTTCTCATCTCAGATATTCTCTAAAACACAAACCCAGACTGACTTTCTGACGCTTGATAATAAACATGGCACATTAACTCACCTTCAGGTTCTCAGCAATCCCTAGTGCTGACACTAATTCTATTATTTCATGACTTAAAAAACCAATGCAAGGCAGCAGCCATTTCCTATTTCACTAAGTGAATTGAAGCCCTCAGCTGGTGCATATCACACTGTAAGACGTGTGAAAAACTGATACCCACAACATAAATCACCATTCCTTTTTCTCCTGAGACCAGGAACATGATCCAATATCTATATAAGGGCTGTCAGAAACATACCGTTCAGTGCTAGAAAAATAATCTAACACCACCTCCCAGACACAAAATGTTATTCTTCAAAACATTTTTTAAAAGCACTGTACACCTTTCTTCAAGCGGCTAACTAAAAGCAGTTAACTAATTAACTGGCTACTCCCTAACAGTGGACTCTTCAAAAAAATCCAACACAATTTTCAACACTGTTGACATTTCTTTGGAAAGATGATTTGTGTATAGGATATAATTTTCCAGCAAAGAGTCTTGGGGTCGGTCAACAGGATCTGTGAAATCTGGTTTACTCCTCTATAAGGCAAAAGGCTTTTCATTCTGATCATGAGTAAGTAGTTCTAGGGCTGGAAATAACAAGGGTGCTTTGGATGACTTATGCCATTTTGTGAGAATAAAAGTAGACTTGGGCTTAGATCCGGCAGGAAGTTAAAAAAAAATAACAGTTAAAATGTTTGGTTTTAAATTTGTGCTTATCTATCTTTTTCTAGATCAGTCATGGTGAATATATGGCACTTTATTCACTCCGCTTCCCTTGAACACCCCTGGAAAACATTGTTCATCTGGACTCCTGCTTACTGAGTCCAGATGTAATTTCAGGATACTTCTCAATAGAGCATGCTAATGAGTTACTACCAACCGATTGGCTTTGACATGTAAATTATTATTAGTTAGCTCTGCTGCAATGCTTGAAAGTTTGGTGAAAGTTATTTTATCCAATGCAATTGGGCGGTGAGTCAAGGCCTTACTGTTGCAAATGACTCTGCTGAAGCTCCAGTCATCACACTGGCTTAAAACAGGGCCACATTACCTCATGCATGATTTCCGCTTTCAGTCTCTTTCAAGTGGAGTAAAAACCTGAAGACACCTGTAAAGCAAGCTAAGTTCGGAATCCTTTCGAAGTGTTTTATGATTTTCCCACGAGCTTTAACTTCACTTTGTCCATACCTAGTATATCTGCAATATTTTTTTAGGGCTCACCTTTATCAGGTTTTACGAAGGTATTCAACTTGGTTTTCATAAAAACGATTCTTTATCTTTGTGAGCTCATATTTCATCAGCTTATGTAATATCTAATAAAATTGCATAATTAAAATAACCAGGTGTGAACAGGTTTGGGGACTGTATTAGTCCATTCTCACACTGCTAATAAAGATACACCCAAGACTGGGTAATTCATAAAGGAAAGAGGTTTAATTGACTCACAGCTCAGCATGGCTCAGGAGGTCTCAGGAGATTGTAAGGGGAAGCAAACATGTCCTTCTTCACACAGTGGCAGCAAGGAGAAGTGCAGAGTGAAGCAGGGGGTGGGGGAGAGGGGAAAAGCCCCTTATAAAACCATCATATCTCATGAGAACTCACTGACTATCACGAGAACAGCATGAGGGTGACTGCCCCCATGATTCAGTTACCTCCCACTTGGTCCCTCCCACGACACATGGACATTATGGGAACTACAGTTCAAGTTGAGATTTAGGTGGGAACATAGCCAAACCATATCAGAAACCATCCTAACTGAATCTCAGAAGGCATACAGCCAACCAAGGGGAGCAGAACGAATGAGTGTAGGCACTGATGCTGAGCTTTCAGCTTGCCTGACGCTCAGTCAGAAATGTTCTACAGCTGGAAGGGAGTGTGGGCGGATCCTCTGAGTCAGTTAAATGGAGGTCAGCTGGAGATGCCACTGCCGGACAGAAGCTGCTAATTCTCACTACAGATAATACTATGAGTCATGAATGTGATGACATCATGAATGTAAGAATAAGCTTCATTGCTTTTTTTTGCTTTTTGTAAAATTGTGGTAAAATATGTTTAATATAAAAGTTACAATTTTAACCCTTTCTGAGTGTGTGACCCAGTGGCATTAAGTAAAGTCACATTGCTGTGTCACCATCACCACTATCCATCTCTAGAACTTTCTCATCATCCCAAACGGATATTCTATCCCCCTTAAATGCTAACTCCCCATCCCCTCCTCCCACCAGCCCCTGGCAACCACCATCTACTTTTTCTCTCTACAAATTTGGTGATCCTAGGAACCTCATACAAGTGCAACATATATTTGCCCTTTTGTGTCTGACTTATTTCACTAAGCATTGTGGCTTCAAGGTTCTTCATGCTGTCTCACTGGTTTTAGAAGGCTTTCCCTAGACACTTTCCTCCTCAGACCATACTATCATAGCCCTGAGTCTGCCATACACTCACGTGGAGGCCATTTTGAGGTTGCCTTTCTTCCTTTAGCCTCTTGGAAAGTGGCAATCATCCCCCCCAAGTGTGAGTGCCAGTGCCTTTCATGGAGCTGAAAGCCTTTCATGGTGGGCGTTTCATGAAGACCACCCCACAGGTCCCCAGACATAGTTTCTGGGCCTCATTTCGTCCTTCCCAAGGTTCTAGGATTTTCCAATGCCTATTAAATCTTCTGTAACAATCCATTCAAATACACAGGTTTGGCTATTCAAATTACTTTTTCCAAAAGTACTTTAAAATGCATTAAGTTATTAATTGCCTGCTGGCACTTTAATCAAATGGGAAAATTGACATAGCCAGAGGCATGTATTTTTGTGGAAAGAAAATTTATTTAAGAAGAAACAGCAGCTCTTACTGCTTAATTTAAACTGAGAAAACTGTGGAAAATCAACTGCTATGGAAAATTAATAAAACATTTCCAGCTGCAAACAGTGACTAATTGTACAAGATGAAGACTGCCTGGAATTAATAACTTGCAGTCTTCTGTGTGAAGAACCCCCCACCACTTCAATTTACTGGGAGATTAAATTACTTCTAAGTTTGCCATATTAAAACAGAACATGAATAAAATGTTAGTGAACGCACATCTATTATTTACTGTCTGTGATATGGATATAATTATTTCCAAACAACTACAATGTGACGTGACCAGTAATATTTAAATGACTCTTTTAGCAAGAGCATCTACTGCAACATTTTTTTGCATGAAGAAGAAAAACCTTCTTTTACTTCTAAAGTAATAAAACGATGCATAGCGGAGTTCTCCAGATGGTGTGCCCCTGTCCCCAGTGGACTGAAATGTGCTCAGTGTCCCAGCTCACACTTTTTCTTCTCTGAATCAAGTATTGCTTCAGGGAAGCATGTGCAGAAGGAAATATTAACTACTCCTTCATGAGCCTTGACCTTAAATGGAAGCTGATCCCACTGCCCACGGGAAACCAAGGCAGATGCTTAAAGGCTTCTCCTGGTGCCTGGTATGACCATGAGCACATGTGCCTAACAGGAGATACCTCAATGGGAGGCAGAAGGGAGGGCTATTCCTCTTTCCCAAGGAAATAGGATTCATACACAGGGGACACACATCATCACAAGCCCCCTCAGCCTTATGAGTATACCTCTAAGTTTGCTCAAGACATTGCATTGTCTTGTATGCCCTGGTTTCCTTGGCAATAATATGAAGATTCAATAACATAAACAAATCGTGTTACTTTTCTGTCTTTGCTGCCAAGATGGGATTATTCTCTTGTCCCAGAAAGCCACCAGGAAGGCCTGTCCATTTTCCTAGTGCGCTCAAACTCTCTGAGACCCTGAGAAGCAAGAGGTTATAAGAGGACATCCTTCAAGAAGGAAAGGTCTTTTCAAGAGTGAGACATAAGAAAAAGAAATTCAGAAACTAAGAGCTCTGTTTGCTCACGGTGGTGGGATGTTTTAGGTTTGTTTAGTTTTTGTTTGTTTGTAAAATTTTAAGAATTAGAAAATAACTCCAGAAATCAAGAGGAAATGAGCTATTTTGACTGATGTGTTTGTAGAGGAGAGATATAAAAGATGGAGATTTTCTCAGCAGAGAGGCACTGCCTCCTTCGGCTGTTTATCCTTTAATGCACACACAGAGGGTACATTCAGCCTCTTGCTATTTGATATTGCTGGCAGGAAGGTCCAAGTATTGGCCTGGAGAGAATAAAAGGCATATTGTTTAAAAATGCAGAGGCTTAACCTGAAGCATAACTGGTTTGGGGCTTACCACAGAAGTTATCTGGACATATCATTTGATTTCCAGGTTTTAAATGTAATTCTAAACAAGATCTGGCCACACAGCCTTCCACTGTATGACACAGAGCGACTTTATCTGCCACCAGATGCCATTCAGGCTTAATGCTGTAGAAGTGAATTGTATAAATTGGGGCATTCTTTGAGGCCCTAAAGCATTAGTGCCTCTCCGAGGAGGAAAGATGAAGCCTGCTACCTCCTCCCCGTCACTCAGGGAAGAAACCTGCTAGCTTGTTCCTCTCTGTTTGGATTCATTTTGGTTTTCCTTTTTTAGAAACACTTAAGGCTTGCTTTAGCGAGCCGAGCCTTATCCACAGGTCACATGGGCAGCTGCAGATACCGTTGGATTTGAGGAGTCATTGGGAAGATTCCTTGACCTGGAAAGCCTCTCCTTCCTGCTGCAAATGCAAGACATCCTCGCAAAGTGAGACACTGTGTGTCTTATGTCTCATCTTGCAAGAAGGCTCACAGTGCAAATACATAAGAGGAAATGAAGTGATTCGGGCTTTGCTAGAGATGGTATCAAGCAGGATTTGAACCAATGATCAGTAGACCCTGAAGGGAAAGGGACAGTGGAAAAGGGCACTTGAAGGGAGAATGGGGAGATAGATCCCAAGGCCAGAGTGCCTTGGTCTAGACCAGCCCACACTGGTGAACCGACCTGTCCTCTCCCCTTCACACATCATTTCATGTGTGGAGTTTGTCCTAGCCTTGAATTGAAAGTGGACATTTTAAAAAATGCATCTTTCCTCCAAAGAGTGTCTACTACACAGTGTCTCTCTCTGAACCCCCTTCAGTCAGACCCTCTTATTCCTGTTGCTCCCTCAGAACTGCCTTTGTCAAGGTCATCATGACCTTGTTGCCAAATCCAGTGGTCAACTCCAGGTGCTCCTGTTATGTGCCTGACGCGAACATCTGATCCCAAACATTTGATCTTTCTTTCCTTCTTGAAATGCTTTCTGTACTGGCTACCAGGAGGCTGCACTCTTCTGTTTCCTACCTCCTGACCACTCCTTAGTCTAGGTTTTTTTTGTTCTGTTTTGGTTTTTTTTTTTTTTGAGACAGAGTCTCACTCTGTCACCCAGGCTGGAGTGCAGTGGTGCGATCTGGGCTTACTGCAAGCTCCGCTTCCCGGGTTCACGCCATTCTCCTTTCTCAGCCTCCTGAGTAGTAGCTGGGACTACAGGTGCCCACCACCTCACCCGGTTAATTTTTTGTATTTTTCGTAGAGACGGGGTTTCACCATGTTAGCCAGGATGGTCTCAATCTCCTGACCTCGTGATCCGCCCACCTCAGCCTCCCAAAGTGCTGGGATTACAGGTGTGAGCCACTGCTCCTGTCCTTTCCTTAGTCTACTTTTAACCACCTCATGTACAATATGTTATTTGCTTTTCATCCCTTTCTCCACAATGATAATGCAACCCTATAAAGGTAGAGAGTTCTGTGTCTTGTTCATGCAAACCTCATACATGATAAGCACTTATTAAATATTCATGCAATGTTGGAGGAATAAAGTGGCTTAGAACACTCAGTTTAAAGCAATGTAGGAATGCTTTTTACAAGGTATGTGAAATTAATACAGTGGAATTGTATCTTGCATAGAGATTAGACTCTAAAGTTAGCTTTTAAGGAGTAACTCTCATACAGTCAAAAATCAGGCTTAAAAATCTCTTGAAAGGGGCCTCGCTGAATTCCAATTTACCAATTTCTGAATAAGCCCAACCTAGACAATCTCGCCTCCAGAATTGGAATAGGAATTGCTGTTTCTTCAGTTGAGTACCAGATGATGTTGTTGGCTTGAATTAAGAGCCATGATGTACAAAACTATCTACTTAAAACACCTGCCTCTCACACTTGGTGTGGCAGCACTCACACACTCTGGCCATCACAGGAAAGTAGGTTCCCTGCTTCAGTCTCCTGGTCACACGTACTGCAGGGCTTGTGTGCCATGAGTCACATGGTAAGAGAAAATACCTGGCCTTCTCAAACTCAAATTTCTCTCTGAGCTCTTGGAGTTGAATTCACCTGTGTTCAATGGCACATATAGACAACTCCACTGTGTGAAGATTTGCCAGTGTCTCTTAACTGTGGCTGGACACTAGAATCATCTATGGAACCATAAAAAATATACAAGACCCCACTCCAGACTTACTCTATCAGAATCCCTAGGGATAAAGGCCAAATCTCTGTTTATTTCTTAAAGTTTGATAACAGAGTTTGATGCACAGGGGGAATCGAGAGTCACTGCTAGGGTATTTGATTGTGTTTTCATGATCACAAGTGGACTTGACATCATTTGATTTTAATGATTTCTTGGTCTGTCTCATGTCAGAGGGCATTCTTGTTTTAGAAAACACAGTTCAAATTATTGCTCTTTATTACTATGGGGTCCAGGTAGTGTATTTCTAGGCAAAATTAGAAAATAAGCATCTCCTACCTGTTAGGGTCCTTGTCCATGATGTCGCCTCGTTCCTACCCCATCAGTGCTTGAACACTGCCCATGGGCAGGGAAAGTCCCCTAAACCGAAGCATACTTCAGAAGTGTTCTCTTGGGCCAAACACTATGGATATTTCCTTCCCCCTCGTCTCCTCCAATTTCAACTTACCTTTTTCCATTCTCATTTAGCATTTAGAAATTAGTCTCATAAGCCAACCCCATTATGGGCTAAATTGTGCCCCTCTGCAAGCTCATAGGTTGAAGCCCTAACTTGCAGTACCTTAGAATGAGACTGGATCTGGAGGTAGCACCTTTAAAGACGTGATTGAGTTAAAATGAGGCCGTTAGGGTGGGCCCTGTTATGATATGTCTGGTGTCCTTATGAAAGGAAACTTGGACACGCAAAGAGACACCAGGAATGCATGTGCACAGAAAAAGACCTTGTGAGGTCACAGCAAGAAGGCAGCTACCTGTAAGCCAAGGAGAGAGACCACAGAAGAAACCAAACCAGCTGACACCTTGATCTTGGACTTCTAGCCTCCAGAACTGTCAGAAAATAAATTTCTGTCGTTTAAGCCACTCAGCCTGTGGCATTCTGTTATGGTATCCCTAGCAACCTAGTACACCTGTCAAGATGTTAACTACTGATAACTCAAGTCTTAAGTACACCCTGTTCGACTTATGATTTTTTTGACTTTCTAATGGTTTGAAAGCCAAACTCATTCAGTGGGAGCTCTAAGTTCCCACACAATCCTTCTGCTTTTCACTTCAATATAGTATTTAATAAATTGCATAAGATGTTCAACACTTTAGTATAAAATAGGCTTTCTGTCAGATGATTCTGTCCATCTGTGAGTTAAAGTAATTATTCTGAGCACTTTTAAGGTAGGCTGGGCTAAGCTAGGATGTTTAGTAAGTTAAGTGTATTAAATGCATTTTCCACTTCTGATATTTTCAACTTAGGATGATTTATTGGTATTTAACCCTATTGTAAGTTGAGCATCTGTATTTGTCTCTATAAATTCTATTAAGAGGAAAAAATATCAGACAGAGACTTTGGCCTCAAGAAGCTTGCCGTGCATTGCCCCTGCAGGGGTACTTGCATTTTTATGGATGATTCTGGTTATTCTCCACTTGTCTTTCTAGCACTTCCCTCCATCCTACTCTGTCCTGCTCAGTGCCCCCAGAGGCTGACTCCAGTGGACTGAATCACCTGGGGTCTCTTGTCCTCTAACTTTGAGTTTGGTTTGGCCAATGAAAAGCACTAGTGAGAAATTGGAGGCAGATGAGAGAATTAGGTTATTTTTTTCAGCCCCTCTCCAAGAAGGGTCAGGTTTTGTCAAGGGTTGGGTTCCTCCCTGGCTACAGCTTTCTCTAGGTTCTGTTATTTCTATTCCCCCTCCTTGTCCCTCCAGGCCTGTAGGTGGTCATGGCTTCCTGCTACTCCTGGCCCTCAGGTACTCTCTCCTCTTGTTGATTTTCTTAATCCTGTCCACACCTCTATAAATAATCTCTCAATTAAGCTCCTTTTGATTATATCTCTTTGAGGGTGCTGTGCTTCTTTTGTTAGAACACTGACTGATAGACAGGTAGAGGAGTATGATGAGAAAAACCAGCACTTTGGTGTCAGATAGCCCTGAATGTAAACACCAACCTCATCTGTGAATGGCTGTGTAACTCTGAGCAGGTCCTTTTATTTCTCTGATCCTCAGTTTCCCCATTTATGTAATGGAATAATACCACTTTTCTCACAGGGCTGCTGTGAAAATTTAAATAAGATAATACATAGTGCCCAGCAAATATCAGGTGCTCAAAAATGGTAGTACGGAAGTCGTTGTAGCAAAGTCACATGCTGCATCACAGTATTTCAGTCAGGGACACACTACACGTACAGGGTTGGTCCCAGACAATTATAATGGAGCCGTCCTAATGGGTGTGACATTTTATGTCATTTAAACTACAGTTTTACTGTATCTTTTCTATGTTCAGATACACAAATACTTACCATTGCACTGCAATTGCCTACAGTATTCAGCACAGTAACATGCTGTACAGGTTTGCAGCCTAGGGGCAATAGGCCATGCCACATAGCCTCGGTGTTAGGAGGCTATACCATCTAAGTTGGTGGAAGTACTCTCTGTGATGGTCGCACAATAATGAAATGACCCAACAGCACTTTTCTCCAAGCGCATCCCCGTTGTTAACGGATACATGACCGTAATTTTATAAGATACTCAGAAATATGAAGCTTAAGCCCGAAGGAATGACTTTCTCTTGAGAAGGTTTCAAGTGCCACAGTAATTTCAAAGAGGAAATTGAGGCCCTTGCAGGTCCACTGTGGTGGGCAGAATTCTAACATGGCCCCCAAGTTTCCCAGCCCCTGGTATGCACACACACACACACACACAAACACACACTTTCTCTGTTATTCTATCAGACACTAATACAGAAGTATTATTTATTTATCTATTTATTTTTTGAGATGGAGACTCATGGTTCTCACTCTGTTGCCCAGGCTGGAGTGCAGTGGCGCAATCTTGGCTCACTGCAACCTCTGCCTCTCGGGTTCAACAGATTCTCCTGCCTCACCCTCTCAAGTAGCTGGGATTACAGGCATTCACCACCACACCCTGCTAATTTTTGTATTTTTAGTAGAGATGGGGTTTTGCCATGTTGGCCAGGCTGGTCTCGAAACCCTGACCTCAGGTGATCTGCCCGCCTCAGCCTCCCAAAATGCTAGAATTACAGGCATGAGCCACCACGCCTGGCCTAATATAGATATTATTATTATTTTTTTAATTTATTTTTTGAGACGGAGTGCAGTGGCCGGATCTCAGCTCATTGCAAACTCTGCCTCCTGGGTTTATGCCATTCTCCTGCCTCAGCCTTCCGAGTAGCTGGGACTACAGGCGCCCGCCACCTCGCCCGGCTAGGTTTTTGTATTTTTTAGTAGAGACGGGGTTTCACCGGGTTAGCCAGGATGGTCTCGATCTCCTGACCTCGTGATCCGCCCATCTTGGCCTCCCAAAGTGCTGGGATTACAGGCTTGAGCCTCCGCGCCCGGCCTATAGATATTATTTTAAAGGGATTTTGCAGATATAATTAAGGTTCCATATCACATGACCTAAAGAGAGGGGGATTATCCAGGTGGGCCGAATCACCTGAGCCCTTTAAAAGCAGAGCATTTTGTCTGGTAGATCACAGAAGAGAAATACAGAGTTGTGTTCTAGCTGTCCTGAAAGACAGAAAATATCCAGGGTGTGAACAACCTGTGGGGGCTCACATGGCAAGGAACTGTGGGCAGCCTCCAGTTGTTGAGAGTGGTCCCCAGCCATCAGCTAGCAGGAAAATGGAGACTTCAGTTTTGCAACTGCAAGGAGATGAATTTTTCCAACAATCAGTGAGCTTGGAGAGGACTCCAAGCCCTGAATAAGAGCCTAAGCTTTGGCTGACACTAAGATTTCTGCCCAGTGGACCCTGACCTGCAGAAACTATGAGATGACAAATTTGTTATGTTGTAAACCACTAAATTTGTGGTACTTCATTTTACAGTAATAGAAAACTAATTCATTTCCCAACCACCATGCCAGCAAGTTTCTATTCTGACCAGAAAGAAGATGCATTCTGGCCCCAACTCAGTCACAGAATTGCTCCATTCCTCAGTTTTCCCATCAGCAATTGACACATCCCCACTCCCGCCTACATTTCCAGCTCACTTATCTTGAATGTTCACCCTCCAGGAACAAAGTTTCAAACAACGTTAAATAATAACCACCACACATCAGGCTTCTGCCCGTGCTGGGAAACAAAATAGTCTGCACAGCTATTGGCCAAAGGCATAAACAAGTGAAGAGAAACAACACGGAAGGATAGTTTCTGATTGCAAGTGAAATTTTTAGTAGGCTCGCTTAATTTCAAGAGTGACAATGGAGGACTTTGGAAAGTTTCACGGTTCGAGATTAGTAAAAGGAAGGCTTACCAGAAGGCACATAAGTTCTTGCATGTGCTGCTGGTGCCTTGAAAGCCACTACACTCTCAGCTTAAAGACACAGGTAGCACAAGGCCAGCGTGCAAAAACCTAAAATCTTAAACAAACAATTGAAGAAGATAAAGTATGTAGGGAAACATTGTTTATGTGATAGAGATGTGCCTTAAATAAAATGGAATTTGAATAACTATTTTGGTACAACAGCAAGCATTAGCCCTAAGAATCCAGTTTACTCTTTAAGAAAATTTAAAAATCTGTATCTATCAGGGATGATAAATTATAAGGAAAGAATCTTATTTTGGTGGCACTTATAAGGAGTTTGAAAACAAACTCGTGTGTCTCGGATGGGTTTTCATGATTTGGATAGATTTTTAAAAACTTTTTCTTATGAACATTCAAGGGAATCTAAATTCCTTTCTGAATCTTCACTGTTCTTCTCTTGTTCTATGGAATACTGTGGAAATTGAGCTTTTCAATACAGTGCTAAGGTCTTTGTTCCATCCCCGGCCTAGTTATTACCATAGGTCATTACAAGAAGCCACAAATACATGATGAATAGCAAGGGTCTAAGCAACTAATATAATGTACATGCTTGGATGGGGATATATCCTTGCAAAGATATCTTTACATTTCAGTAATTAAGTGTGTCATATTAATTGCATGGCCCTTTCACA
The DNA here is from genome assembly GCF_043159975.1 of Macaca nemestrina. Classification (NCBI taxonomy): domain Eukaryota; kingdom Metazoa; phylum Chordata; class Mammalia; order Primates; family Cercopithecidae; genus Macaca; species Macaca nemestrina. The sequence continues at coordinate 51,521,560 of NC_092131.1, forward strand.
AAACCTTGCAAAAAAAAAAAAAAAAAAAAAAACAAGAACTTTTCCTCTTGATATCAGATTAAAACTGATTGCATAATTACATTACCTGGATAATTAAATACAAATTTAGTGGCCTCGGAACTGTATGATATTGTGGTTTCATTTTCTAATAGAATTATCCCGCCTTTGGTATAGAATTCTTGCTAAGCAATGGAGATCTAATTACTTAGTGACATGACATTAACCCCTCAGGGACCTTTCTTTGGAATAAAGGCTTAGATTAAAAATGATGCACAGAGCTTCTTTCTCATTTCATTACTGGGATCCAAATCATAGGAATTAGAGATGTGAGAGATCGATTAGGCTTTCTTCTCTCTTATCTAGGGGGCAGGGGAAGAGCGTTCATCAGACATTGTTCTTCTGGGCTTGGTTAGGTCCAATTTAGATAGCAAAGAACCATTTCTTGTTGTAATATATTGCTGGGATGAGTCCTTCCAGCAGCCCCTGAAAGACATGTCATTACTCTTGCCTCACAGATCTTATGTAATGAGATCTGAGGACACCTTGTTTGTCAAGATCCAGGATGTTAATATGGCGGTGTTCACGACAGAACAATAATTAATTAATATCAAAAATAATTTAAGGCAGAACTAAAACAGGAATATCATCATATAAGGGGCACCTTAAAATGACTCTGTAGGATTTGAAGACCATCATCATTTGGTTTGATAAACAGACCTCTTGCAAGCCAGAGGAAGCTCTTGCAAGCCAGACCCCAAATCTTTTCATAGTTGTTGACACTTATGCTAGCTCTACTCTCTTTGTGAAAGTGTTTTGATGAGGGCATGCAAAGAGACATCATCCGTCACCTCTACTAGTGGGAATGACCATGGAGAGCATATGCTTTTCACATTTGTAGTGTGTGTCAGGTTATGGTGATAGCTCATGTGTCTGTGGCCATCTGGAGGTCAGCTAGGTAGCTTTGCTGACCTTGGTTAGGCTTGCTCACATGTCTGGGGGTTAGGCTAGCTGCAGGCTGATCCAAGCTGGTGAGACTGGGGTGACTCAGCTTTTGTCTTGTGGAAGGCTAGCCTCAGCACATCCCCATGTCGATGGCAGAAGTGCAAGGGAGAGCAAAGGCAATGCACAAGCCCACTCGAACCTCTGCTTGCACTCTCTCTATTAACATTGCATTAGCCAAAGCAAGTTATGGCATAGGGTGTTAACATTCAGACTAACCTTCCCATGGTAGGAGGGCAAAGGTACATGACAAAGGACATGGATACAGGGAGGGACAAAAAGTTGGAGGGATAAAAAATTGGAGACATAATTGCCATTTATTGCACAGCCTAACCAGCAACTTGAGATTTCCCATTTGTTTTATCTGGAAAACATCCTTTATTTATTGTTACAGCGTTGGAGGATGACCTTAGATCATAGAGTAGGCTTAAATATGAGCCATTCAATGAGACATGTAGAAAAATTATGTAGTATCTTTACTATCTCTGAGTTCTCTAGTCAATTATTGAACTCGGTAGTTAGAAAGATCAATCTTGGGCCAGGTGCAGTGGCTCACGCCTGTAATCCCAGCACTTTGGGAGGCCGAGGCATGAGGATCACCTGAGGTCAGGATTTCGAGAGCAGCCCGACCAACATGGTGAAAGCTCGTCTCTACTTAAAAATACAAAACAAGTATCTGGGCGTGGTGGTGCATACCTGTAATCCCAGCTACTCAGGAGCCTGAGGCAGGAGAATCACTTGAACCCAGGAGGTGGAGGCTGCAGTGAGCCGAGATTGTGCCATTCCAGCCTGGGCCACAGAATGAGACTCCGTCTCAAAAAAAAAAAAAAATAATAATAATAAAATAAAATAAAAAAGAAAAGAAAAGAAGAAGAAAGAGAGAAAGATCAATCCTGGATATAACTTAATTACATCTTACTTTTCTATCTTTACTAATCAGTAGCATCATTCCTCAGGAATAGCTGTCGTAGTCTACTCAGGCTGCTAGAGGTGAAATTTGTTGGAGTTTTTTCTCAGGCTCTGAATGCCTTGATAGATGTGGGAGCCCACTTTATATTTATGTTTCTCTAAGCACCTTTATTCTCTCTGGTGGGTGTGTATTTGCACAGATGGTTGATAGTCACTCTCATTTTTTGTAGAGCGTCTTTATAGCTTCTTTCATAGAGAATCATTTTAGTACTGGAATTACAAGGCTGATCAATTACTCTAGCCTGTTATTCCATTAAATATTACAAGTAGTTAAAATACCAAATTTATGCACAGATTTCTTTTCACTAGAACGTGTTGAAACTACAAGTTTGGGTCTCCTCACACCCTTGTATATTTAATTCAGTCTTCCCCAAGTTGAAAGACTTGACTCATCTCAAGCCATGTTGAGGACTGGGATTGCTTAATTAACAGAAGTAATGAGCAGGACGGTGACTCGATCTTTGTCAATAATCCTGATAGAACGTGCTGTTCCTGCTTTATAGTAATTGTATTTAAACATCCCCCTAAACACGTGGTCTCAGATAGTCCATTACCTGGGTTCAAGTTTGTTTTTTTTTTTTTTTTTTTTTTTTTGAGACGGAGTCTCGCTCTGTCACCCAGGCTGGAGTGCAGTGGCCAGATCCCAGCTCACTGCAAGCTCCGCCTCCCGGGTTCACGCCATTCTCCTGCCTCAGCCTCCCGAGTAGCTGGGACTACAGGCGCCCGCCACCTCACCCGGCTAGTTTTTTGTACTTTTTTAGTAGAGACAGGATTTCACCGTGTTAGTCAGGATAGTCTCGATCTCCTGACCTTGTAATCCGCCCGTCACGGCCTCCCAAAGTGCTGGGATTACAGGCTTGAGCCACCGCGCCCGGCTGAAGTTATATTATGACCTAAATATTCTGTAAGCAAGAGTCTGAATACCCTCATCTCCACTCAGGAAAATCACTAGACTAGAATGTGGGAGGGGCAACCAGCACCATATTCATGTTGTAAACGGTAATTCAATTGCAATAAAACATTATGTCAACATTAATTTAATGTTGTTAATTTGAATTTTATTGGTTTTGCAATTTGTTTGTAATTAGTACATTTACTTTGGTTTTGTAATTGAATAAGAACTGCAACATAAGGAGTACATAACTAGTTTTATGTTCATACATGTTGAAGTAATATTATTATAAACGTAATTGAAGTCAACATCTGGGGAGCAGTGGGAGTTTTTTTTTTTTCTTCTTTTTAAAGAGGTTTGTATAGCACTAGAGTTTGAGAAACTGTGATGGCACATTTATCTACCAGTCCTATTTCCATTTCCTGCCCAGATAAACTTAAGTATTTTAAAGGTAATTTGAGTGCAATCATTAAAAAATACATAGATATATGTATTTATATTCATGTAAAATATATATGTAGGTATATATACATATGCAGGAGAGCTGAAAAATGCTTTGAACTCCTCAGAGATACATTATGTTTACATATGCTTTATTATAATAAAAGTAATTACATTGCATCAAAGTATATATACATTGTATCAGGGTATTAACAATAAAACCCAATGTGGCTAATCCTGACCCAGGACGGTAAGTCTATGCAGTAAGCTATACTAATGGAGTGGAGTTATTTTTCACTCATTAGAATATTTTGCTTTTTGTTTGCATTTCTCTCAGATTTTCAAGCCAAATGCAAGTACTGGGATGAAGCATGCAGTCTGTCTGCTCTGATGGAGGGAACTAAACAGCATTCCCTATTTCCCCTGCTTATTGTCACTGCTCTACATCTGAGTGATGGGAACCTGGGAGGTGCTCAGATGAGTGTCATTTGATGGGGAGATGCCTGGTGCCAAGTCTTGAAAAACAAACAAGAAAAAATCTTCTTGCTCTGATCCTCTTAACCTGAAGTTCTTACTCTGGAGAAGACTCTGGGAGCTGGGGTGTGGAGGGTGAGGGGGTGGGGGAGAGGAGGAGAAAAAGGCCTCTCCGTGTAAGAGAAAAGCAAATTGAAAGTCACCGAGGGGTGTGCCTCAAGGCAGTTTGTAAATCCACTTCCTTTGTCATAACAAGAACAAATCCCACCTTTGAAGTTTTTCCTTCTTGTTACAAGGGGAATGTCTTTTGTTTAATCCATTTTAGCCCTTAATACTTGACCTGGATCAATCCTGTTGGTTAGATTACACAGCATTCATGCTGATTTTAAACTGGCCTGGGGGTGGGCAGTGGGACAGGTTCTTTCTCATTGGTGTGAGAATCTCAAGAATAATCAACATCTATACCTAGTTCATTTTTACTTTGAATAACAAACTGTCCTTTTATATTTAAATGCATAATTATAATGAGCATTGTTAAACAGATTTTGATGTGTTCTATGAGTGGTGTATTTTGAATGGTCCCTTAAAAACTAATTCTTTTTCATTTATTCACAGAAGGGTAAGAGTGATTTTCATCACGTGGTGGATCATGTCTTCAATTAAAAATCAAGAACCACTTTTTCTCTGAGGCCCCACATCACATGTGAGTGTAAGTACAAATTTTTCCAGCAGTAGGAGACACTTAACTGCTCAACCCCAAGGCTGCGCATCATCTCTTTTTCACAGGGATCTGATCACTGGATAAGAGAAAACAAGAAAAAACAAAAACAAAAAACCAAAAAACAACAGCAAAAAACCCAAAAACTTGTTTATAAAACTCAACTCCATTCCTCAATCTCTGAAAGAGTTTTCATTTCATTTCTTACAAGAATTCTCAAAGTGGGTGACAGCAAAGGTGAGGATCCCTCTGCATAAACCTCAAAAGGACCATTTGTTAATTAGGTATCTTTCTAGGCAAGTGGCTATTAACTGATTCTTAACAATACGCATTGTTTCTCAAATCCCTTCAGCTTGCCTGAGTGCTAAGAAAGCTTCCCAGAAAACCGAATGGATGGCTAAGCAAGGAGGAGGAGAGATGGAGCAGGTTGTAATTATCAGCAGCACTTTTCACTTACCTTTTGTCCCAAAGGAACGCAAACTTCATGACTTCTCCTCACCAGCCAGTTGTGTCTTTGAAAAAGCAAAACGCATAGGAATGACCATAAAACGTCCCAGTGAATAGGGCAGGAAATGTACATTTGATACTTGTGTGAAAAAGAAAATAATGTGCCATCAGCCAAACTGCAAGACAGGTTGGCTACTGGCCTCTTCGTTTTGGCTTGTGTTTGCTCTGCGAGGCTCCCCAAGCTTTGCAAGGGCAGAAGCCATGATTATTAATCTCTCTAGTCACAAATCACATCACAGAGCTTGGGGCTTTGTAAAGTCTCAAAATAGGTTTATGATGATGAATTGACATTGAGAGCACATTGGGTGCTCCTCCCTATAAAGGTGAAACTATCTTAGCTTTGTCATCAATAATCACACCAAGTAAAGAATGTAGAATATGCCACTTTTCCTCTTTAACAATCAGGAGAGAGAAGTATTATTTAAGTTATGGTATTTGAGAATTGAAATTACTCATTGATGTTGTCAGAGGCGTTTGAACCAGAGTGACTCCATCTTGAAAAGGGGTTGGGGAAAATAAGGCTGAGACCCACTGGGCTGCATTCCCAGGAGGTTAAGGTGTTCTTAGTCATAGGATGAGATAGGAGGTCAGCACAAAGTACAGGTCACAAAGACCTTGCGGATAAAAGGATGTGGTTAAGAAGCTGGCCAAAACTACCAAAACCAAGATGGGGATGAAAATGACCGCTGGTCATCCTCACTGCTCATTATACACTAATTATAATATATTAGCATGCTTAAAGTCACTCCCACCAGCTTTATGACAGTTTACAAATACCATGACATCTGGAAGTTACCCTATATGGTTTTAAAGGAGGAGGAACCCTTAGTTCCAGAAATCATCCACCCCTTTCCTGAAAAACTCATGAATAATCCACCCCTTGCTTAGCATATAATCAAGACGTTACCATAAAAATAGCCAACCAGGCCAGGCGTTGTGGCTCAAGCCTGTAATGCCACCACTTTGGGAGGCTGAGGTGGGTGGATTACTTGAGGTCAGGAGTTTGAGACCAGCCTGGCTAAAATGGCGAAACCCCGTTTCTACTAAAAATACAAAAAATTAGTCAGGCATGGTGGTGCACACCTGTAATCTCAGCCACTCAGGAGGCTGAGGCAAGAGAATCACTTGAACCCTGCAGGCGGAGGTTGCTGCGAGCCAAGATTGCACCACTGCACTCCAGCCTGGGTGACAGAGCAAGACTCTGTCTCAAAAACAACAACAACAACAACAAAAAAACAGCCAACCAGCAGCCCTGAGCGGAGCAGCCATTCTTTTATTTCTTTATTTTCTTAATAAACTTGCTTTCACTTTACGATATGGACTCACCCAGAATTCATTATTGTGCCAAGAACCCTCTCTTGGAGTCTGGATTGGGGCCCCTTTTTGGTAACAATGTTATATTAACTCATTTATTCCCATGGTGCTTTTTCATCCCCATCTTTCACACTGGCAGTTGGAACATAATATTGCTGGCAGGAGATAGAAAATATATGAAGTGATCCTGAGAGACGATGGAGTTCAGGACACACTACCCCAAAATATGGCACTTTGACATTTGAGAAAACAGCAAAAGCAGGCAGGCTTCTCTGACCTTCTCCTGTCCTTCTCCCTTGAGGCAGAAACAGGCCATAAAAGAACTCTCTGATTTTCCTGTAAAGTAGGAATAAGACTCTCATTCCAGAGGTCCTCCCTACACCTGGAAGAAAGGATTGGAAATACAGAGACACAGAGATGAATCTGAACAAACAGGCATTGCCACGTTCCCCCAGTTAATGTGACCATTAGATCACATCTTTTATCCTCCAATCAAACTTCTACATGTTCTTAAAAATACAACTTCCCCTGTTTCTTTGGGTCTTCATTTCTGAAGGCTCCTGAGTCATGTAAAACTGCTATCAAATAAATGTGTTATGCTTTTCTTTTGTTAATCTGTCTTTTATTATAAGGGGTCTCAGCCATGAACCTTGTGATGGGTAAGGAAAAGATATTACCTTTTTTTTTTTTTTTTTTTTTTTTGAGATGGAGTCGCGTTCTGTCACCCAGGCTGGAGTGCAGTGGTGCAATCTCGGTTCACTGCAACCTCCACCTTCCAGGTTCAAGAGATTCTCCCACCTCAGTCTCCCAAGTAGCTGGGATTACAGGCACATGCCACCACGCCTGGCTAATTTTTGTATTTTTAGTAGAAACTGGGTTTCAGCATGTTGGCCAGGCTGGTCTCAAACTCCTGACCTCAGATGATCTGCCCGCCTCGGCCTCCCAAAGTGCTGTGATTACAGGCATGAGCCAGTGCCCGGCCTCCAAGATAATTACTTTTTATCCCCTACAGAGACAAAGCAAAACATCTTAGCTCACTCTCTTAATCATATGAATTAGATTTCAAAGTCGCCAATTTATCTTAATATAAAATAAATGCAGGTACAGAAATTGATAAGCTGATCCTAAAATTCATAGGAAAAGCAAAGGACTCAGAATAGCCAAAACTTTCTAGAAAAAGAACAAAGAAGACTCACACCTTCCCCAGTTCAAAACTTGCTACAAAGTTGCAGTAATTAAGACTGTGTGGTGCTGGCATAAGGCTAAGCAGATTGTGATGGTCAATTGTATATGTCAGCTTGGCTAGGCAATAGTCTCCTGTTACTCAATCAAACACTAATCTAGGTATTGCTGTGAAGGTATTTTGTAAATGTGACAAAATCTATAATCAGTTTACTTTAAGTAAGGAAGATTATCCTAGATAATCTGGGTGGGCCTGAATCAATCAGTTGAAAGGACTTAAGAACAGAACTGAGGTTTCCCTGGAGAAGAAGAAATTCCACTTGTGGACTGAAGCTTCAGCTTGTGCCTGAGAGTTTCAGCCTGCCCTTCCTGACAATTTTAGGCTTGTCACAATTATATAAGCCAATTCCTTGCAATAAAACTTGTTCTCTTTCTTCCTTCCTGTATCTGTGTGTGTGTGTGTGTGTGTGTGTGTGTGTGTGTGTGTGTGTGTATGAGTAATTGATTCTCTTTCCCTGACTAATATATAGTCAATGGAATAGAATTGAGAGTAGAGTTCAGGAACAAATTCTTACATTCTTACATTTGTGGCCAGTTGATTTTTGACAAGGGTGCTAAACTCATTCAATGAAGAAAGAAAGAAAGAATAGTCTTTCCAACAAATGATGCTAGGACAACTGGACATCCAAATGCAAAGAATGAAGTTGTACCCCTACTTCCTGCCAATACAAAAATTATTAATATGTCAAAATGGATCAAAGATCTAAATGTAAAAGCTAAAACCATTAAAGTCTTAGGAAAAACAGGTGTAAATGTTTGTGACTTTAAATTAGGCAATGGTTTCTCAGATATGACCTGGAAAGTACAAGCAACAGAAGAAAAAAAATAGATAATTGGATTTCATAAAAATTAAATTTAAAAAATTTTAATCTTCAAGAAATCATCAAGGAAGTGAAAAGTACAACCCACAAAATGGGAGAAAATATTTTTAAATTATATTAATAAAAGTAGTAGACTTTTATTGGGTCTACTACCAGAATATATAAAGAATGATTACAACTCAACAATAAAAGGACAAATAACCCAATTTAAAAATGAGCAAAATATTTGAATAGACATTTCTCTAAAACAGATATTCAAATTTCAGAGAAATGTCTATTCAAAAGTTCGTCAATTTTTAATCATTCTATATATATTCTGGTAGTAGACCTTATACTAGCTTTATTAGGTAGTATTATTAGGTCTACTATGTTTATTAATATACAATTTGCAAATACTCAAAATTTTTAATCATTAGAGAAATGCAAATCAAAACCTCAGTAAAATACCAGTTAATATCTACTAGGATGGCTAAAATCAAAAGACAGACAATAGTAAGTTTTGGTAAGGATGTAGAGAAATCGGAACCCTCATACATTGCTGGTGAAAACATAAAATGTAGCAGTCACTTTGAAAACAGTCTGGCAGTTCCTCAAAAGGTTGAGTAATTCTGCTACAAGATATATACCCAAGAGGAATGAAAACAAATGTCCTTACAAAAATTTGCACACAAATGTGCATAGTAGCATTATTCATCATAGCCAAATACTAGAAACAATATAAATATTTATCAACTGATGAATGGATAAACAAAATGTGGCATAGCCATATGATGCAGTACTATTCAGCCATAAAAAGGATGAGGTAGTGATACATGATACAATATGGATAACCTTGAAATCACGCTAAGTGATAGAAGACAGACACAAAAGGCCACAAATTGTATAATTCCATTTATACGAAATATCCAGGATAAGCAAATCCATAGACACAAAAAGTCAATTAGTGGTTTTAGAACCTGATGGGGAGAGGAGACTGGGGATCATTAGCTAATGGGTATGGGACTTCTTCTTGGAGTGATGAAAAACTTACAGAATTAGATAGCAATAGTGGTCACACAAGTCAGAATATGTTAAAATCCACTGAAATGTATACTTTATAGGGTAAACTTTATAGTGTGTAAATTATATCCCAATAAAAGGATAAATAGGAGATAAATTAGAAATTCTTTGAAATACATTATAGAACACATATGACCTTACTAGAAGTAGGTCTTTGTGCTTACAACAGGATTGACATGGAAAACACACAGCATTCCCAAGCTCATATTCTGTGACCTTTCCTAGAGGCAAGGGATATCATTATCACCAAGATTTGGGATGTGGAGCTGTCTACGTATGTACGTGATATGGAGCTAAGAAATTTCCCAACTTCATCTGTGTAACATGGTTCATTTTGGTTCTAGGGTAGTGAAATCACCTGCAAATAAGGAAACTTTTACCTGATAAAATCATATAATTGACGATCCAAGATGCAGTCACTAATAATAATGCTTTTTTGAGCAGCTACCATGTGCCAAACAGTTTACATATATCATTTCATATTCAACCTACTCCTATGAAGTTACTATTATTACCATATTTCACCAATGAGCAAACTGAAGTTTAATGAGGTTAGTTAACATGCTAACTTGTGTTGCTCTTTGGTAGAATGTGATAATGGCAAAGCCAAGGGTCAAATCTCCAAAGCTTAGGCTCTCTCAATGAAACACTGCCTTCCCAGAGACGGCCCATGAGTGAGGGTGATCTCACTTGTACATATGGGGAGCTGGGGTAGGCAAAAAGATGGAGCTGGGGTAAATAAGGGCCTGGCTGTACAGGAAGCCAGCACACACAGCTAGAAACACCAGGCAGGAGCATCTTCTCTTTGAGACAGCGCACCTCTTCCTTGAGAAGTGTGTTCTTTCACAATCCCCAAATAATGAAGTTTTCTCTGTGTGTGTTTTATCCAGAAACACTATTTCTTAAGGCATTATAGCATGCAGCAAAACTCGTTGAGGTTCTCATTGATTCAGTTGGTGTTTACTGAATGACTACTATGTGCCTGGCTCTGTGCCCAGTCTTAGGGACATAGACATGAATATGACACATATGAATAAGACTCCTCAAGGAGCCCAATCTAGTGGTGAGCAAAGATAAGAAAACAGACAGCTACAATTCAGTGTGATACATGCCAAGACAGAGTTTGTCATGAGGGCAGAGATGGGCATGCCTACCACTGAGAGGTAGAGCCAGAAAAGGCTCATGAAGATGAGTCCAGTAGAAGCCTGAAGATGAGCAGAAATTCACTAGGAACATAGTGCTGGGTATAAGGAGAAGTTAGTTCAGAAGAGAAAGGGAGAAAGGAAGGGGGAGAAAGGCATGCATGGCAAGGGGAACACCTGCAAACAGTGATGGAGCCCATTGTGTTTCCATCCCACACCACCTGAAGACCACACTTCACAAGCCAGCAAGTCTGGGATGGCAAGGGGTTGTGACAGACACTGTGAGTTGTCTACCCAATAACTCCCTTCCCTTCTTGTTAATGGAATCCTAATTTTGTTTGTGATAACAAACAGCCCGCCCTTGGAGATGAACCGTGGCTGGTCATGTCAATCCTTTTGCTCTTCGATGACACTCATTTTCTTAGCCTCCCTTAGAACTGGTAGTGATCAGATGACCTAGTTCTGGTCCATGAAATGTAATGGGAAAAGTTTCTCCTTTCCTGAAAGAAGGGGCAGAATGACTGGCACCACCTCTTTCCCATTCTTCTTGCCTCAACCTTAAACGTGATACCTGAAATAATACCGTGAAACAACAAACAAAAACTAAAATCCAACTTGCTAAGAATGAAGGACAGAAAAGACATAAATAACCTGTGTCCTTGGTGCATGATAGAGCAGTTGTTATAACCAGAAAATCCTCCTGCATAGGACTTCCTGTCATACAATAATCTCCCATATTCAAGCCATCATTGCTGGACATGCTGTAAGTAGTGATCAAAAGCCTTTCTACATGATAGAACTTCTAGCTAAAAACTGAGAAGTAGTCCTTTCCCTATTCTTTCTTTAAAATTCCTCTATCAACAGCTTTTCTCAGTTTGGTGCATAGGTTTCATTCTTGACTGACCAGCTCTGTGGGTGTCCTTCCTAATTTTCATTCACTCCCAACTCTGGGGAGTAACAAAAAGAACAATGCCATTTTGCCCTGGCATATTCAGGATAATGTGGTGTCCATGGCAGCCATTATATTATACAAGGTCCCTGGAGCCCCGACAGACAGTAAATGGCTGTGGTAGAGATGGCCCATGATCCTGGGGCCATGCACATGTCAGGTTGCAATTACCAGAAAGATTTCAGCTTTTGCTCCTGGCAGAGGACCTTGTTTATATTTGTCATTGGCACCATTGCTTCCATTACTGGGCCAAAAGCTTATTAGCCACTGGAAGTTGGCAGAGGTGCATGGACCAGAGCAGCTGACTGTGACATGAGGAACTGATATTCTTGCAGTCTTAACAGTGCCTCCACTGCAGCTTTCTACTGGCTAAATTTGTGAGGACCCACCTGTAACAAGGGGCAACTGGCTATCTTTAGTCATCTGCATCAAATCCATCTTCAGCCCGAAAGACAGAAATAATTTAATCCTAGACTTGGATAATTTGGTTAGTTTTTTCTTTCATGCTCTATGTAAGAAAAACCCACAAAGAAAGCAGCCCAAAATGACTTTTACTCTTGAGTTGAGGCCACCTAGATTTTATTTTATCAGTGAAAGCTCTGAGAAATGACAGAGCCTTGTGAAAATACATGCAGTTGTCCCTCAGTATCCACTGGGAATTAGTTTCAGGATCCCTGCAGATACCAAAATTCAGGGATGCTCTAAGTCCCTTATATAAAATGGCATAGTGTTTGCACATAACTTTTATATCATCTCTAGATTACTTAAAACACCTAATAAAATGTAAATGCTATGTAAATAGTTGTACTGTATTTTTATTTGTATTATTTTTTATTGTTGTTTTGTTATTTTAAAAAAACATTTTCAACCCATAGTTGGGGTAAATTTGCAGGTGTGGAACCTGCAAATAGAGAGATGACTGTATACTTTCCCCTGTGAATAATAGGGACTTACTTAATGTAAGATCATCATCTTTAGGAAATCGTGGGCTCAGTAAGGGCAGAAGCAAGGTTTTTTATTTTAGCATCTCCCCGCAGGACCTAATTTGATGCTCTCTCTTAGTAACTGCATCTTGTGCTGTTTTCCTCACTCTCTCACTCATCTCTCTTGCCTCTCTCATCTCCACCTCTTGCATTTTTTCTTCTCTGGGAGGCTCCATGTCCTTTTACATGGAGATTAGTTTAGCTTACCTAGGTTTCTGCAATTCTGAATCTCTACCTATTACCCTCTAAGCACAGCAAAGGCTGGCTAACCAAGTAGTGCAAATAAGGTTTCTCCTTAGAAGATGAGGGAGGAAAAGGTTATATTTGTACCTATATCCATATAATGCCCATAAATCATAATATCAACACATTTACTCTCCCACTTAAAAACCTTCTGTACTCTCTTTGCTTACCGAGTAAACTCCCTCCCCTTCCCCTGATCTTCAAGGTCGTCTGTGACCAAGACCAATCTTCCTGAAAAACAAAGTTTCCCAATATTGGCACTATTGACATTTGGGGTTGGATAAGTTTTGCTGTGGCAAGCCATGCTGTGCATTGTAGGACATTTAGCAGTATCCCTGGCTTCTACCCACTCCATGTCAATAACATACCCCCACCGAGTTATGACAACCCAAAATGTCTCCAGACATTGCCAAATGTCCCCTGGGTGGCAAAATCTCCCGATTGAGAACCACTGCTTTAAAGCCTTGTCACCTGCTACTTTCCATACTAGGCCTGTACTCTGTCTATATCCGACACACTTGGGGTGATCTCCCCTTCATACTTTGGCTTACTCTCTTTCCCTGGTTTGCGATGCCCTCCCTTTCACCACCCAACCCCATCCACCTAAAATCCTACTCATTCTTTTATGGCCAGAGTCTTTACTCCATGAAATATTGCCTAAATTCCTCTTACTCAAAGCTTTAAGCATTTGTCCTTTGAATTCTCAGTAACATTTTGTTGATACCTCTCAACTTTAATTCTGCGTTTCCATTTGACTCCATGAGTATAGTAACTATTTTGTAGGTGTTCAACAAATGAGTGTTTGCTAATGCATATATGTATGTATGTTTTTGTGGTTGAAAATTGGAACACAGGTGTAGGAGATAACGTTCTTTCTCCTCCATGAAGGAGGCCACAGCAGGGTCATTCTCATGCTTTTTACATTGTTCTTCCTGAGTTGCTGGTAATCTATTGTACTAGATCTGAGGATTCAATAGACCCTGCTGTACTGAGCAAAATTTAAGGAAATAAGCAAAAGCTGACCTTATTTCCTCCTGTGACATGGTTTGGATTTGTATCCCCACCCAAATCTCACGCTGAATTGTAATCCTCAGTGTTAGAAGAGAGGCAGGTGGGAGGTGGTTGGATCATGGGGATGGATTTCCCCCTTACTGTTCTTGTAATAGTGAATGAGTTCTCACGAGATCTGGTTGCTTTCAAGTGTGTAGCACCTCCCCCCAACCTCTCCCGTCCTCCTGTTCTGGCCACATAAGAAGAGCCTGCTTCCCCTCCCCCTTCTGCCATGATTGTGAGTCTTCTGAGGCCTCCCCAGCCAGGCTTCCTATATAGCTTGTGGAACCATGAGCCAATTAAGCATTTTTTCTTTATAAATAACCCAGTCTCAGGTTTTTCTCCATAGCAGTACAAGAACGGACTAATACATCCCCTAAAACCCATGGTTGATGCCCTAAACCATTCACATTGTTCCTAAGTGCTGAGAAGAGTTGAGGCTGCTCTCCTACTCCAGCAAAGCCCCGGAAATGCAAATGTCCCAGCCTCATCTGACCAATCCAGATCCCATGGCCATAGGCACTCACACTGAGAAGCCCTTCTGCCACAGTAAGTCATGTCAGCGACGTTAAAAAAAAAATAAGATTTTTCTACGGAGGCTCAAACTTTTCCTTTATAAGTCACTTGTCATCTCTGGCGACAGGACAGCTAGAAACTCAGAGATTCCAGGGAAGCTTTCCAGTTGTCATGGTAACTGACCCAATGTGCTGCTGAAACTGTCCTCATAGCTAACCGACCATTACAGTGGTCCTTCACTGGATGGGGTGACCTCAGGAAATTCATTTGGAGTATCTCTCCACTGCCACCTTGAGGTCACTGGCATTAGTGCATCCTCCTTCCTCTTGTCACTGAACAGATACCGGCCTGAGGGATTTGCGTGCTCTCTCTGCCTCCCATGACAGGTGCTGCAGCAGGCTCAAGACACAGCATTGCCCTTATCCCTAGAGCTTAGTCACTCTCGCTGTTCTTACTACAAGGCAGACCTGTCAGCAGAAACATGGATGTCTTAGTGCTCAATGACATATGCTAGACAAAGCATGCTGCTTTCTCTAAAAGAAAAGCTTAGGAAAGAAATGGAATTATAAAAATTTAAAAAAGAATCTCTTTCAGAATCTCTACTCCCATGAGATGTCCCGGTTTCGAACTTTTAAAAGCAAAAATAAGAATAGTGACCAAGAAATACATATTTATGTGTGTAAAAGATAGATAAAATAAGGCATTGTTTAATTTCCTTCTGACTTTCCGAACAATTTTATATCATGGACACGAATACTTTCTCATTTTATATGAGTTTTTTTTTTTTAACCTGAATAACACAAAGTCTATTTAAAACTATTTTACCATTTACAACCCTGGAATAAACTTCTTTTTCTTGGGTTGTGCCTGGTGGTTGGTTTGAAAATCTACTGGCTCCTTTTCAGAGTGTTTTTCTTAAATAAATGTCTGTCACATTAATGGTTAAAATCAACTAAGTTCAATCATACACCTGAAACTAACTAAAAGAGAATAATTCAAACGTTCCCAGCTTAAAGAAAGAATGAATTTTTAAAGTGATGGATATCTCAATTACCCAGATTTGATCTTAACACATTATAAGAATGTATCAAATTATTACATGTACCCTCAAAATATGTACACCTAATATATATAAATTTAAAAAATCAAGTTCCTTTAGGAAGAAAGGGACACTGATTTCCTCATTCTATTTAGGTGATATATTGCCCTCTAGTGGCGTGATATGCTAAATAGTGATATAAATCCAATGAGGGATGAATTTGCCTCCATTCATTCAGTGGGTTATTGAAGAGCTACTCTGTGCCATGTACAGCTCTGGGTTCTGCCCGGGTACAGCATCAAAGAAGATAAGCCAGTGTCTTCAGTTCAAGGAGCGTATATTCTAATGGGGGGATATAGAAAATTAAAACTTAAATAAGAAAAATCTTAGTGATATATGCTCTGTAGAGAATTAAAATAGAGTTATGTGGAAGAAAGTGGTTGAGTAGATACTTTAGATTGAACCATCTAGAATGTCCTCCCTATGAAGGTGATATATACCCTTAGATGTGAATGCCAAGATAGCTAGCCAAGACGAAGATCAGGAGAAGGAACATTTTAGGCAGAAGAAACAGCTGGAGCAAGAAGTTTAAGAAAGAAATGAGAGGTGTTCAAGGAACAGAAAGATGGTCAGAGCGGCTGGAGCTTGGTAGATGGGAGAATGGCACAAGATGAGTTTGGAAAGGGCAGATGATGGCCAGATCATACAGGTCCTTGGAAAACCAAAGAGAAGTAAGCTGAAGATATCAAGCAGGGGAATTACACAATTTGATTCACATTCTTTAAAAACTCTGGTTACTATGTGGAGAACAAATCCCATGTGGAGAACAGAGGAGGCTGCTATAGTAATCCTCCAGGAGAAATGATGGAGGCTCGGCCCAGCATGACATTGGTGGGAATGAAGATGGCTGACGCATTTAGATATGTTTTAAAGGTAGTATCAATGGGATGTGTTCATGGCTTGGATATAGGTGGTGAGGTAAAGAGAGGACTTGAGAATGACACCTTGATTTTTAATTCACTAACAGAATGGAAGAAAATGATATATACCAAGATGAGAAATATTGCTTGAGTGTTGTGTTTGGGAAGCAAATCAGGTCATGGTCTTCATAATCAGGATACAAAATACAGAACAACTTTTTTTTTTTTTTTTGAGATGGAGTCTGGCTCTGTCACCAGGCTGGAGTGCAGTGGCGCCATCTCAGCTCACTGCAACCTCTGCCTCCCCAGCTCAAGCAATTCCCCTGCCTCAGCCTCCCCAGTAGCTGGGACTACTAGCAATTTTTTTTTCTTTTTTTGGTATTTTGGTAGGGACAGGGTTTCACCATGTTGGCCAGCATGGTTTCGATCCCCTGACTCATGATCTGCCTGCCTCAGCCTCCCAAAGTGCTGGGATTACAGGCATGAGCCACTAAGCCCAGCCAGAACAACTTTTTAAAGAATGTGTTAAACAAAGATGATGAGCCAATAAATATAAATATTCACATTTCAAGGGGTCCAAGAGAGCTAGAGAGTTTATCAAAGGAAACCAGGAAGAAGAGTTCTCAGATTGCAGTGTAAGGCACCCCAAACAGCCAGGAAAGAGAATTGAGCACTATGGAGACAAGAGCCAGTGGCTTCGAAACCTTCTAGAGTTGCTTATCTCCCAGTTTCTTCTCTGTATTTTGGGAACTGACATTATGCACCACAAGAGAAGGTTGCAAGAGTCACAGGACATTAGAAGTGAAAAATCTTCGAGGAAAAATGAGCCCAACTCCCCTTAAACCCATCTTTTCCAAATAAAGCAGTGGAGCTCAGAGCCCAGGGAGTAGAAGGGATACCAGCATTCATGGCCCTAATGCAACATGTCAGACATGATATGAAGAACATCACATGATCTACCCCATCATGTCTTTGAACAATTTTGCAAAGTGTGCATAAATTTCCATTTCCAGCCAAGAAAACACAGCACAGGCTCTGGGAAGGCCAAGACCCTACAAATGGTTACTGGAAGAGATGGGATGAGAACTCTCATGTTCCAGTGCTCTACAATCCATGCAATGCTGGGCTAAAGAAGATTTTTGAAAATGTGAGGAGGGAAATGAAACTAATTTGGGTAAATCTTTTTAGAGTTTAATATTCCATCCTTTCACCTATACATGTTGGGGCAAGCCAGATTGCAATGCTTCTATGAAGCAGCCAAGCAAATTCTTCCAGCTAAATTTGGGGAGGAGGAGGATGATGATGATGATGATGATGATGATGATGATGGAGCTGCCGTTTACTAAGTGTTTTCTATGTTCTAGTGTTTCAGATACATTCATTTGCTTCAAGACAACAAATCTGCAATCTATTATCTCTCTTTTCTAGATGAAACTAAGACATAGGTTAAATGATTTGCCCAAGGTCACGTCATTACTCTGCTCAGTGAAAAACCCTGATGTGGACACAGGCCTATCTTCTTTCTCTGCCCATGTAGCCTTTTTAACATCTTCTCTTCTCTGGAGTCGTAGTGCCATGGCCCACACAGGCATGTCCTCATTTGCAGCCCTGGAGATACAAGGAATGGGACTATAGCTGGAGTGACCTTTGTGCCACCATTAAGTGTCACACACAGTATGAAATTCTATCTAACACTGTACTCTGAACCACAGGACAAGTGAGAAGAGGAAAGAAAAGCAAATGTGAGCCAGCCATGTGATCCCATGGCTACCCTAAGGGCCTATTAATATGATTCAGAGATGCCTGAATAACTGAGTTTTCTGCAGTTCCATAGTTTAGGAGTGAAATGAGACAGTGTTCGCCTAGAGAGACCAAGAACTGAGTGAACGCCTGAGTATGTCATACCATGCTGTGCTCTGTAATCACGTTGTTTATTGCATAACCCCAAGATTATCAGACGCATCAGTCCCAGATGAATATATAGCACTGGCATATATCCAGACTAGTTAATATGTAGAACCCTCTAATCTCATAAAATTGAAGGAGGACAGTCTTTCTGTGATGCTCAGTGACAAGGGTATTTTTAGCCCCCTCTCCTTTGTGAGGATTGGAGAATTTGAAAACTTGTATCTCTGCCTGCCCTAGATAACTCTATTACTTAGCTTGACTGTAATATTGTTTGACTTAATCACATGAAGTCTGAGTCATTGGTCTCTCCATCAACCCAAATTTGCTGTTGACATTTGTCCATATAGTCACCTTGCAGATTAGCGATGGCGGGGAGAAGGTGGAGATTTAATGACTTTATTCCAGACCTATCATAGAGGAAGGGACCAAGATGGTGTTGCAGTGTTGGGTTGATCAGCTGAGTACCTGTGGTGTGAGATAGCTAAGGGCTTCAGATATGTAACAAGAGGAACCATTTGTGAACCATGACCTTGGGTCTGGTCTGCTAATTTAAAATAGAGAATTTTTTTCCCCCCAAATGAGTGTGAAATTGGCCATGCCGTGGCTATTGTTTTTTGCTCTGGTGAAAATAATTGAGCCAATAGAGGGAGCTAAAGTTGTATGAATGGAATTTCTGGATACACAGTGTTATTGCAAAGAAATTCCCAAATACTTGAAAGGTGTACTTCAGGGAATTTGGGGATGCAGTGGAAAAGAGGCAAATAACCAATAAAAACATTGCTAACAAGACAGCGGTTGGTAACTGGTGATCACCCCAATATCTAAACGTGTAATTAGAGTGGATATCATGAATGAAAGGAAAACTTCTTGGCATGACTATTATCTGGGTGACTAGGATACAAAAAAATATGCTCTTTTCTCTCTCTTAATTGGCCATGTTAAAAGAGAATCTCTAGATTTATCAAATCTTTGTATTTATCAAGGCTAAGAGGTGTGATAAATTCAAAATAGTGCAAGCTCTAAGGAAACAACAGGAAGTAGAACTTTTAATTAAAGAAACAGTGAATGTGTGGGTATTAATAAACACTAATCTTTTTCACATTAGCTCAGTTTGGCCAAGAAAATGTTAGATGGGACCTATTAATTTACCTTGGACTGAGTTCCACAATTGTGTAAAAAAAAAGTTCAGCAAGCTGGGAAAGAATGGGATTTAGTGATTGATCTTGATATTGCCGTGATAATGCCTTCTTTTCCACCCCTAAGAGACAGAACCAGCAGGGACCATTTACTTTTACATGCAACATAATATACTTTTATTATGTTGTCTTAGGACTATATTAATTATTCTATTTATGATAATAATTAAGAAGTAATCTGACCATGATAACTGCTATGGATTGAATGTTGGTGTCCCTCCAAAATCCATTTGTTAGAACTTAACCCACAAGGTGATAATAGTAATAGGTGTGGCCTTTGGGAGGTGATTAGGTCCTGGGGGCTCCACCATCATAGACAGGATTAGCGCCCTTATAAAAGGGCTTGAGAGAGTGAGTTCACCCCCTTCAGTCCTTCCACCACGTGAAGACGCAGCAACAAGGCGCCACATTGGAAACAGAGTTTGGGTCCTTACCAGACACTAAATCTGCTAGCCCCTTGATCTTGTACCTTCCAGACCACAGATTGTGAGCAATAAATTTCTATTGTTTATAAATTATTCAGCATAAGGTATTTTGTTATAACAGCCCTAATGGATGAAGACAGCAACCATCAACTTTTTTTTTTGTAATAACTTTTTATTTTGAAATATTTTAAGACTAACCATATTTTTTAAATTGGTGATAAGTGAGAAGAACATTGTTACCTGTAGAAGGGGACAGAAAACATGGCATCATCTTGTTGGCTGGTAAATATACCTAAATATAAGGGCTAGTACAAGTCTTAAGCGTGTCTTAGCATATGCTGGGCTAAAGATTCACAGGATCATTCATTGATACAAAAACAATTGGCTGAGAATATTTTTAATTTCACCATGAAATGGAAGCAAATGGGCTGACAGAATTATTTGGATGTTTTAGTCTATTTGTACTGCTATAACAAACTATCGCAGACTGGGTCATTTATAATGGATGGAAATTTATGTCTCACAGTTTTGGAGACTGGGAAGTCCAAGATTCGGTGCCCATATTTGATGCATGGTGAGAGGCTTGCTGCTGAGTCCTCACATGGTGGAAGGGTAAAAAGGGCCTAAGTCAGTTTCCTCCAGCTTTTTTGTAAAGCACTAATCCATTCATGAGGGAGGAACCCTCATGACTTAATCAATGCTGTGGTGTCAATGTGTCACCCAAAATTCACGGGGTGGAAACTTAATCCCCAATGCAACAGTGTTCTGTGGTGGGGCCTTTTGGAAGGTGTTTAGCTTATGAGGGCTCTACTCTCATGAATGGATTAACACCACCATGAAAAGGTCTTGCAAGAGAGGTGTGCTCATTTTTTGCCCTTCCGTCTTCTGCCATGTAACGATGCCACAAGAAGGCTCCACCAGATGCTGGTGCCTTGATCTTAGGCTGCTTAGCCTCCAGAACAGTGAGAAATAAATTCCTGGGGTTTTTTTTGTTTGTTTTTTTGTGTGTTTTTTGGTCAATTAGCCAGCCTTAGGTATTCTGTTATAGCAGCACAAAATTTGACTAAGATATTTCCCAAAAGGCTGCAC
This sequence comes from Macaca nemestrina, assembly GCF_043159975.1. Taxonomy (NCBI): domain Eukaryota; kingdom Metazoa; phylum Chordata; class Mammalia; order Primates; family Cercopithecidae; genus Macaca; species Macaca nemestrina. The sequence goes on from NC_092131.1 coordinate 51,542,456, forward strand.
CTCTTACTACCACCATGATGGAGATTAAATTTCAATATGAATTTTGGAGGGGACACCCTCAAACCACAGTATTGGATATTGGAGAAGTCATCCCATACCTGGGTGTACTTTGGTTATTTGTTTTGTCAAATGTCACATTGAAAACCCTGCTTTTAAGTAAGGAGAAAAACAGAAGATGCCACTGGGTCCTTATAAGCTTGTTGATCCTATAATTTTGGAAGTTTGCATAATAGAAACCTTTTACATTCAACACTCTGCAGAAACCAGGAGGGGTGTTAGTCATGGGACTTTAGAACCTGAAGCTTACCTAATGCAGCTGCCTGCCACTCCACTTTGAAAGCATTTTCTGCTTGTGATTACTGGTTAAGATGCCATGTTCCTATAAAAGAAAATTAAAGAATTCTAATGCCAGAAATTCCAAAACTGTCCTTGGTAACATTTGACAGATTTTTTAGATACTGGAGGAGCAGCTCAAAAAAAGTTAGTGATAAAATAGAAAAGATATATTAAAGAATATACAAAAGGAAGCAAGCTCGTAGTGGACCATGGGATCCATAGCTGGCAGCTGCAGCCCTGGAGCCAAAACTGTCCTCACCATCAGGTTTGCTTCCGGCAATAGGGATTTGTGAATATACGAGAGTATGAATCCAAGAGAGCATGGCCAAGGCCAAGTTTAGTTTACTAAGCACAGTACTCAATTAGCTGAGAAGCGTTATGGAAGTCCGTGACCATCCTCTCAGCCCATGGGCTAAGTAGAAAGTCTTCTGGTTGACTCTACTTTCCAACACAAAAACACCTCTCATTTGTTCAGCAAGTGCTAAAAATACCTCAATGTCGAGGCAAGATTTATGCAACAGCTACAGGTTTTCTGACTTGAAATAGGAATTGCTCATATTGACACCTGTTTGTTATATATAGATGAGAAAGGTGGTGGTAATGGAAACATCAAGGTAGCTCTATCTAACTGTTGGTGAAGATTTTAAAGGTGGTAACTGAGATCTACAAGATGAGTGGATCCCGGAGACCACAAGCTATGAAACATTGGTTTCAATCATGATACGTGATACAATCTTTGACTCCATCGAAAACTGCCTATGTCTGTCAGGATTTCTCAGCTAGAACAATATCAAGAGAAAAATTCTACCTTTTGTTAAAGGGACAGAGCCCAAAGGCATATGGTCCATTATATACTGGCAGACTGACTGTGTTGAACTTTTACCTACAGCACCAGGTAGTTTTAGGTTCTATTGACTGGTATTGACACTTCATTTTCTGGTTTAAACTTTGTCCATCCTGAATCTGAGGCCTTGAATTTACGAGTTTATGAGAATCTGAGGCTTTGAAGTTTGAGCTTAGAATTAACGCACTGGAAATACAAACTTTTCGGTAATTCTGACCCTTACTTAATATATCAGCAATAAGAAAATACATCCTATAAAGTGAAGAGGGCAGGAGTAAGCCAAGAAATATAACACAAAGTAGTCTTTTCATGTTCATATCCCTCCCAAAGTAATAATGTGACTGAAAATTAGAATGGGTAATTGAAGCAATTGTGATACAAAGTCATGACAGGGACATGATGGACTAACTGGCTTTGCAGGCCAGGAGAGCATCTAATACTAAACATACTGGGCTGCAAAAGTGGGTCATGGGTTGAACTTATTTCTTAGATATAAGATCAAGAATGAGGCAATGGGAAGTGATGGATTGGTTCATATCTACCATTCTATATGTTTCTCTTGGGCAATCCATAAACAAGCCCTAATAATCTGGAAGGGTTTTGTGGTACCCTCGTGGTATGCCACCATGTACTGTTGGACTTATTCTTGCTACTACTATAACTACAACTACTGATAAGAATAATAGCAAACACTTAGATAGTGCTTATCATATACCTGGCACTATTCTAAGCATTTTACATCTCTATATATGTTAAACATGGGATTAATTAACTCTGGCAAGTCACTGATTTTCAGAGAAGGTTGACTACTTTCTCAGAGATAATAAAGCAAATATTTCTAAAAATTTTTGAAAAGGGGAGAGAGGGAGGGAATAAAAGAGGGAGGAAAAAGTGGAGTATTAGTAAGGTATTAGTCAAGATGTTTCGATTACACATTATAAAAGTTTCAACTAAAGGCAGCTTAGGTAAGATACAAAATGTGCTGACTCATGTAACTAGAAAGGGAAAGGGCAAGTCATTTCCCTGGAGGACAGATTCCCAGATCCTGCTTAGGGTCCTGTGACACTGACAGCAGGTAGGAATGCCTCTGAATAAAAGCAGGTGGAGCCATTCAAAATGTCCATGGGTCTATCCCTAGGAGCTCCACCCCAATTAATTCCCCTGCAGATGAGACTGCAAAGCATGAACTCAGGTACTCCTCAGGAGCCACCCACATAGAGGGGTAAGGACACCTCTTTTATTTCCACGAGAGTAGGGAAACCTGCAGGGGGCCCAGAAGGTTCAGAGCAGGCTCCAGGTAGAGAGACCACCTGCAAGCATGAAGGGAGCCAGTGTTGTTTTGTTACACAACTGCAGAGGGCACCATTTCTTTATATTCTTTGTGAATGACACTCCTGGGTGTTCAAAGGAGTAGCTCTGCAACAGCCATGGCAGAAGCCAGTGGAGAGTGACTACGGACACAGTAATAACCAGAAAACATTAACTGGTCCCTAAGGAAGCCCATGATGTCCTGGCTCCCTGCAAGGAAACGGAAAAAAATGTGAGAAGGGGTTGCCATCTGGAGACCTAGCAATCTAATGGAAGTGAGAAGGTTGATGGAATCAATATCTCTTATAATCAGTAGCCATGGTCCTGTTTGCCCCCCACCCCTCAGATTGGGCCAGGGGAACTGAAGGTTATATTCCTCTTCTGAGTTTTTGGGAATAGAAATCCTAACATGAGTGAAGGTGACCAATCTTGGGATTGATGCTATTGACAGAGGAGAACAGACAGCCAAAAAGTGCACTGTGCAAGGTTGATATTACTCACAATATAACCATGACATAGACATTCCTAAGAAAACAAATGAAAAAGCAGTAGAGCAAATCATAAACTTCCCCATGCAGCAAGTGTTATTATAATAATAAAAATAAAATATTATTAGTATATTCTTTCATTTGTATTTTGTTTTAGGGCTGCAACCAGATGATGTACCAAGACCACAGTGAGTGCCAATAGGCACACTCCAGCCCTGTGTCAGCCAAGCATTTTGGTGATTAATGTTCTTGGCCCAGAGGAAATAGCACTCTTTCTCTAAATTCAGATTTTTTTTTTTTTTGGGGGGCATACAATTTTGGAAACTAGGTTTAAAATTCTCCACAATGACCATCTTGTCTATGCTCAGGTTAGTCATAGAATTCATAGCTAACCCAAGATTAATTTTCAAACCAAGGAGAAACAGTAGAGGTCATCCACTCCAAGCCTTTTTTTCTTTCTTTTTTCTTTCCTTCCTTCCTCCATCCCTCCCTTCCTTCCTTTCTTCTAATGAATTCACTGATATAACTTATTTTAAATTGCACTTTGATTATAAAAGTAGTATATATTAATATTTAAAAATAGGAAACAGAAAATTTAAACTAAATGCCTCACAATCTCCCACCCAAAAGCAAACACTGTCAACTACAGTCCCCGACTTAGGAGGGTTTAAGATTTTCCACGATATGATTGTGTGAAAGTGACCCACATTCAGTAGAAATCATACTTCAGTACATAAATCAATAAATTACATGGGATACACAGCACTTTCTTATAAAATAGGCTTTGTGTTACATGATTTAATCCAACGGTAGGCTAATATAAGTGTTCTGAGCATATGTAAGGGAGGCAAGCCTAAGCTGTGATGTTCAGTGGGTTAAGGTGTATCACATGCATTTTTGATATGCCATATTTTCAACTTACGATGGGTTTATCAGGATGTAACTCCATGGTAATTGGAGGGGAACCTATGCTTTTATATTCATTATAATAATTGATATAACTCTCTTTTTTGTTCTTTCCCCAAATCTGACCACTTCATCATGAGACAATGCTCCTAAACTGCTGATTAGACACAGGGTTATCCACTGTCTGGGGGAAAGGGTCAGGAAGAGCTACCCCCAAAGATCTTGGGAAATTGACATGTCAGAATATACCTCTCTGATTTTAAAATGGGAAAACTGAGCTCCACTCATTTGCAAAATCCAATGACTCTATCAGGACTCCTCCAATGTAACAGCTAATTGCTTCTAACTTCACTGTGCTCCTTTTCAAGTGTGAGGTCCAGGGAATGGACAGGACGCTGTAGTCCAGAAATGGACAGAATATGTCATGTGGAAAGATGTCCGAAAGGTCTCCACAATTTTCTCTTTTGATGTGTTATGTCTCATCAAAGTGTGAAAACAATTCCTAAGTTAGACAAGTAACAATTTATATCAAGAAAAATACTGTGTTATCCTATATAATGAACAAGGGGTAGGTAAGTATGGTTCAATGTGTCTACTGATATTAATAATGCCCAGTTGAGTTGAAATATGTAGGAAAGTTTTTGAGGGAAGGAAATATTTTCATGACTCTAAATGGCCTTTTGGTTGTCATATTTACTTTGGATGTCCAACAGAGAATAACTATCGATTTGGACATGATGGTAGATTTCACTTTTAAATGAAACAATCAGCAAAAAAAAAAAAAAAAAGAAAAAAAAGAAAGAAAGAAAGAAAGAAAGAAAAAAAGAAAGAAAAAACAAAACAAAAAACCATACAGGAATGGAGGCAAAAGCTTCCAAAGTCCAAACAAATGCCATGTAAACATTCCGTGATCTACTTTTACTTTTAGATTGTAGATCATGTATTGAGAATTTACATGAGTTAGCATCAGAAGGTATCACAAGCCCATTGTACACTCTCTTTCCCAAGTTTCACAATACATGGGAAATTAACATTTGGGTTGCCATTATTTTAATTAAAAATATGATGGCTTTTTGCTGACCCAGATGATCCCTTGTCTATTTCCATCAAAGGCACAGGGTGAGAGAGTGGAGATTTTACTATATTGTCTACTTCTCCAAAAGGGCCTCACCTGGCCTTTGCCTTCTTATCAAGATGGGTTAGCTTCTTGTTAAATGTTAACTATGGACCAGCAGAATCGACATCAGCTTCATCAGAGGAGCTTGTAAGAAATACAGAACCTCATGGCACACTCCAGACTCATTGAATCAGAATCTACATTTTAACACGTTCTCCATGTGATTTACATGAACATGAATGTTTGAGAAGCACTGGGTTAATTGATGATTAAGAAATATAGTGCATCTGTTTGCCCTACTCTCCATCTGTTGCCCAACACACACACACACACACACACACACACACACACACACACACATGCATGCACACTCTTCGGGTTTAAAATTAAAGAACAGACTGGGCAAAATCATGAAAAACCATGGATTTGCAGGATTTAACTGCTGAATGCAATACTAAAAATCATGTAGTCACAACCCTTCAAATGGCAGAGATTAGTAAACATCTCCCACTATTCATTCTCCCCTTCCGCCCTGTAGTAATAGAACTCTCCAAGGTTTAGCTGAGCACACCACACAATAAGACAGTGCATTTCTCTAGCTCCTTTACAGCTAAGAATGGCCATGCTATTAAATTTGAATCAATGAGATAGGAGCACAAGAGACACATTCAACTTCCAGTCAGTTCCTCGGCGAAGTAGCAGCTTTTCACAAACTTCCCTTTTTCTGATGGCTGGGAAGCAGCAACAGCTACAGTAGGTATCTTGGGCCCAGAGATAGAAGTCACATGCTGAAAATGACAGAGCTACTAGACATCCCAGGTTAATAGTTGACCTTCTATAACAGAGCAGCCCAACCACCCCAGAATGTCAGATCAGCCTGGGACATGGAAGAGAAATTCAGCTCTCTCTCATCTTACCCATTGAAGTCACTGTGATTTTAAGTATCTTGATGGCAGCTTAGCCTTTGTGCCCTGATTAATAACTTCACAAGTGAGAAACTGAGGCCCAGAAACTGTATGACTGATGGTGAAAATATCACTTATAAATGTAAAAATAAGCCAGTGGAAAATATTTAAAGATTTTTAGGCCAGGCACTGTGACTCACACCTGTAATCTCAGCACTTTGGGAGGCCAAGGAAGAAGGATCACTTGGGGCCAGAAGTTCAAGACTAGCCTAGGCAACATAGCAAGACCCCTGCCTCCATTGTTACAAAAAATAACAAATTAGCCAGGCATGGTGCTACATGCCTTGTACTCCCAGCTACTTGGGGGGCCAAGGCAGGAGGATTGCTTGAGTCCATGAGGTCAAGGCTGCAGTGGATCATGCCACTACACTCTAGCCTGGGTAACAGAGTGAGAATTTGCCTCAAATCAATCAATGATCAATCAATCAATCAATAAAATTAAAGATTTTTAAAAATGTATACTCAATTTTATAATGAAAACATTTTAAATGTTTTGAGGCCAGATGTGATAGAACACTTTGGCTTTCCTGACTAAGCTTCTTGGCTTGGAGGTGTTCTCTTAGCTACCCCTGAGGAATATCCATACTTGTTTATCACACAGCAGTTACTTGGATGAATGAATAAATAAAAGAATAACGTGAACTCTCTGTTTTTACTAAATCAGCAGGTTAAAAAAATTTTTTTGGCTCCCGCTTATTTTGAAGAATGTAATCTTAAAGCGCATCTTAAGTTGACCACTTGACCCATGTGCCACCATGAAATAAAGTGACAACCAAGAAAGGGTTTCAAATAGGCACAGTTTTCATAGTTTTTAGCATTTTCCTTTCTAGTAGATACATGGGGAGATACTTACAGATCTATGTGTTTGCACTGGGTTAGGACTATGTTCAGCGTTATTTTTTTCGTCTCTGATTTGTGGTCATGGCTTAATAGTCATCAAACCAAAGTCACAAAGACAGTTGAAGATACAGGACACGGTATTGCCAACATGAGGATAGTTTATTGGCTCCATGGTTCAGTCACTTTTGAATTCAGACAGTGTTTGACTAGCAGACTTCTTAACAGATTTTCTAGAATACTATTTCTGTCATTACAAGTTAAATTGTCACCTGCTATACAAAGATCCACACCTAGTAACCCAGTTATATTTATCCAATGATAAAAAAACAAAATGCGACTATATGAGATCATTTTAAAATAAAAAACTAATGCAACACAAAACAATAGCTCCAGGTTGTCTTTAACCATAGCATTTCATCATAGGTTGCCCACAGAAGGATTGCATGCATAGACATTTAAGCAATATGTAGACTTGTAGGTTTTATTTTTCTGTTTGCTAATAGTGCCTATAACTGAAAAAATGAATTATAATATTGACAGAGACTCAATGAATCCAATACAAAGTTGTCTAATACTGTCAAAAAGATATAAATTTAATGTTAACAAAATCACTTAAAATATTTTAAACACATGATAAAAGCCTGTAAACAATTCATATCTCTAGTTTAATTTTTTTCATTAATAAGTCATATTCCCAAATCCAATTAAAGTCTCCTGTTTACACAGTGGTTCTCAATCTTGGCTGCATATTAAAATCACCCAGGGAATGTTAAAAATCCCAAAGTTTAGGCCAAACTCAAGAAATTCCATCAGGATCTCTGGGGGGTGGGACCTCAGCATCAGTATTTTCACCTTTAGTTGTAGGTAGGGATGTTGATTGGGTCAACAGGTGTAAACTATTAACCAAGGGCGACAGATGTTCATTCAGAATAAAGGGACACCAGATGTTCACCAGGCATTCCTTTCCAAGAGCTCTTATTTTGCATCTGAAACACATTTGCCTTCATCAGCTATTTCATGTCTCTTTCACCAAAGTCAGCAAGAGGATTTAGTGCACTCAAAGTAGAGGGGCCTTTTTTTTTCTTGAGGGCTTTTCTGAAAAGCTAAACCTGAGAGAAATGAATAGTTTCTTATCCTCTACATAGAACTCCCATTTAGCTCATTGACCTGCAGAAAGGTTTTTAAATAGCCAGGTGATGTCTTCAGCGGGTGCCTTGTATCCTATGTTAGTCTTCCCAAATGACCAGTCCAATCCAGCCTGTTTTCCCATTTCTCCTTGAGCTCAGACACTTTATCCCTAATCTGTCAGCACAGGAAATTGCGAGCAGGTATTTTATTTCATGCAAGAGCCAGGAAAAACACAGAGGTGGTACGGCTCACTGCTTTGAATACGTGTTCAGCGGGACTGGAAAATTTTCCCTAAAACAAAGTTGTTCTATCTCTGGTGAGCAAGGCTACCCCACACTGAGGACCAAAGAGAGCATTCAATCCTCAGAATGCTTCTGTGTGAAAATGAAAATGAGCAATATTTTTAGTAAAATTAGTAAAAAGTACATGCGATATAGCTTCTAAATATAAAATCATCCACATTGCTGTTCGGCTGCTTCGTTCAGTTTTCTCAGTCATATATGGCAGAGCAAACTACAAAACATCATTTTCCTTGACATGCCCATCCAGAATCAATTGTTTAAAACTGGATGTTTAAATTTGGGCATTTAGAATTATTAAATCACCATGAGCTGAACTGTAGCAAATTATAAAGAAAGGTAAGAACATGGCTAATCAAAGTCCTCTTCAATTCAATAGGTGTTTGCTGACAACCTAATATATATCAGGGATGTGTGTGGGATGAAAGGGTTTCTCTTTCAGCTGCAGCATTTCCCTATTACGCTCAAAGGGCTAATTTCAATGATGAACCTCTTTGTTTCACGGTTTTTGTCTTCGTGAGTTATCCAACAATTTCACTTTCCTGAAACCAGCCTCTGCTATAGACGCCCCTCAAAGACTCCCAGGTATATCTGTTTTTTTAAACAGGTCTATCTATTGTTCAAATACCTATCAGACTTCTCCTCATGGGACAATCCAAATTTTTCATCTCTCTGGCTTTCTTTGTGGAAAGAAGTTAACATTGCCATGATTCTTGGTTGTTATATTCTATTATCTAGCTTACAATATACAAAGACTCCTTGGCGTTACAGCTATTTCAAAGAGGTAATATTTTCAATTTTGTAAATTTTCCAAATGAATATAATTTAAAATATTTAGTTTAAAAAGATGCTAGCTCTCGGCTGGGCACGGCGGCTCACGCCTATAATCCCAGCACTTTGGGAGGCCGAGATGGGCGGATCACGAGGTCAGGAGATCGAGACCATCGTGGCTAACACAGTAAAACCCTGTCTCTACTAAAAATACAAAAATTAGCCGGGCATGGTGGCAGGTGCCTGTAGTCCCAGCTACTTGAAAGACTGAGAAAGGAGAATGGCTTGAACCCGGGAGGCAGAGCTGGCAGTGAGCCGAGATCGCGCCACTGCACTCCAACCTGGGCAACAGAGCAAGACTCCATCTCAAAAAAAAAAAAAAAAAAAAAAAAAGATGCTAGCTCTCTGAGAACCTGTCATAATTTTCCTAATATCACCTTAACACAAAATATGTTAGAGCAAAATAAAATATCTCTTTAAATCTTCCATGTCAGAAAACGACCTTCAATGCAGTCAATAAGCATTTATTGAGTACTGTGGGAGATCCTAAGATTGAAATACAATTTCTTTGCAACTACGGCCTTATAATTTTAATGGAGAACCAAAATATAAAGATATGTATGTATGTGTGTGTATATGTGTGTGTGTGTGTGTATATATATATATATATATATATATATTTTTTCTTTTTTGAGACAGAGTCTTACTTTGTTGCCCAGGCTGGAGTGCAGTGGTGCGATCTTGGCTCACTGCAACCTCCATCTCCACCTCCTGGGTTCCCACCTCAGCCTCTCAAATAGCTGGGATTACAGACATGTGCCACCACGTCTGTACAAAATACATTTTTGTATTTTTGTGTAGACAACTATTAGCATGCTTTTGCCATGTTAGCCAGGCTGGTCTTGAACTCCTGGCCTCAAGTGATCTGTCTGCTTTGGCCTCCCAAAGTGCTGGGATTACAGGCATTAGTCACCATGCCCGGCCTGCATTTATATATTTTAAGGGATTAAGATAGCAACGGAAAGTAATTTTAATGGGCTTTCCAGGGAAGGGGAGAATGACAGGGAAGAAGAGAGGAGAGAGAGACAAAGTTTGGGGTAGGTGTCCACAAGCATGGAGGAACTTAGAGTCTTTTTGAAGTTATCTACTTTGCAGGGGAAGGGTCTTAATAATGATCATGTTAATAACAATGATAATAGCTAATGTCTATTTGGTGTCTGTACCCTGCAACTCCTGGTATTAAATTGTTGTTCCTTACTGTTCACTTAGAATATTCACATAAAAATATTTATTAAGCTTTATCATGGTGCTGGGATACAGAAGAAAGAGTAGATAGAAGATAGCTATGCAAATAAACAAACAAAGAAAGAAAGATATAATAGAAATAGGCACTGAGTGTGGCCATGCATTTCCTCTTAGCTGGCAACACATTCTTGCATTTTTAGGCAAAGCTAGAACTCATTGATCCTCAGAGGCTGTAATGAGGATTTCTATGCAATGTAGCTTTCATCGCTGCAGTATTAACTTTGGTCAAAAGATGGCAGCAAAGTTCAGCTAGCTCTTCGGAAACCACTTCTCAAAAGTGAAGGGAGAATATTCACATCTTTTTACAGGTTAATGGGCAAGTGGGGGAAACGTCGTCTTGCCGCTTGCACATGAAATTGTTTTCAAATTGTACATCACAATATTTATTAAACATTAAAATATCACAAGTTCCATATAAGCCAGGTTATAATACTCAAATTATATTTATTCATTCACTTGTTAATTTGCAAATGTAAATATTCATTAATTTCCCAAATGTTTTAGTACCTGCTAGGCACTAGCACTACACTGAGAGCTGATGATACTTGTCAACCAGAATAGACACAGTTCCAGCTCTCACTGAACATAGGGCCTAGAGTGGGAGTGATATTAAAAAGATAAATATAGAAATGAACTTGTAATTATTCATAGAATGTAATTACCTGTGGTAATTGTATTTTTCAGTTTCCTACTACTTGAGAGTAACAGAAAATACTCAAGCATTTGTTTTTCAATTGCTTGACTAATTATTTGGGTGCCTAGAATAGTGCCTGGCACAAAGTAGGCGCTTAGTAAAGAGCTGTTAAGTGAGTGAAGGAGTGTAATGACAAATCTGAGATACATATGTCCAGAACATGACCGGAGACAAGTTTCTAATGAAGGAACATGACCTGGGTCTGGGAAAGTGATGTAGGTCTGAAGGATGATAGGAGGTAAATAGATGGCTGTGTATGTGTGTGGATTGGAGGTGGGGAGTCTCTGGGCATAGAGTAGACCATGAGTAAAGGCCCTGTGACAATGGTGGCTGTGGGGTAGGGAGGGGGTGGAGAGGAGGCATGGGACCGTGACCTGCTACAGGGAACTGAAAGACCAGTGCGGCCTCATCACAGGGAGTCAGGGGGTTGAACAGTGATGCACAACATAGACTTTGGTGTCAAGAATGAGTAGGAGAGGGACAAGAGTGGATTTGGGTAGAACAGGTGGGAAGCTATTGCAGTCCAGGTGAGAGATGGTGGTAGCTTAGACTAGGGGGCGGGCTAATGGAGTGGGAAGTTGTCAGAGTCACCGATGGGAGCACGTGGTGATATATAGACTATAGAGTGTGAGGGAGAGAGGAGCTCCAAGGATTACTGACTTGTGCAATGGGGTGTGGTAGAAAGGAAATTCTGGAGGAAAACCAATTTGAGAGAGGAAGTAAGATCCTAAGTTCTGTCTGGAACATTCTGAGAATTTGAGACATCCTAGTAGAAATATTAAGTCCATAATTAGATTGAAGGGACAGAGCACAGAGAGATCTGGGGTAGAAATTGATTTGGGAGTCATTGGCATATAGATGACATTTGAAAAGAAAAGCCCTGGTTGAATCCAAATATGAAGGGAGTATAGGGAAAGAAATGGGGACTAAGACTAACCTTGGGGAACTCACATTGGTGCCTGGTGGAGAAGGACAGCTGCAAACAAAACAGAAGTAGCCAGAGAAGAAAGGAGGAGAGCCAGGAAAGAGCGTGTGAGTGCAATGGACAGAACTCTGGACGCAGGAAGACCTTTCTCATGTTCCGAGAAAGGTCAGCATCTCCATCCTCCACCACAGTCCTTCCATCCAGCCTGTTCGTTCATCCATTTAACTGTGGCCCTTGCTAGCTCCAACACAAATATCCTTGGCTCTTGGTAGAGCTAGTCCCAGGAAGTTAACGTCTTTTGAGCCACCAAAATCGTAGATCATGGCAAATAGGAGCAAAGAATAATGGTATGGACATCAACTACAATTAGTTAGTGAAAAATTGATGGAAGAATTTATTTACAGTTCCAAAGAAGAAGACCACTGGACTAAGAGTTAGGAAGCCAGAGATCCAACCTGAGCTTGCCCAATGGCCTGCTGTGCCAGTTCAGGGATTTTTCTGACTATGCTTCCTTTCAGTGTTATTATTATTAAATTTCAGGGCAGGAGACTGTGGTGGGTGAGTGGGAAAAAAGAAGGAAGAAAGGAAAGGAAAATAATACACACTCTGCATACATAATAAGATTCTTATAAAGATCTTACGAGATCAAGTGTCTAAAAGTGCCTCGGAAGACATAACATCAAATACTTTCCTATATGATAAAAGAATTTTAAAAATACTCTCATAAAAATAGAACCATGCAATTGATAAATCTGGAGAATTTCCAGGCATTTATTCCTAAAAAGCTGTGTGAATGCCTTTTATCTCTTTCTATCCTGCTGCTAGCACCATATCCTTTTCTAATTAAAAATAAAAAAATAAAACAAAGAAAAAACTTCTAAAATCTGTTATTGATGCAAGGAAAAGGATACATATATATTTTTAACAATATAGATTCAGGACCACCCAAGCTAATGGATTCTAGGCCAAACAGCAAAAACAAAAGGATTACCACTAAATCCTCCAATCTGTTTTAAAAGCTGGGGAAGATAAGTGATGGGAAGGTGGCTGGCTAGAGGCACCAGACACCAGCCTGTCCACCAAGAAGGACCAAAACAGCAAGAAGATAACCATACCTCGAACAGAGCTTCAAGAGAGACCCCCGGAATTGAGCTAGAAAGTGACAGAGCACTTCTTAGGCTTCTAAGGAGAAGGGAGCTAAGCATCCTGAAGCCAAGACAAATTCCTAATGGCAGGCAAAATACAAGTGAGAGGTCCAAAGTGGTCCACATTCCCACAGTGAACTCCGCAATCCTGGGCATGGGAAAGCCCTTAGGCTCCTGCGGGCCCTGAGACTAGTGTGGGAGCTGCTTGGAGGCCACATAACGGCATTGCTCTGGGGAGGGATTTTGTGCTGGGTCCCAATCCCCCTCCCCTACCCAAGCAGTTGCCGCACAGTAATATTTTGAGAGCCCAGCCCTCACCAAACTTCATCCTGTCCTGGCGGCCCACAGCCCCTGCATCTCCGTATTCCCAGAGCCGTACCGGCATCTCTCATGTCCACCTGAGAGCTACAGTACTGCAACTGTGGTGAGTCCCAGTAGTGCAGCTCCGTACCCAGCAGCCTGGTCCACACCGTGTCCTACCCCCCAGAGAACGGGTGCAGTGCACCAGGGAGGCTGCCCCTGGGAACAAGGGAGCCAAAGTGTGTGCTCACCAGAGCCTGAGAGCCTCCTGCCCTAGGCTGCGGTACTGACACCAACCCTAGCCCCTCCAGGAGCAGGGCCACCACACTTCTCCACAAGCCATCAGGGTGCCTGAGGATTGGCCTGCCCCAGCTACTACCACCAGCACCCATGCATATGCCATCTGGGGTCCTAGGGATAGGCTCACCTGCTGCTGCTACTGGAGCTTGCACACACTGTCCAGGGACAGGCCCATCTCACCCGCTGCTGTACCCCTGGATCATGCTCACCCACCCTGCTGCTGCCAGCTCCCATCCAGGGACCTAGTGACCGGTCTGCTCAGCCTGCTGCCACCAGTGCTGGCACCCATGTGAGTGACCCAGGGGCCTGAAGGTTGGCCCCCCACTGCTACTGCTGCTGCTGGCGCCATATGCACATCTCCCAGGCACCTGAGAACACGCCTTCCCAGCCTGCCACTGCCATCACCTGCACCTAAGTAAGCCGCCTGGAGGCACAAGGACGTGCCTGCCTGGACCTGCCATTGCCAGTGCCAGCACACACCTCCTAGGCCTCTAAGGACTGGCACACCAGGCCTGCCACTGCCACCACTGGTTCCTGAAGACTGGCCCACATGTCATTCCCATCCCCAGCAAAGCTTTGCCTCAGGCTCTACTGCAGCCTAAACCACTGAGAAAATCACAGAAGCCAGTGAGGCTGATTACAGCCAAAGAAATCATACAGAGACTACAGTATGCACCCACCCAGAATCAGAGCCAAAGCACCCTGCCTGACCAACATTGTAGAAAGCTCTTTCCCTATGAAAGCCTATCCATAAAATTGGGAGCAGTGCTGTTACACCAGATGTGCAGATATCACCCTAAGGAAACAAGAAGCATGAAAAAGTAAGAAAACATGACACCTCCAAAGGAACACAATAATTATCTAGCAGCAGATCTTACAGAGAAGGAAATCTATGAAATCCTTGAAAAAGAATTCCAAATGTTGATGTCAAAGAAACTCAATGAACTATGATAAACACTAGATATCAGAGAACGGGCTTCAGTGGCTGACTAGAGGCACCAAGCACTGGCTTCCTCCACAAAGATGAAATAAAACAGCAAGTAAGTAATTACTCTCTCAATAGAGCATCTGAGAGAGAACTTTGGAAGTCAACAGAGAAGTGACAGGACACACCTAAGGCAAGGAAGGAGAGGGAAGGGAGGCAGTCTGCTCTGCTAGGATCAGCTAGGAGTCCAAGAGTGAGGAACCTATGGTGAGGAAAGGGTAGAAGAGATCCTCAATGGTCCACCTCACTACCGCCAACTCCTGCAATCCTAGTCAAGGAAGAGCCCCACTCCACCCTCACAGGTCCTGACACTAACACAGGGAGCTAGTTGCCTGCAGACGGGGCTATGGCATTGGTCCAGAAAGGGAGCTCACCCTGGCTCCCACACTCCATCCAAGACCTAGGCAAAAACAAGCCTGGTGCCATTTTGTGAGCCCAGCCCTCACCAGACTGCATCCTGCCTTGGGGTCCAAGAGGCTTGCACCTCCCCATCCCTGGAGTTCCATTGACACCCCATGCCTGCAGCAGCTGCTATTGCTGGCTGCTGCAATGGGGGCAAAAGTGAAAGCCACTGATAGCAACCTCAGCACCCCTGGCAGTGGGGCTGTCACATATTCGCAAGTGCCCTGAGGACAGAGTCCCCCATGGGCAGCCATTGCTGCCAAGTGCCTAAGCAAGTCCCACTGGCAGTGACCCCATTCCACCTTGGTTAAATTTGCTTTTGTTGCTTGTATTTTTGAGATCTTAGCTATAAAATCTTTGCCTAGACCAATGTCCTAAAGTGGGTCTGCTGTTTTCTACTAGAAGTTTTATCATTTGAGATCTTACATTTAAGTCTTTAATCCATCTTGGTTTTTGTATATGATGAAAGATAGGGGTCCAGTTTCATTTTTCTGTGTATGCCTATCCAATTTCCCCAGCAACATTTACTGAAGAGACTCTCCTTTCCCCGGTCCATGCTCTTGGTGCTTTTGTCAAAAATCAGTTGGCCATAAATATGTGGATTTCTGGGGTCTCTATTCTGTTCCATTGAACTATGTGTCTGTTTTTATACCAATACCCTGCTGTTTGGGTTACTATAGCTTTCTAATATATTTTAAAGTCAGGTTGTTGGATGCCTTCAGCTTTGTTCTACTTGCTCAATATTGCTTTGGTTATTCAGACTCTTTATTGGTTCCATATGAATTTTAGGATTTGTTTTCTATTTCTGTGAAAATGACATTGGTATTTTTATCTGAATAGCATTGAATCTGTAGACTGCTTTGGGTAGTGTGGTCATTTTAACATCACTTCTTCTGATCTATGAGCATGGAATGTCTTTCCATTTTGTTTGTGTCCTCTTCAATTTCTTTCATCAGTGGTTTGTAGTTTTCCTAATGCTGAGGTCTTTCACCTTGTTGATTAAATTTATTTCTAGGTATTTTCTTTATTGTAGTTATTGTAAATGGGATTGACTGCTTGATTTTTCAGCTAGTTTTTTATTGCTGTGTAGAAATGCTATTGATTTTTGTATGTTGTTTACTATCCCGCAAACTTACAGAATTTATTTATCAGATCTAAGAGTTTTTTGGTAGCGTCATTAGGTTTTCTAGATGTAAGAATATACCAACAGCAAAGAAGAACACTTTGACCTCCTCTTTCCCAATTTGAATGCCTTTTATTTCTTTCTCTTGCTTGATTGCTCCTGCTAGGATGTTCAGTACTATGTTGAACTGGAGGGATGAAACTGGGCATACTTGTCTTATTTCAGTTCTTAGATGAAAGGCTTTCAGCTTTTCCTCATGCAGTATGATTTAGCTGTGGGTTTGTCTCAAATGTCTTTTATTACATTGAGATATATTCTTTCTATGCTTGGTTAAGTGTTTTTATCATGGAAGGATGTTGAAATTTATCAAATGCTTTTCTTGTGTCTATTGAGATGATCATATGGTTTTTATCCTGCATTCTGTTGATATGATGTATCATGTTTATTGATTTGCATATGTTGAGCTATTCTTGCATCTCTGGAAAAAATCCCACTTGATTATAGTGTATTATATTTTTGATATGCTGTTGGATGGTTTGCTAGTATTTTGTTCAGGGAGTTTTTGCATCTATGCTTATCAGGGATATTGACCTATAGTTTTGTTGTTGTTGTTGTTGCATCCTTGACTGATTTGGTATCAGGGTAATGATGATCTTGTAGAATGAGTTAGGGAGAATATATTTTCATTTTTTTGAAATACTTCCAGGAGAATTGGTGTTAGGTCTTTTTTGTAAGTTTGGTAGAATTAGGCAGTAAAGCCATCCAATCCTGGACTTTTCTTTGTTTGCAGACATTTTATCACTGATTCAATCTCATATTCATTATTGGCCTGTTCAAGTGTTCTATTTCTTCCTGAATTTTTGTAGGTTGTATATGTTCAGGAATGTATCCATTTTTTCTGTAGGCTTGCCAATTTATTAGTGTGTAGTTGTTAATAATAATCTCTGATGATCTTTTGTATTTCTTTGGTACCAGTTATAATATTTCCTTTTTCATTTCTAATTTCATTTATGTGGATTTTTCTCTTTTTTTCTCTTAGTTTGTCTAGCTACTTGTTTGTAAATTTTATTTTTTCAAAAAAAACCCACAATAGTCCTTTGTATTATTATTTTAGTCTCTATTTTGTTTAGTTCTGCTCTGGTCTTTATTATTTCTTTCTACTAATTTTGAATTTGGCTTGTTCTTACTTTTCTAGTTTGTTGAGGTACATTGTTTGATGGTTTATTTGAAATCTATTTTTAACATAGGTATTTATTGCTATAAACTTCACTCTTAGCATTGCTTTGCTTTCGTTGTATCCTTTAGGATCAGTTATGTTGTTTTGATCTTCATTTGTTTCAAGAAATTTTTTGATTTCCTCCTTAATTTCTTTCTTGATCCAATGGTGATTCTGGAGCATGTTGTTTAATATCTATGTATTTGTATGGTTTCCACAGTTCCTTGTTATTGATTTTTTTCTAGTTTTATTCCATTGGGATCTGAGGAGATACTTAATATTATTTCAATTTTTAAAAAACTGTTGAGACTTGTTTTGTGTCCTAACATATGGCTTATCAGGAAAATGTTTCCTGTGTTGGTGAGAAGAATGTGCATTCTGCAGCTATTGGATGAAATGTTCTATAAATATTTGTTAGGTCTATTTGGTCTAAATGCAGGTTAAATCCAATGTTTCTTTAATTTTCTGTCTAGATTATCTGTCTCATGCTGAGAGTGGGGTGTTGAAGTCCCCAACTATTACTATGTTGGAGTCTATCTCTCCCTTTAGATCTGCCAATATTTGCTTTATATATGTGGGTGTTCTGGTGTTGAGTGCACATGTATTTAGAATTCTTATATGCTCTTGTTGAATTGATCCCTTTAGCACTGAATAATGACATTCTTCATCTCTTTCTACTATTTTTGACTTAATGTCTGTTTTATCTGACGTAAGTATAGCTACTCCTGTTTGCTTTTGGTTTCCATTTGCATGGCGTGTTTTCTTCATCCATTTACTTTTAGTCTGTGTGTCTTTACAGGTGAGATGAGTTTCTTGTAGGCAGCATGTAGTTGGGTCACATTATTATTATTATTATTATTATTAATCTGTTTGGTCAGTCTATATCTTTTAAATGGAAAGTTTAATCTGTTTACTTTCAAG
Organism: Macaca nemestrina; assembly: GCF_043159975.1. Classification (NCBI taxonomy): domain Eukaryota; kingdom Metazoa; phylum Chordata; class Mammalia; order Primates; family Cercopithecidae; genus Macaca; species Macaca nemestrina. The sequence goes on from NC_092131.1 coordinate 51,560,774, forward strand.
GTTAGTATTGATATGTGAGAGCTTATCCCTGTTGTCATTTTATTGATTTTTTCTGGTTGTTTTCTATATCCTTTGTTCCCTTCCTTCTCTCTTATTTTTCATTGTAGTTTGGTGCCTCTAGTCAGCCATCTTGAATAATTCTCCACTGTATCTCATTTTATCTTAGTAATTTGGTATTCTTTTTCTTAAAGATCAGCTCCTCAAAATCTGCACCACTCATGCTCTGAATTAGCAAGAACATGCTAGACTTGCAAATTACTGCGACAGTTGTAGGCTTGGGTTTAATGATTTCCATCTACTTTCATAACTATCTCACTTCAGATTGTAAAGGTTTATTTATGTAACCTGGATCCCCAAGTTCTCTACAATCCTGTGATCTTTCTTTTAATTAAGAAAAATGAACCGAGTTCCCCTTTCATATAAATGTAAGGAATCTAGCATGCTTCCCCCATTTCTCAGGTTTCTTGGGAGTAGGGTAGAGTGGTAGAAGGGTGACTTCTCCAGTCCCCTCTCAGGCTGAACTCTTCCTCCTGGCTTCCACGCAGATCTTGGTCTGGCCATCTCAGCATCTCAGCTGTTGTGGCTGCTGTTCCCTCTTCTCACCACTTCTCATGTGTGAACTATATTCCCCAAATTACCATTTACACAAGACTGTTGCTTAAGGTAACAGATTTCTACTGAGAGGCTGAAGGGACTGAGGCAATTATGGAGCAGCAGGAAAAAATCCAAAATTAAATATTCGATATGATTTTTCCTCAAGATTATTCACTCCATGGAAGGATCTACCTCTGTAGTTTTAGGGTGTTCTTCCAATGGAAACATCACTCTTCTCTCACATTTTCTAAGTCCCTCAGGGGCCCCAAACATCCTCCCTTTAGAGAAGCTAAGGGAAAATTCTCCAATCCTTTTTACTTTATTACACAGACCAATTTCTCTCTTTTCATTTTAATATTCTTTTCCCAGGTCATGATCAGGGAACTTTGCCTTGCATGACCAGAATGAGCCACTAAATAATGAATTTCATCATGACCCTTGAAGGTGGAAGGAGTATTGATTGCTCCTCTCCCCATTTTTAAATATAAAAAGTTTCTTTCCATTCTATTCAAACTTGAATTATTAATAGGACTCTAGTATTTAAGACCACACAGCATCACTCACATCTTTTTGGGTTTGTGTTCATAACTCTTAGTCAGCAAACTGACATTTTGCATTCTGGCTAACTTAGAAAAGTCATCTTAGACAGATAGGACAATGTCTTGTTACTTTGTTTCCTCTTTCCATGCATCTCCTCCCACTTCCACCCCATCCATCTTTTCCTCTGATAGTGAACTTAGAATGTCTCAGTTCAAAGCTTAGGCAAGTTGTAGGCAATTTAAAACCCATCTGGGCTTTGAGCATGTTGAAAAACAAGCAACATTTTTATTTCACAGAAACTGATTTTTTGGTTTCTTACATTGACTGAGAAAACTGTGACTTCTAATCAGCATTATCAGTTGACCATTTGTGACTTACGTTTGGGGGCTTTGAGAAGCCGATTAGTATTGAAGTATAATTTTCACAAGGTTAAAGACATGACTCATGCAAAAACAAAGTCAGTATACGCTAAAGAGCTACTTATTTCATTAATGAGACACCCAGTAGGATAGTAAAACTGGCTCAAAGGAATGTGAGAGAAGCATATGTGTTTGTAGTCACTGAAAGAAGTAACACTAGAATTAATTATTAAATTACACATCAAATTAGTTAATGTCATACAGGACAATAAAACTTAGACCTTTGGGTTGTAATCCTTTTTACCAGGCAGAAATCATTTCTATCTCTATGGGCAAAATTCCTTTGTGTTGCTGTAAGAATCATTTGCAATGCTCTAAGTTTATTACAAATGAATATTGACAAATCAATCGTAAAAGGTCAAAGGTAGATATCATATTGTTACCCACATAATGGGTGGATTTGATCACTTGGTGGGCATCAACCCAATGACCGCAAGCAAGAAAGATTTAGCAAGGGGATTTTATTACTTGTAACAAATAAGGAGAACACAGGAGATAATTCCCAAAGCAGTGCCTCCCTGAGCTGGGAGCTGGGTCAGGTTTTATAAGCATAGGGTAATGAGGCATAATCTGATTGGATCTTGCAATGAGGTGATGCCAGCATTATGTGACTGGCTCCTGTCATGGGGTGACACCATAACTCTATCTGATTGGATCCTGGATCCTGCCATGTGGTGTCCACTTCTAAATTCAGTTCTTGCCCTTCTGTCTGGGCACTTAGGGTCCCCCTGTGATTGCAGGATTGGTTCATCTGGGCAAGCTCAGGTCACATGATCTGAGGGTCTATGTCAACTGAAAAACAACTCACAACTTTGTTATATAAAAGTTAAATCAGATTGGTCTGGTGCAGCTACAATATCCCTAGAGAATCAGGCAGTCCTTAGGTGTGTCTATTAGACATTGCTCCAGTGTGACATAGAAAAGTTATGTAGCCATTCTTTTCTCTATTTCCAAGTTTTGAATGTTTTTTTTTCTTACTTTTAGAAGAACTAAAAGTAAGAAAGTGTTTTTCTCACAACTTCTCTAGGTATACCAATCAAATGTTTTGCTCAATCATAATTTCTATAATAAAGTCTATTACCTTAGAGAAAAACATACTTAACACACTTCTGAATTTTAACCCTTCCCTAACCCCTCAAAATACTCTCTTATTTAGAATAACCTATGGGTTAGGTGCATTTACTTTATTTCTTATAAGATATTTATATACATACTGAATATTTATATACATACAGAAAACTGAATAATGCTGACCATGATTTCTGTAGCATGACATGGAACATGATTGGACACTGGGCTAAAGGCATCATAATTATGCTTTAATCAGAGATACATAGACTCAGTCACTTATTTTCTCTCCATTAACTTTGATATATTCAACGAAGTTATAAAATCATAAGAATAGTCGACACTTAGTTCTTTTAGGTGATAGGCATTACTTTAAATGTGTTAAAGGGAGGAAGGTGTAAACGTATCAGTCTCCTGACTGCCTATCTTCTGTTGGTCTGTTGAGCACTACACAGCAAATCCACAGTCCTGAATTAACAAATGACTTCTACACTTGCACATGTGAGCTGTGCCCGAGTGCTTCCCAGTAGACCCCCCATGGATACTGCTCTGTGATATTAATGGGATGTTTCTACCAGTTCCTACTTATTAGCACTACAGGAAAGAATTTTTTTTTTTTTTTGAGATAAGAAAACATAGGCAAGAGTTAGCTGTGCTTTGGAAACATTTATGTAACAAATAACCTAAGTGTTCATCTGCAGCCTCCTAGCCTCTGTACCAGTGTTCCAAATTCCAGCTCTAATCCTACAGAATTCCCACTGCTCTCCTCCTATTGTGGAAATTCTTTCTGCAGCTGTTGAAGAGGCCAATCAGAGTCAGAGAAAAGATGGCACTGAGCTACTGCATATCCAATACATAATATCAACAATCACGGAGAATAAGTAGAATAGGAAAAATCTGAAATCTACTGATAATCTCTAACCTTGAGTATTGATTAGGTTTTAATAAACCTCACAATCCAATAGGACCATGGATTGGACCAGTAATCAGTAATATTTATAAATTTAAATTTATTCTCCGTTTATTTCCCTTGCCTATTCTTGTTGAGGAACAATACGGGAAAAAGGCCAAAGAGTAATTGGGGGATGGGAGGAGCAGTAAATGCCACTGAGTTTTATAAAACTGCATGATGTGTCTATTTATATGATGTGAAATACACTGGCATCATGCAGGAAACACTGCTTTTATTTTTTATTTATTTATTTTTTGAGATGGAATCTCACTCTGTTGCCAGGCTGCAGTGCAGTGGCACGATCTCAGCTCACTGCAACCCCCGTCTCCCAGGTTCAAGTGATTCTCCCGCCTCAGCCTCCCAAGTAGCTGGGATTACAGGCACGCACTGCCACACCCAGCTAAATTTTTGTGCTTTTAGTAGAGATGGGGTTTCACCATGTTAGCCAGGATGATCTCAATCTCTTGACCTTGTGATCTGCACACCTCAGCCTCCCAAAGTGCTGGGATTACAGGTGTGAGCCACCGTGCCCAGCTGAAACACTGCTTTTTTGTGTGTGTTTTTAAAATTGTGGTAAAATACACATAACATAAAATTTACCATTTTAGCCATTAGGTGTAGAGTTCGATGTACAACATCATTTACAATGATGTGCAACCATTAGCATCAACCATCTCTGGAACTCTTTCATCGTCCTAAACAAAAACTCTGTACCCATTAAACAGTAACTCTTTATTTCCCCTTCCCTCAGTCCCTGACCACTATTTTTCTTTCTGCCACTGTGAATTTGTATATTACAGGTACCTCCTAGAATCATACAATATTTGTCTTGTGGTGTCTGGCTTATTTCACTTAGTTTAATGTTTTCAAAGTTCAACACTGCTTTTTTTTTTTTAAACAAAATTACTTTCAATACTTTATTTTTGAGTCTTGTAGAAAGAACAACTTAATAGTATCTTGTGATATGATTTAATACACCTCAAATTCAAAATCCCCAGTTTTGCCTTACAAAACAACTGGCAGTTGGACTCCGATTACTTTTTTTTTTTTTAAGTTAGCTATTGGCTCTGTGAAATATGAATGGGAAAAAAGGCAGTAATAATCTTCACCAAGTGATTCATCTCAACTGAGTATGACTTGCAATTCGATAATGAAATGAAGGCCCCTTGTACCTGGATTGAAAAAGACCAACAATATGTTCTGTTCATTGCTCCTTCCTGCGAGCCATGGAGAGACGGGACCATGACTGATGCCACTTGTTAGAGGATAATGAAATGCAATTGGTGTCCAGCAGACCTAGCAGAAATACTCCTAGGCACAAGAAAAATATGCCCAGATAGTATTCTCCATTTTTCAAACTAAAACAGCTAACTGCCTCTACACTTTGTGCCCAGAATGCTGCCTGTTTTAGATAGAGGTTCAAGCACTGAGTTCTGTGTTCAGTGAACCAGGGTACATACTAACCAGCCAATCAGAGCTGCTTTCATCCCAGCTCTGCCTTCGTGACACAATGGTTAGATACTAATGGGGGAGAGGGGAATGAATGAACCAGAACAATATAATGAGAAAACAAAGTCGAATATGATTACAGTGACCCCCAACCTAGTTTATCTTGGCTGTACTCCAATTGCATTCAGTAGCTCCCAGGTGTACAGCAAAACTGTAACAAAATAGTAAATTCTTCTTTAGGATAAGACTCTCATAAGCCTCTCCAGTTGTATCCAAACTCATGCCATCAAATGAAAGCCTCAAATTGTGCGATATTTAAAACACAAATACACATGCAAGACCAAAATGAGATACAGTGAAAAGCATAAATTAGCAGCAGCTGCAGCCCAATTAAGCAAAGATTTCCACGAGGGAAAGCCTACTTGTAATTTACCTAAACAAAGCCTTTCTTTTTGTTGAGATTTGCTGCTTATTATTTTTTCTTATTAAAATGACTACAAAGAGTAACCAAGAGCATCATTATCACCTCAGGAAAAAACTTCTTCCAATCTAAAGAATTTTTTGAAAGGATATTTTTATTTGCATATTTGTTTGTAACATTTTAAAAAATTGACAATTTTTAAAAATCAAAGATACACATGCACGGTTAAATGTGTCAAAGCTTATGATAAAACACAGTAATTTCAAGCTCAATCTAGTCATTTCACAATGTATACAGTATCTCAAAACAACATTGTTGTACGCAATAAATACATATAATTTATTTGTAAATTAAAAAATAAATTTAAAAAACCCCAGTAATTTCTAGCTACATTCCTCTTCACCTTCTCAGAGGCCACAACTTTCAAATCTTTTAGCTATTTCTTCTGGTATCTCTATGTTTCTAGATAATATGCTTCTACTGTGATTTCATGATTGATGCATTTTTACTGTATCTGTTGACTTCCTATGATAAAGATTTATCACTACCAATCTCCCTTTCCTCCACAATTCCAAATATAATTACAGCTATGGGAGGGGGTGGGTGAGGATGAAGACAGTATGTGGTCTTGCTCTACCACATAATGTGAAGTGCACGCATATATACAATATAAATATATATTATTATGTGTAATATAAAATAATATATAAATATATTACTATATATAATTTATATTTTATATACATTGAAAGAATATTTTATTATAAATATATAATATAAAGTATTATTTTATTCCTCATGTATATATGTATTTAGTTGAACGGGATAATCCTGGTACCTATTTTATTTAATTAATTTATTATTTTTTGTGCATTCTTTTTAAATTATATTTTAAGTTCTAGGGTACATGTACACAACGTGCAGCTTTGCTACATATGTATACCTATGCCATGTTGGTGTGCTGCACCCATTAACTCATCATTTACATTAGGTATATCTCCTAATGCTATCCCTCCTCCCTCCCTCCACCCCATGACAGGCCCCGGTGTGTGATGTTCCCTACCCTGTGTCTAAGTGTTCTCATTGTTCGATTCCCACCTATGAGTGAGAACATGCAGTGTTTGGTTTTCTGTTCTTGTGATAGTTTGCTCAGAATGATGGTTTCCAGCTTCATCTATGTCCCTACAAAGGACATGAACTCATCCTTTTTTATGGCTGCATAGTATTCCATGGTGTATATGTGCCACATTTTCTTATTGTAGTCTATCATTGATGGACATTTGGGTTGGTTCCAAGTCTTTGCTATTGTGAATAGTGCCACAATAAACATATGTGTACATGTGTCTTTACAGCAGCATGATTTACATACACTCCCTTGGGTATATACCCAGTAATGGGATGACTGGGTCAAAAGGTATTTCTAGTTCTAGATCCTTGAGGAATTGCCACACTTTCTTCCACAATGGTTGAACTAGTTTACAGTCCCACCAACAGTGTAAAAGTGTTCCTATTTCTCCATATCCTCTCCAGCACTTGTTGTTTCCTGACTTTTTAATGATTGCCATTCTAACTGGTGTGAAATGGTATATCATTGTGGTTTTGATTTGCATTTCTCTGATGATGATGAGCATTTTTTCACGTGTCTGTTGGCTGCATAAATGTCTTCTTCTGAGAAATATCTGTTCATATCCTTTGCCCACTTTTTGATGGGGTTGATTTTTTTCTTATAAATTTGTTTAAGTTCTTTGTAGATTCTGGATATTAGCCCTTTGTCGGATGGGTAGACTGTAAAAATTTTCTCCCATTCTGTAGGTTGCCTATTCACTCTGATGGTAGTTTCTTTTGCTGTGCAGAAGCTCTTTAGTTTAATTAGATTCCATTTGTCAATTTTGGCTTTTGTTGCCATTGCTTTTGGTGTTTCAGTCATGAAGTCCTTGTCCATGCCTATGGCCTGAATGGTATTGCCTAGGTTGTCTTCTAGGGTTTTTATGGTTTTAGGTCTAACATTTAAATTTTTAATCCATCTTGAATTAATTTTTGTCTAAGGTGTAAGGAAGGGATCCAGTTTCAGCTTTCTACTTATGGCTAGCCAGTTTTCCCAGCACCATTTATTAAATAGGGAATCCTTTCCCCATTTCTTGTTTCTCTCAGGTTTGTCAAAGATCAGATGGTTGTAGATGTGTGGTATTATTTCTGAGGACTGTGTTCTGTTCCATTGGTCTATATCTCTGTTTTGGTACTAGTACCATGCTGTTTTGGTTACTATAGCCTTGCAGTGTAGTTTGAAGTCAGGTAGCATGATGCCTCCAGCTTTGTTCTTTTGGCGTAGGATTGTCTTGGCAATGTGGGCTCTTTTTTGGTTCCAAATGAACTTTCAAGTAGTTTTTTCCAATTCTGTGAAGAAAGTCATTGGTAGCTTGATGGGGATGGCATTGAATCTATAAATTACCTTGGGCAGTATGGCCATTTTCACGATATTGATTCTTCCTATCCATGAGCATGGAAGGTTCTTCCATTTGTTTGTGCCCTCTTATTTTGTTGAGCAGTGGTTTGTAATTCTCCTTGAAGAGGTCCTTCACATCCCTTTTAAGTTGGATTCCTAGGTATTTTATTCTCTTTGAAGCAATTGTGAATGGTAGTTCACTCATGATTTGGCTGTTTGTCTGCTATTGGTGTATAGGAATGCTTGTGATTTTTGCACATTGATTTTGTATCCTGAGACTTTGCTGAAGTTGCTTATCAGCTTAAGGAGATTTTGGACTGAGACAATGGGGTTTTCTAAATATGCAATCATGTCATCTGCAAACAGGGACAATTTGACTTCCTCTTTTCCTAATTGAATACCCTTTATTTCTTTCTCCTGCCTGATTGCCCTGGCCAGAACTTCCAACACTATGTTGAATAGGAATGGTAAGAGAAGGCATCCCTGTCTTGTGCCAGTTTTCAAAGGGAATGCTTCCAGTTTTTGCCCATTCGGTATGATATTAGCTGTGGGTTTGTCATAAATAGCTCTTATTATTTTGAGATATGTCCCATCAACACCTAGTTTGTTGAGAGTTTTTAGCATGAAGGGATGTTGAATTTTGTCGAAGGCCTTTTCTGCATCTATTGAGATAATCATGTGGTTTTTGTCTTTGGTTCTATTGATATGATGGATTACACTTATTGATTTGCATATGTTGAAACAGTCTTGCATCCCAGGGATGAAGCCAAGTTGTTCATGGTGATTAAGCTTTTTGATGTGCTGCTGGATTCGATTTGCCAGTATTTTATTGAGGATTTTTGCATTGATGTTCATCAGGGACATTGGTCTAAAATTCGTTTTTTGTTGTGTCTCTGCCAGGCTTTGGTATCAGGATGATGCTGGCCTTATAAAATGAGTTAGGGAGGATTCCCTCGTTTTCTATTCATTGGCATAGTTTCAGAAGGAATGGTACCAGCTCCTCTTTGTACCTCTGGTAGAATTCAACTGTGAATCCGTCTGGTCCTGGACTTTTTTTGGTTTGTAGGCTATTAATTATTGCCTCAATTTCAGAGCCTGTTATTGGTCTATTCAGGGATTCAGCTTCTTCCTAGTTTAGTCTTGAGAGGGTGTATGTGGCCAGGAATTTATCCATTTCTTCTAGATTTTCTAGTTTATTTGTGTAGAGGTGTTTATAGTATTCTCTGATGGTAGTTTGTATTTCTGTGGGATTGGTGGTAATATCCCCTTTATTATTTTTTATTGTGTCTATTTGATTCTTCTCTCTTTTCTTCTTTATTAGTCTTGCTAGTGGTCTATCAATTTTGTTGATCTTTTCAAAAAAACAGCTCCTTGCTTCATTGATTTTTTTGAAGGGCTTTTTGTGTCTCTATCTCCTTCAGTTCTGCTCTGATCTTAGTTATTTCTTGCCTTCTGCTAGCTTTTGAATGTGTTTGCTCTTGCTTCTCTAGTTCTTTTAATTGTGATGATAGGGTGTCAGTTCTAGATCTTTCCTGCTTTCTCTTGTGGGCATTTAGTGCTATACATTTCCCTCTACATACTGCTTTAAATGCATCCCAGAGATTCTGGTATGTTGTATCTTTGTTCTCATTGGTTTCAAAGAACATCTTTATTTCTGCCTTCATTTTGTTATGTGCCCAATAGTCATTCAGGAGCAGATTGTTCAGTTTCCATGTGGTTTAGTGTTTTGTTTTTTTTTTTAATTTTTTAAATTTTTTATTATTATTATACTTTAAGTTCTAGGGTACATGTGCATAACGTGCAGGTTTGTTACATATGTATACTTGTGCCATGTTGCTGTGCTGCACCCATCAACTTGTCAGCACCCATCAACTCGTCATTTACATCAGGTATAACTCCCAATGCAATCCCTCCCCCCTCCCCATGATAGGCCCCAGTGTGTGATGTTCCCCTTCCCGAGTCCAAGTGATCTCATTGTTCAGTTCCCACCTATGAGTGAGAACATGCGGTGTTTGGTTTTCTATTCTTGTTATAGTTTGCTAATAATGATGGTTTCTAGCTGCATCCATGTCCCTACAAAGGACTCAAACTCATCCTTTTTTATGACTGCATAGTATTCCATGGTGTATATGTGCCACATTTTCTTAATCCAGTCTGTCCCTGATGGACATTTGGGTTGATTCCAAGTCTTTGCTATTGTGAATAGTGCCGCAATAAACATACATGTGCATGTGTCTTTATAGCAGCATGATTTATAATCCTTTGGGTATATACCCAGTAATGGGATGGCTGGGTCATATGGTACATCTAGTTCTAGATCCTTGAGGAATCGCCATACTGTTTTCCATAATGGTTGAACTAGTTTAGAATCCCACCAACAGTGTAAAAGTGTTCCTATTTCTCCACATCCTCTCCAGCACCTGTTGTTTCCTGACTTTTTAATGATCGCCATTCTAACTGGTGTGAGATGGTATCTCATTGTGGTTTTGATTTGCATTTCTCTGATGGCCAGTGATGATGAGCATTTTTTCATGTGTCTGTTGGCTGTATGAATGTCTTCTTTTGAGAAATGTCTGTTCATATCCTTTGCCCACTTTTTGATGGGGTTGTTTGTTTTTTTCTTGTAAATTTGTTTGAGTTCTTTGTAGGTTCTGGATATTAGCCCTTTGTCAGATGAGTAGATTGCAAAAATTTTCTCCCATTCTGTAGGTTGCCTGTTCACTCTGATGGTAGTTTCTTTTGCTGTGCAGAAGCTCTTTAGTTTAATGAGATCCCATTTGTCAAGTTTGGCTTTTGCTGCCGTTGCTTTTGATGTTTTAGACATGAAGTCTTTGCCCATGCCTATGTCCTGAATGGTACTACCTAGGTTTTCCTCTAGGGGTTTTATGGTATTAGGTCTAACATTTAAGTCTAATTGTCCCTCTTTGCAGATGACATGATTGTATATTTAGAAAATCCCATTGTCTCGCCCCAAAATCTCCTTAAGCTGATAAGCAACTTCAGCAAAGTCTCAGGATACAAAATTAATGTGCAAAAATCACAAGCATTCGTATACACCAGTAACAGACAAACAGAGAGCCAAATCATGAATGAACTTCCATTCACAATTGCTTCAAAGAGAATAAAATACCTAGGAATCCAACTTACAAGGGATGTAAAGGACCTCTTCAAGGAGAACTACAAACCACTGCTCAGTGAAATAAAAGAGGACACAAACAAATGGAAGAACATACCATGCTCATGGATAGGAAGAATCAATATTGTGAAAATGGCCATACTGCCCGAGGTAATTTATAGATTCAATGCCATCCCCATCAAGCTACCAATGATTTTCTTCACAGAATTGGAAAAAACTGCTTTAAAGTTCATATGGAACCAAAAAAGACCCCACATCTCCAAGAAAATCCTAAGTCAAAAGAACAAAGCTGGAGGCATCACGCTACCTGACTTCAAACTATACTACAAGGCTACAGTAATCAAAACAGCATCGTACTGGTACCAAAACAGAGATATAGACCAATGGAACAGAACAGAGTCCTCAGAAATAATACCACACATCTACAGCCATCTGATCTTTGACAAACCTGAGAGAAACAAGAAATGGGGAAAGGATTCCCTATTTAATAAATGGTGCTAGGAAAATTGGCTAGCCATAAGTAGAAAGCTGAAACTGGATCCTTTCCTTACTCCTTATACAAAAATTAATTCAAGATGGTTTAGTGGTTTTGAGTGAGTTTCTTAATCCTGAGTGCTAGTTTTATTACACTGTGGTCTGAGAAACAGTTTGTTACAATTTCTGTTCTTTTACATTTGCTGAGGAGTGCTTTACTTCCAACTATGTGGTAAATTTTGGAATAAGTGCAATGTGGTGCTGAGAAGAATGTATAGTCTGTTGATTTGGGGTGGAGAGTTCTGCAGATGTCTATTAGGTCTGCTTGCTGCAGAGTTGAGTTCAATTCCTGGATATCCTTGTTAACTTTCTGTCTCATTGATCTGTCTAATGTTGACAGTGGGGTGTTGAAGTCTCCCATTATTATTGTGTGGGAGTCTAAGTCTCTTTGTAGGTCTCTAAGGACTTGCTTTATGAATCTGGGTGCTCCTGTATTGGGGGCATATATATTTAGGATAGTTAGCTTTTCTTGTTGATTTGATCCTTTTACCTTTATGTAATGACCTTCTTTGTCTCTTTCAATCTTTGTTGGTTTACACTCTGTTTTATCAGAGACTAGTAGGTAGATCTTCCTCCATCCCTTTATTTTGAGCCCATGTGTGTCTCTGCATGTGAGATGGTCTCCTGAATACAGTGCACTGGTGGGTCTTGACTCTTTATCCAATTTGCAAGTCTGTGTTTTTTAATTGGAGCATTTAGCCCATTTACATTTAAGGTTAATATTGTTATGTGTGAATTTGATCCCGTCATTATGATGTTAGCTGGTTATTTTGCTTGTTAGTTGATGCAGTTTCTTCCTAGCATCGATGCTCTTTACAATTTGGCAGGTGTTTGCAGTGATTGGTACCGTTTGTTCCTTTTGATGTTTAGTGCTTCCTTCAGGAGCTCTTGTAAGGCACGCCTGGTGGTGACAAAATCTCTCAGCATTTGCTTGTCTGTAAAGGATTTTATTTCTCCTTCACTTATGAAGCTTAATTTGGCTGGATATGAAATTCTGGGTTGAAAATTCTTTTCTTTAAGAATGTTGAATATTGGCCCCCACTGTCTTCTGGCTTGTAGATCCGCTGTTAGTCTGAGGGGTGTCCCTTTGTGGGTAGCCTGACCTTTCTCCCTGGCTGCCCTTAATATTTTTTCCTTTATTTCAACTTTGGTGAATCTGACAATTATGTGTCTTGGAGTTGCTCTTCTGGAGGAGTATCTTTGTAGCGTTCTCTGTATTTCCTGAATTTGAATGTTGGCCTTCTTGTTAGATTGGGGAAGTTCTCCTGGATAATATCCCGAAAAGTGTTCTCCAACTTGGTTCCATTCTCCCCGTCACTTTCAGGTACACCAATCAGACGTAGATTTGGTCTTTTCACATAGTCCTATATTTCTTGGAGGCTTTGTTCATTTCTCTTTACTCTTTTTTCTCTAAACTTCTCTTCTTGCTTCATTTCATTCATTTGATCTTCAATCACTGATACCCTTTCTTCCACTTGATCAAATTGGCTACTGAAGCTTGTGCATGCTTCACGTAGTTCTCGTGCCATGGTTTTCAGCTACATCAGGTCATTTATGGTCTTCTCTACACTGTTTATTCTAGTTAGCCTTTTGTTGAATCTTTTTTCAAGGTTTTTAGCTTCTTTGTGATGGGTTCGAACATCTTCCTTTAGCTTGGAGAAATTTGTTATTACCAATCATCTGAAGCCTTCTTCTCTCAACTAGTCAAAGTCATTCTTCATCCAGCTTTGTTCCATTACTGGCGAGGAACTGCATTCCTCTGGGGGAGAAGAGGCACTCTGATTTTTAGAATTTTCAGCTTTTCTGCTCTGGTTTCTCCCCATCTTTGTAGTTGTATCTACCTGTGGTCTTTGATGATGGTGACGTACAGATGGGGTTTTGGTGCATATGTCCTTTCTGTTTGTTAGTTTTCCTTCTAACAGTCAGGACCCTCAGTTGCAGGTCCATTGGAGTTTGCTGGAGGTCCACTCCAGACCCTATTTGCCTGGGTATCACCAGCGGAGACTGCAGAACAGCAAATATTGCAGAACAGCAAATGATGCTGCCTGATCCTTCCTCTGGAAGCTTTATCTCAGAGGGGCACCCAGCTCCATGAGGTGTTAGTCTGCCCCTACTGGGAGGTGTCTCCCAGTTAGGCTACTCAGGGGTCAGGGACCCACTTGAGGAGGCAGTCTGTCCGTTCTCAGATCTCAAACTCCATGCTGGGAGAACCACTACTCTCTTCAAAGCTGTCAGACAGGGATGTTTACGTCTGCAGAAGTTTCTGCTGCCTTTTGTTCAGCTATGCCCTGCCCCCAGAGGTGGAGTCTACAGAGGCAGGCAGCCTCCTTGAGCTGTGGTGGGCTCCTCCCAGTTCGAGCTTCCTGGCCACTTTGTTTACCTACTCAAGCCTCAGCAATGGTGGATGCCCCTCCCCCAGCCTTGCTGCTGCCTTGCAGTTTGATCTCAGACTGCTGTGCTAGCAGTGAGCAAGGCTCCATGGGCATGGGACCCTCCCAGCCAGGTGCAGGATATAATCTCCTGAAGTGCCATTTGCTAAGACCATTGCAAAAGTGCAGTATTAGGGTGGGAGTGTCCCGATTTTCCAGCTACCATCTGTCACGGCTTCCCTTGGCTAGGAAGGGGAATTCCCCAACCTCTTGCACTTCTTAGGTGAGGCAATGCCCCACCCTGCTTTGACTCACACTCTGTGGACTGCACCCACTGGCTGACAAGTCCCAGTGAGATGAACCCAGTACCTCAGTTGGAAATGCAGAAATCACCTGTCTTCTGCATCACTCATGCTGGGAGCTGTGTACTGGAGCTCTTCCTATTTGGCCATGTTGGAACCAGGAGCCCCTGGTACCTATTTTATAGGATTGCTGTGAGGGTCAAATGAGTGAATAGTTTTAAAGTGTTTAGAACCATGCCTGACACAAAGCAAGCACTACCTAGGAGCTTGCTATTAAAATAATTTTAACATAATTATGTATATTTATATTAAAATTTACATAATAAAATAATAGCAAGCTCCTACATAGTGCTTGCTTTGTGCTAGGCATGGTTCTAAGCATTTTACATCTATCCACTCATTTGACCCTCATAGCAATCCTATAAAATAGGTACCAGGATCATTTGACCCTCATAGCAATCCTATAAAATAGGTACCAGGATTATCTCAATTTTACAGATGAGAAAACTAAAGAACAGAGAGATTAAGTAAGTAGGAGATGTTGCAGGTCACTCAGCCTCTAAATTGGATCTAAGATATAGATGCCATAGCTCTTTGAAAAGTTAAAAGCAACAGACTCCAGCCAAGGGAGATAATGACAATGTGGATGGTGACAATGGTGATAATGCTTGGTCAGTACACACACACATATGCAAGTAAGAACCAGAGCAAGAAGGGTGGACAAAAGTCAGTCCAGGTTCTGTGGAAGCATTATGCTTATGCAATTTGGGGTCCCACTTTAAGAAAAAGTTCAAAATTACATACCAAAATGAAATTTATTTAGAGAGAGAAAAGAAATCACAAGTTAAAAATCTAAAATTGTGTTAAATGCAATAAACACTACAACATAATAAATCAACAGCCTGATATACCTCTTAAATTCTCTCTTTCCCATCTTATTGACTGCATATTCTTTAATCACCTCTTCATAGATCTACAATCATATAGTATCATCTGCTAAAGAGAGCCTAGAAAACAAATTTATTCTTTCCTCTAGTGCAGCAGAATGTGTTTGTAACATTAACAGCCTAGAACTTTATTTTAGTTTTAAAATTTGTTATTAGAAATAGCATATGAATTTTAGGATGGATTTTGAGTTTGGGAAAACCCTGAATACATAGATCTTTTGTAATGAGCTGATGATTTCAGGGCATTTCCAGGTTTGCTGTGTTGTGCCCGCTCTTCTGTACTCTTTGAATGAATGGCATTCATAAACCAGAGTCTAGGAAGGAACCCAAAGTGTATAGCCCCCCAGCTTTCCAGCTCTGATGGCACAGATCCCTAGGTTACAAGCCTCTGACCTCTTAACACCCAGGCCCCTCTGGCCTTCACTTCACAGCTCTGAAGGTTCCAGCTGTTTCTGGTAACAGAGTCTGCTGGTCTCCAGGAAGTGGCCCCCGGCTCCCAAATGCAGTTCAGATTTCATCTCCCAGGTTGAAGACTGAAGTGCAGCGACCTGATGGCCCTGTGATCCAGGCCAATATTGGCAGCACTGGCGGTGGCACTGGAGGGGCAGGAGGCCCAGGCAGGTCCTGGAGTTAAAGCCATGACTTATTCCAGGAAGAAGGCCAGGGCTTGATGGGCAAAGACTGAGCTGTATATGTTAATGAGAAGACTTGCTAGACTGTACATGAGCTGAAAGGCAACTAGGCATTTCATTGTTCAAGACAAACATCCGAGACATTCCAACAGGGTCAAGACAAATCTTCAGTTGAACAACTTTCATTACAAGCCCTGGAAAGAGCAAAGTGGGGCTGGGAGAGACCCCTAGATGAGCAGTCAGGAGATCTAAGTTTCACTGCCTGTATTAGGCTACAGCTAGTAAGTGATTTAATTCTCAACCTATAATTCCTCTCAGTAAATGGAAATGCTGAAATGGATCACCAGCTCAGTCTTTTTCAGAACCCTGGACTAGCCAGACAAGAGTGTGAATGGGAATCCCCACTCCTCATATCCTAACCACCCGAATAGGCATTAGCCGAGAGGAAGCACAGTCCTTGCCACTTTTCCTAGGTTCATTGCAGAGCACCTGGGGAATTCCATGAGAGGGCACAATAAACCATTCTTTAAGAGTAGAATATTTTCTAGTTCCATCCTACAGTTTTAGAAGTTGTACGAAGTCATGAAAACCTTGGAGCCTGAAACATCAAAAAGAAAAGAGGAGGTATGGAAGAATTTACAAGCACCCTCTTCTAGTTTGAGGCTTGTGGAGTGTATTTTCAATTATGAAGGTGGAAATAAAATGTTTTCTAAATAGAGCTTTTAAATGTTTCCAAATGTTCTTCTTCTCTTTTTCTTTTTTCAAAATATTAATGTATCATATAAAAATGCTTGTCACTTCCTAAGTTGTGTTTATTTAAGCATCTTAAAATAACCTGTAGGCTTTTCTAGCTAGAATATCAGTAAATAAGCTCTTAGGCTACTGCTTCTCCAATCAGTAGAAAAAAATGTTTTAATGATGCATAGTGGTATGGCATAAAAAGTTAGAATATATGCCCCTGATACAGTAAAGAAATTTCTAAAATTTAGTCACTGGTGTACAAATCTTTTCAGGGAACACTTTGACTTTCAAGAACAGCGTCATAAGTGCTCTAGTGTCAATTGGTTTTAAAAGTGAGTGTGCAGCACTTCTTTTTTTCTGACCAATAATCTTTTTTCTTGTTTTAAAAATCATTATTGTTATCTGTGATAATAAAGAAACAGATGGCCATAATAAAGATTAAAAAGTGTATGCCATAAAACTATGAAAGTTCTGATAATCCCAGTGATAAATGCTGCTTGGTTTATATTCATCCAGATATTTTTTCAAAGCATGCTATTATAGATCTTCACAGTATACATAATTGAAATAAGAACATACATAATGCTATTTCTCATTGCTTTTTTGTTTTCTTTAACTAGAATCTTAGTAATGGACATCTATCTATGTCAATGCATGTGCAGTTGCTTCCCTGTTTTACACCACCCTAGTATCCTATTGTATGGCACTATCATGATTGTTTAATCTGCTTTTGATATGCATTTGGGTTATTTCCAATGTTTCTAAATGGCAGCAATAATGAGTAAAATACTTGTTTCATAATCTTTGTGCACATCTGCAAGTGTTTCTGCAAGATGCATTCCTAAAAGGGGAATTGCTGGGACAGGGGCTATACATCTCTTAATTTTGACACATACTGCCTGTATTCTAAAAGAATCAAGCCAATTTATACTCCCACCACTATTACATATATTAGCCTGCCTTTTCCTCTTATATTTTTGCAAACACTTATACCCACTAACTTCTAAAGCTTTACCAATCTGATTAACAAAGAAAGACAACTTATTTAAATTTCTTACATCTGGATTTATTGTTACATAAGATATAAAGATATTATGGAAGGGATCACTAATAATTAACTTACAAATAAGTAAATAAAGCAGTAATAAAAAATTTAGTTCAGTAGTTTTTAAAGCTTTCTCTAAGTTTCTTAAGCTTTAAGTTTAGACATTGAAATAATAGACCATCAAATAACAGTACAAATTACCAAAAGAGTGGTTTCATAATGGAAGTAGCATGCTCCTTCTTCAGTTTTCTGGGCTTAGGAAGTTAGATGTATGTGTTCTGGTTCCTGCAAGCTTCCTGACTTTTTACCCTCTCCATCAGTCTCCCCAGCTCCCCAAATGAAGTTCATACATGGGTGGGCAGGTATAAAAATGATTTATGTATATAAATAGGTTGCTGTTACTTTCTTCTAAAGATTAAGTTGTCTAGCTTCAATTCATAGTGCTTTCAGAGAAGCATGGCTTCATTTTTAGTGATTTCAAGTTAGGAAAACTGTGGGGGTGGGGCAGGGAGGAAAGAAAGAAGGAAAAATTTGAAAACATTATTTTGGAGATTAGTAGCCAGAAAAAAATTTGGAATTCAGTCCAAATTGTAGAAAATAATAAAAATTAAAAAACATTGGACAACACTCTAATAACGGGTATACTATAGTTTATTCTGAAACATAATTTTTGTCTCTCCAATTCCCCTATTTTATTAAAGACAACATCATAGCAGGGCCAATTTATTTGTAAAATAAGTTTTAGTCTTATTATACTTGGCTTCATTATTTGCATAAAAGGCAGCAAGAATAATCATTTGCCATATAGTCTTTTCTTTTTAAAGAAAAGTTAGCTTTGCTGGAATGTTTTCTATAAGGAATGTAATATTAGACATTTTTTTAAAGCCTCAAGCCCAGCCAAGAATATATCTGTGCCTGCAGATATCTGTATAAATTGGGTGAATTCTTCTCCTTTGAGATTTCAAGAAATCTAGGGGTTCCTCGACATGTCAGAAGGTGGCATTCTTTATTTACCACAGGTCAGGACCCTGTGAAGGCCAAGGTATAAGGCCAGTTTTTCCAACAGGCTCTTATCAGATGTGTATTTTTACAAGGCAATCTGAAAATACATCATTCCAGTCAAAGCCTTGGTAAAATAATCACTGTCTCCAATTATGTCATGTTATAAAAGAAAACAAATTCTTACTGAGCTTATGTGAAGAACTGTGTGGCCGTAAATTAAGAATACTTACAAATGGCTTCCAAATTTTGGAGAAATTAGGTAGAGAGAAAAGAATTATATTTAAAATTTTGCTC
This sequence comes from Macaca nemestrina, assembly GCF_043159975.1. Lineage (NCBI taxonomy): Eukaryota > Metazoa > Chordata > Mammalia > Primates > Cercopithecidae > Macaca > Macaca nemestrina. The sequence goes on from NC_092131.1 coordinate 51,579,662, forward strand.
ACTAGAGTATACTTTACTCAATTGTTAAAAGTTATAAATAGCTTAAAGAAAGAAAAGTTTCCTTGACTGTGAAAAACAAAACAAAAAGAATCAGCAAATGTTTTAAACAAAAAGTCATAGAAGGTTACTTCAGTCTTCTATTAGTTCAGTCCATGCAATTAACTCCTGTTCTGCTTGTTCAGCAAACCTCATGAACATATCAGCACTCCATGAGAATCCTGGAAGTTTTTCTCTCCACTTTAATAGCACTATCTCTAAATTTATCAGAAACTTACATAATCGTATAATTGACTATAAGCCATTCTATAAAAGGATCAAAGTAAAATAACAACTGTGGGTGACAAAAGGCTTAGACCAGCCATGATTAAAGACACAACTAATGAGGGTAGAAGGGATCATGGCGGACAGAAGGCAGGACTAGATTGCAGCTCTGGACAGAGCAGCATACGGAGGCTTGCATTATGAATTTTTAGCTCCAGACCAACTGCAAGAGCAAACCAACAATCATAAGAGGACCCACAGACCCTCTGAAGGAAGTGCATTGCTCGTGCAGGACCTGGGAGACACCCCAAATACTGTGAGTGCCCCAACTGCGAAGCGGGAAAGGGAGACCCTCCTCTCTCAAATATACACCCCCACTGCAGAAGGTGAAGGTCTGTTTGTGGGAGAAGTTTCTGACTTTACCTGGAGCTGAATCAAGTTAAAGAGCTGAGTGAAATACAGGGATAGAGGAAGCAGCAGAAAGGCCCTAGGAGCTCACTGGGTCCCTAAGCAACCCATTCCTTCCTGGCACCACAGGGATCCATCAGGAAGGTGGCCAGAGTAGCAGGGAGTAAAACTCCACAGGGAGAAGGAATTCTCTAGTTGAGCTTTGTAACAATTTGAACGGGGCAATAAGCCTCCTGGCCAGAACTTGGGGGTCGAATCAGGCATGCACACTTCAGAAGCAGGGGAAGAACTAAAGCCCTTTTCTCTCACAGCTGGGAGGTGGATAGCCTCAGGCAAGTTTTCAAGCCTATTGCCTGCTGCCTGGAAACAGACTCAAGGCTGTTGGGGTAGGCATGGTGGGAGTGAGACCAGCCCTTTAGTTTGTATGGGAGCTGGGTGAGGCCTATGACTGCTGGCTTTCCTCCACTTTCCTGACCTGCATGACTTAGCAGAGGCAGCCATAATCCTCCTAGGTACACAACTCCAGTGACCTGGGAATCTTACCTCCATCCCCCATAGCAGCCACAGCAAGACCTGCCCAAGGAGAGTGTGAGCTCAGACATGCCTCGCCCCACCCCCACATGATGGTCCTTCCATATCCATCCTTGTAGTGGAAGACAAAGGGCGTATAATCTTGGGGGTTCTAGGGCCCCACTCACTACCAGTCCCTCACCACACTACTACAGCTGATGCTTTCTGGAAAGTGCCACCTCCTGGCAGGAGGCCAACCAGCACAAAAATAGAGCATTAAACCGCCAAAGCTGAGGACCCTCATGGAGTCCATTGCACCCTCCACCACTTCCACCAGAACAGGTGCTGGTATCCATGACTGAGAGACCCACAGATGGTTCACATCTCAGGACTCTGTACAGTCAACCCCCAGTACCAGCCTGGAGCCGGGCAGACTTGCTGGGTGGTTAGGCCCAGGGAAAGACAACAATCATTGCAGTTTGGCTCACAGGAAGCCACATCCATAGGGAAAGGGGGAGAGTACTACATCAAGGGAACACCCTGTGGGACAAAAAATCTGAACAGCAGCCCTCAGCCCTAGAACTTCCCTCTGACAGAACCTACGCAAATGAGAAGGAACCAGAAAAGCAACCCTGATAATACGACAAAACAAGGCTCTTCAACATCCCCCTAAAAATCACACTAGTTCACCAGCAATGGATCCAAACAAGAAGAAATCCCTGATTTATCTGAAAAAGAATACAGGAGGTTAGTTATTAATCAGGGTGGGACCAGAGAAAGGCAAAGCCCAATGCAAGGAAATCCAAAAAGTGATATAAGAAGTGAAGGGAAAAATATTCATGGAAATAGGTAGCTTAAAGGAAAAACAATTTAAAAAGTCAGGAAACTTTGGACACACTTTTAGACATGTGAAATGCTCTGGAAAGTCTCAGCAATAGAATTGAACAAGTAGAAAAAAGAAATTTAGAGCTTGACGACAAGGTCTTCAAATTAACCCAATCCAACAAAGACAAAGAAAAAACAATAAGAAAATGTGGACAAAGCCTCCAAGAAGTCTGGGATTATGTTAAATGACCAAACCTAAGAATAATTGGTGTACGGGAGGAAGAAGAGAATTCTAAAAGCCTGGAAAACATATTTGGAGGAATAATCAAGGAAAATTTCTCTGGCCACGAAAGAGACCTAGACATCCAAATACAAGAAGCACAAAGAACACCTGGGAAATTCATCACAAAAAGATCTTCACCTAGGCAGATTGTCATCAGGTCATCCAAAGTCAAGACAAAGGAAAGAATCAAGAGCTGTGAGAGAGAAGCACCAGGTAACCTACAAAGGAAAATTTATCAGATTAACAGAAGATTTCTCAGCAGAAACCCTACAAGTTAGAAGGGATTGGGGACCTATCTTCAGCCTCCTCAAACAAAACAATTATCAGCCAAGAACTCTGTATCCAGTGAAACTAAGCATCATAGATGAAGGAAAGATAGAGTCGTTTTCAGACAAAGAAATGCTGAGAGAATTCGTCATTACTGAGGTATCACTACAAGAACTGCTAAAAGGAGCTCTAAATCTTGAAGCAAATCCTGGAAACACATCAAAACAGGACCTCTTTAAAGAATAAATCACACAGGACCTATAAAACGAAAATACAAGTTAAAAAGCAAACACAAAACAACAACAACAACAAAAACACAAAGTACACAGGCAAGAAAGAGCATGATGAAAGCAATGGTACCTCACATTTCAGTATTAACACTGAATGTAAATGGTGTAAATGCTCCGCTTAAAAGATACAGAATTGTAGAATGAGTAAAAGTCACCAACTAACTATCTGCTGCCCTCAGGAGACTCATGTAACACATAAGGACTCACATAAACTTAAAGTAAAGGGGTGGAAAAAGGCATTTCATGCAAATGGACTTCAAAAGCGAGCAGGGGTAGCTATTCTTATATCAGACAAAACAAACTTTAAAGCAACAGTGGTTAAAAGAGACAAAGAGGGACAGTATATAATGATAAAAGGCCTTGTTCAACAGGAAAATATCATAATCCTAAATATATATGCACTCAATGCTGAAGCTCCCAAATTTATAAACAATTACTAATAGTCCTAAGAAATGAGATAGATAGCAACACAAAAATAGTGGGGAACTTCAATACTCCACTGACAGCCCTAGACAGGTTATAAAGACAGAAAATCAACAAAGAAACAATGGATTTCAACTATACCTTGGAACAAATGGACTTAGCAGATATATACAGAACATTTCATCCAACAACTGCAGAATACACATTCTATTCAACAACTCATGGAATGCTCCAAGATCAACCATATGATAGGCCATAAAATGAGCCTCAATAAATTTAAGAAAATTGAAATTATACCAAGCACTCTCTCAAACCACAGTGGAATAAAACTGGAAATCAACTCCAAAAGGAAACTTCAAAACCATGCAAATACATGGAAATCAAATAACCTGCTCCTGAATGAGAACTGGGTCAAAAATGAAATCAAGATGGAAATTTAAAAAAATTTTTGAACTAAATGACAATAACAACACAACCTATCAAAACCTCTGGGATACAGCAAAGGCAGTGCTGAGAGGAAAGTTCATAGCCCTAAACGTCTACATCAAAAAGTCTGAAAGAGCACAGACAATACAAGGTCAAATGTCAAGGAACTAGAGAAACAAGAATAAACCAAACCCAAACCCAGAAGAAGAAAGGAAATAATCAAGATCAGAACCTAAGGAAATGAAATTGAAACAAAAAAATACAAAAGATAAATGAAACAAAAAGCTAGTTCCTTGAAAAGATAAATAAAATTGATAGACCATTGGCAAGATTAACCAGGAAAAGAAGAGAGCAAATCTAAATTCCCTCATTAAGAAATGAAACGAGGTATTAGAACTGACACCACTGAAATACAAAAGGTCATTCAAGGCTACTATTAACACCTTTACACACAAACTGGAAAACCTAGACGAGATGGATAAACTCCTGGAAAAATACAACCCTCCTAGCTTAAATCAGGAAGAATTAGATACTTTGAACAGACCAATAACAGTAAGTGAGATTGAAATGGTAATTTAAAAATTACCAACAAAAAAAGTCCAGGACCAGACAGATTCACAGCAGAATTCAGCCAGACATTCAGAGAAGAATTGGTACTAATCCTCTTGACACTATTCCACAAGATAGAGAAAGAAGAAACTCTCCATAATTCAATCTATGAAGTCAGCATCACCCTAATACCAAAACCAGGAAAGGACGTAACCAAAAAAGAAAACTACAGACTGATATCCTTGATGAACATAGATGCTAAAATCCTTAACAAAATACTAGTTAACTGAATTCAACAACATATCAAAAGGATAATCCACCATGATCAAGTGGGTTTCATACCAGGGATGCAGGGATGATTTAACACACATAAGTCAATAAATGTGATACACGACATAAACAGGATTAAAAACAAAAATCACATGATCATCTTAATAGATGCAGAAAAAGTATTAAAATCCAGCATCCCTTTATGATTAAAACTCTCAGCAAAATCGGCATAAAAGGGACATACCTTAACGTAATAAAAGCCATCTATGACAAACCCATAGCCGACATAATACTGAATGGGGAGTATGGTCATTTTCATGATATTGATTCTTCCTATACATGAGCAAGGATCTAGAACAAGAAATACCATTTGATCCAGCCATCCCATTACTGAGTATATACCCAAAGGATTATAAATCATGCTGCTATAAAGACACATGCACACATATGTTTATTGCAGCACTATTCACAATAGCAAAGACTTGGAACCAACCCAAATGTCCATCAATGATAGACTGGATTAAGAAAATGTGGCACATATACACCATGAAATACTATGCAGCCATAAAAAAGGATGAGTTCATGCCCTTTGTAGGGACATGGGTGAAGCTGGAAACTATCATTCTGAGCAAACTATCGCAAGAACAGAAAACCAAACACTGCATGTTCTCAGTCACAGGTGGGAATTGAACAATGAGAACACTTGGACACAGGTTAGGGAACATCACACACCGGGGCCTGTCCTGGGGTGGGGGGAGTGGGGAGGGATAGCATTAGGAGATATACCTAATGTAAATGAAGAGTTAATGGGTGCAGCACACCAACATGGCACATGTAGACATATGTAACAAAGCTGCACGTTGTACACATGTACCCTAGAACTTAAAGTATAATAATAATAAAAAAATACCGAGTGGGGAAAAGTTGAAAGCATTCCCTCTGAGAACTGGAACAAGACAAGGATGCCCACTCTCACCACTCTTCTTCAACATGGTACTGGAAGTCCTAGCCAGAGTGATCAGACCAGAGAAAGAAATAAGGGCATCCAAATTGATAAAGAGGAAGTGAAATTGTCACTGTTTGCTGACGATATGATTTTTTACCTTGAAAACCCTAAAGACTTCTCTAGAAAGCTCCTAGAACTGATAAAATAATTCAGTAAAGTTTCTGGATACAAGATTAATGTACACAAATCAGTACCTCTTCTATACACCAAGAGTGACCAGGTAGAGAATCAAATCAGGAACTCCACCCCTTTTACAGTAGCTGGAAAAAAAATAAAATAAAATACTTAGGAATATACCTAACAAAGGAGTTGAAAGACCTCTACAAAGACAACTACAAAACACCTCTGAAAGGAGTCATAGATGTCACAAACAGATGGAAACACATCATGGATGGGTAGAATCAACATTGTGAAAAGGACTGTACTGCCAAAAGCAATCTACAAATTCAATGCAATCCCTGTCACAATATCAACATCATTCTTCACAGAATTAGAAAAAACAATTCTAAAATTCATATGGAACCAAAAAAGAGCCCACATAGCCAAAGCAAGAGTATGCAAAAAGAACAAATCTGGAGGCATCCCACCACCTGATTTCAAACTATAGTATAAGGCTGTAGTCACCAAAACAGCATGGTACTAGTATAAAAATATGCATATAGACCAATGGAACAGAATAGAGAACCCAGAAATAAAGACAAATGCTTATAGCCCACTGATCTTCGACAAGGCAAACAAAAACATAAAGTGGGCAAAGGACACCCTTTTCAACAAATGATTCTGGGATAATTGGCTAGCCATATGTATGAGAATTAAACTGGTTCCTCATCTCGTCTTATACAAAAATCAACTCAAGATAGATTAAGGACTTAAACCTAAGACCTGAAACTATAAAAATTCTAGAAGATAATATTGGAAAAAGCCTTCTAGACATTGGCTTAGGCAAGGATTTCATGACCAAGAACCCAGAAACAAATGCAATAAAAACAAAATAAATAGCTGGAACCTAATTAAACTAAAGAGCTTTTGCATAGCAAAAGGACAGTCAGCAGAGTAAACAGACAACCCACAGAGTGGCAGAAAAATCTCCACAATCTATACGTCTGACAAAGGACAAATATCCAGAATCTACAACGAACTCAAACAAATCAGTAAGAAAAAAAAAAACAAATTATCCCACCAAAAAGTGGGCTAAGGACATGAATAGACAATTCTCAAAAGAAGATATACAAATGGCCAACAATCATATAAAAAATGCTCAACATCGCTGATGATCAGGGAAATGCAAATGAAAACCACAATGCAATACCACCTTACTCCTGCAAGAATGGACATAATCAAAAAACAGTAGATGTTGGCATGGATGCAGTGAACAAGAACACTTCTACACTGCTGGTGGGAATGTAAACTAGTAAAGCCACTATGGAAAACAGTGTGGAGATTCCTGAAAGAACTAAAAGTAGAACTACCATTTGATCCAGCAATACCACTACTGAGTATCTACCCAGAGAAAAAGAGTCATTATTCAAAAAAGATACTTGCACATGCACATTTATAGCAGCACAATTCACAATTGCAAAATCATGGAACTAACCCGAATGCCCATTAACCAACAAGTGTATAAAGAAACTGTGATATATATATATGTGTGTGTGTGTGTGTGTATATATTATATATATATGAATGATGGAACACTACACAGCCATAAAAGGAATGAATTAACCACATTTGCAGTGACTTGGTTGAGATCGGAGACTATTATTCTAAGTGATGTAATTCAGGAATGGAAAACCAAATACCGTATGTTCTCACTGATATGTGAGAGCTAAGCTATGAGGATGCAAAGGCATAAGAATGATATAATGGAATTTGGGGACTTCGGGGGAAGAGTGGGAGGTGAATGAGGGATAAAAGACTACAAATATGGTACAGTGTATACTGCTAGGGTGATGGGTGCACCAAAATCTCACAAATCACCACTGAAGAACTACACTTGTAACCAAATACCACCTGTACCCCTATACCACAATAACTTATGGAAAAATAAAAATAATAATTAAAACAATACACAATTAACAAGGAAATTTGGTTACTTCTGTGGCATAAAACAATTTACATAATGATCATAATTATTACTGATAAGATATATTAAGACGTATTAGAATCACAAGAATCTCATGCAATTTTGGAACACTTACTAATAATACAGTTATATAAACCTAATCCAAAGAAGGTTAACACCATTTTATACTTGACAATGCTTCCTGTATGATTTTAGTATACCAAATGAGTCAAATACATCTGTTTTGGACTTCAGGGACCTTATATCAAAAAATTAATGAGGTCAAAAAGGCAAAATTTAGAATTTGATTTTGGAAAGTTTATCAAATATCAAAAGTTTAAAACACCTAATTATCACAATAGTGTCACAGATCATTGTAAAATAAGTCATTCATTTAACCAAAGTGATCACTCAAAGATTTCAAAAAAGGCAAAAGTCTTTATTCTTTGAAAGAGACTTACTTTCCAAACAATAAGCCCTAATAAAGATAGAATGAGGCTAATTAAATCTGTCTCTCAAACCTTATAAATAAATCTATTAAATTTTAATTATCTTGACCACAAGATGTAATTTCTATAAAACTTTTTAAAACCTTTTGTAATTGTTTTTATTAAAGAGTGAATTAATGCTCCAAGAAAACCTTGTTGATCTGACATATGGGCCCAGATGCTGGTCTTGCATCAGTGTACCTTTGATATTAATGTTTAATTTATAGAGAAACTCTGAACTAATTTTATTTCTCAAAATTGACCCTTACAATCTCATGCTCCCACCTCTCCTGCAATAGTCCTTGGACCTACAGGGGTTAGTTTTTAATTTCCGGCCCTGTGTCTCATGAATTTGGTTTATTTTGATTGTCATCTTCTCTTGGATCAGAGGATGAGACTTTAACTGCTGTCAGTGTTTAAGATTTAGCAGGACTTGGTGTCCCTTTTAGACCCAGGAGTAAAAGCCCTATAACTTAACAACACAAAGACTTTAAAAGCAATACAGAAAATTACATGGATGTAATAAACTTAACTTTTTAATTTCAGTTTTCCTAGGCAAACAAAAAAACTTAATAACAATGATATAGAAACTATTTCGATAAAATATAAAATCTGTTTGTTAAACCAGTTACCAAAAGGCAAACAAACAAACAGAGGATCTTCTGCAATGTGATTGCTTTTCCCTATGGGGAGTCCATTTAGATAGCCTGCAAATTAAAATTTATGAAAATGGCTTGAATTACTTGGACATAGGAAGAGTGTGTCCTATGTCCTAAGAGAAAGTTTTCTATTTTATGTAAGAATTTAAAGCCAAGAGCACAGAACATTATATTGGAAGAAACCATTTCCTTTAGGCCTTTAAGATAAAACATTTTTAGCATCAGTCCACAACATCAGTTAGAATCTGAAGGAAAAAAGTTACAGGAGCTGACAAAAATGTTGAAGAAGAGAGTTATTAAATCAGGCCTTCTTGATGGGGAGAGAAAGCTGAAAATAGTGAGACACAATAAAAATTAAACTTTTGGGTTAAAAATTAAAATCTCTTGTAATTTTATGAAGAGTAAATCAATACCTTAAGAAAATTTTGTTGTTCTAACCCATTCTTTAGTGTGTTTTTAACATGAAAGCCCAATCTCTAGAAAGACTATTGTAAGTAGTTTTAATTATAACCAGCTTGATTACATAAAGTGTTTTTTCCATAAATTCTCTTTTTACAAACCTTATTATGACTTATAAAAACCATTTATGACACCCTTGAATTTCCAGTTTTATCCTAAACATTGCTCTGTCTTAAATAACCAATTATTTTATTTTAGGACAAAAATTTTACCACACATGATTCCTTCTCATGTAAATTTATTTTCCTTTTAACCTTTGTTACCAAAAGTATCACTTTGTATTTATCTTTCTTTACATCTTTCTTATTTACTGGTCCATTTTACCTTGTTTTATAAGTAACCTTTAAATAACCTTTGAATTAGGAAAAAATTATTTCTTTTTAATAAGAACATATTGTTTCTTAGAAAAATATTTTCCTGTAATTTTTTTAAAGAAGCTAGGTGACCCAAACATTTAATGAATATCTATGATTTAATATAACTGTAGATTCTAAATTATTATATATACATTTATTTTACAAGCATTTATTGTTATATTAACCTAATTACATTTTAAAAAAATTAATTTACCTAGATTACTTATAAAAACTGTGATTGCCATCATTTAAAGTTATTTTCTTGTTAACCATTTTTTGTAGTCTGTGAATTTCAGTTGTTAACCTAAGTAAGAAACTTAAGGTTAAGTAAATGTGGATTTTTTTTCAGTAAGATAGATTTAGCTTTTTTTTTTTTTTTTTTTTTTTTGAGGCAGAGTCTCGCTCTGTCGCCCAGGCTGGAGTGCAGTGGCGCGATCTCGGCTCACTGCAAGCTCCGCCTCCCAGGTTGCCGCCATTCTCCTGCCTCAGCCTCCTGAGTAGCTGGGACTACAGGCGCCCACAACCGCGCCCGGCTAATTTTTTGTATTTTTAGTAGAGACGGGGTTTAACCGTGGTCTCGATCTCCTGCCCTTGTCATCCGCCCGCCTCGGCCTCCCACAGTGCTGGGATTACAGGCATGAGCCACCGCGCCCGGCCGATTTAGCTATTTTTTATTAAATCAATAATATTGCATGCCTATTTATCAAAAAATTACATGATAGTCTTCTTTTAGGCTTCATTTAGAGCTTTATAACCTTCATGTCAAATCTTGACATCTGATAATGTTTAGCACAGATAAATACAAAACTGCTTGGCCAATAGATCGAAAAAATAATGTACATTGACAATTCTGAATCCATTCTAATTTTATTTTACCAATTAATTAAGAGCCAGCTTATTGATTAAAAATTTACTTAAGTAACTTGAACTTGAAAAGTATTTGGGCTTATTTACTTAATTTATGAATATTCCTTTATTTTTGAGCTAATTTGGTACCTAGTGGCCATAACACATAACAAAACACATATATGTATATTTAAACACACCTAAGCATACATGCACACTTACTCATACAAATAAAGATTCTATAGCTTTTACTTTGAAACTGTAGCCGTGAGATATCAATAAAAATTACAAAAAAAAGTGCTTGGATGCAAACAGTGGTTTTTATCTCAACACCAGTAGAAAGGTCTTCTAAACTAGAAAAGTTGCATTTTCTTAAACAAAAACCACATCCTCTGTTTTTTGTTTGTTTGTTTGTTTTTTGTTTTTTGTTTTTTTTTTTTACAAACTTTACCAAAACACATCTTACTGTCCCACTATTCTAACTCTTAGTAACCTTAATTCCTAGTGGAAAACGTAGGATCACTTAATTGATCACAACATGAGGGGGTGTAGCAGAGGTGGGGATGGTTAATGGGTACAAAAATATAGAAAGAATGAATAAGACCTAGTATTTGATAGTACAAAAGGGTGACTATAGTCAAAATAAATTAACTGTTCATTTGAATATAACTAAAAGAGTATAACTGGTTTATAACACAAAGAATAAATGCTTGAGGAGATGGATACCCCATTTTCCATGATTTGATTATTACACACTGCATGCCTGTACCAAAATACCACATATGTGTATACCTACTATGTACCCCAAAAAATTAAAATATAAAAGTAACATGACTTCAAGATTTTAAATTACTGGGGAGAATTTTGAAACTAAATATACCAAATTAATCTTACCAAAAAGTACTGAAGTCATGTGAACTGAAAAGCCTCTGAGTTAGCTTCTATTAGTCTGATAAATGCTTACTTTTTAAAAGCCAATTAATGAGAACTCTTTCTTCTAATTGGTAGTGAAATATTATTTCTACATGACTTTATAAACATATAGACATAACAAGCTCAGAGGTGAATTTTACAGATTTAAAATTTTTCATTTACCTGTTTTCAAAAATTGTCTCTTCCCTACTTTACACTATTAATCTCTTGATTATCTGTTTCATGTCCTAAACAATAGTTAACTAGGCAACTCTAAATTTTCATCTCCAAAGACATGACTTAAGTGAAGCAAGGTAGAAAATTCAAAGTCACAGACATAAATCTAAACAAATGCAAGGTCTCTTATGTAAACTTTAAGCCATTGTCTTCCTCCTAGTTAAATTTCCTAGTGGTTTAGGTGCAGAGACAGAGATGCGCTTACAAAATGGAGATTTCCTTTAAAGATACACATTTCCCTTACAAAGAGTTTTATTAAAGTGACTTAGTTTGATAGGTGGTGGTTTCAATTTAGCTTGATTAGATTACTGGTTTTAGGGTGGAGCCCTTTAGGAAACAGGATCAAGAAAGCATGTATGATTTTCTAATCTCAGCATGCAAAAAAGTAGTAGCCCCCTGTAGTAATGACCATTTTCTGTAAACTGTCCTCAGCTTCCCCTAACATTGTAGCTCTTATCTATTACACATGACAAGGTCAAATCCTCTCACAGTACTAGGTAATCTCTGGTGCCCCCAAAAGCCAAAGAGGTCAGGTAACACCATGCAAAAAAGCAGAGCTTTAGATCTGAGAAGAATCTGTCCATGACTCTAGAAACTCCCCAAAGAAAGCAGAACATCCAAAAAAGGGATGAATGGTTCCTTTATTCTCAATTCTTTAAGGGGCTTCAGTCTTTAGAAGCCCTCTCTAGATTTTTTTCACTTGGTACTGAAGATGGCAAAAGGGAAGGAGGAATAGGGTGAAAAAAAATAATGAAAAAAATAAAAATAATAAAAAAAATAAATGAAAGAACAATTTTTTTAAGAAAGGAAGGCCAGGCACGGTGGCTTATGTCCATAATCCCAGCACTTTGGGAGATCGAGGTGGGTGGGTCACTTGAGGTCAGGAGATTGACACCAGTCTGACCAACATGGTGAAAACCCATCTCTACTAAAAATACAAAAATTAGCCAGGTGTGGTGGTGTTCACCTGTAGTCCAAGCTACTTGGGAGGCTGAGGCAGGAGAATTGTTGTTGAACACAGGAGGCAGAGGCTGCAGTGATCCAAGATCGTACCACTGTACTCCAGCCTGGATGATATACTGAGATTCCATCCAAAAAAAAAAGAAAGAGAAGTAGGAAGGAAGGAAGGAATGAAGGAAGGAAGGAAGGAGGGAGGGAAGGGAGGGAGGGAGGGAGGGAAGGAGGGGAGGTAGGGAAGGGAGGGAAGGGAGGGAGGGAAGGAGGGGAGGTAGGGAAGGGAGGGAGAGAGGGAAGGGAAAGGAAAGGAAGGAAGGAAGGAAGAAAGGGAACAGAGAAACCAACTGTATGGGTTCTTTTGTTTTGTTTTGTTTTGTTTTGTTTTGTTGTTGTTGTTTGTTTGTTTGTTTGCAGCTGCAAGGAATTTTACCCAAAGGCCTTGTCCCCCATAATTTGGAATTCTCATTAAGACTTGACCAAGTCATGTAGTTGATCAAATCTGATGGGAGAAAGATGGAAAAAACAAACAACCAAAAAAAAAAAAAAAAAAAAAACCCAAAAATACAATTATTGAGTGATTTAATGGTAAGGAGAAATTAAGATCAGCTGGTTGTCAACCTTAACTTATAGTCATTGTGGAGAATTTTCAAGACAAAACCCCAATTCAGCTACTTACCTAAGATTGGTGCCCAGGCTCAAGACTGCTCTCTACCATCTTAGAAACAGGAAAAATCTCAAACTCACCTTCCCTATTGGAAATGAGCTGAAACACCAGAAAGGAATTGCCTGCCCTTCATCATCATAGAAGCAAGAAAACTCACCTTCCTTGTTGGAAGTGAGTAAACCTCCAGAAAAGGAGTTGTAGCGCAAAGTAAACCTTAGATCTCAACCCAACTTTGGAGGATCAGGGATTCTCTGGAGGGGGCGCCTCCCAGACATCAGCAAATCATCCTGTTGGTTTGAGCAATAAAGATACTCCAAGCTGGTATCAAACACCACTGGGAGATTTGTCAAAGGTCAGGGCCACCTCCACTCAGAGTCCCTTCATGGTTGACAGTTCGTAAACCAAAAAGTGTATGAGACAGGTCTCAATCAATTTAGAAGTTTATTTTGCCAAGGTTAAGGACATGGCCAGGAGAAAGAAAACAATACAGAATCACAGAAACAGTCTGTGGTCTGTGCCTTTCTCCAAAAGTGAATTTGAGGGTTTCAATATTTAAAGGGGAAAAGTGGGGTGGAGGAGCAAGAGGGAGAGTACAGGCATCCACACATTGCAAGAGAAAAGGAGCAGGTAGGGGAATAATCAATTATGCATTTGTCTCATGCTCAGTAAGTCAGCACTTTATACAAGATAAGGTGAACATACCTGTGGAGATAGAACTTTTATCTGCTTAGGAACAAAAGGAAGGGCAGCTACTTGTATGACTCAGGTTTCATCTTAATTTTTTCCTTTTGGCATAGTGAATCAGGGTCCTGAGTTTTTATTTTCCTCTCATACTGTGTTATAGGAATTTTGCATTGTAAATTTGGCTGGATATTGCAAAATCATTTTTGAAAGAAGTTGTACCAATTCACACTCTCACTGCTGTATACAGGACTTTTCCTCACTCTATCAAAGGAGGCACTTCAAAAATTAGCAATCCTACAATTGCCATGTATGATACAACTGTACTGAGGAAGTGGATTTTAAATAAAAGATGCATATTACATAAGTTGGAAGCTGTTAGGACCCCTCAAAAGGGAGTGAAGTCAGGCCCATTGATATGAGTTTCCCTTTATGGTGATACACCATTTGTCTGCATTTACACAAAGACCTTTGTGAACCACCCCAGCTTTGGCAATTTTACCCAAAATCACCGTCTCTGATGGAGGTGATAGTCCCAACAACCCTTAAGTGCCCCTACCAAAACCACTTTGTAGCACATTTCCATTCTAAAGCTTGAGCTTAACCCCAAGTTATTAACAGAATCATCTCGTGTTGCCCCTGAATTATCCACTGTTCTAACGAAGCCACTGATTGCCCAAAGAGAAAACATCACATTCACTGCCACTAATCATAATGCTATCTTCGGATTATAGAACTTCTCCAGCAAAGCGCTCACAGCATTTTAATATATCTTATCTCGTTTAGTTGCACAGCAGCTTGCTGAGGTGGGAAAGGTGTTGTTGAGACTGTAGAGATATAAGGAGAGGTCTTGATATCCTCGGTAGCAGCCATAAAGCAAGGTCCTGTGGCAATGTCCCAGAATAAATCAAGATGGAGCCAAAGAAACTAAGTGATGAAACTCTAAAAAAATTTATTAAATGATATTTCTTTTTCTAGTCTCTTTTGGATTTCCTCAGAATCTGTAGGTGACCTTTAAAAATACAGCCTCAGGGCAAAAGTGGGCTACTGAGAGGCTAGACCTCCTTCCAGTAGGTGTTAGTGAGGCCGGCAGATGGTTCCAGGCTCCCATTTGGCTCATAAATCCAGACAGAGCTGAGGGCACAGGTGCCCATAGTCTTTTAACCTATGAATAAAGGAATCACAAAGTTGGGTGAGGATGGTTAGGGAAGGAGAGCAGGTAGCAGTGGGAAAGACAAATTTGGCAGTTTTAACCCTGTCGCCAGCTGGGTAGGAACATGATTCCAGTGTGTTAAAACAGGCCCTTTGGAGCATCTGTGGAGGTAAATTTTCATTAGGATTCTTTAGAGTTCACAGGCTCAATTCAGGTAGTGCAGTGGTTGTTTGGGTGAGAAACCCCACAGGTCTGGCAGGGACTGTCTATTCTTTATAGTACAGTAATATATGCAGTGAGAGGCTTGGTTTTAATTCCAGAGAATAACAGAAAACTTCCTGTTGGCTGTTCTGAGCTCTCCTGTCAGAAAACTGTCTTTGAAAGCACTGTGTCAACCCGCCTGGATGTCCCAGAGCTGTGCCAGCCAGGGAATCCTCAGAGCCCCACTCTGCCCTGAGGCAACTTTCCCTAGTGGAACCAGCCCCTGACATAAGAGCCCCACTGAGCGGGTTCTGAAGTTTTTGTACCGTCCAAGGCCTGCCCAGCCTGAAACAGCGTGACGCTTTTAATACAATCCAAACCCCTTAAGCTTCCCCAGGTCTCCAGGAGAGGGGCAGGAAAAAGGAAGAGGGAGAGAGTCCTTTCTGTGTCTTGAGCTATGGTAGGAGTACATCTAATATTCATAACTTTAAACACGGTACACACTGGTTTAGCTGTTTTGCAAAGGGGGAACTTGAGGATTAGAGAGGTTAAATAGCTTGCCCAGAGTCACAGAGCTCCGTAGTGTCTACACAGAGATGTGTTATTTTTTTCCTGCCCAGCTTCCCTTTATCCTTAAGTAAAAGCTTCCCTTTATCCTTAAGTACCAGCACCATCTTTCCTAAAGCTGAATGAGATCGATTCCTTCCCTCTCCCACCCCAACCTCCCCGCAAGAGTATATACGTGACTTAGGATTGAGCAATCAGCAGCCTCACCAAGACCTGTGTCATAACTCTTGGCAGAGACCCTCTTCCTCCTTCATTCATCATGTGAGTCTGGAGCTGCTGAGGAAGCACTGTCCTCAGAATGAGGCCAATAGAGAAATCACTGGAGAAGAAAGAGAGAAGGAAATAGATTTCCAATAATGTCTTTTGAGTAACTGGATGTAGCTGTTCCTGAAGGCAAAACACATGCCTGGATTTGTCAACTCTCTTAGTTTAGACAACGAGTCCTTACTCTTACTATTTTGGTGAATACACCAAAAAGCTGGAATCTGAACCTAGCTTCGTCTGACTCCAAAGCCAGTGTTCTTTTGACTCTACAGAACGGCTTCCCCACAAACTTAGCATTCACTGAGCCTGTATTTTCCTAAGGCTGGGCCTCACAAGTCCAAGTTGCAGGCTTCAGGGTGGAGAACAAATCACAATGCACCCATGAAGTTGAGGACACTTGTAGGATTGGTCCACTGCAAAAGTCTCCCCTCCGCAACAGACACATACTCTCACATACACATATGGGTCTGAGGTCGGTAGGAAAGAAGCTTCCCTTGGTATCTGGGCCCATTCACACTCTGGAGTCTTGGACTGTGTTGCAACCTGTCCAAGCTGTGGTGGGTGATGAGGTCCCTTGGCTAAGATCTGTCCAGTTGTACATGTATGCTGGGATGCTAAGCACTCCCAGGCAGATGGCAGGGCACCCGCAGTTTTCACAGTGTTCCTGGGAAAACATTGCTAGGTAATTGTTTAGTCAGCTTGGGCTGCCATAACAACATAGTAGAGATTGCATGGCTTGAAGAACAAAAATGTATTATCTCACAGTTCTGGAGATTGGAAGTCCAAGATCAAGGTGCCAGAAGGGTGGGTTTCATTCTGAGGCCTCTTGTCTTTGCAGGTGGCCACCATCTCACTGTGTGCTCATAGGACCTCCTCTAGTACACTCGAAGAGTAAACACGCTCTCTGGTGTCTCTTAAGGACACTAATCCTATTAGATCAGAGTCCCATCCTACAGCTTCATTTAACCTTAATTACTTCTGTAAAGGCCCTATCTCCAAATACAATCACATCGGGGGTCAGGGCTTCAACCTATGAGTTTTGGGGAAGTGGGAGGGACACAAACATTCAGTCTACAACAGAGATGCGCTGGAAACTTTTAGTGACAGGAGATGTGGAGAAAATTCAGAAAGAATATTCAGGGGAGTCTACGGGCAGTTGAGGCTGCTTCACAGAGCTTGGGCTTAGGTAGTTTGCAATGACAAAGATAGACATTTTCTGAACCTGTGCTTCTTTGCTGTCTCATGACAGGACAAATGTTGGGTTTTCCTCTATTGTTTTGCTGGCAATGTACGTTGGGGCTTCCTGGTTTCAAGATAAATTCATGTGTTAAGGTTTGTGGTATCCCAACTGGGAAAGCTAAATTAGTTAATTGAAAAATGAAAAATAGGAAAATTAAACCAGCAATTTCTCCAAACATATTGGGCCAATTTAAAACCCAGGTTAACATTGATGTATTGTTTTAATAAGATTCTTGTATAAGGAAAAATGACTGGTCTGCAACATAAATAAATTTGGGAATGTGTTTATTTGGCTGCAATATCCAGGAGCAACAGGGCAAATGACTCCTTAAGTTTTTGCATTTTTTTCTCATCTTTAAAACCCCTAGGCCTTCAATTCTGAGTTATTCTTAGTCAAGACGAATGTCCACAAAATAATGCAAATATTCTGAGCTCCCGCTTCACCAAAAATGACCCATGAAGCCATCTCAGAGCTCAGATGAGGGTATGGGGCAGACACTGCCCTGAAGCTCTCCAGCCAGGACAGTGCCACGGTTGGAAGAGAAACCCTGATCAGAAGAGGCCAAGTGAAAGGACAGCTGGACCTGCCCTCAAGCCCAGCCCCAGCCCCAGCAGGGTTCACCCTGTCAGTACAAGATGTCCCCATAGGGGGTTGAGGCTCCAGGAAACAGTGGCACTGCTTCCTCCTTTATGAGTCTAGTCCATTTCAAGTTCAGAGAGCTTGGTCAGCTCCCCTCGGCCTCTGAGGCTGATCCTCACGCAGGGGCTTTGGGCCTTCTCATTGAACATCCTGGAAGAGGTGGCCATGGGAAGCTATGTACACTTCCATCTGATGCCAAGGCCCAAGGAAAAGCATTCAAAACTCAGAGCCAAGTTCCAGACATCGCAAGGCGAACCCGCAGCCTCAAAACTCATGAGGTCAACCTAGACTTCGACAACACAGAAGCCAGAGACACAAAGGGCATCTCCAGGGCCTCACAAAGATGGTCAAAGAGAATGCCCAGCTCCCCAGGCTCTCAGGAATTAACCTCTGCGAAGTAACAGACTGTATCTAGAAGGCTGTGAGCATAAAGTGGATGTAACTGCTCCTAATGTTACATTTCTTGAGCTGGGTGATTGATACGTAGGTATTGGTTTGTGTTTTCCTTATCCCTTTTTGAATGTCTTAAAAACTGCATAATACATTTAAAAAATAAAGTAACATTTAAAAAGAGAAGGTATTGAAGAAGGACAGTAGGAATATCTTTTGAAACTCAATATGCTTAATGAAGTTGAGGGAGAACTGAAGAGTCATGTGTTCATAAGTTCAGAGGAGAGAATTCCCATTCTGGGGCTACCATGTTTCAAGTCTTTGCCGAGTGTGAAAGAAATCAAATTTATCAGCTATTGAGTTGAATCCTAAAATAATAGCAACAGATCATTCTTCTTGTTTGGACCCAATGGAATAGAAAATCCATGAGTTTCGTCTTTCTGCATGAAGAGTGCACTTAACCCTTTCAATGCTCATTTTCATGTAGCTTTCATACACAGACCAGAGGAGAGATAAACAGCCTTTTGCCTTTCACCATGGAGGATGAAATCCAGACACATCACAGGAGGAGGCTGAGCATACCTTGGGAAGGAACAGGAGGGCTAAGGTTAGAAATGAAGGCATTTTACTCCACAAACCGTCACTCCTCCCAAAGAGAGGCTTTACTCACTGCCCTGCCAGCATGCATCAGATGTTAGATAAAATTAATTGGGAATGGACATTGTTATTGATTTGTATTTGTTGGTTTGTAATATTACATTATCAACAAATGGTAGAGGTAAAAACGCTGAGGTGTAATGAGGGTTAGAAATGTTTCATGAAAAGACATCACCTCTATCATGAGGCGTTGCTCACGTGAACAAGCCCATGAAATTGATTTCCATGGAAAATGCTTTAGATGAAAATCCAAGGAAAACTCTTACAACTACCACAACTGTTATCTTTTGGGGAATGTTTATGCATATGTATATATGTTTGTCTTTTTAATTGAACAATAGCTTATGTTTGATAATAAGGAGGTGTATTAGTTTGTTTTCATGCTGCTGATAAAGACATACTCGAGACTGGGTAATTTATACAGTAAAAAGGGATAATTGGACTTGCAGTTCCACGTGGCTAGGGAAGCCTCACAATCATGGCAGAAGGCAAGGAGGAGCAAGTCAGGCAGCAGGCAAGGAGAGAGCTTGTGCAGGAAAACTCACCCTTACGATAACCATCAGATCTAGTGAGACCCACTATCACGAGAACAGCACAGGAAAGACCTTCCCCCATGATTCAATTACCTCCCACCAAGTCCCTCCCACAACACATGGGAATTCAAGATGAGATTTGGGTGGGGACATAGCCAAACCATATCAGGAGGCCTGTGTGAAACAGGTAAAGCTGAAAGGCCTTGCTACATATGGTAAGCATGTACTTCAAATAATAAGTTACATGTGGCTTCATTCATTGCTCCACTGTAAGTAATAAATTCAATGTGATTAGGTTAATTAAAGAGTTACTAGCTGGCCAGGTGCAGTGGCTCCCACCTACAATCCCAACACTTTTGGAGGCTGAGGTGGGCGGATTACAAGGGCAGGAGATTGAGACGATCCTGGCTAACACAGTGAAACCCCATCTCTACTAAAAATACAAAAAAAATTAGCTGGGCGTGGTGGCGGGCACCTGTAGTCCCAGCTACTCGGGAGGCTGAGGCAGGAGAATGACGTGAACCCAGGAGTCGGAGCTTGCAGTGAGCTGAGATCGTGCCACTGCACTCCAGCCTGGGCAACAGAGTGAGACTCCATCTCAAAAAAAAAAAAAAAAAGTTACTAGTTAATAAATGGAAACAAAATGAAAATATTGTTATATAAGAAGACTCATTTGAAGGGTTACAAAGAATACAGTGGACCTGTTTGATAAAATGCACAGCACTAATGCCCACCTGGAGAATTGTATCACTGACATGTTAACAAGAAAATCTTCAAAACTGTGGTGTGATGAGGTAGGAAAGAAGGGTCCAGCTTAGGAGTCAGGGAGATTTGGGGGGAGCTTGGATCCACCTTTTACCAGATGTGTGACCCTGGGCACCAGGCTGCTCGTCTGTAAGATGGGAGTAATAAATACCCACCCAGGTTGTGGTTGCAAGGGAAAATGAAGCCATGTTTATAAAACTCCAAGCTCAGGGTGGGTACATAGTAGGCACTCAGTCGTAGTAGTCTCTTTTTCCACCTTGGGAAGAGATGCTTTTATCTAAAGGTGTCATTTTCTGAGGAGAAGACAGCCTAGGTTTTAACCAGTTAGAGCAATAGTGAGAGAAACAAAGGAACTGGATTTTGTCAATATTTTCTCCCCATGGCTCCAAAACCCTTTATCAGACACTTCGAGTTGTTGATTACAGATTTCAGCTGCCAATATGCAGGGGTGTAGCATATCCAGTTGTTAAATATAAATGCTTCCTTACTGGCTGCTAAGTTACCTCTGCATCCAGTCCTGGTACAACCACCCCAGCCACCTTGGAACCCCTCACCTTGCCTTGATCCAGCAACCAAAGAGTTAATACTTGCTCTTTGGGGTAATGGGGGAGAAGACTGTGCTTCAGGGCCTTTTTAGGAGCTCTGGCTCATCAGTTCATTCCAATGCACTGACTCCCAGGCCCTACTGGTTTCTAAGTACTTGAATTATCACCTCTGTTTCCAACCAGCTCTCTTCATATACCTCTTCTTTAGTTCCCCTCTCGTTTGTGGGAGAGCAGCAAACTTGAAATCATGCTCCCCTTGGGAGGCCCCTGGACTAGAGCTGCCTGTCCTAGTAAGTGTCTTGTCTACTTAACTTTCCCCTCCTTTGCTCCAGCTGCCATGAGGTCACTTTTCTTGGAAGGTTTGTAATATGAACCCAAAGGATAAAACTGAAGTCCCAGCCTACAGGGTAGCTTTGTTTGTTTTGAAGGTTTCAGAACCATGAAAGAAGGGATTTTTAACAGTGTGGTTTCCTGTGGGTGGGCCTGCTCTAAACACTAATCTTTTCCCAAGGGCACAGACTTGGAAGGAGCTCACAGAGCTGCTCCTGGACCCAGCCCATGCACACACAAAACTGGGCAAGTCTGGCCCCTGTTTCTCTCCAGCGGTGCCCCAGCCTGTGAATCACCCCTTCTCTAGGGTGTTGAGTTATTGTAAATAGGTCCATGAATCCATATTCACCACAAGCGCTTTATTAATCTCACTGGTATTTACAGAGTACTGCAGCCTCCCCATCCATGATGGTTTTCAAATGTAATTCAATACCATGTGATTAATAAAATAAAAATCCAAATTTTACTGAACTCAGGTGCTTTTTATCACATATTTTAAAAATTGACAGATGCTAAAAGTACAACTACTATCATGTGGGAATGGTATAAAATTTGATATTAACAAGAGGTCCTCCTCCTAGAAAAGTTGGACAGGGTTGTGGCTCATTATGGAGGTGAGAAGAAGGTACATAATTTAATGACTAGTATAAGGGTGAAGAGACATCAGAATATCAACCCACCACTCTTCTGCCTGGGAGATCATTATTCCAGTCAATGGGGTGTTCCTGGTTCTGCATAACTGCAAAGTAAAGAGGAATATTAGGGTAATTCTGGAATCTGAAACCTCAGGGCAGTGTGCTTACATCTAAATAGGACTTTTGCAAGAGCAGTGATGGCTGCTGAATATGAGTATGTCACCCCCTCTGGAAGCACAGAGATCTGAAGAGGGCTGGAGGCCAATGGAATTAGATTTGCATCTTCTTTTCCCTCCCTCCTCAGCTCTCTGCCCTCCTGTTCTTCCTCCTCTGGCTGGTCTTCAGAAAAGTGTTGGCAGGTAGCTTCCAGCTGGGATAGCTGCCAGGTTTCTAGATGGAGGAGCTGTGCTGCAGCTGTGTTGGCAGGGAAAGAAATGGAGGAGCCAGGGTAAATGAATTAAGTTCTGATTCTCCACGGTTAAGCTATAGGACATTTCTAACACATGGGGGCAGCTGCTGGCTGCGTCGCACCAGCTGATAGAAGTATAGTGTTGCAAACAGAATGAAATATAACGGTGACCAAAATAAAGAGAATCAGCATGCTACAGCAATGTAGGGAGGGATAACCTCCTTTTAAACAAAACCCCAACACATTTTTTTTCATCCACTATTTTTTATTATTTGCTGAGGATGCTGAATCAAGCTGCACTATTTTGAGTAGCCATCTTATAATCTTTCTAATCTAACCCCAAATTGGCAGTGTTCTGGGAGTAGCCAGTTTCCAAGGGCAATATGTCAGCTCTCTATAGAATGAAATACATGGAGAATTGGCAAAGTGAAGGTGACAAGGGGAATGTAGTCATCTGTGTCTCAGATCCAAAACATATTACTTTGCTCAAGAAACGGGATAAGTCATGACTAAGCAACATAGTGGTGGAGGCATGCAAGGACTGGCTCTCCAAAGAGCCTCCTCCAAATGTTTAAGACTCCTCAAGAGTTCACTTCTGATTTATTGAACTGATGAAAATATGAAGAATCTTTACAATTGCTTTTGCTTCAGTACTGTTGCAGTAGGCAGAATAGTGCCCTCCTCCCCAAAACGTCTATGTCCTGCTCCCTGGCACTCGTGTACAGCTTACCATACATGGCAAAAGACTTTGTAGACGTGATTAAGGATTTTTTTTTTTTTTTTTTTTTTTTTTTTTGAGGCAGAATCTTACTCTTGTCACCCAGGCTGGAGTGCAATGATGCGATCTCGGCTTGCTGCAACCTCCACCTCCTGGATTCAAGCAATTCTCCTGCCTCAGCCTCCTGAGTAGCTGGGATTACAGGTGCCTGCCACCATGCCGGGCTAACTTTTTGTATTTTTAGTAGAGATGGAGTTTCACCATGTTGCCCAGGCTCCAGGCAGGTCTCTAACTCCTGACCTCAGGTGATCCACCTGCCTTGGGCCTCCCAAAGTGCTGGGATTACAGGTGTGAGCCACTGTGCTTGGCTGTGATTAAGGATCTTGACTATGGGGAGATTATCCCAGATTGTCTCGGGTGGACACGATGTAATCGCAATGATGTTTATAAGGGAAAGAGGATGACAGGTCAATCATTGTCAGTGATATGATATGAGACTCGATTGGCCATTGCTGGCTGGGAAGACAGAGCAAGGCACCACAAGCCAAGGAATGCAGGAAGCTTCTACAAGATGTATAAAGGCAAGAAAACAGATTATCTCCTAGAGCCTCCAGAAGGAACACAGCCTTACTGATACCTTGACAACAGCCCAGTGAGACCCATTTTGGGCTTTTGACCACTGGAACTATAAGATAATACACATGTGTTGTCTTAGGCCATGAAACTGGTGGGACTGTTACAGCAGCAACAGGAAACTAATCCAATCACAATCACATCATGTCAGATTTATAACTGAAAAGCACCGAATTCCAGTTAGGATTAAAAAGCATCTATTCCATTTGGAAAAAGTTCTCTAACAATATTTTTTAAACAAATATCTACAAAATATTTCAACTTTCATAGAACTGAATTTTCTCAGTTCCTTTTCTCAAGGGGGAGGTGAGCGTCAAACTCTAATTATATTCTATAGTTGGGTAAATATGCAGCAAGAGGTTTCTGTAAAACCTAAGGCACATAAAAATATATAACAGACAGAAATGGATTTTTAGGTTTCGCATGGGTCACTCCAGTGAGAACTCAACTGCTGTGCCTCAACAGTTTTGGAAATAAATGCATGTCTAGATAAAACTCTTTTTCCCATATCCAGTTTCTGAGATACATTAGAAATTTAGCCTTCACAAGCAGTTAGTACATTACTTAAACTAATATCCCCAAGAACTTAAATTCAGTATTACACTGGCAGAAAATGGAGACATATGAAACTTCATTCTTACGGCTTTCACAAGAGGAAAAGAAAGACAGCTTTTACTTGAATTGTTCAGGTTAAGCTATTATTTTCCAAGGTGCATTTCAATGGCCTTTTTTTGGACAAGATGTGCATTTCATGTAAAATGATCTCTAACTTTAAAAGGTTCTGGAGTGGGAAATATATATATAAGAATGATTGGCCTCACAGCATAGCATAATAACCCAGCCTGGTGTCTAACTGCACAATACAATCCTAGGTAAGATTGCTGGGAGCATATTTTCAAGCTCCATCCCTATTGGAATTTCTTTGTATGTCAATTGTGGATCAGCTGCAAGTAACCCAAGCCCCCCAGTGGCGCACTGTTAAGGAAATGAAAACAAGCTGCAATTGGTAGGGATCAGGAGCAGAGGGAAGATCCAGCTATAGCATTGCTTCCGAGGAAGATGACCAGTCCCCCAAAAGTAATGGATTGGGAACATGGGAAGTGTGGGTTCACTCCAGGATGGTATTATTATTCAAGTAGATTCGAGTATTAAGTATTCAAGTCTAAGTGATGGTTGGTATCACTGAATGAAGGAAGTACCCCTTAGCACATGGGTAGTAACTGCACCTTCCAAGAAGCAATGTAATCCACATCCATCACATGGATTGAAGCAGAACAGCTTAAAGCTAGGGTAGGAGGAAATGGGGTAAAAATGTATGTAGCTCTACAGGGAGAAAGAGTTAAGCAGACTGTCATGGTGTTGAACTAGGGTGCAGCTCCAGGCCAAGGAGGAAAGAGGAGTTGATGAAGCAGGGCAAAATCTCTCTGCTATATGGATTACACACTAAGAGAGTTACTCAAGAGACCAGCAGTTCCTTGAGCAGCAACCAAGCTTCAGACAGCTTAATTCTGTATCTCACGCATGATGGGTAAGGAACCCTGGATAAACTTCTCAGCTTGGTTCTGATCGGTTTGGGGACTGGCTGTGGCTGGTCTTTCCAGTTGAAAATCATCAGTCCTGGCAGACAGGCAGAGCCGAGGGCAGCGTGGGAGTGACATTTCCAACAGTGTTGGCTTCATCCACGTGGATCGTGATATTTTTCAATAAGAAGCTGTGAGAATTTGAATTCTGCATTCCTTCTCCAATCTTAAAGCTGCTCTGTTCCCGTCTCATGGACTTTTAACTTTGCAATTCAATTAAGTGAGGCTGAAATTTAAAATGGAAAAGTTAAAAGAAGTCTCCACAACATTTAATCCCCAGGTCTGGCCCTGCATTTGCTCAGCCCAAAAGAGTAAGGCGGAGCACGAGAGATGAACCTGAGGGCGTGGGAGCAAGGAAGGTAGGAAGCAAAGTGAACTCCGAACTGAATCAGAGCACACATAAAGCACAAGCTTAAGAAAGGTCCAGCAGAGCCGATGAACCATCACTGTTCAGGGATCTCTGAAGATTCCTAAAGAAAACCCAGCACTGCAGAGGTGGCCAGTGGAAACTCAGACATGAGGCCATAAAAGTCCCAGCTCTTCTGAGACATCAAGCAGCCACCTTCCCCACTAATAGCACACACTTTTGCAGGCAGGGAGGCAGGGGAGCAGGTTGAGTGAAGCAGTCAACTTCTGGTGTCATTAGGGTGGAGAGAAGTTTTGGTCCACTTGAAAAGTTTTAGGTTTCAGACCTGATACATTCCTAAACACAAGGAGGGCAAATTGCACACTTTAATTTACAAAGGCGAAATGCACTGGAGTAGGTCTGCAGGAGGATATCCTCATGGATCCCACTCCATGGGGGCTTGCGGGAGGATGGTGGAAGAACATTTGCAAAGAACTTGGACTTCACAGCGATGCAGCTGATTAGCAACCTTCTTGTTAACTTCCGATTGATCTGTTTCATAGATTATCTTTTCTGTCCCTTCCCACCACCCCTTAACACAGTCCTGATGTGCCAGTGGTGGAAGGTGGGGTCAGAAGAAAGAGCAGTAGGGGTAGAACTGGACAATCTCATTGTCAGAGTATGAGTGGCCCTGGTGACCCACCAGGACAAAGGACTGACCTTGGACTTTGAGGACAGACAGGGTCTATGGCCCATGTAAGACCTGGCCATTGAATTATTAAGGGACAGGCCAAAAAATAGCTTCTTCCCTTTTTTAGTTTCCCTTTTGGCTGAGCTTACATTACTCCACCTGTCAGAATAAAAGTGGTATGGAGTTTTGTAAATAAAAATACCAATTATGAAAACACCTGCAGTGATGATCTCAGGTGGCATCTCCAGGAAACAGAATGTGAGATGGAGACTGCATGCAGGTGGTTTATCTGGGCGTGCCATCCATGGGAGAGTGAAGGAGGCCAGATTGGGCAGTAGCAGAAACTCAGCAGAGATGTAGTCACAAGCAAAGGTCTCAGCTTATTCCACAGGGGGCTCTGAGGCTGGGCTGGCTTTGCAGATTTGTCCTGAATTGGAGTAAGGGGGCAGGTCTTGACACTCCTTGAATGTGGGCTGCTCAGGAGAGAAGGATGTGACCCTGGTCCAGGTGGCTTTCTTCAGGCCTGTCCTGGAAAGGCACTTGAATGAGGACAGTCAGCCTCCAACACAGGGAGAGTGAAGCCTCAGGTTTGCAGGCTACGATCCGGGTGGTGTGCCACTGCGTCCTCTGCAGCCCTCCCCTGCACTGCTCCCATTTTCTGGCTTCATGCACTACATTTTGGGAGCAGTTCCCCCAAGATACTGAGGGATCTTTTTTCCTGGAAGACACTTGTAAGACAAAAGGTAGTGGTATGAACTACAACTCTTGCCACAGCAAGCTGATCTTGGGGTACAACTGGTTCTCATCATTCTCCTTTACTATCCATTCTAGATACTCCCCCACCCATCTACTCTAGCTAGTGCCTTGATGGTTTAGATGGTTTACCTGGGAAGTGGTCCATACTCTCATCCCTGAGTAGCTTCGGTGCCTGGTCACCATGTACCTCTTGAGCCGTGGATGCTGCTCTTGTTCATTTCCCATCAAAGTGAGGCAAGAGAGTCAGGAGGCATCCAAGCAGATCACCTGGTGCCACTCATATGTTTTCCAGCTCTCCTTCCTCCTGATGACCAGGGTCAGTTACTCCAACTAGAATGGTGACTCCTTTCTTTGCCTGGCATAAGAAGATTGCAGCAACCAGGTGGAAGCCATAGTCTGAGGTTTAGTGGGCTACTTGCTATGTCCTGTGGTGGATGCATTTCCATTCTGGGAACCAGGACCTCTGAACCACAAAACCCACAGTTGTGAAGCCAAAAACCACAAATTCTCCAAGTAAGTCACTGGGAGTGACAGAAAGCAGGGCCACTCCTACTTCCACTTCTCAGTCCCCAGAAGCCTTCAATCTATCTGATGGTTTGCACGCAGGTAGTTTACTGGGGAGTGCTCTCAGTGTCATACTTGTGGGGGTATGAAGGACTCAGAATTGGGCAGTCGGAGAAGAACCATGATACAGTCACAAAAGCTTCAGTGAGTCCTACAGGGAACTTTGGGGCTGGGTGACCCTGCAGAGCTATCCTGAATTGGGATGAGCAGGCCAGACCTTTACCCTTCTGCATTGCCATTTAATGGCTATTGATTTAGGGTATACCCTGCATCCTGGAGGGTGACACCCCATTCGCATTGGGTATCCTCTCCCTCTGTGGCCCCTCTCCCTCTGACTTCCTTATCCTCAATCTTCTCATCTTTCTCCTTCCAGGCCCCTGACCAACCAGCCAAGTATTTATCATTGTCTATAAAGATTCCAACCTCAGGCCGGGAGTGGTGGCTCACGCCTGTAATCCCAGCACTTTGGGAGGCCGAGGCAGGCAGATCATGAGGTCAGGAGTTCAAGACCAGTCTGGCCAACATAGTGAAACCCTGTCTCTACTAAAAATACACAAAAAATTAGCCGGGTGTGGTGGTGTGCACCTGTAATCCCAGCTACTCAGGAGGCTGAGGCAGGAGAATCACATGGACTTTGGGAGGCGGAGGTTGCAGTGAGCCAAGAACGTGCCACCACACTCCAGCCTGGGTGACAGAACGAGGCTCCAACTCAAAAAAAAAAAAAAAAAAAAAAAAAGATGACTCTTTCCACTCAAAATAGACAGATAGGTAAATCACCCAAAGCTCTGCCTGTTGTGAGGATTTCCAGCTTACACCTACATGCTGAGCTGAGCCACCCGTGCACCAAATTTGACCTTTACTCTCCATTGTCAGGTGGTCATAAGAAAATCCCCCATGTGGCTGAGGGAGAAGCACCAGTTTCTCAGTGGATGCCACAGGGATCTGGGCCACCTGCTCGTGCAACTTACTTATGCCCTGTGGCCCTTTTTGTACCAATTCTCAGATACGCCACTTCCACCTTACTTTATGATAGAGGGTGTAAGAGTTAACATAGTCCTGGGAAAAGATCACACACGTATTCTCTTGTCTGTCCAAAGTGATCATGAACTATTTCTGATCTTCCTTTCTCACTAGAACAAAAAACCCCACATTGTCTATATTAAAAGCCACATATTGTGTGTCAAGACCAAGTTGACCTGTTGTAGCAAAGATGTCACATGTTGACAAAATCTGTAAAATTGTGGCTACTATTTGGTTGAGTTTATAGTAATCCATGGTTTCACTCTTCAAGATCTGTCTGCCTTTTGTAAGGGGGCAGACTGGCTCATTAGTGGGGGCATGATGGGGACCACTCTCCTCCTCCCCCCGCATCCCTTTAGGTCTTTAAAAATTGCACTAGTCTTTGACATTCGTTGCCCCTTGTTTGTTGTGATGGTTAATTTTGGGTGTCGATTGGATTAAAGGATATCCAGATAGCTGGTAAAGCATTATTTCTGGTTATGCTTGTGAGGATGTTTCTGGAAGAGGTTGGCATTTGAATCAGTGAACTAAGGAAGATCCACCCTCACCTAATGGGGGTGACACCATCCAATTGGCTGAGGGCCCAGATAGGACAAAAAGGCAGAGGAAAGGTGAATTATTTCTCTCTCTTCTGGAGCTGGGACAATCTCCTTCTCCTGCCCTTGGATATCAGAATCTCTGGTTCTTTGGCCTTTGTACTCCAGAACTTCCACCAGCAGCCCTCAGGTTCACAGGCCTTTGGTCTCCAACAGAGTTACACCATTGGCTTCCCTGGTTCTGAGGCCTTCAAACTTGAATGGAGCCACGATGCTGGCTTCCCCAGTTTTCCACCTTGCAGAAGGCACATCATGGACATCTCAGCCTCTATAATCATGTGAGCCAATTCCCCTGATAAATCACCTCTCACATATCTATATGTACATACTGTTATTGGTTCTCTCTGAAGAACTCTAATACAGTTGTGAAGTTGTTTTCTATTTACTATCTTGGCCAGTGAGGTGAGGAGATGGTTTTCGTTCAGTCTTCCTTGCATTAATAGCTCTTACCCCACAGCTAAGGAGCTAACAAGGGTGTTTTGACGATCACTGCTTACATCTGTTCTAATTATCCATTCCAGGGCTGGGAAAGAGACTTCCTGGTGGATCTCTGCACCAGTAGACACACTAAGAGATGGACCTGACCAGCACCTCACTTACTATCTGGCCTCCACGTGTCTGCACTTTAACAGGGGGTCTAGATGACACTTCAGCTCCCCAGGTATCAATAACAGATCAGACTCTGTGTCCAACTGTCTCTGAAATATTTGGGTATTCCCTTTTTCCCAGTACACAAGTTCTGGAGGAAGCATATTCCAAGGACTTTCTGGCCTTAAATAGCATATCCACTTCAACATGCCTGCTTCTCTGAGTCCTTTGGTCCTGTATCTGGCATTTTCCATGGTAGTTTTGATACTTCTACTTCATACAGTATGAGCCATCTATTTCTCCAAGTTCCAAGATACATTATAGTAGCATTTAGATTGTTTTCTTGTGGTCTTTGTCAGGGTGTTATATTCTGTATCATGGGAGAGGATTCTCATATCCCTAAACTCTCCCTTGTCCAACTTTATTTTCTGTCTAGGATCCAGAACTCACAGGATCCAGTCCTAGGGTTAGTATCCTGGCTTTTGCCAGTACACGTTAGCTAGGTCCAGCAGCCCCTTCCTAGTGTAGCCTTTTCCTTTTGAGCAGACCCACTGCTTCCCCAACCAAGTCAAGGTATGACTCAACCCTATTCATATGCCTGTTGATCAGGAGGGAAGCTGTGAGTGGATTTTGGGGAGGAGGAGCATGTTGCGTTGTAAAGCAGAGACCTCTGTGACATCTTCAGGAAAGAGAGGAGCATTTGCCTTTAACAAAGAGCAGTGGGCCCCAACTGTGGTCGTGAAGGGTTCAGAAGAATCTGGAAATTCCCACGTTTCTAGTACAACAACCCAGATATAACTATTCCAGGACTCAAGGTCCCACTCCTGGCCTTAGCATAGCAGACCTGTCAGGGCTAAGAACACAACCTTCTCTGGAGCTCTGCTACTTTCTTGATTAAGCCCTTGGCTGTTCCTCAGTTTTTCAGCTCTCCAACTGCAGATGAGTCTCTGTATATGCTGCAAAGGAAGCTTTCCGGCTTTCACTTTTAGCCTTTAGTTTGTGATTTAATCACTCTTTATACCAACTGCTGCAGGTCTGGATCCCTGAGAAACAAAGTATGAGACAGATTTGCCCACAAAAAGCTTATCAGGAAGTGGAACTACTCTGGGGACCATCTCTTGTGGGACAGTGAAGGTAGCAGAGTTGGGCCAAGGGAGAAGATGAACCACGATGCTACCACAACAGAGGCCTCACTGATCCCATGGCGAGCTCTGGAGCCGGGATGGCCCTGCAGGGTGGTCTCAAGTTGGGATGAGTGGGGCAAGTACCCAGTAAGGGTTGCCCCTTGGAAGGAAGTGTAACCTTGGTCAAGGTGACTGGCTCTCTTTAACACAGAACAAGTCCCAAACGAGGACTTAGCCAAGAGTTGTCAGCCTTGGGGAGATGGAATGAGTGCTTGAGGCTGCCGGGAGGATCTAGACAGAGAATCATGACATCGTCTACAACAACCTACCTAACATATATGGAGCTTTGTAAACCTTAACTGCATAACAAGTCATCGTTTTCAGATTCTCAGGTAAAATTTATGTGAAATGCATCTTTATAAGCCTCAATTACACAGCATCTTAAGTTTTCTAGAGGTCTTAGGTTTCAAAACAAACCAAGATCTTTTTTTTTTCCTTTTTAACATAGACAACAAAAGGCGTCCATGTGGCATTTGGAGTAGACAATCCCAGTGATGGTCCTGCAAATTGTCCCAGAATTTCAACCCTCCTGTCTACCCCTTCCTTTGCTACTTGGAGCTGAAAACCACAGCCAACTCTCTAAGCAGCTCAACATGCTAATAGCCCCATGGTGTACATACGTGTGTTCTCTGAGCCATACTTTCATGGTCCTGAGCCACCCATAGCCACCGACTATCTGCATTGGGTCTGTAGATCACACACGGATTGCCTCAGGTGCAAAGAAGCAGCATAATAAGCAGGGCCCATTCCTTAGCAAGGAAAAGCAGTTGAATGCGGTGCAATGAAGACAAATTGGCCATAAACTCTGCAAGCCATGGAGGTTATTTCAGTTACTAAATGATCAAAGTCTCTAATCTCTGGAGTGATGATAAAAAACACCGGAGAAGGGGGCTGGGTTTTTGATGCTGGGGGAAGGTGCAAAAACATCTCTCTTGAAACCATGCCGGGGACGCCCACTCCATAAAAGAACCACGGATAAGTAAGACATCATTAATAAATCAATGACAGGAAAATGAAAATGGAAGCAGATGAATCAGCCAGCGGATCGGGTTGTAGAAGAAAAACAGCACATCTGTTGCTGCTGTCGGTGCATTAACAAATAAGTCTGCTGGATCAGATGGTCTTTCACGCTAATGCTTGGAATAATGAAGCTTCAAGAGCGATTAAACCATAAATCAATTTTTAAATGTATCTTGTAACTCCCCCAAACAACAGGAGGCATATTTTTCCTTGCTTTGAATTCTTTTTGGCAGGCATCGGAAGGTACAGGGATAAAAAAATGCTGCCTCATTTTGGCTCTACTGTGAGGTACAGGCACACAGCTAATTTAGTGTTTAGCCTCACGATTTGATTCTTACCAGCTAAAGGCACTGAGCTATGCTTCATCGATATGTTAAATCCAAGCCAATGCATTTCAGCCTGAGCAGTACCCACCCGTCTTCTTGTACAGGACAGCTCAGTTCTAGTGCCTGTTCCTCTTCATGCAGCTGTTGATTTACATTTTATTTTGTTATTTTTGAAGACTTCAGCAAAATTAGCAATTGAGGTGGTGAAGGATTTTTCTCCTTTGAAGCATAACTCTTCCTTTTCTTCTATACAGAAAAAAAGTTGCTTCTCTCTAATGGCAGAGTGGTCTGGTTTTAGGACATTAAGGATGGACATCAGTGGTTAATTTGGGAAATTCCACATCCATGTCGAAGAGGAAGAGATGTGTTCTCAACATAATTTTTTACTTAAAGATGTTGGGATGATAAGGAAAGAGAAAAGGGAAAAGTTCAGGCTAAAAGAGGCAGACAAGGCCAGAAAGGACATAGCATCACAGATCAGAAAAGGAAATCAAATTTTGTTCCAAAATTTCTCTGAAAAGCAGAAAATCCTTTGAACTGACCAATAAATGAGTTCTTATTGAATAAGACAAATGGGGGAAGAAACAGGAAGAAAGAAGGAAAAAGAAAGATGTGTAAGAAGATGAGTAGAAATGGTGAGAGGAGAACCCAGGATGAGGCAGAGGGAAACCAGGCCATATTTCCTCTCAGTGCATGGACTTTGCTCCACGTTACGCCTAACTCCAGGGGACAGTAGCACTCCAAGGAAGCAAACTCTTCCCTTCTTCTTCTTCTTCCCCTTGAAACACAATGACTCTTTCAGGAAACAAGCAAATAAACAAACAAACAAAAGCTAGGAAGAAACTATTTTGTTTACTTTGTCACAGAAAACAGGCTAACCTTGGGTCAGCAGATAGGGTATTCTGAGTTCATTTAGAACAGCCAGCAACACCCACGTTTGGTGAGAAGATGCCAAAAAATTATAGCAAGTGTAAACTTTTATGTTAATTAATGAGTGACAATCAAATAAAACCATCAAGGCTCATACAAACATTTCCAGAAATAAGCACAAAGTTAGAGGCTATTTTTTTTAATCATTGTAGGATCTGACTCTGTAAACTTTTCATATTAGATATTACCTATATACAATTAGAATCCAAACCAGTTGGAAAATTCCATGGCCACCTGATAACTTCAAATGAAGATATCTGGAAAATATAAGGACAAATGATATCCTATAAACCAAGGTTTCTCAAACTTTTATGTGCCTACAACTATCTGAGGATCTTGTGGAAATTCAGATTCTGGGGAAACATTTCTGGAATGGTAGAGTAATTACCTCCAAAAATAGACTCTTCCATAAGAAGCAATAAACATCCTGGCAAAAGTAGTCAAAATCTTTTTATTTTTTTCAGAATTGTGGAAATTAGCCAAAGGTATACAACACTCTGAGGTGCATTTCTTCAAGAAAAGCAGCTGAATATTGATAAAAACAGCAAGCTGTGTGACATTCTAGTTTGCCCTATCCCCATTCCCTTCTCCATAGTTCCATAATAGTCTTGAAAGTGAACGGCCTTACAGCCATAGTAGCTGTAAAAACAGCAGCCTAGCAGTTACTGAAGGAAGAAGAATGGGTTTGGAGCTTAAGTCTAAAGACACTCAAGATTCGAAAACAAATAAGTGAAAGGAAAGAAGAAGATCTGCTATGCAAACAGTAACCTAAAAAGAGCTGTTGTGGCTATAATATTAATAGAAAAATCGACTTTAAGACCATTGTTACTAGAGATAAAAAGAACATTTTATAATCATAAAATGACCATTCCATCAGGAAAACATAACAATTACAAACATGTATGTCCCTCATAACAGAGGCCCCAAATACATGAAAGATTAATAGAATTGAGGAAGAATTAGATGATTCAGCAGTAATAGTTGTAAATTTCAATATCCCACTTTTACTAAGGGATAGGCTGACAAGGCAGAAGATCAACAAGGTAATGGAAGACTTGAACAACACTATAAAACGCTAAACGTAACAGAAATCTACAACACACTCCACCAAACAACAACAGAACACACATCGTATCAAGCGAACACTCAGCATTCCCAAGAATAGAACACATGTTAGGCTACTGAAAGAAGTCTCAATAACGTTAAAAAGATCAAAATCATACAATCTTCTATGACACAATGGAATGAAATTAGACATCAGTAATGGAAAGAAATTTCAGGAATTCACAAATATGTGAAAATTAAAAGACACACTTCTAAATAACCAATGAGTTAAAGAAGGAATCACAAAAGAAATGAAATAATACTTGGAGATGAATAAAAGAAAACCACAACATATCAAAACTTATGGAAGGCTGCTTGCCTTAGTCCATTTTGGTTGCTATAACACAATACCACAAATTGGGTAGATTCTAAGCAACAGAAATTTATTTCTCACAGTTCTGGAGCCAAAACAATCTTGAAAAAGAAAAAATAGGAGGATTCATACTTCCCAATTTAGAAGCCTATGACAAAGCTCCAATAATTAAGACAGTATGGTACTGGCATGAAGATAGACTTATAGATCACTGAAATAGAAAGTCCACAAAGAAGCTGTTAATTATGGCCAATTGAATTGTGACCAAAGGGTCAAAGCAATTCAATGAGGGGAAGAACAATCTTTTCAACAAATGGTGCTAGAACAACTGGATAGCCACATGCAAAAGAAAGAAGTTGGTCCCTTTCCTCATGCCATATACAAAAACTAACTCAAAATAGATCAAAGACAAAAATGGAAATACTAAAACTACAAATTTTTTTTTTAAACTTTTGGTTTCAGGGGTACATGTACAGATTTGTTATATAGGTAAATTGCATATCACAGGCACTTGGTGTACAGATGATCTCATCGCCCAGGTAATATGCATAGTATCTGATAGGTATACCGCTGATCCTTACCCTCCTCCCACCCTTCCTCCTCAAGTAGACTCCAGTGTCTGTCATTCCCTTGTTTGTGTCCCTGTGTACTCAATGTTTAGCTCCTATTTATAAGTGAGAACATCCAGTATTTGGTTTTCTGCTCCTGCATTAGTCAGCTTAGGATAATGGCCACCAGCTCCATCCATGTTGCTGCAAAGGATATGATCTTGTTCTTTTCAATGGCTGCATAGGCTTCCATGCTGTCTATATACCACATTTTCTTTATCAAGTCTACTGCTGACAGACCGTTAGGTTAATTCTATGTCTTCACTATTGCGAATTGTGCTGTGATGAACATGCGTGTGTATGTGTCTTTAGAGTAGAAAAATTTATATTCATTCCTTTGGGTATATACCCAATAATGGGATTGCTGGAATGAATGATAGTTTTAAGTTTGAGAAATCACCAAACTGCTTTCCACAATGGCTGAACTAATTTACATTCCCACCAATAGTATAGAAGTGTTCCTTTTTTCCTGCAACCTTGACAGCATCTGTTAATTGACTTTTTATTAATAGCTATTCTGATTGGTGTGAGACAGTAGATATCTCATTGTGGTTTTGATTTGCATTTCTTTCATGATTAGTGATGTTGAACACTTTTTATTATGCTTGTTGCCTTTGTCTGTGTCTTCTTTTGAAAAGTGTCTGTTCATGTCCTTTGTCCACTTTTTAAAGGGATTGCTTTTGGCTTAATTTGTTTAAATTCCTTATAGATTCTGGATATTTGACCTTAGGGGCACAGTTTGCAAATATTTTCTTCCATTCTGTAGGCTGTCTTTTTGCTAAGTTAATAGTTTCTCTTGCTTTGCAGAAACCCTTTAGTCCCATTTGTCAATTTTTGTTTTTGTGGCAATTGCTTTTGGCATCTTTGTCATGCAATCTTTGCCAGGGCCATTTACAGGATGGTATTTCCCAGGTTGCCTTTAAAGGTTTTTATAGTTTTAGGTTTTACATTTAAATTATTAATGCATCTGGAGCTGATTTTTGTATCTGATGTAAGGAAGGGGTCCATTTTCAATCTTCTGCATATGGCTAGCCAGTTATCTCAGCACCATTTATTGAATAGGGAGTTCTTTCCCCACTGTTATCGACTTTGTTGATGATCAGATGGTTGTAGGTGTGTGGCATTCTTTCTTGGCTGTCTATTATGTGCCATTGGTTTGTGTCTATTTTTGTACCAGCACCATGCTGTTTTGGTTACTGTAGCCTTGTAGTGTAGTCTGAAGTCAGGTAGTGTGATACCTCTGTGTCTTTGTTCTTTTTGCGTAGGATTTCTGTGGCTATTCGTGCTCTGTTTTGCTTTCATGTAAGTTTTAAAAATAGTTTTCTAATTCTGTGAAGAATGCCATTGGTAGATTGATAGAAATAGCATTGAATCTAAATCGGTTTGGGCAGTGTGGCCATTTTAACATTATTGATTCTTCTTATCCATGAGCATGAAGTGTTTTTCCACTTGTTTGTGTGAAATCTGATGGTTTGAGCAGAGTTTGTGATTTTTGTGGTAGAGATCTTTCACCTCCCTGTTTGGCTGTATTCCTAGGTATTTTATTCTTTTTGTGGCTATTGTGAACTGGATCACGTTATTGGTTTGGCTCTCACCTTGGACATTGTTGGCATATGGAAATGCTACTGATTTTTGTACATTAATTTTATATCTTGAAACTTTGCTGAAGTTGTTTAATCAGATGTAGGAGCTTTTGGGCAGAGATTATGGAATTTTCTAGGTATAGAATTATATCATCTGCAAACAGAGACAGTTTGACTTCCTCTCTTCCTATTTGGATGCTTTCTACTTCTTTCTCTTGCCTGAGTGCTCTGGCTAGGACTTCCAGTACCATGTTGAATAGGAATGGTGAGAGTGGGCATGTTCTTGTGTTGTTCTCAAGGGGAATGCTTCCAGCTTTTGTCCATTTAGTATAATGTTGGCTGTGGGTTTTTTGTAAATGACTTTATTTTGAGGTATGTTCCTTCAGTACCTAGTTTATTAAGGATTTTTAACATAAAGGGATGTTCAATTTTATCAAGTGTCTTTTCTGCATCTATCAAGATGATTATGTGGTTTTCGTTTTTAGTTCTGTTTATGTGATAAATCACATTTATTGATTTGCATATGTTGAACCAAACTTGCACCCCAGGGATAAAGCCTACTTGATCACGGTGGATTAGATTTTTGATGTGCTGTTAATAGTTTGCTAATATTTTATTGAGGGTTTTGGTATCTATGTTCATCAAGAATATTGGCCTGAAGTTTCCTTTATTTGTTGTGACTCTGCCAGGTTTTGGTATCAGGATGATGCTAGCTTCATAGAATGAGTTAGGGAGGAGTTACTTCTCAATTTTTTGGAAAAGTTTCAGTAGGAATGATATCAGTTATTCTTTATTTGCTAAAATTTGGCCATGAATTCATCTGGTCCTGGGCTTTTTCTGGTTGGTGGGCTTTTTATTACTAATTTGACTTCAGAACTCCTTATTGGTTTGTTCAGAGATTCAATTTCTTCCCAGTTTAATCTTGGGAGGTTCTATGTTTCCAAGAATTTATCCATTTCTTCCAGGTTTTCTAGCTTGTGTGCACAGAGAGGTATTAATAGTTGTCTGAGGATTTTTTGTATTTCTGTAGGGTCAGTGGCAATGTCTCCTTTGTAATTTCTGATTGTGTTTATTTAGGTCTTCTCTTTTTTCTTTATTAGTCTAGCCAAAAGTCTATAAATCTTATTCTTTCAGAAAACTAACTCTTGGATTTGTCAGTCTTCTGTGTGTCAATTTCCTTCAATTCAGCTCTAATTTTGATTATTTCTTGTCTTTGGGGTTGGTTTGCTCTTGTTTTGCTAGTTTCTCTTGGTATGATGTTAGGTTGCTAATTTGAGATTTTTTTTTTCTTTTTTTGGAGATGGGGTCTTGCTCTGTCATCCAGGCTGGAGTGCAATGGCATGATCTCAGTTCACTGCAACCTCTGCTTCCCAGAATCAAATAATCCTCCCACCTCAGCCTCCCGAGTAGCTGGGAATACAGGCGTGAGCCACCGTGCCCAGCTAATATTTTGTAGAGATGGGGTTTCACTGTGTTGCCCAGGCTGGTCTTGAACTCCTGAGCTCAAAGCAATCCACCTGCCTTGGTCTCCCAAAGTGTTGGGATTACAGGTGTGAGCCACCACATCTGGCCCTCTAACTTTTCAGCATAAACTCCCCCTTTTAACACTGCTTTAGCTATGTCTTGAGATTATGATATGTTTTATCTTTGTTCTCACTAGTTCCAGTTTCTTGATTTCTACCTTAACTTCCATGTAATTGTATGGCTTAGAGTGATTTTCTTAGTATAATTTCTATTTCTATTGCACTGTAGACTGAGGGTATGGTTGGTACAATTTTGATTTTTTTTTAATTTGCTGAGAATTGTTTTATGGCTGCTTATTGTTTGGTTGATTTTAGAGTATGTGCCATATGCAGATGAGAAAAAAATATATATATATTAAATATATATATATATATATTTTTGG